>NC_090023.1:118349365-119000365 GCF_037176765.1 Anolis sagrei
GGTCTGCGGGATGGGACTCCTGGTCAGATGGATGGAATCTCTATAGACCACTGCGACCCCGCCTCCCCGTCCTCCGGCTCTTGGTTGGTGTTGCACGGAGAAGCCTGGAGGACAAAGCTGGGAGAGGTTTACGCCCCCCGCTTCGTCCAGCCAGGTCTCCGTGATGCACGCCAGATCTGCCCGCTCCTCCAGGATTAAATCCTGGATCCAGGTCGTTTTTCCGTTGACAGATCTGGCGTTCAACAACACCACCTTCAAACCAGAGGGCCCGCTCACCTGGTTACACCAATTTACCTTAGGAGACCGGTTGGGGATTGTTAATATGGATAAGCGGTCCGAATTAGGCCGAAATCGAGGTCTCCTTTTCCCCCATCTCCTCCTTCCCACCACGACCTCTATGGGGGCCCCTCGGCTAATGGAACACCTCCCCCCCTCCATGCCGCAGTCTAAAGACAAGATCTTGCTTTCTGCTTTGTTCGTTGTTTGATTTTTCGGTCCTTGCCAATATCCTTTCTTCCCCTCTACCCCCCTCCCCACCTCATTTTTATTTACAGGCTCCAGCCCACCTCCTCCCCTGTTCCTTCCGCTATACAATAGTAACAGGGACAGTACACAAAGGGGGATGGGGGACCACATGGATAGCAGCAATACAGGTGGTGTTGGATGTTCCGGCCACACCAGTAGGATGGTTCGTAAAGTGCACAAGTCCTAGGTGCAAAACCGTCAGTAATAATAATTCAGTCAGCAACTACGTGCCGTTGGGCGTATTCATAAAATGCTAGATCTAAAGTGCAATGAGTACCCAACACTGGTTCAACGGTAGCTAAAAAAGCTAAAGTGCGGCAAAGAGGGACTGGGAAGAGGCGTAAGTGCTGGTGCAATTAGCAGCAGATGGCAGGTGCCTTAAAGTGCTCTATTACGTAAAGTGCTCTATTACGTACTTATATCACATTATCAGCAGATAATAACCAAGGAATGTACTACGCTGGTGGTATATAATCACCTTCTTATGGGGATGAGATGATGGCAAGTTAGTTAGATGCCATTATGACCCAGATGGAGTCTCTGGACGGTTGGAATAAAGCAGATGGGGGCTTCCGGAGATGGCAACTCGGCAATGGGACAGCACGGTTGGTCAGTCACAGTTGGTCAGTCACAGTATTACATAATAACTATTAGCGCAGAGAAGGCCGGCAAAAAGGTCTACACAGAGGACTACACAAAAAGGCCAGCACAAAGGTCTACACAGAGGACTACACAAAGAGGCCAACACAAAAATGAGGTCTACACAAAGAAAGGCCAGCACAAAATGACTACCCAGGGTTCTGCACCGAGTCAGTCAGACCCTCCACAGCCTCGTCGCTTCGTCCTAATGGAAGGGTATGATGGCCGTTCAGATGGTCCAGGCGGTGGCCCAGCCCCTGCAGTGGGGCGGCGGTAGCAGGCCCGATGGAGTTGTGGGGTGGCGGCCTTGCCTTCTCCTCCTCCCCCGGGGCGGCGGGAGGGAAGGGGCGTCGCTGTGGAGGCCTAGCAGGCCCGATGGAGTCGTGGGGCGTCGCTGTGGAGGCCTAGCAGGCCTGATGGAGTCGCGGGGCGGCAGCCTTGCCTTCTCCTCCTCCCCCGGGGCGGCGGGAGGAAAGAAGCGTCGCTATAGAGGCCTAGCAGGCCCGATGGAATCGTGGGGCGTCGCTGTGGAGGCCTAGCAGGCCCGATGGAGTCGCGGGGCGGCGGCCTTGCCTTCTCCTCCTCCCCTGGGACGGCGGGGGGAAAGGAGCGTCGCTGTGGAGGCCTGGCAGGCCCGATGGAATCGCAGGGCGGCGGCCTTGCTTTCTCCTCCCCCCCCGGGACGGCGGGAGGAAAGGAGTGTCGTTATGGAGGCCCGGCAAGCCCGATGGGGTCGTGGGGCGGCGACCTCGCCTTCTCCTCCTCCCCCGGGGCGGCGGGAGGAAAGGAGCATTGCTGTAGAGGCCTAGCCGGCCCGATGGAATCGCGGGCGGCGGCCTTGTCTTCTCCTCCTCCCCCGGGGCGGCGGGAGGACAGGAGTGTCGCTATGGAGGCCTAGCAGGCCCGATGAAATCGCGGGGCGGCGGCCTTGCCTTCTCCTCCTCCCCCGGGGCGGCGGGAGGAAAGGAGCGTCACTGTAGAGGCCTAGCAGGCCCGATGGAATCGCGGGCGGCGGCCTTGCCTTCTCCTCCTCTCCCGGGGCGGCGGGAGGAAAGGAGCGTCATTGTGGAGGCCTAGCAAGCCCGATGGAGTCTCCTCCTAGGCCGCCTCAGCGGCAGTCCTAGCAGTCCCAGCGGCGGCACAGCAGCAGCTCGACCCCCCACAGTGGGCTCCAGCACTCACCGGTAGGCTCTGGGGCAGTGATCTTGTCAAGGGAGGAAGGAAGCCGACCGCGTTGGAGTGACGGCGCTCCCTGTCGCCTTCGCCTTCCCGGATTCTTATCTTTGGCACCCCCCAGAACACTCGGGTCTCTTCCAGACCCATGGGGTTTGAGTCTCTCTTTCCCCGTTTCCGAGATGGTCGAGAGGGGGGGGGGGGGTCGGCCGGATTCCCCCTGATTGAATTATTCAAGCGGCGCAGCTCAGCGTTTTGCTGCTGACCGAAACTGCCAGATGAAACGTATAGGAATTTGAGTCATGGAGTGCCAACAAAAATGATTGCAAATCCACTATGTGCAATCTTTATATTGTTTGTTCCATAAATTTAGGACTGGGCAAAGATCTTCAAGGTGGATGGGGACAGGTTGCCTGACCAGAGCCCTTATGAACAATATAACTTCCAAGTATTGAAAAGGCAAAATCCCCAGATTTAAGACCTCTGAAGTGTATGGGCTTCTTGGGGCTTGAAGAGGGGAAAAACATACAGAAAATATATCACAAAATAAATATTGATCAGCCAGCAGCACTTATGGCACTTATGGCAGCTGCTCAGTTATGGTGGTGGTGGTGGGGCGGGATTGTGTATCATGCAGTGGGTCTCTTTTAGTTCTGAGTGGCCATGGAGAACTACATTTTCATGTCACTTTACCTGTTGTCCTCTAAAAGGGATTTTCCACTCAGTAGAAGTCCAGACAGTTTCTTCATCTGAAAACTGCTAAAGTAAGTTAATCCTAGGATTCTGCTCAATTTTGTTAACTAATAGTTTGTTCCATTTTTTTAAAAGAACGATTCACTCTTTCTGATTTTGTTTCTCCTTCCTTCTAGTTCAGTTAGGAACTAAAGTTTTTCTGGGTTTCTCTAGAAACAAGACTTACTTAAGTTTTGGACATGCTATTACTTCTGAAAGTACTGGTAAAGATTTACTCACTTTGAATTAATAAAGGCTAATTAAATAACTACATATAACAAATACAGTCAGAATTATTTTTCACAATTGTAATGTGAAATAAATCCAAAAGAAACCCTTTCATATCTAAAGAACCCAACTTTCACTTACTCAACCCCCCCCCCCCCACACACACACACAAACACACATGCACACCAGAAAATATAACAAATGATCTCAGAGAAAGATCTGTTACTCAGATTGTTTGTTTGTTGTTTGCCTTTTTGTGTTTGTGTGTATATACCTGTATCATATGTTTTACTTGGAGCAACAGAGAAGGAGAGAGAAAAAAAAGAAAACAATAAATAAATAAATAATGCAGTATGAAAAAAAGAAAAAGAAAAATGGGTGTGCTTTTTATTTTGATGAAACTTTGCCTTAAAGACCATCTGTCTTATTGAGGCAAGAAGCAGTTTGCTAAAAACACAAAGAATCAGGAACGGGAATACAATGTTAAGATGTACCAATGTAGACAAACTACTCAATAAACCTAGTGGTTGATATGCAAAAATCTGGAAGTCATGCCAGGCCACATGAGTTGATATTCTTCAATATATTTTTGACTGCTTATCTTATCAAGATCTGCCCCCTGTTTCATAAAGGGACATCTGGAACTACAGGTGTGTAGATCTCCTCTGAGAATAATACTTTTCAATATAATCTTTGATCAGCTATGCCATGTTTTCAAAGAAGTTACATCCTTTTGATTCACCATTCCATGAAATAATATGGTTTTTAGTAAAACACGGAAAACAACAAAGAACCTTTGGTCATTAATTTCCCTCTGCAAGTAATCTGACAAAGGACTTATTCTCTGGAGTTACTAGGGAAATGGCAGTGTCAGGGGCTCCCTGGCTAATTGTTATAGGAATTCACACAAATAACATATTGCTTTTCATGAACTATTATCCTACTTTTATTTGGAATCATAAATGAATAAAAGACAATAACAAAAATGTCATAGTATGTCTTTTTGAGCTACATGAAATCCTATATTCTAGCTAAAAACTACATGTGTTATAATTTTTGTTTTGTGATCACTGAAATGCAGCAATATGTACTGGTCAATATGCTTGGTCTCAGAGATATCACCTATTCATCATGAACACTCTGGAATTTTAGCATTTTTTTCTATTTGTATCTATCAACACTGCAATGAGTCAAGAACGTCTGGCTCTGGGTCCCCAGTGAATTGACAAAGGTCTACTTTCTAACATCTAAGTATTTTGCAAGTTTTTCTATGCTTCAAAAAGAAACTAGAAAGTCCTGTCAGTGGCATGTACATTACATAAAAGTTTATTTCATCCAGTTGTCACACTATCTGTAGTATTTTAAATTAGAGGGAAAAATTAAATATGCATTTTAATACTGTTATTCTCAAAGGCATTTCTAAAAGTTAGGGATATTTATTATTTCAACCATTGGCATTTCAATCATATTTTGTGTTTGGCTTTAGTTTGGAAAGCCAAAGTTTGTAATCAGAACATTTGAGAAATGCAGGACGGCAGTGTGGAATATATTGCTTATGATAATTCATATATAATTTCCAAAAAAGCAAAATCAATTAAAGGGATAGCTATTACCTGCAGAGCTTAGGCAGAGTTATAGTTTCACCCTTGTCTTTGGAAAGCAGATTTGGCCATAATGAGTATTCGTGACTCACACCTTAATCATGTATTGTTCAGATTGCTCTTATTTCATGCATGTATTGTTGTAATATCCAACTGGCAAATTTGCCTTATAGTTCTCTTCTTCCTTTGGATTTCATTCAGAATAGTGCTGTCCTCAGCTACTTGAACCTGCTCTAAAACTTTTTAATATTCTAGTAATGGATGCTTTATGGTGAAGGAATCTGGGCTTTAGATATTATTAATATTTGTAAAGCTTTGGAAATATTGCAGAACAAGTTGCTATGAAAACTTAATTTTCCTCCAAATGGAGATCTGCAGCATTTTTGTATACAGGATCTGGATGGCCATCAGCCAAAAGAAAAGTAGATTGGGTTCAATTAAGATACTTGAAATAAATTGCTACTCTACCAAACAACTGTTTTCCAGCATTGTGCTACTTTGAAATTAGAAACATTCATAATTGGAAATCAAGTCTAGAAAATCTCCTTCTCAGTTACAATTTCCTTCAGTTGAATTTTGCCTTGGATTTGAATTAGAGGCAATTAAGAGACTAGCTATTTTAGATAATTCAAAAAAGGATCTGCAATAAATTAGGACCTCAAAATTCTCCCTATGGATTTCCTTTTTTGAACACTGAATATTTTAGAGTCAAATGTTTGATCAAGTTTAAGCCAGCCTCCTTAAGAATTGCGTTTACTGAATTGCAATCCCAAGTAATGCCTACTACAGTTTTAGATGGGCATTGAAAAAATGTACCATTGGTAAACAGACTTATGTATTTATTTATAGTCAATGTCAGGTAGAAGATATTGAACATTATATGGTAAATTTATATTCTGCATAGTGACCCCAAGAAAGATTTCTGAAACCCTTGCTGATAAATCAAAATAGGATCTCTCTTATAGAATTGGTTCATTTTTTGTTGAGTGACTCCAATGAATATGTAACATATAATGTAGCCCTTTTTGCTTTGGCTACAAAAAAGATCAAAACAAGCTAGATAAAATTGCCATGGAGACTCAAAGTGCAAATTTGATTTTTCCCAACATTTTTATCTGTAATTACTGTAATTTACAATGCTTTCAATTTTGTGTGAACATGATAATTTTAGTATATTCTATTCCTTATTTATTCTGAACAAACAGTTCTGTACATTTTATAGGTTTTTCATGGCCTTGGGCTAGTACAATATACATATTGATTGATTGCTGCCAAGATCAACACCACTTTTCTTGCAAGCCACTCGGGCTTCACTGATGCCCATCTCAAACTAGCTTCACTTCTGCCCATCTCATCCCACTAAATACTGCTCATGGTCAGATCTCCCAGTACCCACCACAATGTCTCGCTAAGCCTTGGCTGATACTGGCATCAGTCCCTGCCAAAAAGAATAAAAAGGAAAGGGAGGAAAAAAGATGGGGAGGAGAGGGTCTTGCAGGTGCTTTGCAGTGGAAATTGTAGATATTTTGATATTGCCCAGTCTGATAGTATCACCCAATGTGGTCTGCTTTCCCCTCCCCCAGTCAAACACACACACAGACACACACACTACTAGCAATGCTACTGTAACAACTACAAGTTTGGGCTGGAAGAAAGTCTAAAAAAATAGATATTGTAGTTAGAGCTGCCTGCTCTTCTCTCCCATGGTACTTTAATTAGCATTGTATGTATCATCTAGACATTTAAGGTCCATGGGCAAAATATTATTGTCTGCTCTACCAATACACACAGCTTAGTCAAGGCTGTTGGCCTTTCAAGACTTGGTTTTGTATTTGTGGAACAGTCTTCCTTTGGAGGATTTTCATAAGTAATTAAAGACTTTCCTCCTTCAAATCAAATCAAAACATTTATTTCGGTCATTGACCAGCACAGGAAATAGTGTCACATTTCCATACAAACCTGGCATGTTTGGTACATTAAAAATATAAATATAAATATAACTACTAAAAACACAATATGGGTGAGGGAGCAGAAGGGGAAACAGGGTGAAAACATACAATGCCCAGATCCATCACCAAATTGTAGATTCAGGGAAGAAGATTACTGGACACACAGTTGACTTTTGGAACTAGTCATTCCCTGGCGGATTTTGTATGCTGCTGCACAGAACTTTGCGACATTGTAGGTTGTAGCTGAATTAGTATCTGCCAGTAACAGGGAGGTATAAAATTGTCCTGAATGGCCTGGGTGCTTGTCTATCAGAGGTAAGATAAGCCTGGCACGGGTATCCCTGTAGAACGGGCACTGAAGGAGCACATGTTCTATTGTTTCTACATGACCCGAGTCACAGGGGCAGAGTCTCTCTGGGAAAGGGATCTTCCGGTAGCGGCCTTCAAGTACAGCTGATGGGAGAGCATGGCATTGGGCCAGGGTGAAAGCCCTTCGATGAATAGGAACTTCTAAGTATGTTAAATATGCCATAGGGGAGGCAAGGTATCTGCTGTCTCCACTGATAAGGAAGGTTGGAGCCGAGGCCAGATCTAGTTGGCGCTCTGTGTCTGTGATACGTTGTTTAATAAGTGCTTTGGCTTGATTGTAATCCATAGCTAATAGTAGACCTGGAGAAAATCCCAACGAGGAGATTTTGGATGCTACCGCCTGCTTCCATGTAGATTGGAAGTCATCCTCCATGGTTAGTGGGGCAAGGCCAAGGGGTGCACGGGACAGTCTGAGCCAGAGGTTGAGTATGGCCACCCACACCCTGGCCTCCACTCTCATAAAACCCGTCTCTAGTTGCAGGGTGGCATTAGAAACGCATTTAGGTACCTGCAAGGCCGATCTCAGAAACTTGGACTGAACCAGCTCTAATGGGGCAAAACTGGGGAAGGGGCCCAGCTGAGCACCATACAAGAGTTGGGCTAATGACTTGGCTTCAAACAGCTTGAGCGCTGCCGGTGTGAAGTGGCCCCCTCTTGTCCTGAGATATTTAAGAATGGCAATTGAGCTCCCCTGCGCGGTGTTGGATACTTGATCCCCATGAGCTCTTCTGCTAGACTTTCCTCCTTGACTGTTAAGGTTAAGGTAATGAATTATGCCTGAATGTGCAGTGGTAGATAGGTGCTTGTGGATGCTGTGGATTATATATATATATATTGCTATTTGTATTTTTTCTATGCTTATATATGTTTGATGTTCTACCTTTTGGTGGAAAGTGTGTTATCATGAAATATTATTATTTACACCTTAAAGTCTTTCACAGTCATGCCACAAAAGAGTGTATGCCACTCTTCAGTTATAAATCTCTATAATACAAAACACAACTGTGATCCCACGCATATGCTAATACATTAGAACGCAGCTATGGGTGCATTTCTTTCATAACAGCTAGACAGAATCTCAGCTTCCATAAAGCATATTATGAGTTCCATACCATTGCTAAATATTTGGAGCTACATTCAAGAAGTCTTGGGTGTATTCTCTACCCGAGAGTGTTACTTTTACTCTTTATAACTACTGATCCCATGATAGATTAAGCATTGTTGTTACACATAATAGAAGATTTAATTTTCTGTTTCTGCCTTCTCAAAGTATTTGTTCTTTCAAAGCCCTTTACACACACACCAAATACTAAAACACCTTTGTGTGTGACCAAGTTCCTCCATAGAAGGCATGCAGCTATGTCTCCATAGCTAGGTTTGCTAAAGCTATCACTTACATCATCATAATTTATATACAGAATCTCAAACTGTATCTTTTTGTTTGCTTCTTGAAATTAGGTGGTATATTCAAATTTCTTCTCACGGGCATATGATGTACATCACATTGCAGACAAATTAGAACAGTGGTGCATGCCTTGGTGTTTTATCTTTTCAAAAACATATTTTATCATGTTTTACATTCTTGTAAATTGCAGGGACAATCTTCTCCACTAAAGGGATCATGTTTCCAAAACTCCATGTGACTAAGTGCAGGGAGATTTGTGTAAGAGCAGCCTTAACATTGGGGGGGGGGGGTGTCCAGTAAAAGAGTGGAAGGTGCAGCCTATACATCAACTCTCCTCGGTGGCAGCTACATTTCAGTGCCCCTCCCCATCCTCAGTCTACTGGCAAGTGATAGCTCACACTTGACTTATGACACCACAACTGATGAAATCTGTGTTCCCTTGGACTTTTATGAAACTGATCAGTAGACTACTACCATCATCAGATAAGACTCTCCCTCCACCTGCCCCAAGGACCCCATATCACATTTACCATCCTCCAAGAAGGCCCAGGACTATTTGTGTGTGTGTGTGTGTTTGGGTTTTTTTTTTTGTTTTTTTACCCTTCCCAATTTGCATTCTGTTGCAACTCAGAGTAGTTTTCACCTTGCTCCAGACACCACCACACCAAGGCTGTAGGTTTTTGTAGTTTATTGAGAATAACAAAATCAAAACAAAGAAATAGAGATGCAATAGTTCCATAGGCAAAGCAGAGACTTAAATGTAAAGGCAAAGTTCCCAAGATCCAAAGGCAAAAACATGAAGCATAATTCCTTAGCAATGGTCAAGCAAAAGTCCATGGTAAACAGTTGAAAACAAGACCCAAATTCCAAACTCAGGAAGCCAGAAGACTGCTGCAAAAAGCCAAGGAGAATCTCCAGAAGTTAACATGGAAAGAGCAGTGTTGGACTGACAACAACTGCCTGTCAGCTACAAGACTAAATACCCTTTGCAAACCAAGCGAGTGCTTCTCCGAAGCCTTAATTGCAAACGATCTTGTCTGCTCATTAATTCATTATCTGCAAGGGTATGCAACCCCTTCTCTGGGTCCAGCTGGGATGGATCCTCCACCTGGCCATGTGGGATTTCACTCTCGCTATCATTCTCTCTAACTGCAGGGACATTCCTTTCCCCTGAGAACTGACTTGCTGTTTCTCCTTCAGCAGCCACACTATCAGCCCCGTCTGAAACATGCACAGGAATCTGTAACCCATCAGCCTCCTCATCATCCTGCAGGCCAAAGTCAGGCTCAGAAGGCCCAAACAGCTCAGCTTATTTGTTGTTGTTGTTATATTATTATTATTATTATTATCTTTATTTTAACCCCGTCTTTCTCCTTGTGGGGACTCAAGGGGGCTAACAATCCCACACTAAACCTTAAAAAGTACAATACAAAAGTTATTATTATTAAAAGTTAGGAGTTATAACTGTTTATTTTAATACTATTACTATTTAATTCTATTTTAATGTTTGTATGTTTTAAAACTGAATTATATCTGTTTTATATCAGTTTTATTGTACACCGTTTTGGTCTCTTTCTTGGAGAGAAAAAGAAGTGTAAATAATAATAATAATAATAATAATAATAATAATAATTCATGCATCTTTACCCAGGAACAAATTTTAATTTGGTCCACCATTTTCTTTTTGTAGTGTTTCCAAGCTTAACTTATCATTCAGATGGGGCTGCCTATAGATCCTAATCCAAGTAACAGAAATTAAATTTCAAGTTAAAGAATGACAGAATTAAGTTATGATAACTTGTGCTGGGGTTTAACTGCCGGAACCTGCGAAGGCTGCAAAACATTGCATGGTTCAACAATAAAGGCACTAACAATTTCTGCCTTCTTTGATCTCTACCCCAAAAGTAATTTCCTTCTGTCAAATAGGTTGGCAGGGTAAACAGAAATTCAGAAAAAATGAACACAGAATAATTTGTACTCTATACCTTAAGGGATACAGTCAGTTACCAATGACACTAGTGAGTACTGTTGACTCCCAGGAGTAAACCAAAGAAACTGCCAGAAATGTTGTTCAAGTGTGCAAACAGCATAAGAAGAGAAAGAAGAGAAGGTGACTTGAAAACAAACAACAAATGATACAAATTAACTTAGGTTTGCAAATAAGTGCAAGAGTTTCTACTGGCATTTCTGACTGGGATTAATTCATCACAACACATAAATGTCTACTGGCTGTATTCAAAAATGAAATATGTTGATTAAAGTTCTAATGAAGTGACAAGCAGAAGAACAGCAAGTACACACTTATCCTCTATGACAGACTGCATTCACTACCAATGTAATATTTAAGTGTGAAACTTTGTAGAGTATTACAAAGATTATTTAATAATTACATTAATCCATACTTGGGAAAACATGTTCCAAAGTTGATTGAACAAGGGGATGAATTAAAAGGTAGAGTGTTGTCAATCATAATGATGCCTAGGCCAGGAACTGAGCATTCTTTCAGGATCTCAACAAATTTAAATTGTTAAAATAAGTTAAAATGGCCAAGAATCAGTTTCTCAAATTCTCAATTTCTCAAATTTCTCAATTTTATTCTTGATGAAATCTGCAATCCATCATTTTAGCTAGACTGGTCCTACTGGAAAATGAAATTTCCTACTGGAAAATGAAATTGACTTTTTGTTGTATTATACAATGGTCGATCTCACCCGTCAACCACCAGTTACATGAACTTCGCTGCCACCAATCTAAATGCATTGGCCTATGACCACACCATTCAAATAGAGGCAAACTCCCACTTAAAGAGTGAGGGCTGTTATCCAGACAGACCCTCTTTTTATATTGATGCACTGATAGACACACTGAAGACTTGTGGCGAAGTATAAACAGATTTGTGAACTAGAACAAGAAGGCTTCTTAGATATTGGGAGAGGTTCAGAACTATGTTCACTCACAGGTGAACTAATTGGGCTTTTCAAAACACCTCAGCCCTCTCTTCCAGAGGGTCCTAATATATAAGCACTCTGTCCATTAGAGACTCTCTAAAAATGTAGCACTTCTCCCCAGAGGCTATTTTTAAATTCCCCTCTCACATTTAATTTAGAAGGTGTACTTAAAATGGGATTTGTAATCATATTCAGGTCTAAATGTTTTCTTTTAAAATTTGTTGTTCTTTCACATTTTTTATTTATTCATTTATTCCATTTATATCCCGCCTTTCTCTCAGAATGTGAGCACAACAGCTTACAATTAAATACAGTAAATAGCATTAACTACTGACATCTTTAAAAAGGCAATTTTTCAAAGAGCAGCTGTTTGTAAGCCTCTTATGAAGAAGATGGATCCAGACCTAGTCATTGGATCATGGATTTTGAAATACATAGGATTAACCTTACATCTTATTTCTTTCACTTAGTATGTTATTCTAACATATCTGTTATTATATGTGTTTGTATTGCCTATGGTACATGAAAAATGAATAATAAGAATCTTCTCAATTAATTATAAAACCCATTAAGGGAGCAAAGTAACTAATTAACATAATTGATGTGCATATTTGATTGGATTTTTTTTCTCCAGAAACATTAAGGCAGTGGTTCTCAACCTGTGAGTCCCCAGCTGTTTTGGCCTACAACTCCCAGAAATCCCATCTGGTTTACCAGCTGTTAGGATTTCTGAGAGTTGAAACCCAAAACATCTGGGGACCCACAGGTTGAGAACCCCTGCACTAAAGAGATTTCTTTTTATTCCTTAGGTGACAATTTTCTGTGTTCAGTGGACAGGGTGATATTTTTCTTGATCTTTAGACATTGTATCAAAAGGCATTTTAATTTAATTTGATTCAAATTGTGTTTTTATGTGTGCATTTTTATTATCACATAGAGTGACATTTTTAGATGTAGGTGATTCATAAAACATGTATTGAATGACATCAGGTTGTTTCTGATTTATGGAGAATCTAAGGTAAAGCTGTCATGAGTTTTCTTGGCAAATAAAGAATCTTTCTCTTTCTCTTTCTCTGAGAGTGAAGTCTCATCTACACTGGCATTGAACTGCACTATATGGTCAGTGTAGCCTCATATAATGCAATTCAACCTGCATTATAATAGCAGTATAGATGGGGCCTGAGTTTTCATGGAAGAGTTGAAATTTAAACCCTGGTCTCCCAGATTCCTGCTCCAAAGCTGAAAAAACTACTACTTTGTCTTGCACTGGAAACCAATAACTATCATAAAAATGACATGCACACACACAAACACATTTCAGTGCAGAATTTTACATATTAATTTTAACTATAGAGGGGAAACTACTTTCTAGAAGATGTATTCAGGACTGCAGTGCTGTGTGTCATATAATTACATTGTGTCCTGCATAATTTCTCCAAATGTGTGTAATAGATTTATTGGTTAATCTATAAGTTAATAAATAAATAGATGCACCTACATTATTTGCTAGTTGGATAGATTCTTATGGGGCACTTCATAAGAATCAGTACAAGTTCAAATTATCACGAAAAATATGAAAAAAGAAAAAGGGAGGAGCTTCAAGAAAAAAAAACAGGTATTAAAGTAGTCTCAAAAGTAAAATATTTGGGAGTCATATTAGCTTCAAATAATTCACATTTATTAAAGAATAATTATGAAAAAATGGGTAGAAATAAAAAATAAATTTAAAAATGGGAACATTTCAACCTCTCCCTTTTAGGAAGAGTGGCAGTTATTAAAATGGATATCCTACCTGACATATTATTTATCTTTTAATCACTCCCAATTTTGAGATCTAACACAATGCTTCAGAAATGGCAAAAAGAAATTATCAATTTTATATGGAGAGGGAAAAAACACAGGATAAGTGCCAGAAACCTAATTGATGACAAAAAAAAGAGGAGGCTTCGCTTTACCAGAATTGCAATTGTACTACGAGGCAGCAGCTTTAAGCTGGGTAAGAGACTGGGGAACATTGAGGAAAAAAAGAATTCTAGCTCTGGAGGGTTTTGACATCGCCCAAGGTTGGCACGCCTATCTTTGGAGAGAAAAGGGAAAAAAGAAAAGAACTTTAGAAATCACCCAATACGAGCAGCGCTCATCCGGATCTGGAACAAGTACAAGAGTAGATTCTACCAAAAGACACCAATGTGGTTCTCACCCAACAAAGCCTACCACCCAGGGAAAAGTGGCTGCATTATAAGCAATTGATTAAGATAAAAGGTCAAGAAATTACACTTAAACCACAAGAAGAACTTACGATACTAGATCCATCTATTTCATGGTTCCACTACTACCAAATTAAAGAAAACTATAAAATAGACAGTGCAATAGGTTTTGAAACGAAAGAAACCTTTTGGGATAAAATATTCAAAACAGATACCAAATTAATAAGAAGGATATATAACCAATTACTAATATGGAATACAGAAACCGAACAAATAAAAGAAAACATGATAAACTGGTCAAAAGATATAGGCCGATCCATACCTCTAATAAAATGGGAAGAGATCTGACAAAGGAAAATTAAGTATACCTACGCAACGGACCTTAAAGAGAGTTGGTTTAAGATTTTTTACAGGTGGTACCTTACACCAGAAATTCTAGCTAAAATTAATAAAGGCAAGATGAAAGATCTATGCTGGAAATGTGAAAAAGAAAAAGGCAATTTTATCCACATGTGGTGGGGTTGTAGGAAAGTTAAAAATTACTGGCTACAAATACACAAAAAAATAGAAGACGTCCTAAAATATAAAATTTAAGCCTAACCCAGAAACACTATTATTGGGAATAACAGACTTTAAGATAGAAAAGAATAAGGATAAGATACTCTATCTAATAGCAGCAGCAAGGATGACGCTAGCGAAAGTATGGAAAACAAAAGAAATACCTACAACGGAGCAGTGGATAGCAAAAATAATGGACATAATAAGTATGGTCATATTGACTCAAAGAATGTCACACAACTATATAAAACCTCAAAAAACTAATTGGAAAGCAGTTCTGGATTATATAAAAGAGGAAAATAAAGATATATATATATATATTATGGACTTGTAACCAAAACTCAAGGAAAATACAAACAAGAAGATATAACAAAAATGAGCAAGGATAAAAAATATGTTTGTGTATGTGTGCATACAAATTAACGGAGAAAAATATGCAAATATGTGTATACATTTATATTAGCACAAGCATGTAAAAATATAATTAAAGAAGACACCCTGGGGAATCTTGGAAGCAACCTACAAATTTCATTCCTATTTCCCCCTCCCTTTCTCTCCCTTTCTCATCCACACGCTATCCTAATATCCCAACCCCAATATCCTCCCAATAACTACCCTTCCCACTTTTCCCTTCCTACCTTTTTACCTGAGTATCAACCTTTTATTGTAAATGTGAAGAAAATAATGCAAATATTTTTTTAAAAGAATCACTACAAGTTTTGTTTCATCTCTATGTTTTTGGGGAAGGGATTTTTAAACAAGATATTTGTAACAGAAAAACATTGTTTAAAATTAGGACAAAATCCATACAGAGTGACCAATCAATCTGACATCCTACCCAAAGTGAAAATACCAATCCATGTTGAGTTTCCTTTATTCAAAATACTTGGTACTTGAAGTATTTTGAATTTTGGATTCTTTTACAGAATTTGGAATGCCTGTATGTGGATATACAAATATAATGAAATGTTTTGGAGATGGTACGAAAGTTAAACTACAAAATTCATTTATGTTTCATATACACATTTTAAATAATTTTGAGCATGAATCAATTTGAGTACTAGAAGACAAAATGTCACCATCTCAGCCACCCATTCAATAGGTTTTGATTTTGTAGTATTTAGTTTTTTATAATTCCAGATAATTGATGTTCAACCTGTACTTCACTTTTTGGAGGGAGGGGTTTTTTTATGTAGCTAAATAAAGATAGACCTTTTAAAAAGTTCCAGTTTAATAATTATTTGATCAATATAGCAATGACAGATTCCTTCTGGTCCTAAATATTAAAAGAGCCTATTTTGCAAACAACATCTTGCAAAATGCTTAGTTGCTTAACATATGTGTCTTTGTATCTATTGTTTTGTATGTTTCTGCCATAATTTGGCAGCATGGGTTTGTATGATACTGTAAGATTACATTTCATCCAGTTAGCCCACACATTGCAACCTAATTAGGATTTTAAATATTTTATATAATATTTATAGCCTGTTAGGCACATTTTAACATAGCTGAAGGTATGTGTGCTTACTGCTGTGTTGCCTTTTGAATAAATTAAAATATTTTCACCATAAAATGTTTGTCTCCTTTTTTTTGCTATATAAACAGTAATTCAACTCCAAGTGAATTTTTCGTGAATAATTAATCTGAGAACGTAACATTCCCAAAAAATCCACATGCGTCTCCATTGTAGACATAAAATTAGAAAGTCTCCCAACCCTCTCCCAGTTTCACTCGTATATAATTTCTCAACATAATTAGGCACCTGAATTTAGTTGTTGTATTTTCATACATGGGATTATGAATTATTAAAATGTACTTTGTGCAGCTTTGTTCTCCTTTTTTTACCATTCAGATTCCTCAGGGAAACATTTGCTTTTCCAATCTTTTTCAAAAAGCTTTGGGGCCCTATTGTTTCTTTTATATTAAAGTTTTACAAATATTAAAATGTCAGTTGAAAATAGAAGTGAAGTAGTATTCAAAAACTTTTATAATCAAGCAGAAAATGTAAATTGTAAGTTCGCAAAAATATACAATGTTTGTAACATAAACTATGAAATCTGATCACCTGAAAGTTGCTCTTTAGGATGCAATGGTGGTTTGTGGCTGCTATATCAAAGGGATTGTGAGCCCATTCTGGAGTTCACTGTCATTCTCAGATGCCTTCAAACTATCTCTGTCTTATGCCAACCCTCAGGCACAATGGTGTTTTCTTGGCATGATTTATTCAGAGAACATTTGCCATTACCTTCTGAGAGTACGTTTTTTGGGTTTATATACCTGAACGGGGATTTAACTTTTTGTCTCCCAGAATCCTAATCCAGCACCCAAACTTCTAGACTTTGCTGGTTCCTTTTCTGGATCTTTATATAACCTTTAAAAAAGTATTCCAAGGTTATGAATCTATCTTAAGGCACATCCAGACAGTGCCTATAATGTGCACTCTGCTAGATTTTTACCTGGAGCATCCAAATGGCAGCTCAGCTAAAAACAAATTCCTTTTAGGAGAAAGCAGGAAAACCCTACTTTGTCCCGAAGGAATTTGATACTGGAAAACTTGGGTCGTCCTGAAAGACTTGTGTCTAACCCAGTATGGCCACTGTCTGGACTTCCCCTCTAAAGTTCTGGGACTTCAGGGGGGGGGGGGGCATCCACACAGCCCTGAATCAGTCCAGAATACCCAAGAGGGCTCACATCCTCTCCCCAGAACCCCTGAAAAATGAGGAAAAATAAAATAACTTACCCAGCCACCATTAAACTGCTGCCAGAGATCTCCTGGTGCATAGAAATGACATGCCAGGAGACGGGAGGGGGGCAAAAGTTATTTTCCTTTTGGACTACAAGTGTATTATTATGTGAAAAAGGATGTGAGAAAGGATGTATCAATGGTTAGTTTTCACTGAATGGATATAGAAAACTAAGAGTATATAACCACTAGACAGAGAATGTAAATCCCTTATATTAGATAATGTAGATGGTTTGTAGTTTGTAGTTTATTGTTTTGATGTTTAGGATGTAGTATTATTATTCTAGAAAAGGTATTTCAAATCTTTTGTTGTCGATGATGTCAATTATTTATGTTTGTATGTACTGTAGGTTTTGTTAAATCTGTTTAAATAAAAAATTTAATCATTAAAAAAGGAAGAAATGTAAGAAGTAGAAGGAGCATCTCCGCTATGAGATCTTGGCCTCCAAAAACAGGGTTCAGGGCTTAGTGATCACAGACAAACATAACATGTCAAAGACTAAAAGTGTAAAAGTTTCAGGGTTTTTCTCTAAGAAGCTGCAATGGAGAGGGAAGATGAACTTGAAAATTGACTTTCTCATTCAACTACTGTCATGTCAGAAGTCTAAACTTCAAGGGGCTATATAATAAACTGATATATGAAGCAGGTCTAATTGCTAGGTTCGTGGAAGTTCTGTGAACTGAGTGCATGAATTGAAGGAACATCTATTGGTCAAAAATAAGAAATTTATAGAGAAAAAAATGTAGACTTTGGTAAACAAAGTGCCATATCAGATTAACTCATATTGAGTCATCTCCAGCTTTTTAATGGAGGAAAAGGTTGTACTGAAAACGACCCTAGGGCACTTCATGACCTCAGAAAACCAATATCTTTTCCTGCAATAATCAGTTGAGCAAACAGCATCCTCCTAAAAATGAACTATGGTTAGAAAAAATAACAGAATCTGTTTGTTTAAAGAAAATGGTACTTTCTAGCAGCTTTAACCCATTTTCTTTCTGAAATTTTCATGTGGTAATAGCATTTCCAGTTCCTTAGTTAAGGAATATAACCCTCTTATGGTATAAATTGCCCAGCTTGACCAATAAACAAAAAAAAATCATTGGGATGGAAGCAATTGCATGTGTTTCCTAACATTTGCCACATGGATCCAAGTATGTAGTAGTACATCAACTGTGGAATTCAGGGTGTATCAGTATCCATACTGTAGAATTAATGGAGTTCAACATCACTTGAACTGCCATGGTTCAATGCTATGGAATCTTGGAAGCTGTAGTTTAGGGAAGCAACAGCCCTCTTGGAACAAAAAGATGAAAGACCATGTAAAAGAACAACTCCCAAAATTCCATAGTATTGAGGCATGGGCAATTCAAGTCGTAGCAAACTGCATTAATTCTACAGTGTGGAAAATAAGATGCTCCCTTAGTTTCAACAAAGGTCAGGCTGGCTCCGTCCCTTCCAAATGTTTGGGGTGCAATGACTGTTATTTCCCTTTCCCTGTGGTTCTTAAAATAAGGAGAGGTTTCTCTGTTTTTTTAAAGTGTTTTTAACTCTTTTTAAAATTTGTGTTTAATGATGATGATGATGATGATGATGATGATGATGATGATGATGTTTAGAACTCTTTCTAAAAGGAGTAAAGTTAAATTTCTTCTTAAATTTTTATCATGTATTTCATACTTTCTATGTTTTTTTTTACCTGGCAATGAATGCCTTTAAAGAACAAGCAAATAAACAGTTGTACTTTCATTCAGTGAAATGAATATGTACATAAACAAACATTCAACACAAGAATGACTTTTTGGTGCAACCTCACCCCCTCTCCCAAATTTATGCAAATGTATTTTTCCCTATGACAAGATATTGGTTTTTGTTTTTGCTTTCCATGGAATGTGAATGCATGAAAACTAAACCTTTTTCCTGCAGAATATGAAAGTCTTACAGCCTTTTGTAAAAGATACATAATTTGAAGACCACATCCATTTCTGTAGAGGTAAAAACATTTCTGCATGCTTTTGTGTTAATAAAATAACAAAACAACACAGAGTCTAATGTGCTTTGTGTCCCAAATCTTGTTTTCAGAACAAGGAAACTACATATATAGTTCTGCAACTGAATCTTCTGCAATAAGAAGCTTGTGGGGAGGCTTGCCAGGAATGATCAGTGCCTGACCAGCAGGTTTGATTGTGTCTTCCTGCTGTTGCCTCCAGGCCAGGAAACCCTCTGACTTCAAACAGCACACAACTGAGTAAAATGCAAGCAGTATATTGAAGATAATTAAAGCAGAAGCAGTAAAAAGCAATCCACAGCAAAAGGTAAATCCAAATAGGTAGAAAAGCTAGATAGGAACAGATAATCCAGGAAAATAGTCCATGAAAACAAACAGTGGAACTTCCAAGGCACAAACCTAAAGTACTTGTGCATTAATCAAACAAAACACTTCAACATGAAATAACAAACACTTAATTCAGGAATCTATCCAAGGCAAGGCATCCAGGAACCTGAGATGAGATCTTGATCTAATTCCAGTGTTGCTTCATCTGGCTACAGATTCTGCACTTGACTCTTCTATCCCTCTAATGAACTGTATATCCCAAGTGGCCAAGAACGGATTTCTTCTCAGCCTTGAATCTCCTATCAGTCTCTGCTGCAATCTGGCAGAGCACCTGAGAGCCTGGTTTGTTTTTCTTTGCTGACTGAAAACACTTATGTTCACAGGCTCATTAATTTCTACAGCTGGACCAGGCACGAGCCTTTCTCAGGTTCAAGGCCTTGGGAATCCTCTGGTAGCAATCCAGGCCCAGGGAACAGACCATCATCCCCAAACCCTTCAGGAACATTCCCATCAAAAGAGTCACTTTGAACATGAAACACATTGTCCTTCTCCTTGCATCTAGAGCAATCTCATTGTCATTCTCTGCATCTAGAGCAACCTCATCATTAGACACATGAACCTCATTGTCACTCACATCATCCAGAGTAGCCTGACCATTAGACACAATCACAAGCTGAACTCCAACACCTGAGGGTGGACTGGATGGCTTCTGTGTGACCTCATCAGATGAGTCATTTTCAGTGCCATAGGATGCTTTTGCCCCAGTTGAGCCTTGGAGTCCCATGCTACCCACCAGACTATGAAGGCTCACTTTTGGCAGGATTCCCTGGCTTAACTGGTGCACTAAAATCCTACAACATTACATGGGAGGCTTCCTGATTTCCATTTCAAATCATAGTATCAGCACCGGGGGGGGGGGATGCAGTGACATTTCCCCACATGTGGTGGTGAAGCATTGGTGCAGGTGATGCAGGGCACAGAGCACCAGGATTGCCCTGCTATCCTGCCAATTCACCACAGACTGGTAAATCACCCCAGGGGGCCTCATCAATGTGATGGGATTTGTGGTCTCTTCCAATTCTATGATTCTATGATTTTATTCTACAATTCATTTGTCACAGCCTTGGCAGGAACTGACAATGTCAACCAGGTCACTTTACCCTATGTAGTTGCTACTTGGAGCCAGAGATCCAGACATCTCCTTGGCCCCAGGAGACTCAAAAGAGCCTTCAGCTTCCTAAGAAAACTTGTAGATGGCATGGTCCCTTCCTCCTTGTCACTAATCCTATTTTTGGAATAGTATAAAGGCATGTAAGCACAGGCTTCATTCCACCACAGCAGGCAGACAGCTATTTGTTTCTTTGTTTGAGGGAAGGGACATCCAATTGGATATTTCCACTAGCAGTGGGCTCTCAATAAAGCATATTTGACATGGTGTAAATAACATATCAGTAAAGATGAGTGAAATTTCTTACTCTCAGAAACACAGTGACAAAATGTCAGATATAAAATATTTTATTTATTTATTTATTTACAGTATTTATATTCCGCTCTTCTCACCCCACAGGAGATTCAGGGCAGATTACAATGAACACATATATGGCAAACATTCAATGCCAAGACACACAACATAGACAAGACAGTCAGAGGCTATTTAACTTTTTCTGGGTGCCAGGGGAGCTGTCGCTTTTTTAAAAAAATATTTTTATTAGAATACTTTTTCAGAATAATACAAAATGCAAAGTACAGCGTAAATACAAAGAGGGAAAGGGGGGGGGTTCACTATACATTAGAGTTTAAAAGACAGAGGGGGGAGGGGGAGGGGGAGGGGAAGAGGGGGATTGAGGAGGGGGGGAAGGAGGGGATGGGAAAAGAGGTAAGATAAGGGGGGAGGAAAGGGGCTAAAGGGACATGGAAGTTGAGGGGGGGGAGGAAAAGAGTGACTTCCTATTCCGTTTTCACCGCGTTCTTGGTTTGATTTCTTCTTAACTTAGTGCGATCTGAGGCCTATCCCTTTAGGCTCTAAGTTATTTCTTATTTAGGTTTCTCTCATCTCGCTATGTTTCTTGTCTTCTCCTAAAAAACCGTTTAGTAGGCTCCAGTCCGTCCTCTTTAAGGGACGGCCGTTAGAGTCTTTCAGAGCATAAGTTAGCCTATCCATTTCTCTTATCTCTAATATTTTGTCCATCCATTCTTGTTCCGGGAGCTGACAAGACAGTCAGAGGCTATTTAACTTTTTCTGGGTGCCGGGGAGCTGTCGCTTTTATGGTCCATCTGTGACACTGATGAAGTACTTCCGCATTCCCCGCATGCTTTTTGCTGGAGTGCATTGCTGGAGTCTTTTTTTCTAGACCATAATTGTTTTAGCTAAAATTAGCACAAAACTTTGGGCGCACAGAGCAAAATGTACTGCAGATGCTGAGAAAGCAGCTTCCTTCTGAAGTTGTAAAGCAAAAAATAGTGTGAGAAAACAAGAGTGCCAAAAGTAACCTTGAGGAGAACTCTTGGGAGAAGAAGTATTGATCTTGACTCCATGAAGCAGATGGAGTCAGCTGCATGTCTCAGTAGATCTGGATGGAGGTTACCCTTTGTTTCAGTGTACAATGCATTTTGTACAAAGTCTTCTAACATATTTTCATGTTTATTTCAAAGATAAAAATTAAAGGTATATAATGAGATTTCATGAAATTTGTGAAGCTTCTTTCCATAAGTTCCTTGTGAAGCTTCTCTCCATATTTTCTTTCTGAAAATATCAAAACACTATCAGGCATCAGTATTTAGGGGAAAAAATAGGTTGCCGTTGAATTCAGTGTGGCTTTATTCAGAGTTTCAGATTCAAGAAATTTAGAAGTGAATGTCCTTTCCTATTTCTTATATTTCCTAATATTTTGAAATTTCAGGAATACGTTACTGAAGACAAGTTAAAGTTGATTAGCTGTTACCATTTTTATATGTGTCTCGGTGGAGATATTTTCTCCTTCTCTCTTCCTGCCATTTGGTGATTGTCATGCCCCAAGGAAGAGATATAAAACCCGAATGTTTTGTTTCATTAAGGTTGTTGATTAATATTGATTGTTACTCAAAATGACAATATAGAAATATTGGTGAATGATACTGCTTATATTTTAAATTAAATGAATTGTCCATTAAATATGATTTCAAGAAAATGAAATAATTCTGAAGTAACAAAATAGAAAGAAAATTTTTACAAAAGAAAGAGAGAATTTATCTCACGTTACAAAACATAAGAGTGACAGAATGAACAAAGGTTATTGAGAAGGTTCAGTTTCAAGTTGTTTCCCCTTGGTTTAGACAACAAGCCCTAAATGTACTTCACTTTTATTCTAAGCAATGAGTAGAACAAACCATCATCTTGTATTTTGCTTCATCATACAACATATTGAGACCAGGACAGGATTTCTTATGTAACATTCCACTCTTCCTTTTGAAAAGTTACAATATAATTTTACTAAGTCAGCATCTATTTCTGTCAGTTCAAATACTGATTCGTCTAACACTACCTTGATAAATGTGCAGGAAATAATTGAATACTGATTTACAAAGTTCTCCTAAGACCATGATGATGATAATGAAAAACAGTTTAGTAACATGATATTTCATTTTTATTACAAAAAAGGTGAAGTTCAGATATGTCACTATGCAAGTGCAAATGAATTGGCAGATATGGTGATTTTGGAGACAAATGAATAAAAGAACCATTTTAAGCACACTTTAAAATGTACTTCAAGTCACGGAGGAAGAAAATTATTATGATTTAGTGCTGAGCAATTCAGAGTGGCTCTCTTGTGTGAGACACAGGCAGATACAGGTTATATATCTTTAAAATTGCTTGCAATATAAAGTTTTATTACAGATGTAGTTTCCAAGTATTTCTATTGTTGAACCATAGTACATTTAAGTCTTTGAGCACTTTTAAGTCTGAGCAACACTGCTGCGATTATTAAGCATGTCCTTGACATGTGCTTATTTCCTGGAATCAAATGTATGGGACACTAACTATTATGCTCCCCAGACAGCAAGCCCAAAATTGACATGATGTAGTCTGCCAGCATTTGGGGGATTGCACATTCCTCATATTTATGTTAAGACTGTTAAACATACCTTATTTGGGGTTTTTTAAGGATATGTTTGTACACAGGTTGCCTTTAGAAAGAAACATGTATGGTATTTTGTCTTAGCATAATATGAAACATCGTACAAAGAAAAAGGTTTTTTTATTGTTGTAGTAAAAATATTTTAACATACACAAAATTGAGAGCCATAACATTTTGTGGTCAAAACATCTCACCTTTTCTTATAAATAGAAAATAAATCTGTTGTCATAATCAAAGAAAAGAATAGTCTATGGACTTTATCATGTTCAAAGTGGGAAATGTCTTTTCTGTAAGCACCCTATGGCTTTGAGGACTGGATACATACTGGATACATATGAAACAGATAACACTCTCAGTTCCTTCCTTCCCATATTTATTAAAATAACATGCTTTGTCTGATCACATGGCAGACAGATGACTCCTCCCAATCCATCTGGCGTTTCCCTATGTCATAGCTTTTGGGTCAGAACTCCAAATGGGGTAGTCTTAACTGTCCTCGTATTATTTATTTATTATTTATTTTCTCTATTTATTCCCTGCCTTTCTCAATCCCGTAGGGGACTCAAGGCAGCTTACATATATAGACAACAATTCAATTCAACATACCTCCTCTCCTGACAGTGTGCCTGTCTCCCTGCCTTCCCTTAAAAATGTCATATATAAAATGATGTCATGAGTCAAATAATCTTAAGAATCCCTGCCCAACAGAAATGTTTTCCTTTTTTATTTTATTTTTTGGAGGGGGAACAGATCTTGCAGCAGTCTGCAAGTTCATAACCTCTATCCCAATGAGTAAACAGGAAAATATCTTTCTGGTCTTACAAAGTTCCACAGTTTCAACATCTAAACAACAATAACACTATGTAACACAATTTTTGTTTCTTGGTTATAAATGTCATTTCCTAATTGGTTCTATAAAAAAACACATGAAAATGTATTAAAATGCAAAAACGTTGGTTTTGTGGGACATGCTGCAGCACATTTTGCTATAATTTTTCAATGAATAGCTCATAGAGTCTCAACTAATTCAATATAGTTTGTAGCAGCCACAAAACAAAGTTTGGGGAGTATAACAACTACTTTCAAAGTAAGTACCACATAATAAAACAGTAAATAACACTTTCAAACTAGGAATGGATGATGTGCTTTTCAAATATTGTTATATAGTGTAATAATAAAGGAAACAATACTGTGAACGTAGAAAACATGAATGGTTTACCTGGGGTCTTTTTCTGACTGCCAGCGGAAGTGTACTACCACCTGATTCAACAATTGAGCATTGATTAAAACATGTCCTGTGTGATACATCACTGGCACATCAGAAAAGATGCATTTGGGATTAAAATCACACTTAAAAAGCTAAGCCTCTGATGGGTGAAGACAATTTGGAAATCATTTTACAAAAATTATCAGCTGAATAACTTTTACATATGTGTCCTACAGATTACAGACAAATCAGGCAGTATTTCATATGGTCATAGTCATATGGAAAGGGTGTCAGAGATGAGTTATTTCCTTGTTGTGATAAGGTCTTACAAGGAAGACAAGGTGAATCTTCAAATTATTTAACATAAAAGACTTTTAGGATAATGAAAAAAATGACCAAATATCCCCAGAACTTCATCTGCTTATTGTAGCTTGGACTTATCCAAATCAAAACTAGGTTTAGTTAGACACAGGCCTCATCTACACTGACCATTATTGCAGTGGCAAGACAACAAATTCCCAGAAAAGTGAACAAAATTAAGCCCTTAAAGTACATCAGTGCTCTGAACTTCAAAGTCATTTCAGTATTTCCAATATAGTCAACTGCACAGTGAAATCACGTTTTCCAAACTGGTTTGAAACTGCATTAAATGGTCAGTGTAGAAGGGGCCTCAGTCAATGTATTGTTGAGAAAAGGGGTTCTGAAACTTGCCCCACAATATGTTAAAACTTTAAGTAGCCCCAGGAACCATCATTCATTCTTTTAAATATTAGAAGTTGTAGTCCTATCCATCTGGAAACTCAAGAGTGGTAACCATTGGCCTGGTTCGAAATTCCACAACAGAAATAGTTTTCTTATGGAACAGTTGCAATTGTTGTCATTTTCTGGGTGGAAAAAAAGGAAGTCTGCAGTGTTGAACGAACAGACAGCCAACAATAGCAAACAATGTTCAACATTATGAGAAGTTTTCCTCTGTTTATAGCAATCACAAAAAATACCGGAGCATCCTAATTGGCCAAAAGGCTGTGCCCAGACACATCTACACCAATTTTTAGCTGAGGGAAGGGCGGAATAGATGGTGTACAGAACTTAGAAATGAGGCCAAGGTGGGTCACAATAATCGTAGAACAAATGATGAAAGATTGAAGATTCACTTTGAAATTAAGATGTATTTTAATAATTACAGAAGAACTAGGAAGTTTGAGAGTATCTGTGTAGTCATACATTTCACTAAGGATCATATTTCAAATACCTTCACAGTGTTGAAAATTTATAGAGGGCAAATTGGTCTGCAAAGGCAAATTCATTATTAAAACTATAATCCCAATAACAATTTGGATCACAATCTTCAAACCATTCTCACCATAGTATTCTCACTAAAGCTAATGAAGCTAATCCTAAAGTCCTTAGGAAACTCCAGTCACGATTCAATAAAACATATTATTTGAGACTTGAGAATATTTCCATGTAATTTCATTCTTTAAGTTTTCAGGATGCTTCTCTGCAAAAAACAAAACAAAACATACGCCATCTGTATGATTGTTCTTTAAACTGCATCAAATCTCAAATGTTGTCACCTCCACCATGAAAATAAAGAGAAGCTTCTTTTCTTAAAAAATAATTTTCTGTAATTTTGTGCAAATGATATATTTGTAAAATAACAGCTTTATGTCTTTTTGAACCAAAGCAAAGTACACTGAGAAAGTATGTACAGGGGAACTGGCAGATTCAAATAAATGGAATCATATGATTCTTCTTAAAAGCCCTTTTTAAAAAAAGAAGATGGTTATACCCTTCATAATTTGGAACCACTGTGAAATTTACACAAATGTTCCTGCAGATAGAAAGAATCTCATCAAAAAGGTCAGGGCATATCTCATCCCTCAAAGGGGGGCGGGGGGGAGAGTGAACATTTATGTCTCCATATTGTTTCTTTTATTTCTCATGTTGCTTGAAAATTGTACTTCTGTTTCTTATTTGACTTTCAGTTGTTCTCCAATACATTACTTGGGAATTTCCCCTGAACTCATGAAGTTATACTAATCCATGATATAATGAAAAATATTGATGGTACAAGTGATATACACATGGACATCACTTCAAGTCTCTACCACTAAGGGTATATTGGGGTGGGTAAGATTGGCCATACAAATGGTTGTCCAAATTAAATCACTGTAATTCCTTATCGAAATGATCACAAATTATCCCAAAATACAAAAATGGAGACAATTATTTACAATGATATGCTATTTATACAGCAACAGTAGACACTAGACCAAAAGTGTCTTTACTCTGTGAAGAAAAAAAGTTATTGAAGTACTGATTCTTTTGGGGATAAGTACAGAGCTCTTTATAGCTCCTTAAAAATGGATTCTCTCTCTCTCCCCCCCCCCATCCATTTTATCACAAGCACTGATATCCATCCACATATATTTGTGACATATCATTTTTGTAC
The DNA here is from genome assembly GCF_037176765.1 of Anolis sagrei. Classification (NCBI taxonomy): domain Eukaryota; kingdom Metazoa; phylum Chordata; class Lepidosauria; order Squamata; family Anolidae; genus Anolis; species Anolis sagrei. The sequence goes on from NC_090023.1 coordinate 118,376,553, forward strand.
ATTTTTATTTTATAGAGCTCTGAATAACTCATTCATTAATTTGTTATACTAAAAATGTGTGCTTACCTCATAATTTCAACAGATTTTCTAGATTTTTTCACATAAAAATTGCTTTAGTAAATAAGGTCATTATATCTTATTAGAATTAATTGTAGTGGGTACTTCTGTTTCTCTGTGTCATATTTATTAAGTCAAAAAGACCTTCTGTCTCAGGTGAAGTAAAATTTGGAATTGAAAAAAAATCTTATGGGTCTGTTTATAGGCAAGCTAATCTGTATGATTTGCTTGGAATTAAAGCAGAGAAGGGGAAAGAAAAAAGAGATCATTTTGGAGTAGAAGTACTGGATTTGTGGAAAATAACAACTGGGTATGGCAAAGCTAAAAAGGAAAAAAGAATTAAAAAGAGGTGAAAAGTGAATGTTGGAATGAAATAAAGGTGTGGCAATGTGAGAAGGGGTTAGAAATAACACTTATCTGGTGAATTCTAGGTCCTTGTCAAGCAGCTGACACAGAATCTCTGTTAATGTAGTTGTTCACTATCTCATAGACAAAGGCAGTGTGTAGTCATATATTGCAAGCAGTGCAACAAGGGTAAGGCATAGAAATAGTCCAATGTTCTTTCCAATGGTCAGAGCCAAGCAATATCACCAATTCAAGTCACGTCCAAAAAAAAAAGTCACCAAAGTCAAAGTTCTATCAAAGAGTTCACAAATAGAATCAGGCTGCAGCAGTGCCACAATGTTGTTCCCAGCAACTACCTAATCTAGACACTTTCACAAGTGCTCTCATCTGTTGGCCTTTCCCATTAGATCTCCTCAGTAGGGTGGCAACAGTCCTTAATTGCAGCCTAGCTGGAATGTTTAACTCCTGGTCTGCTTCCTGGAAATCCTGATCCTGCTCTAACTCTGTGTCCCTACTCCCCCGAGGCTCCTGATTCTGCTCTGCAGAGATAGATTTCTCAGAGTCAGGCTGCTGCTCTCAGCTTGTCCATGACTCAGAGCCCATCGAGACAGGCCCAAACTGCAGCACCTACCTCAGTTTCACCAAAGGCGTCCAAACAATGTCTCAGGTAAAAGTGAATTAATGCAGAGTAAAACAATGTTTCACTGGCTTATTCTGCATTAATTAAATACTTCATTAGGTCTGGAAATTTATGGAAGATATAATTCTAATGAGGTGCTGGGCCTGTGAGGATTGACTACCGGAACATGTCACTTGTTTCCCCGTGGTTGGTCTCCACAGTCATTCCGCACATTTGGGTTCCTGGAGGGTGCCCACCCCATACCCCTCAGGCTCCAATTTATGCCTTAAAACCTACTGAAAAGGCCCCTGGCTGCCATGAAGCCTGAGGATACAGGGTGGGGGACCGAGGGATTTTCCTCCTCCTCATTTTTCCATGCCACGAGCAGTTCCATAGTGACCAGGGACCTTTTCAATAATTTTAGGACATAAATAAGGGGCATGTAGCCACTCTGGGAGTGGTGGTTACTAGAACACATGCCAAAGTGGGTTACTTTAACCCATTTTGGCACAAAATGCCCACCTTCCAATGCTGAGCAAAGCAGCCCATTATCTTTGTCCACACCACTAGTCCTAACAGACCTCCAAGGTGGCTCTATGGTCAACCTTCAGCTGAAATTGACCATAGAGCCACTCTGGAGGATCAAGATATTCCTAGAGAAGGGTTAGCTTAGGCTTTCAAAGCCTATGGGGGAAATACTAAAAATGCCTGCGTAGTCCCTTCTGTGCTGTTTTGATTCTGGTCTGTTGTCTGTGAGTCAGGGGGCAAAAAACATGCTGAGACATTTTCTGAGGCAACACTAAATGTGGCATGAGTATGTGGTAGTAGCAGATTAATATGCATTATTCCTGGATGTCACAGGGCTCAGTTCTTTTCTCTTTGTGGTACTGCTTTAAAAGAAAGCAAATAAGGATTGTTTTGCCTTTCTTTATGGCAGCAAATAAAGATTATGCATTAAGAATCTTAAGCTGTGCTGCTGTAGTTAATTGGTGTGTTCAGTAAGAGAATCCCTGATTACATGAAGGATCAAAGAAGTATCTATAAAACATGAAGTGTTTCTTAGGTGGACACTGTAGAACTATTAAATCACTATAGCAAGCCTGCACAAAATTTCTGTGGCCCTCCAGATGTTTTGGACTTCAGCTCCCAGAATTCCTGACCATTGGACAATCTGACTAGGGCTTTTGGGAGTAGAAGTCTCAAACACCTGGATGGTCACAGGTTGTGCAGGTCTGTACTATAGTATTTTGCCAACAAAACCTAACCCAAATCTAGAATTTCTTCACAGGTGAAACATTTGAAAAAACAGGTAAGAACAAAAAAAACACGAATAAAAGAGTTTCAAAACATTTGCATGTGTGTATTGTAAAGCAAAACAGAATTAATGAGCAAATGCAGAATTATGAATTATTTTCTACAGACCTGAAGAATCAGTGTTGATACTGAACTTCACCTATTCAGAGGATAGAAGATAGTTTAAAAAGTTCTAAGTAAGGGTAGTGATATTACCTTCAGGAGAACAAAGGGATCACATGTATCTATGCCAAAAAGTCTTTGGATCTTGAAAGCTGCCTGGTACATAACAAAGTCAGTCTTAGCTGGAAATGAAATTGATCAAATGAAATACCAAATCTGTGTTCCACTGCTCTCCCATTTTGTGTGTATGAATGTTTAACGGTTTTCAATTATCACACAATTCCATAATCTTTCTTTAATGAGATTTCTCTATAATTAGGTTTTCTTTAATACTCTCACTTTCAGAGGATAATAGCTAGTTAAATCAATTAGGATCTCCAATACCTAAAATTGATGATGTAGAATGAAAGAGACTAGATTGGGGTCTCTGTGTGTGATGCTTTCATTTTAGAAAATCTGAAGAGATTCATGTTAAAGTGTGATGAATACATTTCTAGAAATGTTTAATTATCATTTATACATTTTTTTAAATCTTCAAAACACTTCATGTACATAATAATCCTCATCAAATCCTTTGGGGAGAATTAGTATGTTGAAAAGAAAGCTAAAGTAAAAGTTACTCGGTTAAGGGTAGTAAGGTCCAACTCACTTCAATGTGGTTTACTTCTGAGTAAATATGTATAAGAATATGATGACTGTGACTTTGCAGCTGGAATGGGGTGCTACACTAGTACAAAGATGGAAATAATTTTCATTTGTTATTCATTTTCCAATCAGAAAGAGGAAAAGGAAGGGAAAAATACAAATTTATGGATGCTACTAAGGTATATTTTGCATGTTGGAAAATATTTGTTTCTTTTGCACAAATGTTTCTTTTGCACATAAACATGTTTTCTGCACAGCAAATCCACACACATTTCTGCACAATAAGTGAATTAACATCTGAAGTAAACATGGTATTCGTCACTGTAGATATATCAAATATTTTTACTGTGGAACAAATACTAAGTAAAGAAATACAAACTGGAACTGTTGGCTTCACATGCTTCCCCCCCCCCCCCCCTCTTTTCATGTGACACAACTGAAAAGGTCCACAGGAATAAAGCACAGACTCCACTTGGATACATTTCCGATGTCAAAGACCCAAAATCTTTAACACAAATATTTATGGAAGGCCCTGGAATTTTTGAGACAGTTTTGCCAAAGGAATATTATAAGCTACTCAAGGAAGAGTGCTTCCAGACAGCATCCATGATTTAAATGCGAGATAAAAAAATCCCAGGACCTGTCATGTTCAGCATTTTAAAATTGTAATCATTACATTTGGCCCGGCCTTAGTTTTAAATGCATCATGGTGTTATTGTCTAATGTTTATTGCTATTGTTTTAATGTTTATTGCTTTTTTTGAGTTTATTTATTGTTGTATTTGTTATGCTGTTGTTTTATTGATGTGTTGGGGCTCGGCCTCTTGTAAGCCGCACCGAGTCCTTCGGGAGATGTTAGCGGGGTATAAATAAAGGATTATTATTATTATTATTGTAGGATTTTACTATAAGCCATCAAACCAAGTCAAAATAGTGAATGATGCTAAAATGTCTTGCTTTGTTCAAGAAAATAATTACCACAAAATTACATGCATGCTCCACAAAGCAGGGTTTATGGAAGAGTGACAATAAGAATGACATTGTTGAAACAAACCTTTAGCAAATTCCATTTGAAGTTTGTGAAGTGGCATGAATAAGTCAGACCAAACATGAGGGTGTTGGAAGGGGGGACCTTGTCACAAATACCATGTGTGGCACAAAGCCAACAGAATTCAGAGACAAAATTCATATGAAGTACTTGACATAATGTTGTTTTCATCAGGAGTCACTGAGTCACTAGTCAGGCCTGAAGACAAGATGAATGGAATCAAATATTAGACCATTCTGAAGAAGAATCTACATGGGTCACCTTCCATCAAAACAATAAACCCAAACACAGAGCCAAAGTAACACTGAAATTATTAAAAATAAAAGCTGCTTAAGGGGTGGGGGGAGTCTGGGGCTATTATGGCCCATGCACAACCATAATATCAACCAGATGCACCTGTCTGAACCCACTACAGTACCACATTGGTGCCCAGACAATCCAGCTATGGTGGTGACATGGAGATGAACCACCCACTTCCCCTGCACTGATCAGTGTGTGGAAAGTAATAGTGTGATGTCCAATTATACAAGAGTTGGATCAAATTGGACTTGGTCCAGCTGTTTAGACTGCCATGAAGCCCTGGGATACTCTGAAATTTCCAGCCAACTCTGAAAATCCCCCAAATTTTCCCAAAGCAGGGCAAAGTCTGGTTAAAGCAAGAAAACCCACAATACACACCAAAAGTGTTGGACAGTCAGTGCTGGATTCTAGATTAACCTACCTTTCCTTGTTCATGTAGACCCACTCCTAGAATTGCTAGATCTCAATTCACTTAAGAATCAGTGGCTAGACATGAAAATGGTTGTTCAAAATAGATCCCAAACCAAGCTAACAGACTTGGAGAAAAATTGCCATCAATAATTGATAATAACTTCAGGAAGGATCCTGATGTCCAAAGTTAATACGATACTTACCCAAGGAGAGTCATAATTACTGCCAGAAGTGTGTCTACTAAATCTGTCACAAAAATTTAATGTGCAAATTTGATAAATGTGAATTTAATGATATGTGGGTATGAATGAGTTGAATGGAAGGATGTATGGATGGAGTTAATAATTTTGGAAACACTAATAAAAAACTAAGGCCTGCAATGACTGCCTTCTTGCTGGACTGTGATTAAAACCTGCTAATAAGAACTGAAAATTAAACTGTGATAAGAACTGTGACAATGGTTTTTTCAAGTTAAGAAAATGTTTGCAACATTCCTTATGTTAAGAAGGAAGTCAACACAAGCCTTGTACTTTTCAACACCAATCAAGAAGAGGCAACATCTGGCCAGGAAACCGAGATGGAGCCAGGATGGAAGATGTATTTCATTAAGTTACAAGTTTGGGACAACATCAGAAGAATATTCCTATTAAAGATTCATTATAATAATGCTCAAATTGTGTCAGACCTGAAGAGTGTGTTCCACCCGCCATGCTCTGCTCGATGGGAAGGACAGAGATGATGTATTTGGAGAGTGTCAGATATGCTACGGGAAAGCATGATTCTGTACACTTTGGGGTTGTTACTCCTCCTCCTCCTTAGCTGCTTTCAATCCCAATTTTGTGGGGAATGTAGTAAATAAATAATACCTCGATCAGAAAGAAAATAAACCAAGGGATCGAAAATACAATGGGGGTTTGTATTATGTTTTCAAATAACATTTCAGCAAACATCTGCTTCAGCAATAAATGGGGAGAAAGATAATTAAAATAAAGATGTGCTTTAAGGAGGATAAACAGCAGGCTAAGTGAATTATGCTATAAAAATTCCATCAATCCCTTGAGAGAATATTATAGCTCAGAGATCAAAATGTCCTATTTTTCATGAAATCCAACACAATAATCAGATTTCCTGCAGCTCAGTCTCAACAAACAAACAAAATGTTTCTAGTAGATGTCTCTAGTAGATTTCCCATTATATTTTGAGAGCTCTTAATTCTTCTATTTACTTTCATATATTCTTCATTGGCAGTTGGTTTCCTTTTTCTTCCACACCCACTTCTTCAGCCTCACTGGATTTCAATAGGAGATGAAACACAGGCAGATCACTTAGATCACTGAGTAATCCCATCAGCCTCGTGCTGGCTAAATGCTGCATGGGGTTGATCTGAATTAACCCAGGGCAAGACTTCCATAACACAGACCTATCCCAGGTAATACTAAGTTGGTTTTCCCCTGATTTAGGGACAGTGAAGACAGTTGTGTTGGTTCCTAACTGGAACTGGCCACAACTGTCTTTACTATCATCGTGTGTTCCCTGCATGCAGGCAATGACCATCCCCTTCATTCCCCTTCCCATGTCACAGTGGTCCCCGGATATGACACATCACCTATCTTCTCAGAGCTCCGGCTAATGTCAGCTAGAATGCTGCTACACTGAGGATGATAGGAACATTGATGGAAGCATTACCCTCTACCATCTCCCAACATTCTCAATGCAGTGGTGCTCCAGCTGACATCAACTAGAGTGCCAAGAAATAGGCTGGTGGAAGCTGGAGACTGCCACAACAGGAAGAGTGGGACACCCCTGAGGGCTGCCCATTGGCACTGAACTGTGTTCAAAACACCTGGACAATAGGGACTCATATGTACATCCTTAGGCAAGGTCATTGTGGATCTCCTATCTCAGAAAAAAGGGGACAAATAACTAACTCACTTTTGAAAGAAGGGAGAAGTAACCTGTGAAAGCAAAAAGCCTTGAGTACATAGATCAGAGAAAGAAACAGAGAGGTGAAACAAATACTCTTCATAATTTCCTCTGACTAATTGCTTTATACAAGTGTTGATGCTTCTTTGCTTCTAGCAGTGAGAACATTTATTAGGGTGAAAATGTATCAAATGGAACCATCAACAAATGGATTAAGTGAATTGTACATACTGAAGGCCTTGTAAATGCACTTATCTATTCATTTGCTTATATGACATTCAATCCATTAAAGCCTCAAAGAGAGTAAACACATTTACAACTTGAGTAGAAGTTATTAAAAGCAATTAAGAGAATGAACATTTAAAAGTCCATTATGGCATGTGAAAAGATCCATTTTCCGTCAAAGTAAAATGCACAAGATAAACTGAAACAAAATGAAAGTATAACTTGATACTACAGAAAGACAACTCCATAGTGCACAGAATACATGCAGCAACAGCTCTGGGGTTTAATTTGAGCTTTAAAAGAGCTGTGTAGGGTGCTCAACACATTGCCAGATAAGATTCATCTTTAATATCTGTACTAAGATCTGCTTATGCCCTAGTTTGGAGGGAGTTGCTATGTATGTAATAGGACGAATGCAGGCCTGCTTGTATTGTCATATAAATTTAAGCCGCACCATTGAGAAAACACTGCTGACTGGGTGAGCACTTTCTTATGTCTCAAAATCTTGTCTAGTGACATGTTTGAACCAAGAATCATCAAAATGGATAGTATGCTTTTTATTGTAATAAGAACCTAGGCAGTAGCCTTAGCTTCTTTGAGAAGCAAAATGTATACTCTGAATGAATTATATTACCATTTCTTTCTGAGACTACGGTTGGTTTGCTTGCTTGATAAATTGAAAAATCTGACTTGAAGGTACCAGATAATCAATATCTTATTGGCTTCTACAAGGCTTTGGAACCCCCTGCCAAGGGAAATCATCTTGTTCCCCTTCCTTCAGTGCTTCCATTGTTAGAGTGTGGTTCTACAGAGGAAAATATTGCAGCTCCAACTGATGTGAAAAATTCTAGTTTGAAGATGCATTATGCAACACAGGGAACTTGTCAACTTCCTTAGAAGTGAGACAGCAACCCCACAGTCCAGCTGGATTAAAACCAGTTTCAGCACAGCTGGGAATGGGGCAGGATTCCAATCCCGCCCAAAACCCTAATCTCCCAACCTCTCAAAAGGCATGTCCCATGTGACTGAGCCTTGCAGCTTGGAAGGAGGGGAGGGGACTAACTTCTTCCAATTTATTTTGTTCAGTAAATGCATGGGGTTCTGGTAAGTGGTGCTTTTCTGTCTCTTTGGGGGCAATTGGGATACTAGGGGATAGGGGGACCAAACACTTAGCTTCCCTAGGCTATCTGAACCTAGGGAACATGTTATAGCTGTTGGGACACAATTCTGATCTTGTACTCACTGCCACAAGTCAGGTGAAATTCTAAATCCTGGAGTAGGATCTGGACTTTCCCCCATGCTTTCTTAATCCAAGATTCATGAATAAGTGATTTATGGAGAACTCTATCATAATTCTTCTTAATCAAAGATAAACATAATAGTGCTCAGGACAAAGAGCAGTGGGAAATGTATTCACTTGTACACAAATAACTTTCAATTTCCAATTGTATATCCTAAATGAGGCTAGTTTTTGTAACTCCAAAAACTAACCTCACTTAGGATATACAATTAAAATGGAAATGTCTAGAATAACTACAGAAGATTACATTCTTGAATGTTCTTAACTAAGGTCTGATTTCCTAAGTAAAAAGTTATATCACAATGCTATGGCTAGATGTTCTATTTTAGAAGAACAGTTTCATATTTGTTCCTACTCCTCGAAGTTGAGAAAGCATTCAGGAAAGCATCAACCTAACAATGAAACTTTAGGAAACAATATGAATCTTCATCTTGAATTAACATAAAATATTGTTGTAGTACTATTTTAGAGGTGTGTGAAGCTGCTGAAATCCAATTAGCAATTTGTTTCAGAGATTCTGATGTCCCCCACTTCATTTCATAAAGATTCAGAGGGGTCCCATTCCAATTAGTAATCCAAATCTCTGAAGTGTCATAGTTATTTCATTAAGATTTTTTTTCCATTACAGGCAATTGGAAAATTTAGAGATTCATTTCTCCATTATTTTTATGGCTATCAGGATGAAACTTGGCTACTTGGAAAATGTAGTTTATGGCAGGCTCTTTTGAATGCACTTCTATATAGGTCCTCACCTTCCCAAATTACATTTCCTAGAATTCTGCTTTCATCAGAAGAACAGTGCTGTCCTTGTATTGTCGAAGGCTTTCATGGCTGGAATCACTAGGTTCTTGTGGGTTTTTCGGGCTGTAGGGCCATGTTCTAGAGGCATTTCTCCTGACGTTTCGCCTGCATCTATGGCAAGCATCCTCAGAGGTAGTGAGGTCTGTTGGAAATAGGACAATGGGTTTATATATCTGTGGAATGGCTGGGGTGGGGCAAAGAGCTCTTCTCTGCTAGAGCTAGGTGTGAATGCTAATGAAGGTGGTCAGTTGAAACATTCACACCTAGCTCTAGGTGTCAGGAGAAATGCCTCTAGAATATGGCCCTATATAGCCCGAAAAAACCCACAAGAACCTAGTGCTGTCCTTGTTACAGCCTCAGTGTGATAGGCTGTAAATCACTTTCTCATCAATGAGAGTTTTAAGCAATAAGCACACACAGTAACCTGCTAAAAGAAGGATTTAAGAACTAAGGACTGTAAAGTTTGGGGAGGGGAACTAAGGGCTGTAAAGTTTGGGGAGGGAGTATGGGAATTTGGAAAATATAAATTTGGGGTTGGATAATTTCAACAGAGGAAGGAATGGAAAGAAACAGAATTATCAAAAACCTACTGGTTTAGGTTATAACAAGCACACCGAATGAGCAGCACACGTTTTTCTCTCACAGTCTCGTACTAATTCACTTATTTCTAGTCTGGCCAGATGGTCAAATGTGTTTTTATTAGGGCACGTCTTTGGTATGGGACACAGTTTCTTGCTGAACACCAGCTTGGTAGACATATAAACTCCATGTTTATGGATGCTGAGGGGAGGAGATCAGCTTTGTACAAAGGCATGTTATTGGCTTTCTACCAGTCTGTTCTCTTTGGTAACCTTGAGTTCTTCATCAGTAAACGAGTTAGTTTATCCATGTCTATAATTTCCATAATTTTTATTAGCCATTGATGTTTTCTAGGTTTTTTTGTTCTATAGTTTCTTGTGTATACAATCCTTGCTGCTGTTACTAAGTAATTAAAGAGAATCTCTTTGTTTGTGTCCATATCTGTCAATCCTAGTAGGAAGTATTCTGTTTTCATTTGTATTTTGACTTTGAGTATCTTTTGGATAGTTTCTTGGATCTCTTTCCAATAATACTTCATTTTCCACAGGTCCTCCACATATGCTAGAATAAACCTTCTTAAATTTTGCATTTTCAGCATTTATTCAGTACATCGTTTGATACCAATTTTCTTTAAAGTCCATAGCATATGTAAATTTCAATTTTTGATTCCATATTGATTCCCATTCATCTAATTTTATTGGGTGGCCTATATTGGCAGCTGATTTTGTCATGCATTCTTTTATTTGTTCCATTTCAGTGGACCATTCCAACATTTTTTGTATATCTTTGTAACATTTTTTTCCTGATGATATTATTTTATCCCATACAGTTTCTTCATCAATGAAACCTAGTTTTTCTGCCTTTATTATAATATTCTTTAAATTGCATATATTGAAACCAGGAGATGTTCTTGTATAAATTGTGAATGTCTTCTTGTATTTTCATCTGAAATGTTCCATTTTGTTTTTTCAAAATTTCTTTGTAGGCAGGCCATTTTACCTACCCTATAGTCCTCTCTGACTTGCTTCCAGAGAATTTTAATCAAGGCTGATCTTACAAAATGATTTCCAATTTTTTTCTCAAACTTTGTTTTTTTCATACCAAAAGTAGGAGTGCTAACCAATCCATAAGTCAAATCCTTCCAATGTTAATTTTTTCCCCTTTTAAGCAGTATCCAGTCTTTTGTCCATGTCAGAGCACAGGCCTCATAATATAATTTTAAGTCTGGTAGGCCAAAGCCTCCTCTCTTTTTCTCATCAGTTAAATTTAATAATTTAATTCTGGGTTTCTTGCCCTGCCAGAGAAATTTCAATAAGTTTCTGTTCCATTCTTTAAGGTTTTTTTTTTTTTACAATTACACAATTAAGGAGAATGTTATATTGAAAAAAAAACACAGCTTGAAATTTTATGAAACAACTTTACTAATTTCTCAAAAATGTTCCAGAGGCTTTTGTTTTGATTCTTAATGTTTTGGAGGGGTCCCAGTCTGATTAGTAATTCAGAGATTTGTATTAAGAAATCATACAAATCTCTGAATTATGAAACAGAACTCCAAAGCTTTGCACAGTTCTACTAAATTTTTTTTTACTAGAGATAGTTCCATATAGAGCAGAAGTGACTGTTACAGAAACAAGGGGCAGAGGAGGCTTGCTAGCTATCCCTAGAAATTTTCTTGCATGGATAGTGCTATCTTTTTAAACATAGAGTTTATATGTCTACCAAGATGGTGTTCATCAAAAAACTGTGTCCCATACCAAAGACATGCCTGAATAAAAACACATTTGACCACCTGGGCCGACTAGAAATAAGATAAGAAACCAGCTTCTGGTCTGCTGAACTCCAGTTCATCCAAGTAATTCTCCTAATCTTCCATTGACATCACCACCAATTGGATTCCAAGAGAAACACGATTAACAGTGGAGAATAAGAAAGCAGTGATCCAACAGCAAAGTGTGTAAAATAATCCCTTGAAGGACAACCTTAACTGTTCAAACTCAGAAATCTTTACAAGTAAATAAATACCAGCACTTCTTTCTTCCTCTTTCATATACCAGAGAAATATACCAAAAGTTTTTTTTCTATGTCTGCAACACATTTTGATTTGCAGTATAGTCAAACTTTAGCATGCTCTGATTTGCACAAATTATCATGCATGCTCACATCCAGCGACCCTATCATACTGGACACAACAATCTATGGATATGCTGCTGAAAAAAGCACCATCTGATAAGGTTGTTAATCCTGTAACATGTCTTGATATCTTTATTTGACATTCAGACCCAGCAGCAAATTAGAAAGGGAATCTTGTAGTCCTTTCTCTCAATGTGTAGAGGAAGAGTGGACCACGAGACCAGATGTCACCCATTTGTGTGCTGTGAAAGCAGGCTTTATTAATGATTAATTGCACTAGTTTATTTTATGATGTAAAATACTATATTAAATTAATTGTGACTTGCGGGCATATGCTTGTCACTACTGCCCACATTTCTGGACATTACATACTTTTCAATATATAGGTAGTCCTATTCAATTCATTTATTCCCCTTTCAGACAACAATTTAAACAAGAAGTGACAATATTTATTTATTGCTTTAACTGAAGCCTTGGGTGGGCTCAGGTAAAAGATTAATTTGCTGAAGAAAATGCAAGAGACAGCTCTTCCTGTTTCAAATGAGATAAACCATAATGAAGGGAGACCTAATGTCAGTACTCTTGGAGCATCACTGTTAACATTAAGAAAATCTATCAAAGCTATACCACTAAAGCTATTGACTTAAGTGGTCAGTACAACTTAATTCCTATATTAATATGTGAATATGTTACTACAGGAATATGTTACTGTATGTTATTCCATTTAAAGTGTGATCAGAAGTGGGTTCATAGACGGAGATGCGGTCACGCAGGTAGGCAGGTCCCAAACCGTTTAGGGCTTTGTAGGTGAGCACCTGCACCTTAAATTGGGACTGGAAGATGAACGTCAGCCAATGGAGCTCCTTAAACAGGAGGGTTGACCTCTCTCTGTAAGGAGCGCCAGTTAACAGCCTGGCCGCCGACCGTTGGACCAGTTGGAATTTCCAAGCCGTTTTCAAGGGCAGCCCCATGTAGAGCACATTACAGTAGTCCAATCTAGATGTGACCAAGGCATGGACCACCCTGGCCAGATCAGCCTTTACGAGGTATGGTCACAGTTGGCGCATGAGTCTCAATTGTGCAAAAGCCCTCCCGGCCACTGCCGATGCCTGAGCCTCAAGGGTAAGTGATGAGTCCAGGAGGACACCCAAACTGCGGACCTGTGACTTCAGGGGGAGTGTAACCCCATCCAACACAGGTTGCCACCCTATACCCCGATCCGGTTTACGATCGACCAGGAGGACCTCTGTCTTGTCAGGATTGATCTTCAGCTTGTTCATCCTCATCCAGATAGCCACAGTGGTCAGGCACTTGTCCAGCACCCGAAGGGCTTCCTTGGAGTTTGGTGGAGAAGAGTAGTAGAGTTGTGTGTCATCTGCATAGAGTTGGCACCTAACTCCAAAACTCCGGATGACCTCTCCCAGTGGTTTCATGTAGATGTTAAAAAGCATAGGAGACAGAATGGAGCCTTGCGGGATCCCACACATCAAATGCCAGGGGTCCGAGCAGGCGTTTCCAAGCTTCACCAACTGGGATCTACCCTCCAGGATGGATCAGAGCCACGAAAAGACCGTGCTCCCGAGACCCATCCCAGAGAGTCGTCCCAGAAGGATACCATGATCGATGGTATCAAAAGCCGCTGAGATGTCCAAGAGAACTAGCAAGGTCACACTCCCCCTGTCCAGCTCTCTGCGGAGGTCATCCACCAAGGTGTCTCGATGTCGTGACCAGGCCTGAAGCCAGACTGTGACTGATCCAGGTAATTGATGTCATCTAGAAAACCCTGAAGCTGGGAGGCGACCACCCGGTCCAGAACCTTGCCCAGAAAAGGGAGGTTGGAGATTGGTCTGTAATTGTTCAGCACCGTGGAGTCAAGGGAGACCTTTTTAAGGAGTGGATGGACCACAGCCTGTTTTAGTCAAGATGGAAAAAAACCCTGCTCCAATGATGCATTAATGATCAACACAAACCAATCAGTCATCCCATCCCTGGCCGATTTAATTAGCCAAGGCGGGCAAGGATCTAAAGCCGATGTGGTCGCCCTCACAGCACCAAGGACCTCCTCCATGATCTCAGGATGAACAAGCCTGAAAGAATCCCACAAAATTCGACAAGCAGATGCCTCAATCACCTCCCCTGGCACTGTGAGGAAATTGGAGTCTAGCTCAAGGTGTATCTGAGCAACTTTGCCTGCAAAATGGTGTGAGAACTCGCAACACCGAGTTGCTGAGTCATCGAAGGTCTCCTCCACCACGGGTGGGTGAAGGAGTTCCCTGACAACCCAATATTTCAAAATTGAAAACCCAACTTGGTTTGTATGGGTTGCTAACATAGTAATGTCTTTGCTTTCTGATGGTCCAGTGTATACAAACCATGTTTCATGAACAACATCATTAAAATTTTGTGCATAAAATTACATTCTGACTATGTGTATAGCATACATATGAAACATAAATGAATTTTCTGTTTAGACATGGGTTCCATCTCCAAGATACCTCATCATCGTATATGCAAATGCGAGTATTCCAAAATCTAAAAATAAAATGCAAAATACATCTGGTATCAAACATTTCAAATAAAGGGGATACTCAACCTGTAAATGACATAGATAATTTAGAATAAATATTATGAGATACAAGGGAAATGCATATCGAGGAACTATTATTATTTTGCAGAAACTCAGACTAAATCGACATGGAGAGGATTATTTTAAAATAAATGGAGCAGATTTTTAAAATCCACAGTTATTCTTGCACAAACCTTTGCACAAAGGAGAAGTAGTCATTGACAGAATTTAATTAGAATAAAGTTTCCCAGAGCTGATTTCTGATGAAAATACCTTCCCATTTCCTTTTATTAAGCCCAAATGTCCTTTCATACCATGAAAAACATGAATTAGTGGCTTAATTCCAAAAAAGGATTTTCTGCTTTAGACATATTTCTCTTGAGATTTTGCATTTCTGGCTGCTTTATGTTTGTATACAAAACAAATGATTAAAATCTGTTTGTTTTAATTTTGAAAAGGCACTTGCTTTGATTTCTGAAAGATTACATTACCTTTGCTTGTGTTTTAATATTCTCCTTTTTTCACCATGGAAGATTCATTCTCTGTTGTTAGACTTTGCTGATACTTTTTGATATATGATCTACACACACACACACATCATAGGACAGGAACTCAGGCATCAACTGGACAATTATTAGTTCCATCATGCTGAAATATCTAGAAGCAAAATTGTTCATCATGGTGAAAACAATTTTAGTATCCATGAAAGGAAATGTATACCATTGAATGAGGAAGATCTACGGGTACATCTACCCAAAACACTCTAGATCAGCCTCACAGAGGCTAAACGGTGAATGGGGCTGTTCTAGATAACCCAAGGGAAGGTGGTTCATATGAAGGACATGGTTTTGTCCTTCATATTAAGCTAACTTAGAGGAAACCCCTAATTCTATACCAGAATTTGAGTTTTCCCACAAGTTAGGGGTGTCGAGACAGCTGGGACAATTCCTGACAAGAACCAAGTGCAGCTATCTTGATACCTCACTAAAAAGTCTTGGAGGGTGATGGGGAGTTTCTACCTTTCTCCTTTTCAGCCACCAAAACAAGCAGTACCCTTACTGATGGTAGCCAAGGCACTCAAACTGTAAGGTAGGTGTGAATCAAGGCTGGTGACAATCACAACATAGAAGGAAGAGGATGAAATTTAGAGTGTCTGCCCAGCATTGCCAAACCATGTTTGGTGCGGCTAGGCAATGGGGATTCCCTGTCACCTCCAAAGGAGCCAAGGGAGTCCCAGTTGAGCTGTCAAGTAGACTTGAAATGACATTTGAGACACCAGATTTTACTCACTTAGTGGATCTATGTAGAATGGCCCTAAGCCTTTGGCTTGTGCTGGTTATCAAACTGCAAAGCACATAAGTCCCTCACCTAACAAATCTTGAACTATGGCTGAGGTCTATGATGTAGTCTTCTGTCTTATTTCATGCTTCTCAAAGAAAAGGGTTGTTGAATCATCAATCTATTAATAGATTCAGTACTTATAACTGCATCTTATACCTCAGTCCTATCAATTAATTCCTATTACAAATGACTCACTTAACTAACTCTTGAAAAAAATCTCATTGATTCAATGGATCTGCACCTTTTGAAACTAACAATAAGTTCCCGGACTTTTGCTTGGAAGGACATAATGTTGAATAGACATTAAATCAATGCACTCCACCATGCATTAAAAAATTGTATACATAACCAGTAATCAACAAGGAGAAAATGATATATAAATCAAAATAACATGAAATTAAAACATATATAAAACACAGAACATAAAAATCCCCCTTTTATCTCCTCCCTCACCTTCAGGATCCTTAATCCTCTGCAATGTCTTTGGACTGCTGTAGGCCTGAAGGCAGTCTATCATGTCCATATTTATGAATGTGTTTCTTTGTTCAGTACAGTTTACATAAATTGTGTTTTCAGAGATAAGAACTAAATAATAAAAGATAATTAAGTTATCATTCAAATTGAAAATTTCTAACAAAAAGGGACAATTTAATTTTATTCATCAAGATGTAATTTGAGTATTAAATCCTATAATTAGCTATTAGTTAAGCTATTAATGAATTAAATATTTGAACATGCTAATGAGCCAAGAAATGTTTGTGTTTTCCCACACAGTCTTTATCCAAACCTGACTTATGTGAAGAGGAGGTTGTATGTGTTTCTCCAACCAAGAAAACAGTTCTTGCTTTTGTTCTTAAGTGTCAGCCAAGATCCAAAGTATATACTTTAGTACATAGTTAGATATACTTCTAATTTCAATATTGATTTTATACTAAGAAGTAGTAAGAATAGTTTGAAAAGGGGCTGGTCTTCTTTTCATGCCCTGCGTTTTACACCAGATGTCACGTACTGTGTCTTCAAGCAACATTATTATTATTATTATTATTATTATTATTATTATTATTATTAGCTGTACCCGCCATGCGTTGCTGTGGCCAACCTTCCCTTGCTCTTTGTCTCCTTTTTTTTCTTTGGGGGGGGGGGGGAGATGTAGTGCACATGCACACACGCTTACACATATGGGCATTGACCTTTTCAGCTGCAGCATCACACTGTTGGCTCATGACTGGCTTGTGGTTGACTAAGACTCCTTTCATAGAGTCCTAGAGTTGGAAGGGACCTCTAAAAGCTATCTAGTCCAATCCCCTTCATTCTGCCTTCATGCAGGGAAACCACAATTAAAACTCCCCTGACAAATGGCCATCCGTCCTCAATGATTAATAATAATAATAATAATAATAATAATAATAATAATAATAATGTGGAAAAGACCCCCTTGGGCCATCTAGCCCAACCCCCTTCATTCTGCCTTCGTGCAGGGAAAACATAACAAAAGCATCCCTGACAGATGGCCATCCAGCCTCAGTAATAATAATAACAATAACAATATCAATAACAATAATAATGATAATAATAATAATAATAATAATAATAATAATAAATTATAAATAAATGAAAGCAATATAGGAATACATAGAAAAAGATAACTTTAGCATTTCTGAAAATGAAATAGTTCCAATGAAAATTAGGGAAAAATGTATTTTCTGTCGTTTTGAAAGTGGTTTTTGGCATATGTTAGCATGAGTCCCCTTTCAGGGGGAGAAGGGCAGGGTATAAATATAGGAAATAAATCTATATAAATAAAAATGTAATGTTCATTTGTGGGATTAACAGAACTCAAAAACCACTGGACACCTAACAACCCAATGTATGTCCTTCACTAAAAAAAAATTGATTTTGTCATTTGGGAGTTGTAGTTGCTGGGATTTATAGTTTACCTATAATCAAAGAACATTCTGAACCCCACCAACTATGAAATTGAACCAAACTGGGCACACAGTTCTCCCATGACCAACAGAAAATACTGGAAGGGTTTGGTGGGCAGTGTCCTTTGGTTTTAGAGTTGTAGTTCACCTACATCCAAAGATCACTGTGGACTCAAACAATGATGGATCTGGACCAAACTTGGCATGAATATTCCATAGGCCCAAATGTGAACACTGGTGGACTATGGGGGAAATAGAATCTTGACATTTGGGAGTTGTAGTTGCTGGGATTTGTAGTTCACCTACAATCACAGAGCATTCTGAACCCCATCAACGATAGAATTGGGCCAAACCTTTTCAGAGCGGCACCCATCACTTGTTCTCAGCTGGGAATGGAGCAGGAGGCGCCTCGTTGCCGTGGAGCGCAGAGAGCGCAGCAGAAGATCCCTGATGGCGAAGAGGGGGGGTGTGCGCTCTTGGTGACGGAGGTGGCGCTGGGTGGGTGTGGCCAGGCAACGCTGGCTTCCCTGGCCCGGAGGCCCCACCCGGGAGGCTTCTCACTCCCACACAGGAGGGAAGGAAGGGAGAAGGAAAGGAAGGGAGGGAAGAGAGGAAGGGGAGAGAAAGGGGGAAGGGGAAGGAAGGAATGAGGGAGGGAGGGAGAAGCCTGGCCCGGCGCAGCCCTGCCCGAAGCTGCTCTGGGGGGAGAGAGAGAAACACTGCTGACACAAGTGGCAAGGGGCTTTGCACAAGGCCTGGTCAGGCCATGCGGGCCAGATAAATGCCCTCGGCGGGCCACATCAGGCTGCAGTGAGGGAGGAAGCTGGGTGCCACTCACTGTGCCAGTTCTATTTGCATGGCCGTGCGTGCACACTGGCTCTCAGTGCTGGAATAGCTGCTCTTCCCTTGTGTGGATTTTTGTGTTTTCTGCTGTTTCTTTGGGGGGGGAGGGGTTGAGGGGAGGACATACATTGGACTGTTAGGTGTCTTGTGTCCACATTTGGTGTCAATTTCCCCAGTGGTTTTTGAGTTCTGATGGTATCACAAACAAACATTACATTTTTATTTATATAGATTATTATTATTAATATTATTTACTGAAGTACATTTGCAAAGATACATTTTGTCATCAGTAAGCTAAAAAGGATGGGAATTTTAAAAGAAGAAGAAAGAGACAGTAAGCTAGTGTTCATGTGGGGTGGATACAGAGGATTAGAAATGGGTTTGGCAGCTTGAAGATTGACAGTAGTCCATAAATTTGGTTACCACATGGCATGACTACTGTCCCTTCTTGTAATACGTCTGCATTATGAAACAAATTTTGCTATCTAAACAAACCAAAAAAGCAATAATATACAGTAGGCGCGTGCAATTCAGCTGAACAAGATTTTGGGAGATCCATGTATTCATTTTCTCACACCTCCCCAAAACAGGTGGACGTATTCAGTCCGCAGTCAGAAAATGCGGCTAGATCCAGCCCATTCCCATCATTTTTAGGGCTATTGGGATGAAAATGGCCACACTTGGAGGACACATCCACCACTGCTGACCCACCAAGTTTCATAACGTTTGGGTAGTCCCCTGATTTTTAGGGGAAAAAAAATTCATTCTAGAAATAAAGTCTCCTTTAAAAATTTCCCAGGATTGCTCAAGACACCTAAACCTGCTGGTTAACTCAATTTCTAATAAGTTAAATCCAGGCACAAGGAAATGTACCTCAGATCAATGAAGCAAGAGAGGGAGAAGAAAAAATGCCCACCCATACGAAAGGACAATATTGGAAATGGAACAGAAGGTACAATTGCACCAGAAATAATAATCCAACAGCAGCAATATTGTGCCCGTTGATAGGATTTTCCCATCAGCAAAGAGATGTGAATTCAAAACAACCAAAGCACAATGCAGCAATTGGATGGGCATGTTGTCATATGATGGTGTTATGGTATAATTGTGATTTATGAGCCCCATATGATAAAGTCTTCAGTCTCAAAGAAAGGCAAAGGCAACCATTTTCTGAACAAATTTTGCCAAGAAAACCCCAGGATAGGTTAAGAATACTATAAGTCAGCAATGACTTGGAGGCAGACAGCAATAAAGCTGTAATATGTTGCTAAATTTAGAGTGGTCTCCTCAATTGTCTCAGGCCCATTGGCAGTTCTGAGTGGCCCTAGTTTTCCCCGAGTCTGCTACAAATTGTAAAATATTTCATGGGGTGACCTTTCATTTCATTCTCTTCTACTGCAAAAGGCAGTGTTCTGTCCAAAACCGCTTTTTCATGTTCTTAGCAGAAGCACCAAGCTTTTAATTAAAATACAATAAACAGGTGGGAGGATTTATTTCACATTCAGACTGTAGTGTTTTCTGCTATCTTTCACAGCCTGACAAAGAGAGGCACCTGCAACAAATGTTACATCTTTGCAGTTTAAGGGGATAACATCAAAAGCACAGGTAAACATGTTCACTCACAGAGCCTAAGAGTGAGTCCATCTATGGAGCAAAGGAACAAAGCAAATGGCTTCTTTCAGAAATCACCTGTATGAAAGAAAATGGACTGCTCACTAGTTTTATGATAATAGAGATGGGCAGTGAAGCTGAGAGCTCCTGGAATTAGCTAAAGTGAGATGATAGTCGCTGATGAGATAGCCAAGTCTCCTTGAATAACTCAATTGGATTTTGTTTTTTAAATTACTTTAAAGTTGTTTGTGTGTGTTTTCAAAAGCCAAATGCATTGCTAAAATAAAGTATGCAATTCAACAAGATAAATTGGATGATTTCCTACAAATTCAACACAAGCCCAGGTATATTTCTTTTCTAAACAAAGTCCCAAGTGCTTCATAAAGAAATACAGGCTCTCCTAGGCAGTCTCTGTAAATCCATGAAATTGAAGCATTCCATCTTCCCAGCCTAAAGCATTATAGTTGCAGAGACATGAAGATGAGATGGGTATACAGAAAGGACATGATAATTGTTCACACATACAGCTGTAAAGAATCTACTGCCTGTTTCCATTGTCCCCTAATTATTGGGAGATGTTTTAATTTATACCACCAGCCAGCTCTATGGCCATTAATTAGGTTTAAACACTTTTGAAAGAACTCCAGAGAACCATTTGTTACTAGTACAGCTCTGAAACAGACTACAGAATATTTTAATAGCTTGATAATGAGCATGACTCTGTTGTACTCAGCCATACACGAGATCCAGAAGTTGATTGCCTATGAGATTTATTTTGCTAAACACTTCATTGGCACTCCTTTAGAACTGAATTTGGTAATGGTCCAGGGTTTGGGGATTTTTTTCCTGAAGCCAAAGTCACTTCTACACCTTCTACACCAGGCATGGGAAAACTTTGGCACTAGAGATGTTTTGGACTTCAATTCCCACAATTCCTAACAGCTGGTAAACTGGCTGGGATTTCTGGGAGTTGAAGTCCAAAACACCTGAAGCAATGAATTTTTCCCATGCCTGGTCCTAGGCATGACTTTAACCTTAAAGGAGGTGGTTGCATCAGTAGCAGGATGGATTACAACAGTCTCCACCTCACTGGAAGTTCCCTCATTAAATCGCTGGACTCTTTTCTTCAATTCCCTGATACTGTCAATAGCTTCTTTTCCTGCTATTCTCTTCACACATACTTTATTTTCAGTGGTACAATAGTATCATATTCCTCCAGCTTTGGAGACCGATGGCTCCCATCACACCCTTGATAACTACTTGGGGGGGGGGGGGAGGCTCCATGGTTGAAATGCTGACGCTGTCAAGAAAGATGGTGATGGTGGACAATGACAGAAAGAAAGATGGGTCAAGCCACTGAAAAAAGGCTCCTCCCCATGTGATGAGAAAGAGGGGAAGCCGTGTTTGTGGCAGCAGGTCCCCATGCCCCCTTGTGACTGCTGCTGGGGCGGTGGTTACTCCCTAATTTTGGTGGCACATCTGACAAGGTCCCTAGACTCCTATCCATCTCTTCCAGCCTAGTCACTTGGACACATTATTCCTCTATGCCTGTTTCTGCTCTCCCCCTTCAAGTGCTGGACACTTTAAGTGGTTAAAATGGTTCTCAGATCTAGGAGGATTCTGCATGGTAGGGGGTGGACTATATGGCCCTGATGGTCTCTTCCAGCTTTATGATTGTCCGATTCTGTGTGGCTTTTCATATCTAACAGGACCATAATTTCACTTTAAAAATGTTTTACATGAATATTTCTGAAACTTGAGAGGAATAATCCCCTCATATCTTGTGTCATCGTATAGAAAATTCAAGGAGATAGCTCTTGTGTTTTTTATGTTGTTTGTAAAATCTGCTTCTTGGCAGGGGGTTGGACTGGATGGCCCATGAGGTCTCTTCCAACTCTTTGATTCTATGATTCTATGATTCTATGATTCTATCTTTGATGATCTATGGATGAGTGAAATGTTCTGAAACTTGATGGGCTAACAGCAGTAAATGTGTTCTATAATCGTAGCAAGTTTCATGCCAATAGCTCTACCAATGAGGAAGAAAGTAGCCCCTGAAGTTCTCCCATTGCTACCATTACTTAACAAAAAGTAACAAAGAGTGCTTAACTTATTATAATTATGCTATGGACTCCATACAACTTTATAAACACTTTAGAAATTATTTTGCTCCCACCCCTGAATTTCGTAATGAGTATTGTTTTCATTGATCGCACAGGCCTAATACTTTGTCTTGGACATATGCAAAATTACAAGGTATATTATGCATTCAGATCAGGTGTGTGTTTCAATAGTTTGAATAGCTAAAATATGTAGAGTTGAAAATGCTTTAATCAGTGTGTATACATGACCAGTTGATGATTATTTTTGAAAACAAATATAGGCATGCATGCATAAAAATGCATACATAAAAAGCATGTGCATTGTAATGCAGTAATAAAAATGTCGTGTAACCTAGTTTGCAAAATGCGAGGGAAATTATGCTGGGTTGTAGAGAAATGCAACAAAACTGAAGGTATGACTGTGCGATACAGTCCATTACCTGAGGCTGTCACTCTATTAATAGGGTTGTGAGGTCTTCAGACACTAGCTGAAATCTCAAACAGTTTCTGCATTTCTTGAATGAAGAAGAAATAAGTTTCAAACAGTAGTAAAAGAGGAGAAAGTTTCATGGCTTCAAAGTTTGAACATCCATAATCCTTTAATCTTAGCAGGTTCCCAAGTTCTTTGCCTTAGTGCAAAGATATTTGTATTTATGTTACATTTATGATGTGCTGATGCATCAAATAATAGATGAGACTGAGGAATAAGGGCCATCATACTATTACTACAATATGTGGAGCAGCAACCGCATATATTGTGACTTTCGTGTTATATAAAGCTTGGCCTGGTTGGGGATCTGGAGAACTCCCCTAGAGTTCAATAAGCCAAACCAACAGTATGGCTTCTAGAAGAAGTTATCAGTTGTACTTATCCACTGGACTCAGGTTCTGGTCCTGAAATCTTAGGGCATAGAAAGCTGTTGACCTTGCAATCCTACCTGTTACTGTGTGAAGTCAAGTCTGAGATCTTGTTTTCTGCACCAAAAGGAACAAGAGATAGACATTGTCCCTTAAGTATTGTCTGTTATATTTTAGTTCAAGTTTCATTCTGCATCAACCCTTTCTGTTTCTAGTTTTTTTGTGTTTTCCAGGCATAAATTAATAGATAGCTCTTTTGAATACAACTAGGCTACCTCTTTCTTATCTTCCCCTGATTAGAAAATGATGGCTGATTTTGTTGGGAAAAAATCACATTTACCTTAAAAGGGACATGAACTATGAGAGTACTAACGTGCAATCCCAAAATTATAAACACATTTTTAAAGTTTTAACAATGACTGTTTAACCATTTTGCTGGTTTTCACTGGTTTATCTATGTTTTATGGATTTCCGTTATCAAGATTATGTAAATAATTGAAACAGAAGAATAAGATGAAAAATAAACTGATGGGTAGAATGGATAAAATAAGAACTATAAAATAGAGATAACAATGCCATATGAGTATTAGCATTTTTTGATATTTCTTCATTATGCCCACACACAATCTCCTAGACACATTATATGAATGAGACCATTTAAAGTAGCATTACTTTTACTATACATAAATGAGCCATAAAGTAATATCTCAAAATAAATGTTGAATCTCTGACTTAAACCTAATATTGAAAATGTAAGTAGCTTAGTCAAATAATACTCCACAAGACTAAGTCAATGCTGAAGCTAATCAAATAAAATTATTGAATTTAACTGGGTCCTACTCCCTGTCTAGAGTGAAAGTACAGATCCTCTTGGTGTCTAGGGTGGAAGTTCATTTGAACTGAGAATAAATGGGATAAGCAATGTTCAGTTACTTAGCATATAATAGCTTTCAGAAATTTTAACATGAAAGTTATGTCCCTGAAACTCAGTAGTCATAGCAACATTTCTAAATATCAGTCAAATCAATTGAAGGACAAGAGGCTGGACAGCTAAAATATATTATTGGCATTCAGTTGATGAAAAGCTACACCATTTTCACTTTGTGGTGTAGCATGGTTGTCAGCAGTGGTACTCATCTCTGGAAAATCATAGAGTTGGAAGAGACCACCACACAATCAAAGCATTCTTGACAGACTGTGGCCCAGCCTTTGTTTAAAAACTCCAAGAAGAAAAATCCACCATCCTTAGAGGAAGCATATTCTACTGTTGAACAGCTCTTCTGAATGTTTAGGTGTAATCTTTCATGGATTTGGACCAAGAGATGCAGCTACATAGCTGAATGCAAATCCACACTGGAGACTCCCAAGACTAGTTGCTCTGTGTGCTCTACATACATAAGTTACAGTATTACCCATAAGGTATGATATTACCAAATACTTCAGACATGTTGTATAATCTATCACAGATTCTGACATCATTTACTACACTAAAACAAAGAGAAATCAACAAATCAGTTTTCTTTTCTTAGACTAAAAATGTTTCTACAGATTGTGAATTAATATATCCCATGTCTCCTGACAATGATGGAGCCAGCATGTCATTTGGTAAGGCAAAAAAAGTTTTCATATTGAAGGTAGGAAAATAGCCTTCTGTTTAGATTCAGCCTGCATGCCTATGGCTTTAAAAACTACTTAAATCTCTTAAGATAACAAGAAAATGTTCCTGAAACTTCTACAAAAGTCAAAACTGTTCCCCTTTTGTATGGAATCCATTGTGTAGCTGGTTTGTGGTGATGGAAGAGAAAAATATCTACAAGCACCAAGTAACCTATTTCTTCACTGTCGTTTTCTTCCTGCTGTCAGCACCTACACTGACATAGTTAAACCTGTGAAGCAAGATTTCACTTTAAGAACCTTTTGATTAATATTAACCAATGCACAAGAATACATGGATACTGGTGAGATATTTAATCCCAAAAATATTACGCAATCATGCAGGCATCACAACAGGATTCATTCCCTAGGGTAATTATCAATATACTTCCATGCTGTGGAAATATGAAAATGGGTTATAGAAGCAAATTAATATGAGGAAAGGTGAAGTAAACTACCTTCCTTGATTGCTTTAGTGTGTCTCATGATGAAAGTAGATTCCAAGTGACTGAATACAGGCGCCGATTAAAATAGATCCAAACTGGGGTCCTTCAGAAGTTGCTATAATGAGACTCTCATGATTTCTCACTATTGTTATTGCTGACTAGGGTGATAGAGATTTTCAGTCTAACCATGACTAGAGGGCCACACATTCCCCAGCCTGCTCCAACAGACAGTAGCAGAAAATGGATATTTTTCTCTACTGGATTAGAAACTGTCTTGCAGAATGCTGTTTGAGCTCTCTGTGGACCACAGAAATGCTGATGCTGAGGTGTGAAAATATCCACTTTAGTTCTTTAGTGGGTTCTTTTTTAGCAGCTCTCCCTGTCCCAAAAGCTTCTCGTGAATTTTTAATCAATCACAATTTAACATCCCTGATGCAACCTAGTCCATTAAGGAAAAGCTGATAGGGAAAAAAACTCTAAAATTTCACAGAAAATGTGAAATATAATGTGAAGGACTAGTGGCTATTCTGAATCTGCTAAAGGAAAGTAGATAGAAATCTTCTAAAAATTTCACAAAGTATAATCTCAAAGATTCACGGGGAGCCTTACGATGACACATTTGGTGAGGACATAGGAAATAGTCTCCTTGGTGGCTGCTCCCAAGTTGTGGAACTTTCTCCACAGGTTCAGTTAGCTCACTCTTTGATTTCCTGATGGTAATCAAAGCTTTTCTCTATTTTTATATTGCTTTTTGAAAATCTTTTCCCTTGACCCTCCCTGGCTGCTCAATTGTTCTTGATAGTTTTTGAGAAAGTCTGAGCTCCCTGGGTGGGGAAAGCATGGAAATAAATACATGTAGTCCCCAAGTTGCAAACAAAATAGGTTCTGTAGGTTTGTTCTTAAGTTATGAGGTTGTAAGACAGAGATGTGATCTGGCCCTAATAGGATTTATTTATTTGAAACATTTATATTCTGCCCCCCTCACCCCATAAGGGACTCAGGGCAGAGCAGAACATATATACGGCAAACATTCAATGCCAGGACATAAAACCATAAATATACACAAACATTAAAATCACTTATATTCACTTTAAAATCAGTTGCTTTTGCATGGATATTAAAATATCCAGCAAAATAAATTAGGGAAAATTAACACCACTCTGGGATCATCTCCAACAGTTCCAGCAAGAAAACACTTGAGCAGTGAGACGGCACAGCAATAGTTTCTCCATCCCATGTTATTGGCTTATCATTAGCTGTATACATTCAAACCTTAGAGATTGTTGGACAGGATAATTCAACAACAACAACAACAACAACAACAACAACAACAACAACAATTTTATTTCTTGTCTGCCTCTCCGCACGGCTCAAGGCAGGTTACAGCATTTCTAAAACGTAAACAATTCTAAAACATAAACAAACAAAATAATTTTAAAATACTTTGTAAAAGACATATATTAAAACATACCGCCATAAAATGCATATCCAAATACACAAAACAAAAACAAAGCATACAGTGGAGTTGATAATTGTTCTGCCGGCAGGTCATTCCACAGTCATGGAGCATCCAATGTAAATGTCCTCTGGGTGGTGGTTGCCAGTAAAGGTTTAACTAGTTCGAGTAACTGGCCCTCAGAGGACATAAGTGTGTGGGACAGATTTTATGGGAGAAGGCTATCCTGTAGGTAACCTGGGTCCAAACCATGTAAGGCTTTAAAGGTCAAATTGTGAGGCATGAACTCACAATAAATCACCGCAACTCCCCCTCCACACCCAGCAAGTCCTGGATCATGTAGCTTTTCAAGTCACCCACTTGGAATTAAGTGGCAGTACTTTGTGTTTTGATGAAGCCATTCTACAGTAGCCAGGAATCTGTTGAGTGCATGGTAAACCAGAAGGAAGAATAACCACAAGATGTCTCTTTCTCCTTTACTAACTTGTTGAAGAAACATCACTACATTTTCTGCTGATACCTAGCAACATCAAAACTTATTACAATTTATTTATTTATTATTTATTTATTTCGAGGTTTTATATACCGACCCTCTCACCTTCAAAGAGGGATTCGGACCGGTTCACAACATGTGTTAACATATAAAAAATATACAATAACAACACAATGCCACGTCATTACACGATTAAAATATCAGCACCATACACATTAAAACATTATCATCCCAGTTAAAAGAGCCAAATCATCCGACACCATCACAATCCCATTCATCATCCTCCTTTCATGTGGGCAAAGAATTAAATCAGTTGTCAAATGCCGCGTTCCACAACCAGGTCTTTGTTAGTTTCCTGAACGTCATGAGGGAGGGGGCAGTTCTGATCTCTAATGGCAGGGAGTTCCAAAGTCGAGGGGCCACCATCGAGAAGGCCCTGTCCCTCGTCCCCACCAGCCGTGCTTGTGCAGGCGGAGGGACCGAGAGCAGGGCCCCTCCACACGATCTTAGTGGTCTTGATGGTTCGTAGGGGAGAATACGTTCGGAGAGGTAAACAGGGCCGGAGTCATTTGAATTTGTTTGAATTTGAATTTGAAGTCGGGGGCGGAGGGGGGGGGGAGAGTACGAAAACAGATCAAGGCATAATCATTCAATTTGTGCTGAATGTGTTTGTATTTCTCTTAAAGGCCATTATTACTACTTTGCATCAGCTGTAGGAGAGCTCAAGGTGAAGAACACTGTTTCATTTTTGTGTGCTTTCTACAACTTTATCATCATATCCTCAAACATACAGATCTTATATGATTTTGCTGACTGAAGTCTCTAATATTTATGTGAGAAATCAGCAGAGAATGGTGGGGGTTCCCAGAGAGAGGAAGCCTCAAACTATGGAGAGCCACTATTAATCTTAGTTGTCAATACTGGGCTCAATGAATTGTCTAATTCAATCTATGACAGCTTGCTATGTTGCTATCTGATTGGTCACTGTGTGAGCAGAATGCAGACCTAAAATGTGCCTTTAATATTCCCCAGTAGAGTAGTTCTCCTTACGCTTTTGTATTTTATAATTTTTCCTGAATCTGCATTGGAATTTGGATATTCAGGGCCTGGGTTTAGCCAAAAACATCATTAGAAGACTGTATATTATTGTTTCTTAAACAATAAAGCCACAGCAAGGCATGCATATATCTCATCTGAATTGCTGCAATAAACTACACAAGGTTGTCTTTTAAGAGTGTTCAGAAACTTCATCAAATTTAGACTGATAAACAATTAACGGAAGACTATTACAAGGTATCCTGGTATAATGCAAAGTTCTAGATTTGACCTATTAAACACTAAATTACTTACAGGTTACGTAATGTATAATAATCTCCAGTAACATGTTGTCATTTGACTTATTGAGAGAACTGCATCCTGTACATTTTTTACCCAAAACTCTGCATTCACTAGTAGTCATTTTGCAGGATTTGGGTGCTTACACAAGAGCTTCCAAAGGGGAACCCTTTTCATGTCATGTAGTTGTTTTGGACAAGGACTGAACAGCAGTAAACTCACAGGTGTGAACATGAAGAGAATTGTATAAAACTGCCCCAAATTGTTAAAAAAAAGGAGGGGAAAGAAAACAGAAGAGAAAATTTATAACAACTATCCAAATGCCAAGTACCTTTAGTTTGGACAGGTCTGTCAAGCTATTCTGCCTATTTTATTAACTGACTCTTGTCAAATCTCTATGAATGTTTATTGTTGTGGGGTTTTTATTTATTTGTTTTATTTGCTCTGCTCTTGTGCTTTTACTTGTTTTTATTACATTTAACTGTTGGTATTAGTTGTCTTGAGTGCCCTGTGTAAAAAACCAAGAACATAAATAATACATTGCTGCTGCAGCATAAGAGCCATTTGTCTGGTCAGACATCATTCCTGTGATACTGCAACAGGGGAAACACGGAGACAGGATGGATGTCATGGCAGTATCACCTTCCTGCACACTGAAAGGACATTTCTCAATTGATTTCTTAGGTCTTATTCATGATCTTGTCACCCTGGCTAAACATGCATAGATAGATAAATATAGGGATTTCTGAGGCACACAGGAAAGGTGCATGCCTCAAAATATTTTTTTTGGGGGGGGGGGGGTAAATCTTTGGTTGTCTTAAAAGGTCAGTGTAATTTTCATTATAAACATTAAGCAACTTTGGTAAAGCCAAGAGAACAAAGTCCTTTTAAAATCATTCCTTTGGCCTCATTTTCACCAGTGCCATCATAAGGAAGGAGTTGTGGGTGTGACTAAGCAGAGCCATCTTAACTGTAGTTTGGGAAGGATAGGACCCCAATGGTAGTGATTGCAAAAGGCCCTGCTGCAAGCTACATTTCCCAGAATGCAAAGCCGCTTAGGATCCGAATGAGGCTGAAGGAATCAAGTAAAGACCGGCCTCAGCAGTCACTGTTTAGAGTTTGTCTAAATCTATATAAATAAAAATGTAATGTTCATTTGTGCTACCATCAGAACTCAAAAACCACTGGGGGGATTGACACCAAATTTGGACACGATATACCTAACAACCCAATTTATGTTCTCCACTCAAAAAAATAAACAATAATTAACTGGAAAGAACTTACCCCCACAAGGCTAAATGCCTATATAGAGCCTGTGTTAAAATAACACTCTCCCTCGCCCTTCGCTCCTGCACGAGGGAAAAAAACCCAACCGCTGAGAGAGAGAGAGAGAGAGAGAGAGAGAGAGGGGGGGGAGGCACGGCACAAGAGAGGGAAAGGTGGCCGGTCTATCTTCCTAAAGGATCGAGAGAGAGAGAGGGAGGGAGAGGGAGGGAGAGGGAGTGTGTGTGTGTGTTCCTTTTCTTCTTGCCTTGCTGCCTCCGCTGGGCTGCTGGGAACTCACAGGGATTCTGTGTGTGTGTGTGTGTGCCCACAAACCTCACCCATACTGAGTTCTGGGAAGGCATTCTGGGAAATGAAGTCCAGTATTCAAAGTGTTACGGGAGAATCCCCATTTTCCAGGATCCAGGAGATCAGTGAAGAAGGATGAGACAGAGACAGCTTTTGCAAGTTCACAGAATTTAATGCTTACCCAGGGTAAGGGTGCTCCAGCTTCCAAAAGTGGCTGATGTGGCACAAAGCAATCCCCCAAAGCAACCAGTATTTATAGGCAGAATTACCTAGTTTGCACATGCGCATAGGATCTTGACATTTAACAATCTAATCATTATCAGTTTGTCCTCGAGAAACCGCGGCCAAGAACATTTGTTGGCAAAATACTATAATTTCCACTGTTTCCCTTTCCATCAGCTGACCAGCCACGTTTCCCAAATGAATTACGTAAAGGTGAATCTTCAGAATGAATCATAACTTCATATATATCTCTTTACACATATACGACTCCATATATCTTCATATATGTATTTCTAACTTATTTAAAGCAAGCATTTTCCCTTATTAATCCTTCTATAATCACAATACATTATTTTCCTATTCTTATTAAAATACATTGGGCTGAATTGCCTGCTATTTACATCAGATGGAGGATAGGTGGCGCTATTGTACCATATCTTCAAATGTCCTAGTTTTGGATCAATAATTATCGATTTACCTGTAGTGCCAATTCTTTGTGACCTTCCCTTTTAGTACATAGCACACAAAACCTTGGCTTCCTCCAATATTGACTTAAGATCTGGCGTATTCTAGTGTTCCCATCTGTTAATTTCCCTTAGTATTCTTCCCCCGAAAGCCTCAAGAACGGACGGCTAGCTTTTAAGGTAAGACTTCTTCATTTAATTCCATTTTTCTAATTATTATTTTCCTAATGACTGCCACATACCCCACAAAATCTTGTGACGAAGAAAACCTTCACTTTTCGGAGTCACACCTTAAGTGTGATTATATCACCTTGTCTTCCCTGGATAACTGCTGCATCTCCTCTAATGACTGCCACAAAAGAAGGGACAAAAAGGCACACTATGTGAGTTAGCAAAGGCTGTCCAGGAAGGCAGAATCAAAACACTCCCAAAAGATGGCCATCCATTTTTACTTTATAGCAACCCTGGGCTATAATATATGTACAATAATAATAATATCTATATATCCATCATAATAATATCTATCAGTCCCTAATAATATATATGTCTATGATATCTATATGTCTTTAACAATGATAACTACATTTCTATCATAATATCTATATGTCTGTAATAATGTCTATATGCCTATAATAATATCTACAGGTCTATAATAATATCCATATGTCCATAATTATAATATCTGTCTGTCAAAAATGTACATTTATAACAATAATACCTATATGCCTATAATATAATATAATATAATATAATAATAATATCTATATAAAGTATAATAATGTCTATACATCTATAATAATAATAGCTATATAATATCTATAAAATAACAATAAAAATAATCACATCTATATGTCTAATAATATCTATAGGTATCTCATAATATCCATACATCTGTTGCCTGTTTTTGCTCAAAAGATATTGAGCGGCTCAATTTGAGCCCTATGCTCCTTCTATTTTTACTCAGTTTTATACTAATTTATACAAGGCATTTGATATTATTATTATTATTATTATTATTATTATTATTATTATTAACTTTATTTGTACCCCGCTAGCATCTCCCGAAAGACTCGATGCGGCTTACACAGGCCGAAGCCTCAAAACACAATACAATAGAAACATAACACAACAATAAACAAAGCAAATCAAATAATTAAGCAAATAACAGCAACAGTGACAATGCATCAAGACACTTTAAAACTGGGCCGGCCGGCGCAATGGGGTACAGGGTTAAAAGTGCTGAAACGGCAGGAGGAACGTAGGATTAAAATAGTGCGGTGTGCAGTAATATTGATTGTACTAAAGTGCTTCTAGGACTTGGGATGGGGGATTCCTAATCTGAGAAGGCACATCGGAACAGCCAAGTTTTTAGGTTCTTTCTGAAAGCTGCTAAAGTAGGGGCCTGTCGAAGATCTTTTGGAAGAGCATTCCAGAGTCGGGGGGCCGCCACAGAGAAGGCCCTGTCCCGTGTCCCCACCAAGCGCGCTTGCAACGTGGGTGGGATCACGAGCAGGGCCTCCCCAGATGACCGGAGCGAGCGTGTGGGTTCGTAGATGGAGATGCGGTCACGCAGGTAGGGTGGTCCCAAACCGTTCAGGGCTTGTAGGTGAGCACCTGCACCTTGAATATGAAATTCATAAATAAATAACATCTATAATACTAATACCTATATAGCTTTAATAATAATATTTGTATCTATAATAATAAAATCTAAATGCCTATAATAATATCTATTAGGCCTGGGTAACAACGCAAAAATTTGTTTCTAAAATTGATTTGTAATTGGGGGTTTTTTTTGTTTCGATATTTAAAATAATTACAAAACTTTCCCAAAAAAAAGTTTCGGTATTTACGAAATTTCGTAAATATTTACAAAACATTTTGTAAAGATGGCGCCCTTTTTTTTTCAATATTTTTAAAATATTTTTTAAATTTAATTATTAATTTAGTAGAATAGGGATTAATTATTATTAATTATTATTAAGGAGGGAAGGCAGGCACTCACTCTGGCGGGCCCTCTCGCTCGCCGCTCGCTCGCCCCTCTCGCTCACCGCTCGCTCGCCCCTCTCGCTCCAGCAGACAAGAGTTCTTCCTCCCACCCTGAACATTATTCCACAGATATATCAACCCCACTTGCCTAGTTTCCAACAGACCTCACAACCTCTGAGGATGCCTGCCATAGATGTGGGTGAAATGTCAGGAGAGAGTGCTTCCACCCTTCTCGCTCGCCGCTCGCTCGCCCCTCTCGCTCGCCGCTCGCTCGCCCCGCTCGCTATTATTATTAATAGGCAATGCTAAGCAAGCTGGCCAATTGCAACATTCAGGCAGGAAGCAGCCAGACCATGAAGCTGCAAGGCCATTCGATGCTCATCAAGCTGGCCAGCTGCAACATTCACGCTTGCCTCCAGCAGACAAGAGTTCTTCCTCCCACCCTGAACATTATTCCACAGATATATATCAACCCCACTTGCCTAGTTTCCAACAGACCTCACAACCTCTGAGGATGCCTGCCATAGATGTGGGTGAAATGTCAGGAGAGAGTGCTTCCGCCCCTCTCGCTCGCCGCTCGCTCGCCCCTCTCGCTCGCCGCTCGCTATTATTATTAATAGGCAATGCTAAGCAAGCTGGCCAATTGCAACATTCAGGCAGGAAGCAGCCAGACCATGAAGCTGCAAGGCCATTCGATGCTCATCAAGCTGGCCAGCTGCAACATTCACGCTTGCCTCCAGCAGACAAGAGTTCTTCCTCCCACCCTGAACATTATTCCACAGATATATCAACCCCACTTGCCTAGTTTCCCAACAGACCTCACAACCTCTGAGGATGCCTGCCATAGATGTGGGTGAAATGTCAGGAGAGAGTGCTTCCGCCCCTCTCGCTCGCCGCTCACTCGCCCCTCTCGCTCACCCCTCTCAGCAAGCATCGGCAGGCGGCCATCTTATGTATTTCCGAAATGGACGGAAATACAAAATTTTTTGGCGCCTGCCGTTTCGATATTTAAAAACACTTCCAGGTTAAAAAAAATGTTTTGTAATCGTTTCGTAATTCAAAAATTAACAAATTTTTTAACGAATTATGAATTAACGAAACGAATTGACCAGCCCTAATATCTATATGTCTATAATGACAACAATACCTATATAAAATCTTTGAACTGGGTTATATGGCAGTGTGGAGTCAGGTAACCCAGGGCCCTTCCACATATCCATATAACCCTTTGACCTCGAGGAGACTGAAATGGGCCTGTATTAGGTTGACACTTTGCCACTTCTGTTGTGTATTGATAACTTAAAAACCAGATCTTCCTCTTTTCTTTCTTTCCCATTTTTCCACAATGGGCCACAGCAACGCGTGGCAGGGTACAGCTAGTCTATATAAATAAAAATGTAATGTTTGTTTGTGATACCATCAGAACTCAAAAACCACTGGGGGAATTGACACCAAATTTGGACACAAGACACCTAACAACCCAATGTATGTCCTCCACTAAAAAAAATGATTTTGTCATTTGGGAATTGTCGTTGCTGGGATTTATAGTGTACCTATGATCAAAGAGCATTCTGAACTCCACCAATGATGGAATTGGGCCAAACTTAGCACACAGGGCTCCCATGATCAACAGAAAAAACTGGAAGGGTTTGGTGGATATTGACCTTGAGTTTGGGAATTGTAATTCACCCACATCCAGAGAGGACTGTGGACTCAAACAATGACGATCTGGACCAAACTTGGCACAAATATTCCATATGTCCAAATATGAACACAGATGGAGTTTAAGGGAAATAGACCTTGACATTGGGAGTTGTAGTTGCTGGGATTTATAGTTCACCTACAATCAAAGAGCATTCTGAACTCCACCAAAGATGGAATTGAACCAAACATGGCATACAGGACTTCCATGACCAACAGAACACACTGGGATGGTTTGGTGGTCATTGACCTTGAGTTTGGGAGTTGTCGTTCACCTACATCCAGATTTGTAGTTACTGGGATTTATAGTTCACTACAATTAAAGAGCATTCTGAAACCCACAAACGACAGAAATGGGGCCAACTTCCCACACAGAACCCCCGTGACCAACAGAAAATACTTAAGGCCATCCAGTCCAACTCTCTTCACCAGGGCAAGAAAATGTAATCAGAGCCTTCCTGACAAAGAGCCATCCAGTCATAAATATAGATAGATATGATTCTCACACACACACACAGATATAGTATCATAGATTTGAAAGAGACCCTTAAAGAAGGACTATGATATGTTGCATATTCCAGAGTAGGCAAACCAGACACTCTCCACATCAACACTGACAAAGAAACAACAAGAAATACTGTTTACTCACAAGCATAAAGGAATTACATATATTACAAACCAACACTTTCTCATTGCTTCATTTTCCAGATCACCAGACTGGGCCACAGCAACGCGTGGCAGGGGACAGCTAGTAAAATAAATAAAATAATTAAATCTGCAAAGAAGACTAAAGCAAGCAAGCATTAAGCAACTTTGGCAAAGCCAAGAGAACATAAAGTGCTTAAAAAACATTCCTTTTACTTTGGACCATCATCATAAGGAAGGCACTGTGGGGGGCAGCCAGACAGCCATTTAGTCAGTCTAATAATCAATTGAATAAATTGATTTGCTCCAAGCCAATCTCTGTGCTGGGCTGTAAAAAAAAAAGGTAATGACCTATATGAATGTGTCTTGAGGGACTCTTCCAACACAATGGGGGAAGCAAATGGATGTCAGGAGAGTTTGGATGGTGACTTTCTGCCCAGAAGAAAGGGGTCAGTCTAGATGTCCCTTGATGGTGTCTGTACTATGATTTCTGTCCCTGGGTTATAGATGTGATTTCCTAATTGGTTCTGTCATAAAAACATGACAAAAGTTTATTAAACTGCTAAAACTTTGTCTTTGTGCAAGGGACATTGTCCTATATATAGCAGGGAGCACCTTATTTCACTTTGTTGAGTCTCCACCAATTTAACACAATTTCTGCCACAAAAACAAAGTTTCTGGAGTATAACAACTACTTTGAAAATTCACCAAAAATCTGTGGATAAGTCACTGTTAGGTCAGCTGTGATAAATGTGTTCTACCACTGTAGCAATTTTCATCCAGAAAGCTCAAAAATGATGAATAGAGAAGCCCCTGAACTTTCCCCACAGACAGTGATTTTTCCCTATTGCAGAATTGCATCCGCCATTAACGAAGTACTTATGAAGATTCAGAAGTTTTGTGAAGTTCAGAAATTTTAACCCCCCCCCCCAAAAAAAAATTTTTTTGCAAAGACTTTAGAAACAAAGTGCCAGTCCTCCCTGTTTTTGGAAGGAGTTTAGAACTGCATTTTTAATGGGTCGCTCATGCGATCATTTATGCTATCCAGTATTTAGCCATAGGTGAATGTTCACACCTGTTAAGGCTTCTTTTCAGTAGACTGCACTTCTTCTTCTCTTTCTTCTTCCTCTTCTTCTTCTTCCTCCTCCTCCTCCTCTAGAAACCTTATCAGATTTATTACCAGCCAAGTGATTGTTTGTGAAGCTTTCTTTTGTATTGCTTCTCTCATTTTTTAAATGATATTTGGAGATGGGATCAAATTTTATTGTGGGTAATTTCTATTGCTGCCATTATCTGCATAAATTGTAAGGGTATTTTCTCTGCTTGTATCGATTTCTTTTCGGTCTCTGGAAGAGGGAGCAAGAGCATCATTTCTACAACTACCTGTGTTTCCTTGGTTGCTATGGAAACACTGTTGTACCACTCCAGCAAGGTGTATAGATGCTACAGACAAGCTGAGACACAAAGATTCATTGCTTGATTCCAGGTACCCCTTAGGCAATGCAATTTCTGTCTGTCTCTGTCTATATGTGATGTGTCATGACTTAATTTGAGAATGTATTTCTTAAACTCCTTAGTTTACATGAGCACTCTGACATTTTTCCTCCTAATATTGGTCACTAAAATACTCATGATAAAGGTGGAATATGTTCATTTAAATACAAATGGATACAGTGATGAAAACACAATCCTGAAGAAACAGTTATTTTTATTTATTTACCATATTTTCACCCCAAAGGGGCCTCAAGGGGGATTTATATATAGGCAACAATTCAGTGCCATAAATTCAACATGCATGTGTATGCAAGTGCATACATACTAGGCTTGTGCATTTCGGCTGAAACTCAATCAGTTTCTGCTGGCTGGATTCCAGTAGGTTCCTGTATCCATTTTCACATGGCTCTTGAAAATGAGTGAGTATCCAGGTAGCCTTTTTTCAGTCCTCGCTTGAAAAATATGGCTAGATCTGGCCCATTGGCAGCAATGGGAAACAGATGAGGCTCCCCTTTCCATTCATGAGACACTTTCCTTTCTTCCCTGCAAAGCAGCCTGGCTTTTAGCAACAGGGTTAAGGAAGCACCCTTATGGTGGGAACTTCACAGGCTCCCGTTCCCTTCATTTCAGGCATTGTTTGTGCTTGTATCCTTCATTAAGATCTGGATTAAAAGCATCATAACAATTATCTTTTAGAGTATTTTCCAAAGGAGGGGAGGGGAGAAGAAAAAGAGGTGACCTTTCAAGGGTGACCTTCCAAAAAGGGTGACCTTCCAAGCCTCCAAACATATGTGCATGCATCTCACCCACCCATCCAGCATGTTCCCAACTCTCAGTTAGTCCCACTACTTCAGCGGTTCTCAACCTGGTGGTTGCGACCCCTTGAGCAGTCAATTGGTCAGTTGAAAGGCGTCATGCCACCATTTCTTTTGGCCCCACTACCTCCACCTCCCCAGAATGTCTGAGGAGACGTGAACTGGGCGAGAGGCTCCATGCCAGCTATAGACCCAGCTACAGGGCCTCCATCAACTGGAACTCACTGCCTACTGAGCCCAGCAAAGGCATGAGCTGGGCAAGAGGCTCTGTGCCAGGCCTAGGCTCTGCCACAGGGCCTACATTACACGGCTCTTGCCACCTGCTAGGCTCCCTGCCCGATCTGGGACTGGGCCTTGCTGTGGGCCCCCTGGTGCCAGCTTTCACCACCTGAAAGATAGGTGCCAAGTTGGTCATGGGAGTTCTGTATGCCAAGTGTGGTTCAATTACATTGTTGGTTCACTTCAGGATGCTCTTTGATTGAGGTGTAACTGCAACTCCCAAATGTCTGGATCTATTTTCTCCAAACCCCTCCAGTATTTTCTGTTGGTCATGTGAGTTCTGTATGCCAAGTTTGGTTCAATTCCATTGTTGGTGCAGTTCAGAATGCTCATTGATTGCAGGTGCAACTGCAACTTCCAAACGCCTGGGTCTATTTTCTCCAAACCTCTCCAGTATTTTCTGTTGGTCATGGAAGTTCTGTATGCCAAGTTTGGTCCAGGTCTGTAATTTGTGGAGGTCTCAGTGGTCTCTGGAATTCAGAGCTGAATCAGTTCAAGGTACTGCAAATCCCATCATCTTGTCTATACTCCCCCAAATATATTGTTTTTGTGATTAATCACTATACTTGAATTATGTTACATTTGTAACAATGACAACATCCTCCATATCAGATATTTCAGTAGAAAAAAATACAGTTATAAAGTAGCAATGAAAATAATTTTACTGTTGGGGTCACCACAACATGAGGAACTATATTTAGGGGTCACAGCATTAGAAAAGTTGAGAACCACTAAACTAAATAAAAAGAATAAAAAATAAAGGAAAATCAAATAGATTCAATAGAGAGGCCAATCCAGAAGCCAAGTCAAAAATATACTGAATTAAATAAAAAGAATAAAAAATAAAGGAAAATCAAATAGAATCAAATAAATTCAATAGAGAGGCCAATCCAGAAGCCAAGTCAAAAATACACTGAAGCCAAGATGCAACCGTGATGCACAGGTTTTGTGTGTCAAGGACCAAGAACCCACTGAAGATCATCAGTCATCATAATGTCTCAAAGAGGTAAACCTCAACTGGAATGGTTTGCACATCAATGCTAATTTTCTTACTGCTTTCTCCTTTTCTCTCTCTTTTGAGAGTAGGGACAAAATAAGAGAAGCTGTAAGGAGTTGAAGATGACTTCTATTTTGTCCAGTTGTTATGTAGAGACATTGAGAAGTCCAAGAGTGTTCCACAATTGTGAAAAAGAAAAGCTTTGGGAGTTACATTTTATTTTTGACTCTAGAGAAACTTCTGAGTTACATCTTCAAGCAGGGCTGTCCTCTTAATTGAACGTGTGTGCACATTAAATTACAGGGATTACTAAACAACTTTAAAGGATACTTCAAAAGAACATGGTAGGTCCAGTCTGCCTCTGTTATTCTACAAGCTACCTGTCAATTTGTGAACAAAACAAGCAGATTAGTTCTAGGCATGATGCCTGAACATCTTTAATATGAGTTCTTTACATTTAACAAAACCATGAACTGCCTAAGCCTTTTATTTGTTAAATAATATGAGTCACTTTTCCAAATCGTCCCACATAAATGGTTCATTTGTCACTCTTGTTTCCTATTGCAAACTAAAAATGCAACATGATGGGGGTGCGAGAGACAATTGTATGGGACAAATGCCTAACAACCTTCAACTTTGCAGAGTGCCGTTAAATACAATTCCAAGTGATAATACACTAGGGTCCCATCTGTGGAACTGCATTATATCATCAGTGTACTCATATAATGAAGTTTATCTGCATTGAACTGCATTATATGGATCTGAACTGACCAGTTTATATTATATGACTGTGTAGATGAGGCCTAAAATATATGTATACAGTATACATGCACCAAAATCACAACCTGGGAGAAAAAAACTCTGTCTTTATCATGTTTTCAGGAAAATGAATGTAATGTGAAAGCTTGCTAGTAAAACTGACAAGTATTCTATCAGCTACAAAATGAACCAAAGCAAGAGTTCACACATTGCTGTTAAAATATTTCCCAAAACAACTTGATTTCAGAAGTTGTGAAATATAACAATCAGGGTAGATTAATTATGTTTAAAATGTATTTTTTAGGTATACTAAATATAGGAAATAATTTTGCTGGAGCTGAGATTCTTGACAAAAGGATGCATTTTCAAAACAATATCATCGCTCAGCCATGATATTGTTTAAAAATGTTTGTGACTGCGATATGTTTTTTTTCCTGATGTATTGTTTTTTATTTGATTTTATTGTTATTACGTTTGTTTTAATCTGTATTTTTTAGACTTGTCCCCTTGTAAGCCACCCTGAGTCCCTTCGGGAGATGGCAAGATATAAAAATAAAGTTATTATTATTATTATTATTATTATTATTATTATTATTACATCCTTTCTCTTTGAATTGAAGAGGAAGGTATGCATTAATGGACTGCTAAATAGCCCAGAAATTTGTTTGGATTAGGTTACGTGACAAATGTTTTTCCAAAACTGAGCGAATTTCAATTCATGGACCACATCTGTCTTACCAAATAAAAGGCTTTTCTATAGTTTGCCAGCATACTTCATTGCACCCCCGGTGGTGCAATGGGTCAAACCCTTGTGCCAGCAGGACTGCTGATTGAAAGGTTGGTGGTTTGAATCTGGGGAGCAAGGTGAGCTCCCATCTGCCAGCTCCAACTTCCCATGTGGGGACATGAGAGAAACCTCCCACAGAATGGTAAAACATCAGTTCATACCCTGGGCAACATCCTTGCAGATGGCCAGTTCTCTCACACCAGAAGCGACTAGCCATTTCTAAATTTGCTCCTGACACACAAAAAATGCCAGAAAATAATCCTGAAGAGTTAGTTGCTCAATAATTGCTACACATGTTTTCAACTTTAAAAAAAATCAAATATTCTTTTTATCTGTATTCTTTTCCTCTTAAGAGAGTTAGCTACCTTACTGGTCAATTCCAATGGCTCAATTTCCTTGACAGACAGATATCTGGGCTCCAGAATGTTCTTAGACTGATTTTTAAAATGGAGAATAGGATTAAGTGGCAACAACAGTCACAAAGCATGAAATTCTGCATACATATTTCTCTGCTATCTAAGTTCAGAAGCCTTCTATATTGAATTCAAACAATTAAACAAAATGTTTAAGCTGTGTGGTTCACACAGATAACAGTGTTGCTCTATACCGTTGGACATAAATCTGTTTTCCCTTACTGAAGTAGGTGCATTGTGCTAGCCAGATCATTAAATTACAGAATAAACACATCCAATTTGCATATTCAAAAGAAGAGTTGAGATTATTTCCTTCAGAACTTGTTAAATGGAATTCTGGAAATGAATATTTATTAGACATTGTGAAATAACATTGATGATGTTCCTTAAATGTGAAGCTTAAATTATTTACATGTGTAACAGTCTATGTATGCAAAACAGGATGCCATTCAAAATAAAGCAATCAATGTTTAGTGATCCTACCTCTAATATTAAAAAGATGTCAAAATTTACAAGCAGCAGATAATGCATTATCTGCTTTATAAAACAATCATATGTTAAGTTGTCATTAAAAAGGTGTTTGATTCTTCAGTTCCTAAATCTTCAGCTCCATCGCTGAGTCAATCATGTTCTGCAAACTCAGGATAGTGCCATCATGTCAATATTATGACAAAAATTGCTGTTTGCTATTTAGAAAAGTCAGGGCATTCCTTAACATTCATGCAATTAAAATATATTGTCATCTACCAAGAACTATGTGGAGGCAGGGGTGGAATCCTGTTGTGGGAATGCTTGTGATCACACTTTTTTCCATGGTTACATGGTAGCCAGAGAAGACAGGTGTAATCTGCAGCTCTGCACAATCTCCTCCTCTGATACTTTTCTTGCTTCATGACTGCTGTGACCAAAATATTTTTTCTTTCAGCCACAACCAGCATGACTGTCAGACTCCAGAGAGCTGTAAGCCTGGTGTTACAATGGGTATAGGCCTGGTCTTTCCAACTCTAGAGTAAGTCTTCTAGATACAACAAGGACATGCAGAAGCAAACCATATTACTCATCAAATGAATTTCAAATTATAAGAAATCAGTTCCAGGGCACATGTCTATAAGTATGATAGTCTTCGCTGAGAGTTGTTGCATTTACTGCTAAGTGCACAGACTGCCTGCACTATTTTATATTTTATTTCATTTTCATTTTCTTTTCTTTTTATAAAACTGGATATTAATAGAAAGTTTATTGATAATGTTGTTTACCAGTTTCAGATATCCCAAACTACATAGTTTATTTTCCAACCTGGAATGTATGATTTTTCAATTATAATACATTCTTCAAAATAAATCTAAATTCTCCTTCATGTTCACTAGTACAGTTTAATAAGTACACACAATTCTAGCATACAGAGAGTGATATAACGGATATTAGAGATAAGGGGAAAATAAAAAAGAAGTGGCAGATTTAAATCAGCACTTCTATAGACTCAAATGAAATGTTTTCATATTAAGAACCAAGACCTCGATGAATGATTCGGGCTATTTTCATTTCTTTTACATTCATTTTTATCTCTAAATATATATATATATTCTCCCCATTCTAAGTATGAAGAAATTTTAAAATGGCAATGCAACTTTCTCAGAAAAAAATAAAACAAGAAAATTAGTCCCAGACATATTGGATGGGCCAAAGGATTGCAGGTCATATATTACAAAGAAAGAGTTGTATCTTTTATCTGTGCACTGGGTGCATCTTTCCAATGAACCCAAACATTTATTTATTTATTTGAAACATTAATATTCTGCCCTTTTCACCTCAAGTGAGACTCAGAGTAGAGCACAACATATATACAGCAAGCATTCCATGCCGGGATATAAAATAACTATCAGTAATATACACAAACACTAAAATTATCTTTCCCCCACCAGCGCAGCAGGCAGGGGGAGAGAGCTTTGCCTCTTCCCCCAAAGAAGAAAACCAACCCAAAGTAATTCCTGCCGGAACTACTTTGGGGGGCAGAGCCTGGAGGGAAATAGCCTCCCTCTGGCTCAGTCTTTGCCTGACATTGACCCACCTCACCCGCCCATTAACAGTTTAATTATTGGTTGCCCTAGGGAGCCGGTAGGAATTTTTTCCCCTTCTACATTTTTTTTTGCCTACCCTATACTGTTACAGTGGGGCAGATTGGGTTTGGTGGTTATAAATAGGTTTAGCAGAAAACAGCTAGAAAAGAAATACATTTTGGTGTGTACCCAAAGCATCTCCTTTTGGGACAAAATCCGTTAACATAAAACATCACCGGTTGTTACTCTAACCGAGGTAACTACAGGATAAATGGCTTTAAATGGGGAGGGTCTTACCTCAACATCCTTGGGGAAGATTCCTCCAACACATTACCTAAAAGGTTACACAGGTTTATGTCACCCAGGAACCGGGTGCTTCGCCCTATTTAGCCGAGGAGTAGGCTGGGAAGGGACACCACCTTGGCTTTATTCACTACACATTCATGCTAGTCTGATTATGAGATACAGTTATTGATTTAATTAGGTAACAATAATAATGTTGCCCAGTTTTAAACTCATAACTGTTGTATGGTGTCTTCATTTGGGGGGGGGGGGGGGGTTTGGCAAGCAATCAGTTATATCTACTTTAAAATCAGTTGTTTAAAACCATTGTGAGCATGTTGCAGTAATCTATGCTGGATGTAATGAGAACATGGATCACCTTGGCTAAGTCTGACTTCCCAAGATACGGGCACAACTGGTGCACACATTTTCATTGTGCTAAAGCCCCCCCCCCCCCAGCCATTGTTGCAACCTGAGGTTCCAGGTTCAGCAATGAGTCAAGGAGGACTCCCAAGCTGGGCTCAGAAAATGGCAGGATAGTTGGACAATCAGGGAACATCCTGGTTCACTAGGAGGAAGAGATTCTTCCAGAAATGCCTGACCGAAGGTTGGCTTTATTCAGGTCCCCTGGCAAACATAAAACTATCCCTCTGTACTCTCATGGGTGATCTGTCCTTATGCTTCATCCCATTCA
The DNA here is from genome assembly GCF_037176765.1 of Anolis sagrei. Lineage (NCBI taxonomy): Eukaryota > Metazoa > Chordata > Lepidosauria > Squamata > Anolidae > Anolis > Anolis sagrei. Next base: position 118,420,150 of record NC_090023.1, read on the forward strand.
CCCTCCTATAGCTTGTGGTGGTTGTATTTGTTGTATGGAAATATGTATTCATTCATATTCCAGTGATACTTTCTTTCCTTTTGTCACAATATTGGAATAGACACAGATTCATATTTGAGGGAGAAGTTATAAGGCCCTGTGCTCCCATAGTACCAAAATGGGAGAAGCCTCCAATGAAAATGTACTGGTGAATAGAGTTTCCAGTATTGAGAAGGGAGCCCTTTGATGCCCAAACATAACTGATGGAAGGTCAAAGCTGTGACCTTTCCTGTTCAATGAAAAATGTATGTGCTTTTTGCTAAGATGTAATGCATAACTTTCAGTGCTGGATACAGAATATTTAGCCATTCTTATAAAAGTCCTGTGATATATATTTATAAGCTTTATATAGTGTATATGATAGCTTAGTCATACCTCCAAGGTATCATCTAGTACTTTATTAAAACACAACTATGAATAGGTTTTTGCAACTTTTCCTAATTAGAAAATCAGCTCAATTGGATGAAACAGAATTAGATGAAAGAAGACCTGTGTTGGGTTAAATTCTAAACTGTTATGTGTTAATTGCAAAATGTTCTGGTGTGTTGTTTTTAGCCACTTTTGTTTTCAAAATGTATTTTAGCAGTTGACATATCTGAAAATCTCCACATACTTAGAATGTCTGTCTATTAAGAGACATCTTTCAACTTCTAATTTCTCTCCTGAAATAACATTGTGAAAATATTCTGTTGGATACTACTGCAAACTATAGGTTTTTTAAAGCTCACTTCTGCAGGTGAATGAGAGTGTGCCTCACTACATACCAGATGAGAGACTCCCTCCTGGGCACACAGAAGACTGGGCTACTTGGAAGGCACTGAACAGACTGCGCTCTGGCACCAATGGGGCTACAAAGTTGAATCCATGACATGCAAGTGTGGAGAAGAGCAAACCACAGACCACCTGCTGCAATGCAACCTGAACCCTGCTGCATGCACAATGGAGGACCTTCTTGCGGCAACACCAGAGGCACTCCAAGTGGCCAGATACTGGTCAAAGGACATTTAATCAACTACCGAGTTTGCAAAATTTGTGTTTTTTTATCTGTTTGTTTAGTTCTGTTAGAAATGTAATACAATAGTATGGTTGCTGATGACACGATAAATAAATACTACATAAGTTTTAGAAAAAATTCCAGCACAGTTACCCTAATGCTAACATCCACAGCAGAGAGTGGAACAATGCTCCATTAATGCCAGTTCACTTTAATTTTGATATTACTTTAGAGCAGGGGTTCTCAAAATTTTTCAGCCGCGGAGCCCTTTTTGAAACAAAAGTTTCTCGTGGAATCCCAAGAAATGTTTATATATTACTTATATATAATGTAAATTTATCAGGCATGGGTAAACTTTTGGACACAGGGGCCACATTGCATTTTAAAATTTGGCAGTGACAGATGGATAGAAAGTGTTTTTGTGAACTAACTAAAAAAATGAATAAATTCCTATGTATACTGCACATATCTTGTTTGTAGTGCAAAAAGAAAGAACAATACAATATTTAAAATGAAGAACAATTTTAATTAATATAAACTTAACAGCATTTCAGTTGAATACTTTAGAGGTGATCCAGTCCAATCCTCTTCTGCCATACAGGAAAAGCACAATCAAAGCACCCCCATGCAGCCTTTGAAATAATAATAATAATAATAATAATAATAATAATAATAATAATAACTTTTATTGAAAATAGGATGAAGCACTGGAAAACTGAAATGTTTGTTGGAAATGAAAACTATGGACTTGTCAACATCAGAAGAGGAATTTTCTATGGAGACTCATTGTCCACACTGCTTTTCATCATTGCCATGATCCCTCTGTCAACAATCTTACAAAAAACAAACCTTGGCTATCAAACGTCTCAGAGATCTCACAAAATTTCATCTGTACATGGATGACCTGAAGCTGTATGGGAAAATTGAAACTGAAATCCAGTCTCTGACTAACACTGTCAGGAAAAAGGAGGAAAAACTTGGAAGGCAACGAAGAGGAGGGAGGAAGAGGAGTTATGCCATCATGAGGGAAATAGAGAGAGAGAGAGAGAGAGAGAGAGAGAGAAGAAAAGAAGGCAGTGCTAGGTCCAGGTGGTTGCAATGGAGGGACAATCCTTTTGCAAAGGCATGCAGACAGGGTCAGGGTGCTCGCAACTGTCAGGCTGGACTTAGAACAGAGGGGAGAAAAAGGAAGAACACGGGGAGCCCCTCTGGATGCTTTGCAGAACTCTTGAGTTTGAGAACCACTGCTTTAGAGTGACTAGATATGGGTTGCACAACAAACTAAAATTTCTTATGCACATGCAAGCCACTTTCTACTATCTATCATTTGATACAACCCAACCTATCTTGCTGAAATTACTAGTTGTGAGCTTCTCCAGATGAACCAAATGTATTGGGAAGTTGCTGAAGTGTGGCATTTGTTGTTATTTGCTTGTCTATTCATCCAAATTATGTTTCTTTTATGCCAGATGATTTCTGGCAATTTTTGGCACATCTGCAACATTTTATTCCCATCCTTAAGTGGGTTTCCTTTTAATTCTGAAATATAATGGAATAAAAACGTATTCTTCTCTACTCTTCCTTCTCCTCTCCTCTCTCTTGTTCTCTTTGGCTTTAGAAACAGTGCTGCTAAACTGCATCAGCATATCAGTGAAAAAGCACTTTGAACTCTAACAAATATTGAAGGAGAAAATGTGCCCTTCAAATCATAGGATTATCTCAACAAAACATGACACAAGTTTTTTTAATCCTTTGAAAGAATTAGAGTGCAGAAGAAGGAGCCAATAGATGCAGAAGTGATAACAACTAGCAAAACATGGCAAAATTCAAGAATTTGTATTTTAAGAATTCACACTTCTTGAATCAAGAAGGAACATATTATTAGGCAATCAAGCTATTTAAAGTAGTTTTTGCTAGGAATCATATGCTCCCTGAAAACACTCCCAATAATGGATTATTTACTTGACATAAATGGAAAAAGGAGATATAGTCACGAAAAACTCTCCATTGCATATGGAAAAATGAGATGTGGATATTTAACAATTCCCTCTTATATTAGGTTAATAATGTTTTCCCTTGATCTTTTCATTCATCTGCAGTAGGAGTGATTCATTCTGAATGACTGTCAGTCTGAGCAACTCTGATCAGTATATTTTATAAATAATATATTTAAAAACTCCTATGCGCTGAAATTATTTTAAGGCTGAAAGACACACTGACAACAGTCAGTAAATTTGAAGTTAAGCTTTTGATGCCCAAATTGGCTGTTATCCAATGGGTCCATTTAGTCTCAGAAAAAAGAGATCTACTAATGATTTTTACTGCCAAGGAGTCAAAGCTTGCAATTTGTATTTTATTCACAGCATCCTGGATAAAAGGCATTTCTCTTGTCACTTTGGAGAAGGCAAGGACCAGCTTTAACTATGTGAAGTAAGGAACATTTTGCTTCATTGTGTTTTTTCACTATTAATAATAAGACAGCTAGATTTATCTCCCTCAAGCAGTTGCTGGCAGATTATTTTTTTCTGAATACTCATATACATGGTGAGCAGTAGACAATTGTGTTTCTTTCCCCCCACCCCCCACCCCTCCAGCAAATCCTAACCATGAAACCAAAGCAATTATCTTTTTTTGGGTTTTCTTTAGTGAAAGGAAATTTAAAGTAAAATCTACACAACATTAATAGTGAGGCCAACAAAAAAATAAATAATAAAATAAAATAAAATGCTAGTCCTTTTGCAAATGAAGAAGATTTTGGAAATTGCCCGACAAAACAGATTTTAGCACAGCACTAGTACTCAAGACATTTTGAATTTGTCTAAGGGCCTGTCTCAGATTTTCTTCATACTGTAGACATCCTACTGCTTACAATGATAAAACACAGCCTGGATGTAAACACAATAGTGTCTTCACATTAATATTCCCCAGAAACTGAGAATAATATCATGATATTGTTGCTACACTAAAAGTCAACATTGTTAAGTCCATAGTATGCAGAGAGAGTGAGTAGTTGGACTAGATCTGATGCTGATTACACCAAGAATCCAAGAATAGCATGAAATTAGGAGAATTAAAGTAGCATTGATACACTACAGTTTTACTGGTCAGTGGGATGGTAGTAGTGGTAGTTAACACTTTATCTGAAATTTGGTATATTGAGGAGTTGTGAAGTCAAATATAGGAACTTTGGGCATTCAGCACCCTGGACTAAGAAATCCAGTTTCAGTAAACTTAGAAAATTTTCAGCAAGTGAAGGGATTATATTTCAATATAGAAAGAATTTCCAGATGGGTTAAGACTCTTCCCCCCCCCCTCTCTCTATATGCATATAATGTAAGAAAAAGAAATAATCAAAGAGGAACGCAAATACCCACAATTTGTACAGAGAAAATAATAAAAGCTAACACTCAAAATGAGTTCAGGCTTGTTAGGAGATATAAATAACAATAAAAAGTGGAGTTTTGGCTATGTTCATAATGTGGTGGAAGATAAGGAATGATGGGGCTACAGTAAAAAAAAAGATGCTGAAATGCTAACAGTGATTGAGAGATGGAAAAAAATGGTTAACACCTTCTTTTTCTCAGGGCCCTTCCAGGGCCCTTTCACACAGGCCCTGTATCCCAGGATCTAATCCTAGCTTTTCTGATTACCCCACATTATCTGACAGTGTGGATTCATATAATCCAGTTTAAAGCAGAAAACCTGGGATCAGATCCTGGGATATAAAGTGTGTCTGGAATGGCCTCCGGTGTTCTAGACTAGTGAAAATAGAAGAACTTATGACGTAAAGAGAATGTAGCCCAGGATAGATAACATAGTGCAGGAATACCTGGCTACTCTCAATTAATGTGAGTCTCCAGGATCAGATGAACGATATCAAACAGTACAAAAGGAATGTTTAGATATAATTTCAGAGCCATTATCAATACTCTTTTATAATTCTTGGGGAACAGGAGAGGTCCTAAAAGATTTTGAATGGTGTCCCCATCTTCAGGAAGGGAGAGGTAATGATCCAAGAAAATACCAATCAGCTTGTCATCAATACAGACAGTACCCAAGTTACAAACAAGATAGATTCTGTTGGTTTGTTTTTCAGTTGAATTTGTATGTAAGTCAAAACAGATACATTTTTAAAATGCAACTCCAGCCAAATATAAATATATATATTTCTTAGCTTTAGATAGCATAGGGAACGAGTGAACACCCCTGTGGTATTTGCTGCCTGTTCAGAAGATTTCACTGCACTTTTTGCCCCTGTGATAATTGGACTTTGAAAAAATTGGTATGTTGTGGAAACAATGATTGGTAATAAAGTTTCAGTAGAGACACTTTTTTCCACATGATAACTCTCTCTGGAGTCTCTCACTTCCTGATGTCTCTCACTTCCTGTTGTCTCAGACTGTTGTCATTGTAATTTGGATGTTTGCAACTTGGGAACTGCCTGTACTATTATTTATTTATTTATTTCATTCACTTATACCCCGCCCTTCTCACCCCGAGGGGGACTCAGGGCGGCTTACAGGGAGGGCACAATTAGATGCCCGATCACATAACAAGTAATCCAAAAAATAACAATTCAACACTTAAATTAAAACATCAATACATAGTAAAATCCTAAAACCTAAAACAATCTCATGTCAGAGTCCATATATCAGAGTCCATAAGTCCGTTCTACTCCGTTTGTCTTTGTCTATTCCCAGGTCCTTGAGTTAATTGTCAGAGTGACCAAAAGCTTGGTCCCACATCCAGGTCTTTAGTTTTTTCCTAAATGCTAGGAGGGAGGTCGCCGATCTAATCTCCCCGGGGAGTGAGTTCCACAGGCGGGGGGCCGCCACTGAGAAGGCCCTGCTCCTCGACCCCGCCAGCCTCGCTTGAGAGACTAGCAAAGGTAAACAATCTATAAATATTTAGAAAATAATTTTGTGATTACTAAGAGCGATTGTGTTTTTCAAAATATGTCATGACATCTTTTTTCATATATTTACACACTTGGGTGATTATGTTAATGCAGTAGTTCTAGCTATAATTCAAGAATATTGCCAAGTTGTATCATGCTCAGAAGAGGGTGTCCAAGATGCTAAAAGATTTGGAGACCAAGACCTATGATGAACAGCTTAAGAAGTTGGGAATGTTAAGCTGGGAAGTGGTGGTGATATAATACAATAGTCAATTGGCATACCATTGAATGAATGTGATATAGAAGAGAGAACAAGCTTGTTTTCTGCTTCTCCAAAGACAAGAAACTCGAAACACTGGACTGGAGGAGCTTATGGTCTCTCCCAGTTCTATGATACTATAAATCAATGAGTCGATGTTGTGTAGATACTGTCTAAAATTCTTAACTCACCTGAGGTTATGAAGTGAATTGATAGCAACATCGCACCCCAACTATCCTGCAAATATCTTCAAAATGTTTTGATTAATGCTAAAACAATAAGTGATAACATTATTGTGAAGATAATATAGAAATCCCAAACTGTTTAATATTCAGAAAGAAATATGTTGGTTGTAGCTTTAGCTAAATAGTTGAAGAGGCAGATTAAATTATTTTACAGTGTACAGAATATTTGTAAACTTACTATAAGCATTTGATGTTGATGTGACAGAATCTCTCAGCCAACTCCTATCAAAAAGCCTTTGTGAAATAGGGTTTGGGAGCTATGAGTGGCTATTTCTTACTTACTTTGTTACATTGTGTTGAGGAAGTACTCTTACTTCATAAAACTACAGTTATTAATTCTAAAAGACAACTCTGAAATTTAAATGTTTAAATCTTTTATATAAAACTAATGATTTTTTCCCCTTTATGTATATAAAAGGAACAAAACTAACTACCCATTTTCCACTCCACAAAATCTACTTGAAAAAACAAATCAGAATAGAGATGGCATCTTTCCCTGCCTCCCTCATTCACTCATACATATTTGCAATAAATGGATTTAAAAGCATCCAACATCTCCATAAACACTTATCTCTATAGTATAGCCTAATCATTTTGTGTTTCTCATTAGATGACAGAGACCTATTTCAGAATCCTCTATTCATTTGTTCTTATTCTGAAAAGATGTGATGTATTTCCAGTGCTGAACTATGACAATATTACTGTGGTTGACATAAATTAATGGTGACAACTTCAGTTACATGGTGTCCACTGCTGCTTTAAAATTAAAACTTCAAAGTATTTAGCAATTATCTTGTTAGATTTCTCTTTTACTTGGCTTCCCACTTCATCTTTCTATCCTCCTTTTTAATGCCTGCCTGTCTACTCTGCATTCTGGCTACCTATCTATCTATACCTGCCTCCCAACTATTCCCATCTGCATGTCTAGCTTTCTCTTTGGTCCAAAACACTATGTCATGTTAAGAAGATAGCTCACTTGAAGCTTCACAATCATTCAAAGGTCCCCATGCTTCTTTTCATTTAACATAAAATTTAGCATGCAAATGAATATGGCGACCATATCACCTGAAATACATTTGCACAAAGAAATCTATGGAACTTGAATTCCTATTATCATGTTTGGCCGAATTACATCATATTATGAATATATTTGGAATTTGTTGTAATAATTTATGTAATTTATGATTGTTTGTCCTTAAGTAAGTTGTATTTTAATGTGTTTACTGATTTAAAGTTTTCTGATTCCAAAGAAGGCACATCTATTCAAATGTAGATGATGTCAGAGTGGTTATAGTTATTTCATATGTATGTATGTTTTCAATGTGTTTGTATTAGTATTATAATGTATTACAATGTATTAGTTTGCATTTCAAAGATGGATTCAGCTGTGTATTAGAATTGTTATTAAGAGGCAGAGAGAGAAAGAACCTTGAGACAGAGATAACAGAAATTCCTTTGCCCAGAGAAGAAAAAGGGAGTTACCCAGCTTGAAGGACAGGATGTTTATTCTTGCCTGTATGTCTTGTGCTGTGTCCGTCGCCATGTTTTTTAGTTCCAAAATGTAGTTCCATCATGTAGTCTCTATGTGTATAGACGCTTTAAGTAAAGCTAACTTAGAAGAATGCTGCCTGTGTTTGTTTATTTTTGAAACTACACGCTTGCTGCGTCAGACTGGAGAGTCTGAACCCTGTCATTGGTTATGGGCCCAGAATTACGCCCAGAATTACGCCCTGATGACCAGATTTATGGATAATAAGAGTACCAAGGAGCAGACCTGTAAGCATGCTGCCGGAGCCCTGAATTGCAACCCAGTTGACAGAAGAGGCTGACGGAGCATGGGAACTGAAACAGCCTGACGGAGCAAAAAGAGAGAATTTTGCCGTGGCTATTCAGTGTGAGTTGATGACAAAGATTGCAGCCTGCGGTGAGTAACACGGCTGAGTTTTGAAAGAAGATACGCAGCGGGGCGCGCTGGGCCAATTAAGTGATTAAGGAGGTGATTGATGTTGGAATCTGCCAAGCCATAAAACTGCCAGAAGCTGTTTTTCTTACAGCTGGGCTTAAACTCGGGGACCGAGGGTTAAAACATGGCTACGTCTATCAATCATCCTACAGTAAGTTTTGACAAACTGAATGATGACAATTACAATGAATGGTCCATATACATGCAGCATTTGTTGGCAAGAGAAGGATTACAAAATTGTTTAACTGGGACTGAAGCAGATCCTGAGAAGAATCGTAAAGCTATTTCTACTATTGTATTGTGCCTGAGTGGTGGTCAACTTTTACACATAAGGAATTTACAAACTGCAAAGGAGATCTGGGATACTTTAAAGGAAATACATGTTACTGACAGTGTTGTGGCAAAATTAATTTGGACAAAGCGGCTTTACAGAGCTAAGCTTGAATCAGGAGGAGACATTCGTACACATCTCAAGCTGATGAAAGAATTGTTTATGGGATGCAGTTCCCGGGGAGTGGAGCTGAGCAATGAATCAAGAGCTTACATTCTTTCGGCATCATTAAGCTCTGAGTGGGACTTTTTATTTCATTCATTACAATCAGTAAGAGCACAAGATTTAACAGTAGAATTGGTGTGCAGTCGAATTTTGCAAGAAGATGAGCGGCGACGTTATGAGAGAGAACAAAGTCTTTGCGTGGGGGAGTCAATAAACACAGCCGATGAAGCACAGCCATCAGTCAGATCTGTTACAACTGACCGGAGATGTTTCAACTGCAATAGAATTGGACATTTGGCACGTAATTGTGTAGAGAGAAGAGACCAACCCAGAAGCAGTCGTGCTCGTGGTTCCAGAGGTCGCGGAAGCAGAGGGGGCTATTATGGGAGAAATAGCTCAAGTCAAGCCGAAGAAGCGAGGATCATGGTTGCTGCTGTAGGAGAACTGGATGGCATCAAAAGAGACAGATGGGTTCTAGATTCGGGTGCGACGCATCATATTTCGAATTCTCTACGTAACTTTAATTGCACCCAATATACCCAGGGGAGTATGGTAACAATGGCTGATGGGTCTTATCTCATGTTTGAAAAGTTTGGTACTTGTTATATCCCTTGTCTTAATGTTTGTTGGGAGAAAGTATTGTATGTACCAGAAATGAGAACTAATCTGTTAAGTGTAGCAACTTTGACTGAACATAATTATCAAGTAAAGTTCAAGGGAATTTATTGTTATATTTTTGACCCCAAGGGTGTTTTGATTGCCAAGGGTGTGAAGAAAGATAAAATGTACTTAATGTTTGAGAAATTGAATCAGACAGAGAGCAATGAGAATGTACAAGTGCAATGTGTTAAAAATGAGATCCAACATGACAGGTGCATACATTTACTTCATAGAATTATGGGGCATGCTGATATGGAAGTCTTGAAGAAAACTTTAAATTTGTGTCCAGAACATGAGCTTGAAAAATGTTATTTTGATTTAAAATGTGCAATCTGCAGTGAGGTAAAAAGACAACCAATTAAGTGTTACAAGAAATCCAAAATTAGAGCTGAGAGACTTTTCCAAATAGGACACATTAGTATTGCAGGACCTTACCAACAAAGTGGCGGGAATTCTAGATTTACTATGTTGATAGTGGAGAGATTATCTAAATTTTCTTTTGTATATTTCTTGAAAGATTTGTCAGAGGCCACTGAGAAGCTCGGAAATTGGTTAAAAATGGTTGAGAATGTTTTCGATGTACAACTGGAGACGCTGTATATTGATAAAGGAGCTGAAGTGTGTAAAGATGAGTTAAAACAGTTTGTGAAGTCAGAAGGAATTGAAGTCATTGAAATGAGTCAGTTTAAGAATGAGGAAGGAATTGCAGATAAAAGAATGGAGTATATAAATGAAATGAAAACATGTATTTTCAAAGACTCGAAGATTGAGAATGTTTACTGGCCGGAAGCAATTCACACAGCTAATTATATAATGAATCGTTTATGGGATCAGGTGTTGGATGATATTCCTTTTCGTAAGTTGTATGGCTATGCACCAAGTTTCAGACACATGAGAATCTTTGGACACTGTGCAAATGTATTATTATCTGTGAATGAGAGAAACAAACGCAACCGTTATCGCGAGATGTTTTTCCTAGGCTATTATAAGAATTATCTAAAATTTTTGAGTTCACCACAAACAGTCAAGTTAGCTAGAGTGGCATATTTTCAAAGATTGAGAGACTGGGAAGACATACACATTAACAAAGAGAATTTACATGGTTTACCCACAAAGAGAGAGGAGAATAGAGTTGCACCAGACGTAGAGGTTGAGCAGAAGCAGAAACATGAGGGAAAGATTGAGCCAGATACACGTAGAAAGGAAAGGAGTGTTGCCACAGACACAGAAGGGAAAAAGAGACATGAGTCAGGAACACACACACAGACAAAGAGTGAGAAAATAGCTAAGCAATATACAGAAGTGATGCAGAAGGTGCAGGAGTTGGCAGAAAGAGGTACACATTCAAAGGAAAGAGAAGCCACATACAAGTCAGAAGCAGAATCACCAAAAAGTAGAGGAGAAATGACAAAAACACCTGAAAGAAAGAGTTTGCAAGTTAAACAGGAACCTGAAGAGCCAATAGTTACAAAGCAAATTAGTGTCATGAATGAGAGAGATGCAGTGAAATACATGCAGTACCATAATTCAGCCACTGGGGGCGTAGATACAGTTGCAGTAGGTAAAGATTACACCAGCTGGGATGATAGTGAGTTCTAGAACCAGCAAGTACCAGAATGTTTTGAAATGAAATGAGTTTGTTATGAATTGGTTTAGATTGTCAAAAATGTAATAGTGCAAGATGTTTGAAACTGTGTTCAACTAAAAAGCGTAGGTGCCTTTGCAAAAATGCAATGTGTTTTATGTTTTTTGTAGTTTTGCTATGTGTATTGCTAAGATCTTTATTATGCATTTATTCCCCTGTATTGTTGTATTGATGTATTGAAACTAAGAAGTCATATCATGTGGTGTAAAGTTATAGAGTGTAAAGAATTACAATGATTATGAAATGATTATTAAAGATAATGGTTATTAAAGTATTGAGGTAATGAAGAAGAGTAATTGTGTGTATTGAAGAGATTACAGAATTACAGAAAGACATTATGAAATGAAGAGCAGTAATGATATAGAGTTAATATGTAAAAGAAATGCAGAATTGTATGGAGACATGATTGTATGTACTAAGACATTATAAGTTTGCAGAAATGTGTTATGTAATGAAAAAAGTTACTGTGTGTAGAAAAGTTATAATGAAGCAAGCAGAGTAATATGGAAGAAGTATTATATGTGTTTAAGATGTAATAGAAATGTTGTTAGATTGCTAAGAAAAGTTAAAGAGTAAAGAATAAGTGAATATTGAAGTTGAGAGTCAAGAGTTAAGAAGTTACTATTATGCAAACCACATGGATGTATGTAATAGAGGAATTGTAACACATTGAAAAAGAGGGGGAATTGTCAGAGTGGTTATAGTTATTTCATATGTATGTATGTTTTCAATGTGTTTGTATTAGTATTATAATGTATTACAATGTATTAGTTTGCATTTCAAAGATGGATTCAGCTGTGTATTAGAATTGTTATTAAGAGGCAGAGAGAGAAAGAACCTTGAGACAGAGATAACAGAAATTCCTTTGCCCAGAGAAGAAAAAGGGAGTTGCCCAGCTTGAAGGACAGGATGTTTATTCTTGCCTGTATGTCTTGTGCTGTGTCCGTCGCCATGTTTTTTAGTTCCAAAATGTAGTTCCATCATGTAGTCTCTATGTGTATAGACGCTTTAAGTAAAGCTAACTTAGAAGAATGCTGCCTGTGTTTGTTTATTTTTGAAACTACACGCTTGCTGCGTCAGACTGGAGAGTCTGAACCCTGTCAGATGAATTGTATTTAACTAGATCAAAACAGATTTGGAAGTAGAAAACATGAAAATCTACAAAAACTCACAGATTTGCCCATTCCAGGACAAAGTATCTCATTGATATAAAGAATAGATTTTTCAACAGAATAGATGTTATAAATAGTGCCAAACTAGAGCACTTCTTTTACTCTATAATTGATTATGAATCTCCATTTTAAGCTTTCCATTTAAAGCATATTATCTTTACAGCTTTTTAATGAAGCATTGCTTGGCTGTTTGTTGCACATTTATTGACTGGCTACATTAACTCCTTTGACAACTCTTCTTTATAGAAACAAAATATGCAGATGAAACTGAGTGATGAACTTAATAGTACCACCAACATTCATCTTTGCCAAAAACTCCAGAGTATTGTCTGGCCTTCCTTAGTAAAGGGCTAGTTTTAATGAAAAGAGATTGGTCTCTTGAACAATTCATTTTCCTTGGTAGGGGGACCTATATACAGAGTAATGCCCACCTCATGGGCATATCCTGTTTCACTCCTGCTTGGTTGGAAACTATGCAATGTCTCTGATCTCAAGTAGCTTCCTCAGCTCCAATTCTCATGGTTGCCTTCTGCTTAGGGTCAAAAGGCTGAGCTATTCAAATGTTCTGGATCATTTGATCATTGGGTATTGTCACTCAATTTGTGTCTCATATTAGGACAAACTAAATTTCTGTATGAGCAATTAAGTTGTGGCCATATCAACTCCAGGTTATACTTTCGCAAGCACTAATGTTCTTGTCTCAGCTCCTTTTGCTTCACACCATCTCATTGCCACTAGGTCCACTAAATGATCATGCAATTTCTGTGCCACTTCCTTATTTTCAAAACCCAGCAAAATGTGGAACACTTTAATGTTTATGTAAGCATAGTTTTAAAATAGAATTATTAAAAAGAGATCTTTGTTATAATTTGAGGCATTGTTAATTTTATGTAAGTTTTGAGTCAGGAGGTCAGACATGGTCAGTGGAGTATTGATTAAATATATTTATACTGCATTCCCTTTATTAAAATTATAACTAAAATGATTTTGCAAGCAAAGCTTCTCTTTTTTTGGCAAGGAAACTATGGTCAGCATTCTATTCCTTCACATTATTTGAGATTAATGTAACTATATTTACATGCTAAACTCATTAGAAATGATTAGCAGTCTAACTTTTGGTGCCAAGGCATTGATAATGCTTACCTTGTACAACAACTTGCGCATTTAAGGGAACAGTCTTGGGCATACTTATCTATGAATGACCTCAAATGGATGCATCAGGTCCGCCAAATAAGGAATGGAGATTGAATGTCAGCTGGTAATTGGCTAAAGCCATGTGGAGTAAAGTTGTGTGTGTATATATATAAGATTTATATGTGTGCCAGGGTGCGGCAGCTTTTTGCAATGTACTGAGTTGCGTGTGGCACTGATGCTTGTCTCGGCATGGACATGATGAAATAAAGTTTTCTTTTGTACTTCTCCTGAGACTGGGTGTCTGCCTATTTGCCTCCTGCGACCAGACACAATGTGGGGGCCCTGAATTAGGGTCCCTATCAGTGGGAGGGAGATGGTAGTGAGCAAGTGACTCAATAGCAACATTTTTGGAGAGAAAATCATTTATACAAAAACATTATATTTTGTCTAAAAATACTTTTGAAGACAGAAGTCCCAAAATATAGGAAAAAATCATTGCAAAGCATACATAAAATCTTGTAAACTAAATCGTTATTAGTTCTGAATAAATTCTAATCCAGTCACATTTTGATTAATTCACCAAAGATTTTCACTTTGCCTCTAATTCAAACCTTTGGGTGAAGAGTTCCTTCCTTTATGCTAAAGCCCCTTCTGTACAGCCCTATGCCCAAGGATCTGATCCTAGATTATCTGCTTTAAACTGGATTATATGAATCTCCACTGCCAGATAATCCAGAATAAGCAGATAATCTGAGATCAGATCTTGGGATATATGGGCAGTATGGAAGGGGCCTAAGAGATGACAGGGAGACCATGGACTCCACTTTTGTGGCTTCTTTTGTCCTAAAACCACAGTTTCCAAAATGCATGAAAATGTTAAAATATCCCCATTCATCTGCACAAAAGCAACTTATATCTCAAAATACTAGCATTTTCCTCTGCAACATTTTGAGAGAGATTTGAAAGAAAAACAAAGATATTTAGCTTACAGGGTTTGGTCCATAGGGAAATAAAAAGGAAAATAGATCCTTAGCCCTTATGCATGTGCCAACCTCTGTTTTAGGAAATGCCCCCCTCTCCCCCCACTTTTTGAATTCAATTTATTAACAGGCAATTCTGAGGGGCCTGAGGACATGCTTTCTTTCCTGAAACTCAATGGGGATTGCACAAACTCTCAAAAACATAAAAAATGAGGGACAAAAATGTAAATAAAAGTCTATCTTTTTCGTTAAGAACTGCCAAGACATTCTGCATCCTGGTGAAAATGTAGATCAGTGCTCTTGCAGGAATATAACACTTCTACACTGCCATAAAAAATCCAGATTATCTTCTCTGAACTGGATTATATGGCAGTATATGCTCATATAATCCTGTTCAATGCAGAAAATGTGGATTATCTGCTTTCATAATCCAGATTATATGGCAGTTTAGAAAAGGCCAGAGACATTTCACACACACACACATGTAAACAAGAATGACTAAAGAGTCAGAAACATTCTGGGGGCAGCCTTTATGTTACACAGAAAGAGGCAAATACCTCAAGCAAAGTATACAATCAGCCTTGCATATTTACTGGAGGTAGGGCACAGGAACCATACAAAAGTGGGGATATTATTAATAGAAGAAGCTTAGTTTAAAAAAAAAAACCTGAGCAAGCCCTTCTTAAAGAATCTCTAGCTCCTCCAGCATGAGTCAGCTTCAAATGGAGGACCTGTAAATTCCCAGAGAAGGAATTTAGGAATCTCTAAGTCTTCTAGTGCAACTCCATGATCAGCTTCTGGCAGAAGTTAAAGGGTCACACTGGAAAACCTAGAGATTCCTTTATAAAATATCAATCAAAACTACAAATAAGCAAATCAATGAAAATGAAGCCAGGAAATGAGGAGGGTTGGCTGTAATGGAAGGTAGCACCAATTATAACTCACTCTGCTTTCTTTACTTAAATTTTCATGTTATCTTTTGCCCCTTAACCCCTGAAATAACGAGACAGACAACAAAGGTATGGATTCAAATTGGGCAACTTTATTGAATGTCTAAACAAGACTGAAGGAGGGAGGCAAGCCAGCCCCGCCCTCCTTCTAGGAGGTTCAAACCGGAACCTCCTCCTCTCTGCCTTCAGGGGGTGGGGCAAATCGCTCTCCCCACCAACTGTGTTGGTGTGGAGAGTCCCTTTTCTGCATTTTCACATGGTCTGTCCTGTGTGCTGTATTAGGAAGCCTGAAATAGGAACAGAGAGGAATTCAATTTTATTTTAGATAGCCTATCTTTTGCTGGCCCTGTTTTTTCTTAATAAATTTCCTACCTGATTCTCTTGGATGTGGTAGGTGAAATCTTCAGAGGCTGCCATCTCCTGATGGCTGACCCTCCCTTTCCACAGTGTGCCCTGTACTCAGGGGAGTGTGAGGAGGAAGGGCCTGAGAAGCAATCAAATGGTTTGAACCAGCTAAACTCATTGGCTAAAAGTAAAGAGAAACAGTATAAAAGCTGCTGCTAGGAGCTCCCCTGACAGTTATTTCTTGTACCCACCCCCCCCCCCCTCAGGTTGTAACAACCGACTGTGTGGGTGGTTGATAGCATGGGCTCTGAAACTCAATCTGGGAGAACCAGTGTCAGTTTGGCACTAGTTAGGGGAAAGGAAATCCCTTACTGGGGGCTCAGGTGGTGTATCCAGAGTTGGGTCCAAACCAGCAGTTAGGTTGGATGTGAGTAGCACCCCCTGGTTGGTCTATGCAGGTCAATTAACAGGCAGGTTGATCAATACAGAAATCCAGATCTCATATTGTTAGCTAACATTACTGTCAAATGTAACCAATAAGATTGTGACCATTTGTATTCCAATATACATTCATCTGTGTGCAGTTCTTGGGACTGAGTGGCATCACCTCATTTATGCAATATATTGTCATAACCAAATATTATACTGTCTGTATGACAGATTCAACACCCCCCTCCACACACACACACTTTTGTATCTACTTTCTTTTTATATCACTGTAAGATCAGACTAGAGCATAGAATGATAATTCTCTTTCTGAAACAATTCTGTATAAAGATTTTTTTTAAAAAAATGTGCTGCATTTGGTTTCTTTGTGTACTAAAAGTGAAATAATTATAAGAGATGGGTAGAAATGAATTAAACATGAGCAACCTTCTAAACAACAATTATTCTTTTTCTCCCTAACACAAAAAAGCAATTAATTCTTTATAAGGCAGAGAAGGAAGCATTTACCATTACAGATATTCTTGTGACAAACTTTAAGGAGACTAAGATGTTCAGTTTCCATGGTATGGCAATTTCACTTTTCATGCCACAGCATTTCCACAGAAGTAAGCATATATAGAGATGTGTGTGTGTGTGTAGGGGGAGATTCTTCAAATATACAAAAATGTGATGCCAGGGAACTGAATTTAAGTAGAGTTGAATCATAGCCATCAATTATCCACAACTAGATACCTCTGCTTGATGAGCCAGTTGTAACCACATTATACAACAATTTTCCCCAATGACTGAAACTTGCTTTTGCTCATTCACATTTGTGCATATCCAATGCCTTTTAAATGTTTTTTTTTGTTGCCAAAAATCAATAAATACACAGCATTATCAACTTGTAGCCATGTAACTGGAGGAATTCTATCATCATACATGGTTGACAAACAGTGCATTAATTATATCAATTATAATTTACACTGTAACAGTATGCATCTCTAAGAGTTATTTTCAAAAGAGCAGTTTGAAAATATGCAAATGTTAGTAGATCAATAGGTACCGCTCCGGCGGGAAGGTAATGGCACTTCATGAAGTCATGCTGGTCACATGACCTTGGAGGTGTCTACGGAGATGTCTTTGGCTTAGAAATGAAGATGAGCACCAACCCTCAGAATTGGACATGACTGGACTTAATGTCGGGGGACAACCTTTGCCTAATTTTAAAATCCTGTCATCTTATCTTACATAACATGCAAATAAAGGCTCATTCCTTCTTTTTTAAAAACCTGTCTATTCTCTTCTTAATGTAGTCAACATGTCTATTTCAGCACATTCAAACACTTCCAAGGTCTTGTTGAAGGCATTCAGAACCGGAATTGCTGGGGTGTTGTGTGGTTTCTGAGTCGTATGACTGTGGTTTAACAACATGTTCTCCTGATGTTTCACCTACATCTGTTGCTGGTATCTTCAGAGGATTCTCTGGAGATGCCAGACAGATGCAGGTGAAACATCAGGAGAAAATGTTGCTAGAACATGGTCATACAGCTTGGAAACCACACAAAACCACACTTTCAAGGTTAACTATTCAAATGAGGGAATCTTGTCCACTTCTGTACACATCATAATCCTGCTGCAGTGATCCTATATTGTTGAATTCTTTCTTAATGCTGATCATCTGTCAGGGGTGCTTTGATTGTGCTTTTTCTGCATGGCAGGGGACTGTACTAGATGGCCCATATGTTTTCTTTCAATTCTGTTATTCTGTCTGTCAGTCTTGGGGCTCATCTGCACTGAGGCCCCATCTATACTAGCATATAACATCTAGATTATCTGCTTTGAACTGGATTATATGGCACTGTAGACTCATATAATTCAGTTCAATAATCTGGATTATCTTCTTTGATAATCTGGATTATATGGCAGTGTAGATCCAGCCTGAGGGGATTATTACATTGAAAGTCCTGAAACTTTAAAGAACAGGAGGAAATAACAAAACACATGATGGATGCAATTAAAGCCTCAGTTGCCCTAGGCTGGAAGGACCACAAGAAATGGGATATAATAATTTGGTATAAATATCTAGCTGACTACATACTCCAAGTTTATATTAGTGAAATGAAAACTTTTTATAAGATGGGTCAAATCAGAAGGACCTGGAGGCAAAATGTAAGGGTCTCATTTCCAGAATAAAGGCGAAAGATAGATATAAGGAGTTAAATAAGACTATCCTCATGATTGAACAATTGTAATAAGTATAACAAGAGTAGTAAACTGCTCCTGGAATTGGGGGGGGGGGATGAAAATAAAATGAATACTTTTTGAGACCCTTAGACAGATGGTTGTGTACAAAATGGTAACCAGGGAAAAATGATTAAATGCTCGAATATACTGAGGTACAAATATTCAATAGTATTCCTGTACCTTTGTATCATTAGAAGTCATAGGTAGAGGTTTGGGGATGGGATGGGATGTGGTGGTGGTGAGATTGGAAAAATACTTGTATTTTGACTGCTGAATTTTGAAGATTGTATGTTTCTGTGTGTGTGTATTATATATATATATTATATATATAATAAAATTCATAATAATAATAATAATAATAATAATAATAATAATAATAAATATTGAATGTCCTGAAACGGCTTGGATGCTGCTTACACACCTGCAGATGTTGGCATCAAACTGGTTCTAGGAACTCCAGAATGCAGGGTTTTCATTTTGTTCCCTCCCCACCAGAACGCTTTGGATATCTGTACAGCAATTCATATCACACAGAACTGACCACCAAATTATGTGGTTTATATTAGATCTGGTTATATTTAGATATTTCACCTTCTTCTCTAGGAGCCCTCGGTGGCGCAGTGGGTTAAACCCCTGTGCTAGCAGGACTGAAGACTGACAGGTCACAGGTTCGAATCCGGGGAGAGGCAGATGAGCTCCCTCTATCAACTCCAGCTCCTCGTGCGGGGACATGAGCGAAGCCTCCCACAAGGATGATAAAAACATCAAATCATCTGGGCGTCCCCTGGGCAACGTCCTTGCAGACGGCCAATTCTCTCACACCAGAAGCAACTTGCAGTTTCTCAAGTCGCTCCTGACATGACAAAAAAAAACTTCTTCTCTAAAGGTCTAACAATTCTTTTTTTGACAAAATCTCAAATATTGTGTCATTTAAAAAAAGAAACTGTCCCTTGGCTGGGAGCTTATTAAAATCTGGCCCCCAGTTTTCCAAATGTTTTCAAATAAGCTTCTGTTTTGTTCATGATTGGAGTGCCTTGGAGTTTTTTTGGTGATATATTTTTAGCACCTTATTATTAAGAGAGACCTATGTTCTTGTGTTTTGTGTTTTTGTGTGTCTGTCTGCCACATCTATCCCTCCTTGAACCGGTGCTTGGCCACTGTGTCAGACTGAATGAGAGCTAACAAATTGAAATTGAATCCAGACAAGACAGGTCCTACTGGTCAGTCGCAAGGCCGAACAGGGCATAGGGTTACAGCCTGTGTTAGACGGGGTTACACTCCCCCTGAAGACGCAGATTCACAGCTTGGGAGTGATCCTGGACTCATCGCTGAGCCTGGAACCCCAAGTCTCAGCGGTGGCTGGGAGAGCTTTTGCACAATTAAAACTTGTGCGCCAGCTGCACTCGTACCTTGGGAAGTCTGATCTGGCCACAGTGGTCCACGCTCTTGTTACATCCTGAATAGATTACTGCAATGCGCTCTATGTGGGGTTGCCTTTGAAAACTGTTCGGAAACTTCAGTTAGTCCAACAGGCGGCAGCTAGATTAATCACCGGAGCATCATACAGGGAACATACCACTCCTCTGTTATTTCAGGTCCACTGGCTGCCGATCCAGTTCCAAGCACAATTGAAAGTGCTGGTTTTGACGTATAAAACCCTATACGGCTCCGGCCCAGCATACCTGTCCGAACGTATCTCCTTCTATGTCCCATCTCGGAGTTTAAGATCTTCTGGGAAGGCTCTGCTCTTGGCCTCGCCTCTATCACAAGTGAGGCTGGTAGGGACGAGGGACAGGGCCTTCTCAGTGGTGGCCCCTCACCTGTGGAATTCACTCCCCGGGGAAATTAGGTCATCAACATCCCTCCTCTCCTTCAGAAGGAAGGTGAAAACATGGATATGGGACCAGGCCTTTGGGTAATCTGGCAGACTGACAAGGTAATGACAACCAGAATTTGGAAAGGACTATGGTAATGCTGAATGGACTTACGGATTTTAGAACTCGGTGAACGTTTGGCCACTAGGTTGACTTTTTAGTTGTTATTGTATTAATTGATTGTTTTTAACTATTGTGGCTATTGCTGTTATGTATTCTATCTGTTGAATTGTTGGCATCGAATTGTGCCGGTTGTAAGCCACCCTGAGTCCCCCCTTGGGGGTTGAGAAGGGCGGGGTAGAAGTGCCCAAAATAAATAAATAATAAAATTCCCTCATTTTTAATGCAGTCTTGCTGGCCGTCTTAGCTTCCTGGTAAGAAGAGACTTGTCTGCCCATCCTGCTTGACTAGTATTAAATGAAGGGAGTTTTTTTTTCCAAGATGCATTTCATGTCTCTGAAATCCATTTTTTAGCTTGTATTCTCGAGATATAATTCAGAAACGACGTTGCAATTTTTGACACGGCTGGATTCCTTGTTAAACTCTTTCTCTCTTCTGCACTAGAGGAAGCAAGAGGAGAATGCAAAATGGTTTACAAAAATTAGAGTCAAATTAATTCCAGGGGAATCCCATATCTCTGCTTCTTGTAAAACCTTGGACAGGCACTTCATCCATTGAACATAAGTTGCTTGTTCACTGGGCATGCCAGAGAGCTGTTTTCCACAGTGCTAAAATCATGTAACCCCTGAGAGTGGTTTTCAGCATAGCTGGCTTTACAAGCAACAATGCCCTGCATTACTAGGATTCCTCTGTGCCACTAAAAGGTTTGCAAGCATATCACTTCTTCCTCATTTTATTTTCATCCACACATCAGAGGACAGTCGTACTTGCAATATGCATAAGACTAAAAGCGTTTGACTTTGGTTTGTTCACTGTCAAATACCTACAAATGTTTGAAAAGGAAAATGAGGAGACTGTGGGATGAAACAGACCACTGCACTCAAAGATGCTGCTAATTAAAATGATTTTTCCCTTTTCATAGAATTAATCTGCAAAGCAGACTATCATGTTAATCAAGGTCAATACACTGAGAGTCCATTTTGCAAATGGAAAGACAAATAAGAAAAGACTGTTCTTTTTAACTCAGACAACTTCTCAAGTGTAAAGATGATGTCGAGTCAAGACTTTTATGTTAGCTGACAATATCTAAAGTTTTGGCTGTTAATAGTGAAATGACACTGTCATCTGTATCCAATTAGATGCTTTCCAGCAAATTATGAAATAGATGAATATTTGAAAGGAAAAAATAGAAAGTAAAAGATGAAATACTTTTTTACTTGAGCTACATCGCTATATAGTAGTGGTAGCAAAGTACCTAAGTGTTCTTAACTAGGGGTCCACTTATTGAGGTCCCATGAAAAAAAAAAATAAGGGGATCTGTGAGACTGAACTGAAAAAAAATCAACCTCGATGGCACAATGGCTTAAACCCTTGTGCTGGCAGGGCTAAAGACCGACAGGTCAGAGGTTTGAACCTGGGGAGAGAGTGGGTGCACTCCTCCTGTCAGCTCCAGCTCTCCACGTGGGAACATCAGAGGAGCCTCCCACAAGGATGGTAAAACATCTGGGCGTCCCACAGGCAACATCCTTGCAGACGGCCAATTCTCTCACACCAGAAGTTACTTGCAGTTTCTCAAGGCGCTCCTGACACACACACACACACACACAAATCTTTATTTTCTTTGATCTCTAACTGAAATCTAGCATTCCCTTCACTTATGACTATATGTAATAAATTACAATAGCATTTATGTTATACTATATTGGGGTTGTTGCATATCTTGAAAAATTGCTTATATTTATCCATACTTTGAAAGTACGATAGTTGTTAGACCTGACTCTAGATCACATGTGATCACAGTCCTGTTCTGTACAAACTATAGTGTGACATGCTGATGCTGAGTGTCATAAAGACATCTGCCCCCCACATTTTGAGAAAGAGACCATGCTTTTCACCTGATTGGCAGAGGTTCATAGAACAAAACAGGTTAAAACCTTTTACACCCACACACACACCCCTAAACACACACACACACACAAGAATGATGCTGTACCATGATGTTATACTGGTGCTAATGCTTAGTGCATTGGGTTGTTGTAGGTTTTTCAGGCTGTATGGCCATGTCCTAGAAGCATTCTCTCCTGACATTTTGCCTGCATCTATGGCAGGCATTCTCAGAGGTTGTGAGGTCTGTTGGAAACTAGGAAATTTGGGTTTATATATGTGTGGAAAGTCCTGTTGGAAACGAGGAAAATTGGGTTTATATGTCTATGGAAAATCCAGGCTGGGAGAAATAACTTTTGTCTGTTGGAGCTAGGTGTGAATGTTTCACTTTGATTATCATTTGATGGCAAGGCAGGTTTTATGTGTGGCTTGTTACTGTCTGGGGGAATCCTTTGTTGAGAGGTGATTAGCTGTTCCTGATTGTTTTTTTTTTTTTGCCTGCAGCACCCCTGTGTTTGAGTTTTGTATAACATCATGGTTACTGTTATAATTACAAACAATGCTTAGTGCATTTTTTTGCAAGAAAGAATGCTCCATGAACTCTTATGCTTCTCTCTGTGGATAAATAAGTTCAAGTTTCTGTATTTTATAAACCTGCTTACATCAATGTGAGAATCTCACATAGTAATTTATTTTCTGCCTGAAGAACATTGTAACAACAATTTTGTTGTTTATAGAGAGATTATTATTATTATTATTATTATTATTATTATTATTATTGTAAAACATGAACTTTCTGTTTTCAGCTAACCATTTCCCATTGGCCTAAATACTGAAGAAGCACTCTACCTGTCTCAAACATTAGAATCTCTATAGTTTTTGTGAATTTTATGGAATGTTGTAATGGTCTCAAATAACACAGGTCAGTGCCAAAGCTTATTGGCCCATTACTCTACATGAACAGAAAGTGTATCTGTAGCATACCTAACACTTTGTTGTGGTTGCAAAACTGAAAGTGGTGAGCCAGCTGTATTTCAGGAAAAGTTATAGGTTATTCTTGAATGGTGAAACCACTGAAACATGAAATTAAGTAGGTTCATAAGTCAAAATGAGTAAATCCATAATTTGCAATTGTAAGAGCTCCTTACTTTGTTTCAACAAGCTTCACAGATGAACTATCACTTAAATTGATGGCCTCATCACATCGTTATTCAATACAAAAATACTGTAAAAGTATAGATAAGAGGCCTGTGCAATCACTGTAGGTGCTGTAGTAAGGGAGTGGTATGTTCCTGGGTCCAGGGCCTGAGTTACCTGGCTGCAGCTCTTTGACCTAGTTGAAGTTTCTGAGCACTCTTTAGGGGCAGCACCACAAAGAGCCAGATACAGTAATCTAGATGGGTTGTAACCATTGCCTGGAGCACCATGGCCAAGTCTGACTTCTCTGGGTATGAGCTCAGCTGGTGCACAACTTTTAATTTTGTGAAGGCCCTCCTGGCCATGGCTGAGACGTGGGACTCCAGGTTCAGTGATGAGTCCAGGAGGACCCCCAAGCTGCAGACCTGTGTTTTCAAGGGGAGTGTAATCCCAACCAACACAGGTTGCCACCTTATATCCTGATCTGCTTTATGACTGACCAGAGGAGGGCCTCTGTCTTGTCTGGATTCAATTTCAATTTGTTTGTCCTCATCCAGACCACTACATCTGACAGGCACTGGTTCACAGTCTGGGCCGCTTCCTTGGCTTTTGGTGGACATGAGTAGTAGAATTGGGTGTCATCTGTGGACAGGTGGCACCGAACTCCAAAACCCTGGATGATCTCTCCCAGCTTCATGTAGATGTTAAACAACATGAGGGATAATACAGAGCCCTGTGGGATCCCACAGGACAATGACAATGAGGTTGAACAGGCACCCCACAGTATCACCTTCTGGGACCAACCAATGATAATTTCTTTATTTAAGGTCTTACTACAGCCATTTTCAAGCTGGATGGAAATTTGCCTTGACTAAGGGAGGCATTTGCCATCCCCTCTGGCCTGTTGGGTTAACCAAGAGGGGTAAAGGTCGAGAATGCATGTGGTGAGACTTGCTTCTTCAAGGATCCTGTCCACATCCTCAGACTGCACCAATTGAAATGATGATAATGATGATGATGATGATGATGATGATGATGATAACAACAACAACAACAGTCATCACCATCATCATCATCCTGTTAAATAAACTTTGGAGTTACTGTCTCTCAACTTTGCCTACCTCACAAAGTTGATTCAACTCCCAACAATCCCCTTTTATCTTGAAATCCCTTTAGAGAATGAACACAGGCTTCCCCCCACCAAAACTTTCAGGGAGGAAGATGAGGCAAGCATGAGGTGGCAAGCAGAATTCTGGGAAATGTAGTTTGGGAAGGTGAAGACCCCTGTAGCAGAGATTTCAAAAGGCCCCACCGTAAACTACATTTTCCAGAATTCCTTTTGCTTCGGGATACTGGGGCTGCCATCATAAAACCCTCAATGTGATGGTCTCTGCCTGTCTCTTTCTGGCCTGGCCATGTGCTGGAGGGGCTTGTTCCTTTCCCAGCCATCCAGCCAGGTATCATTCCAACCTGCCTGCCTGCCCACGCCGGGTCCCCCTTGCTGCCCCCTTTGGGGAAAGAGCAGGGCTTCTCCCTCAACTCCGGGTCTCGCCATCCTCCTCATGGCCCTTTGGGGGAACCAAACCCAGCCACAACAGAGACGTGGAGCCATTTACAAGAGCTACATAACTTATCTGAAAGTCATAAGTCTGTTTTGACTCTTAAGTTTTTTGTGTGGGTGTCCCTCACGTTTCTCAATATTGCTTCATATATAAAAATCTTACAAAATAGATATGTCAAACAAAGGTTTGCACAGCCCTAGTAGATAATTCATCAAGCCATGTTAATCTGGAAGTTTTTACAAAATTATAGCACTTGATTTCAAATTGTGAAAAAGTCAAGTAATCCATCATTGTTATTGACAGTCTTCTGAAAAATCAGGACAAACAACTGAGAAAGCACCTCTTTGCTCAGAAATAATTTGGCATTCATTTTTAGAATTTTTTTAATTGATTGGAAGACTTGGGTGCTACTTACTCAAAGGCACTGACATCTTCCCCTGTCTAATTTTCGTTCAAGAAATTAATTCCAAGGCAGCATCTTCTCCACTGAGACTGTTTAACCCTTTTGTTCTTTATTTTTGACTTTGATCTGCATTGTCCCAGAAGAACACATCAATCTTGAAGGTCAGCAGCACAAACTTTTGTATTTTAATTAATAGAATACACTTCTAAACTAACATTACAAAAGTTAGTGTAGCACTTAATTTTCAGTTTTTTTTGCTACATAATTAAAACAACTTGATGCAAAAGCAAGACTATTTAAATGACCTTCACTTTGAAGAGATAACAATTCATGTTCAGTAGAGCTGAAGGTCTGCAACTATAATACAGTTGGATATTTTGCCAATTAAAATAGTAATGTGTTCTCTTCTGCTTTGGAACATCAACACATCTGCATTTTCATTCAATTGCTTTCCATTTTATGGATCCTGTATCCCCTCCAATTGACAATGGTATGTTTTGCTTCTAAAATACAATAGTACACATAGCCTTCATTCCTCTCTCCTTTTTTGCCAGACTATTATGCCACATCTAATAGAATGGCTATTACCCTCTTTTGTTTAGCTATAGTGCTTTTTGCCATCAGAACAGACAAAGAAAAAGCCAACATATTGTTATCAGAAAATATGTTGAGAAAATCCAGAAAAAAGCTGAATGAAATAAAATGGATGAGGAGTTATAATGATTGTTTTAGATGGAAACCTACTTCTTGGTTTTACTCCCAAGAAGTGTGCATAGGATTACAGGCAGTTCCCAAGTTACAAACATCTGTCTTAGAAATGACTAATAGTTAAGAATGGGGGTGACACAACATGAAATGAGAGAAATCTATTCCTAGGAATGGAAATTCACTCCTGAAAGAGTTATCATGGAGAAAAAGTGTTCCCACTGAAGCTGTCTCCAATTTTTGTTTCCACAACAAGCCATTGTTGGATTATCTGGCTGTGTAGATCCTATAATCCAGTTCAAATCAAATAATCTGGATTATATGGGAGTGTAGAAGGTAGGGTTGTGAACGGATCCATTTTCAAAAATGGATTTAAGCTGGTTTGGATGCCCATAACAGCATGGACTCTGCCACCATGTTTTTTGGACAACCACAGATCAGTGGCTGCCGAAAAATGGCTGCTTTTGGTTTCTTTCCAATACACATGGAGTGTGAGGAGAGAGGATGCTGCTAGAAGGGAAGGGATCCCAGAAAGGGTGGTTTCTTAAGTCCGATGCCCTGAAAATGACAGACAGGGGAGCCTTGTAAATTCTCCATTCCCACCAATGGGCCGGATTTTCCAGTTGCCAATCTGAAAATGCTTTTTTCCCATTAGCTGATTTTGGGAGACACCCGAAAACTGATCTGGGTACCATCTGAAATTTGGATACTGAAAATGGATCACGGTCCAGCCGAATTGCACAACACTAGTAGAGAGGGCCTTAGTCACTCTGTCCTTCTAGCCTCTTTCAATGTGTGTGTGCCTGGCTATAGCCTTAGTCTAGCCTAATGCTCTGCTCTCTTGCCTATATATACACTTTAAAAGTTACACTTTAAAAATGCATCTGTTCTGACTTACATGCAAATTCAGATTAGGAACAGACCTACAGAACTTATCTCGTTCGTAACTTGGAGAAAGCTTGTACAGCCTACAATATGGATGAAGAAAGTGTAGTGCTCCAAATGTCAATTAACAGCAAGTCACATCAACTATACTATTGACCATTCTTATTAGAGCTGATGGGATTTGTAGACAACAAATGTATAGTTATACATTAAACATGTTTGTTCTGATACATATTACTTCAAAAAAGAAGACCATATTCCCCAACACTTACGCCACAATACTTTTTAATTAAGATTTAAGGTGCCAAGATACTTTTGTTTTTGCTTTGACACACACACACACACACACACACACACATATTCCAGATCTACCCCAGTAACCTTATCAACACTACTTTGATTTTCCAAGAATTTGTCAAGTTTTGTCTGAAAAGGAACCTCATAATTCATTTTAAATGAAACTTTGCTAAAAATAACAAGACATAGTATATTAGGTTTCTGCTCTGTTTTCAGAACACTTACTACTATGCATCTGAATTCTCCCTAGCTTCCTTAAAGCAGGTGCTAACAGGTTTGCTCCTACTCCCCAACATTTAATATTCCTCAAAATTATGTCTCAATTTCAGTTGTCAAAATATTGCCAGCAGTTAACATTTTCTTTGTGTATTCAGCTGAACTTGTTACCACAGATGTTTTGAATTGTCACTCCATCTGCATTTTGTTACATTGGTAAATTATTTTGTACCTTGAAATGTTTCACAAAAATTATCTCCTGAAGCTCTGAAGGTGCATCATTATTTTTCAACAATCATAATGACATTTATAAATACATATATTAATCATGTATTAATTGTTTTCCTGTAATGGGATTTTAAACAGAAAGTATGTGAGTTAGATTTGGACAAGACCCAAATCATAAGTCAATTCAGGCATAGGCTGGATATGCTGAGGCAAAGTAGGATTAGCTTCAAAGATGGGGTGGTCAAAGTGTAGCGTCTCAATGCTATTTTTTTCAGTTTTCCTTTTAGTCCTTCAATCTTTCTGGACTACTTTTTTTCTAGCTAGAAACAATAATAGATCATAGAGTACAAAGGGTCCATATGGGTTATCAAGTCCAACCCTGCTCAATGCAGGTCTTCCAACTGGAACATACGCATCCCCCCCCCCTTTTTTTTTTTTTGGAAAAAAGACATCCAAAGAAGGACACTCTTCATCTCTCTAGGTCAGTGGTTCTCAACCTGTGGGTCCCCAGGTGCTTTGGCCTACAACAGCTTACCAGCTGTTGAGATTTCTGGGAGTTGAAGGCCAAAACATCTGGGGACCCACAGGTCAAGGTTCACTGCTTTAGATGATGGGTTCTACTGCAAAATTTCTATCACTGTCAAGTCATTTTTCTAATGTTCAAAATCTGTTCCCATGTAATGTAAGACCTAGTTTTACCCCCTAGGCAGTAGAGAATAACTCTCTTTGTGGCAGCAGCTGAGGTATTTAATGAGTGTGGTCGTATCACCTCCAATCGTCTCTTCCCAATGAGTATACCCCTCTCATTCAACCTTACCTTATAGATTTTCTACTGCATGCCTCTTATCATCCTCATTGCCCTTTGTTACAGATTGACAATGGATGCAGAAGAGTAGAAGCTTGGTCCTTTGTATTTTCATATGAGCAACACAAGTTAAAGAGGGAAAATATACATTTTACTCTTGTGCAACAGAGTTCAAAAACCAGTAACTTCAACACAAACTTGCAGTATTGCATTAATACAGTCACAGTCCCTCTGGAATAGCACACTCGTGTATAGTCCTTGCAATTTTCTCATGCAATTTTTTTCACATAAAATATGTCTCTTCCAGTCTTCCTTCATTGGACATGGAGGTGAGCAGAGAAGATAAACTTGCCTGCACATTGGAGACAAACTCTGAGAGTGCCTTGGACCACAGTAAGATCAAACCAGTGCATACTCCAGGAAATAAAGCCTGACTGCTCACTGGAGGGAAGGATATTAGAGGCAAAGATGAATTACTTTGACCACGTAATAAGACAGGTTGGAGAAGATAATACTGCTGGAGAAAATGGAAGGAAAAAAGAAGAGGGGGCAGCCAAGGGGAAGATGGATGCATGTTATCCTTGAAGTGAGCTTGACCTTGTTGGAGCTGGGGGTGGTGACAGCCAACAGGGAGCTCTGGCGTGGACTGGTTCATGAGGTTACGAAAAGTCGGAAGTGACTGAACAAATAAACAATAACTCCTCTACAGACCAAAGGGAAAGAATCACAGCAATAGTGGTATCTTAGGCCCTTTCTTTACAGACCGAAAGGGAAAGGTTTTCAGAAAGAGTGGTATCTTAACTCTGATGCTTTTAAATCCAGATCTTAATAAAGGATATAAGGACAAATGACGCAATTGCCAAAAATGACAGTCTGAAATATATTTATTGTATAAAAGTGTTTAAATGCCTATATAGTACACAACGTTCATTATTTTTAATTGTGTTTGTGAATTTCAGCACTTCACATGTTTTTGCTCATGATGCTTTGAAGATTTCCTTGAAGATTTTATTCCTTAAGACAACATGTGACTTAGCATTGCTTGGTGTTTTTAAACTAAACTTCATTAAGGTTTAGGCTGAATTTCAATGCTCACCCAGTAGGTATCATTTTCATCAAAATCAGTAGGAATTACTTCTAAGTAAGATCATGCTAAAGGCTTCTGTTTGAAAATAGGTTCTTCTAATCCTGCATTTCTAAACATAATTATATGACAAGATGCTTGATGAATATCAATGGGGCATATTTCATATATATATATATATATATATATATATATATATATATATATCTGCAACATTAAAAAAGATTCAGAATAATAAACATCAACTTTCTGCTTTTTGTACTTCTCATGATTGGCATCCCTGTGTGTACAGCAGGATATCAATGTCATCAATTATCAATATATCAAATTGAACATTATACCTAGACTTCCACATCTGTGTGGTTCACTTTTGAAGATTTAATTATTCACAGATTTTATTACTATGTTCTCTTTACAATTCTGGATCTTTCAGTGTGACTCTATAGCTGACTTCTGTCAGATGAGCCTAGAGATTCCTAGAGAGAACTTCTCTAGACTTTGTAAGTCTTTCATTATGATATTATTGTCAACATCCATCAAAAAATCATCACAGAGTTGCATTGGAGACCTAGAGTATTTTGTGCTCATAGTTTTTTTTCCCATTTTTCCAGGGGTTATGAACCCCTAACACCAGCAGATGTGGAGAGCCAACTATATACGTGGTCTATCCCAAAAGTAATTAATGTTTTTGTGCCATGCAGAAGGGCCAGGAAAGAAAAGTGGGGGTTAAGGAAAGAGGAAGGGGAACCCAAGCATACAGTTTGACCTTCCTTAATTGAATCTGCATCTTTATAGCAGTTGATACATTCGCAAAGTGCGTAGTACTTTTTGCATCTTGTCACAGGTGAATATGTAGAGGAGTTTGAAGCAGCATTCTTCAGAAAATGAGAACAATATGGATGAAATATCCAGGCAGCTGAATAGCACCTCAAGTGAAGACTTCCTTCACTGCTGTGAAGAGTAGAAGCCATGCTGAAATCACAGTATTAAAGCATGAGGAGCCAATTTTGAAGGGAATAAACTGTAATTCCATGTATCTTCAATTAATTTTTAAGTTATTCTCATTATTTTTGGGACAGGCTATGTATGTAACTCTGAGTGAGATTCTGTGTCAGATTCTGTGAGTCACCAAATAGTCTTTCCCACCCCCTTCTCTCATTTCTTGCTTCCCTTAAAATTTCTCAGACATTTTTGCCTGAGTAAAAACTTTCAGAGGTTCTATTTTATAATGGTCAAAGTAATTTCACATGTGATATCTCCCCAGACACACATTAACTTCTGGTTATTATGAGATTCAGTGAGTAACAGCAATGAATGCTCATAAAATAAACCTGAACTGATACTTCTACCTGACAGTTCAATTTAGGTAAAATTCAATGATAATCTTTAGAGCAGAGGTCAGCAAAATTGTTGTCCCTCCCTGGTTTAGTGCCAATGTAAACTGAAAAATTGGAACACAATATGTAATGTATTTGTTTGTCATTTTAGCCCCCAAAACACTTGTATGTCATGAAACATCTTGAAATGGGAAAATGTAATGGAGAGCAAAGAGACAATACAAGGTGCATAATTCAGGTAATTGGTTTTACTTAAAATCTATTCTAAATCCCATTTGCCCTTTAGCACACTAGTAAAAGAATATGACGTAACCCTCAATTCTATGGGATTTGATCATTTCTTATAACCATGTCCTAATTTTTAAAAATAATTTGCCAGAAGGCTTAATGCAATACATTTTGCTTAGGCATGTATGAAATTAACTTGGGAACTACTAGAGCATCACCTCTGAAAGAACTAGAAACAAAAACATATTCCTCCCACACATCACTTTATCTTTTTTTAAAAAAACTCTATGTCATATACATGACAGAGGTATATATGTTTTTACTCCCCCCCCCCCCTCAAAATGTGAGTTTTTCCATCAAAGGGCATGCACATTAATTCTGGGAATGGGAGGAAATGTCTGTCCCACACAAGGAGAGAGTGTATATCAGCTCTATTTTATAGTGTGGTGCTCTAATTTCATATATGAGTCTAGAAATTTCAGTCAAAAATTATCGCATTAAACTTGATTTGACTTATCATGGGCCAATGAACTGTACCATAACTTTTATCAAAAGTTAACCATTCCCTTTTCTGAGTAGAGTGGCCAAGAACAAGAAATTCTTCTGTCCCAGAAGAACGTCAAAGAAACACTAACGCCTCACCACAATGCTACATCCCAGATTATCTGATTTAAACTGAATTATATGAGTCTCCACTGCCAGATAATCTGGGATAAGCAGATGATCTGAGATCAGATCCTGGGATATAGGGGCAGTGTGGAAGGGGTCTAAGTCATTTACAGAAGTGCCCCAAGCAAATGCAGGCATAGGTGACAAGCAGACCAATACAGATCATATTTCCAGCCAGACTATTCAAGGCAGAACTAAAGTTTTGGTGGCAGAGTTTTCCGGGTCCTATTTTACTTTAATTCCTGCATAATATTTGCAATTCCAGGACAGCTCTGACAACCTGAGAACAAAGATCTAAAATGGAGTCTGATATACCCACCTAAACAGAAAGGATGGGCTGTCTGAAGATGGCTTTGGTTATCCCCAACTTGTATGCTTTTGTTGTTAGATATTTATTAGGTAATGCTCTTAATTTAAAAAAAATGCTGAACAGAGGATATAAGGAAACAAGGAAATTCCCTCTCATTGGCCAGAAAAGGTCATGTGATGAAGCTAAATGGTAGAGATAAGGTGAGCTATAATTTATTTATTTACTTACTTACTTTATTTATATACCACTTTTCTCAGCCCTCAGGCGACTCAAAGCGGTGAACAACATCGATACAAAACATCACGAGACAAGTATTGGGCAATTAAAAACAATTGTAACAAAAATCATTAAACATCAGTATAACAATCATTAGCGCCTCAAAAGTAAAATCAGAATCCAGTCTCATCATCCATAAAAACACTGTTCTAGTGTCAGTTATTGTCTCCCCCATTCAGGATATGAGACCCACATGCATATGCTCCATTTTTTTTCCTTTTATCTTTTCTATAGGCCTAAATAATTGTTTCTCTTGATCCAAGCAACACCTGCATTATTTTTACCTGTTCTTGAATTTTGAAGATGTTTTTTCCCCTGTTATACCATTTTTTAAAATAAAATAGTGGCCTTTATTTAAAATGACAAAATAAATGTGTGTGTATATATATATATATATATATATATATATATATATATATATATATCAAAGCATGAATGAGGAATCTGTGGATACAGATGGCTGACGATATTCAGGATTCCTGACAAAGGGACCTATTACACCTGTATTTTAATGAGCTTTCCTTTGCAGATGGGCATTCCTTCAGGAAGCCTCCAGTCTCACTGTGCTTCCATCACACACTATTCTCTTTGGCATATACAACTTTCTGCCACCTCCTCAAAATCCAGCTCTGAGTTTGTCCATTCTAGAGATGCAGCATCCTTTTGCTTTAACCCAGAAGGGTCAGGATCAAAAGAAATAAATGATTACATGTTGTCTTCAGGTTTGTCTACCATTGGAGCAATCCTCCAGGACAGACACTAAAAAAATTGCAGACCCCATGCTGTTGCCAGATTTAAGAAAATTCTCATTTTTTTCCCTGTCTATACCAGACAGTGTTCCTGAGATGTTGTACCATTGTTCTCCAGAAGATTAGGTGATTGGCTAACTCACAATACAATCTGCCTTGATTACATTGCTGAAGTGACAATTTTAATTCATATATTATTTCCTTAGCAGTGGTAGCTCATGGCTTCTGTGCCAGTGGGGGACTGCAGAAAAACCTGCTCTAGATTTTATTCTAAAGACAGTAGGTAAAAAAGTACTGAGCTCTATCCCACTCATACTGACCCCTATCTTCTAAATAGTTTTAAAAATAGGGAAAGCCTAGACTAATCCCAGAGTGGATTCACCATCCCAATGACATGAAAGGCATTAGCTTCTGCTCCCTGGGGCAAATCTTAGATGAGTGATGACTCCTTGAGGATATGTCCTACTTTGCTTGAAATCTTCAAAGAAAGATTTCATAGAACTTCTTTTCTTGTCTATAAAAGAAACAGAAGAACAATTTTATCCTTCTCAGAGGGCAAAACATTTCCAAAATGTAGGAACTGGATCTAAGGCAGAACTGAAACACATCCACACTGAATGAATGTACAAACAGCTTTGTTAGTCTGATTAAAAAAAAAAGAATGCTTGTGATTAGTTTTAATTATTTTGACTAGAATAATTATTTGACATGTTTTTCCCAATTTTCAAAGACTCATCTAGCACCTTTGTAATATCCAGAATCACTGGCCTGTAGAGATGTTTTTTTAAAAAAATAAACACCCCTCTTATTTTGCCACATCTTACTTGCACATAGGTGTAAGATGTTTTTATAATCTTCACATAGGTTTTTATAAGTTGGTGGGGGGTTTGCTACTCAAGTGTTTTTGTTGCCTTCTGGGTTTTCTTGTGATTGAAGCATGAGGGGTAAGGCACCAGTTCTCCTTTCTGGGACCTCCAAATCAAAAGAGAAGGGAGGACTTTTTTAAGGAAGCCAGGGTAGGATATGTCCAGATTAATTCCTACTCCTTCCTTGGAAATTGGGAAGCCCCATTAAAGTGCCTTGGAAAACCACCTCCTGCAGGGAGTTGCACACACCTGCAGCTCCTGTCTCCATTAGAATAGAAACAGCTTTAATGAAGCATTGAACCCAGGTCATCTCTAAAATCAGAAGGGAAAGGACCACAGGAAACACGGCTTCTTAAGTCCACCCTTCTCTCTTCATCTGGAAGCAGAAAGCAGATTGAAGCATCGAGGGGAAAAAGGGCATTCTAAGGCGCCACCAGTTCTCCTCTCTGGTGCCTCCAAATCAAGAGAAGGGAGGGCTTTTTAAAAGAAGCCCAGAGTAAGATACCTTCAAGTCAATCTGCTGTCCTTCCCTGGGAAATGCCCCTGTAAAGGTCCCTTACCTTTTGCAGCCAGGATTGCAGGGCCCAGAGTTAGTCTGCCAGCTAGTTTGCAGCATAGGTGGGCCTGGCGAAGCTGCAGCAGCCATTTTAGATCAGGGAAGGCACCATCTTAGAGAGAGTTTAGAGAGGGGGAGTGTCTTAGGCCTGAGTCAGCAGAGATCGGCCAGGATTGGTTGAGAAAAGGGGGTGGAGTTTAGAGAGGCTTGGAGGGAAAAAGAGCTTTTTAAGTCAGAGAGAGAAAGGGGGAGTGAGAGATTAGGTTTTTGAAGAGAAAGAATGTGTTAGAAGTTTGTGGTTTAGAGTTTAGGAGAGGGCAAAGTTTGCCATTGGTTTGCCAGCAAAGTTAGCTGAAGCAAACTTGACAGCTATTAGGGACATAGCTGGGTTGTAGCTAGATAGGACATAGGTTAGTGTATCTGAGCTACAGAAGTAATCCTGACAGAGATTCAGTTCCTGTTAAGTTTGCTTGTTAGTGAAGAGAAGAAACTCTTTTTATTGTAACAAAAACAGAACTATTATTGTAACTGTTACGCATTCAAGACAAAAGCCAAAAATTCTCTGTAACAGCCAAGATATTAAACTGTACTTACTTTCCTGTGTTTCAATCAATAAACTTTCATTGTTTATTTAAATTTAAAAACCTGAGTCAAGTGTGCCTTTGTGGCTAAAGTTTCTTAAACAACTTCAACTGTTTTTTTTAAAGAAAAAAATAATAAGACACAGTGTTTAGTGGTCTCAAAAGATCTTTAATATTTGGGCAGCTAGAGTGTTCCCTTACATTACAGTTTGGTGGCAGCGGAAGAAACTTAAAGATACCCCTCAAACATCATATTTGTTTCCAGTGATGTGGGATTGATTATTGTATATCCCCATCTTTATAATTGGTGTACAGCGGAGTGGGATCTGATATTGTTTGATCTCCTCATCGGGTCAATCTTTATATTGGCGTGACAGCGGTGAGATTGTTTGACCACCCTGTCCAAGTGGTGTGGAGGCTCGATACGCTTGACCAAAAAATCTTTATAGCCCCCCCCTTAAAATGCCTTGGAAAACTGCCTCCTGCAGGGAGAGAGCTGCAGGTGAACATGCCTGCAGCTCCTCTTTCCTCTAGAGCGGAAACAGCTTTAACAAAGCTGCTTGTAGTTGTGTATATGCATTGGTTCAGCTACTTATTTTTTCATGGAATTCTTAGCACATTAACATGCAGAAAATGGTAGAACATTTTTGATAATGTTTATGTAAGGCTTTTGTGCCCTGTGTTTACTGGAATTTACAGTTTTTTTCCAAAATCACTTTAAACAATAGATAAACTATCTAGTTTGTTCTATGGAATTATCATCCACTCATTCCTTGTTTTTAACAATACACAAATAATTTTTTCAAAAGTTGCATCTATTCCTGGTAGGATGAAACCATGCCATATCTTCAATTTCTGTTACTAAAGAGTTGGGCATCTAATTTCAGTACCTCAATCATGGTTTCAATACTGACTGATCCAATGAGCTAAGCATCCAAATCGTTCTGCTTAACTTAGGAAATCTATCAGTTTTGCTTTCTTTCACAATAACTCACTTTAAGAAAAAAAGAGCTCTAAACAAAACTTAAACTATAATGCCAGCAAATGAGATTTTACAATCATTGCAGAAGAAGGCAAGCAACATGTCCCTCTGAAATGGAGTGTTGCATGATTTACGGGCAGTATTGCTATGTTCTAGCAGAATTTTCTCCTCATGTTTCACCTGCATCAGTGGTTAGATCTTCAGATGATCCTCTAAAGATGCCAGCATGAATGAGGGGATAATCTCCCCTTTGACCTCTTGATGGTGTGACCACCCTATTGGCAATGATGGCCACATGAATAGGTGATCTCCCCTCCTTCCTGTCACATTGGCCACTCTGTCAATGTCAGAATGGGGCACCTACAATATCCAGGAGTTTGAATAAAGCTCAATGACCAGCTAGGAATAGCTATGGTGGCAACAGAGCCACCATCTATCCTCTTTTCCTGCACTAATTAATGCCTGGACAGTGGAGCTATCCAAATGGTAGTTTCCAATAATCCCACCCCACCAATACTCACTGAAAGTCACTATGCATAATGGGACAGCCAACCTTCCATTGCAGGTAATTGTAGACAACCCCAAGTAAGGTTATGCATGAGGGTAGAAAGGGAGGCCCAGCTTCATTACTTTTTAATGATGAATGAATGGGAGGCAGAAAAGAATATTCCATAATCTAGAATAGAGGCTAATTCCATTATCAGGCCAGTTAATGTTGAAATATGCCAAGGTCAAGCTTCACAAGCTTTCCTATATGCAAGGGGACATAAGGATTAGACATTTTTCATCTGTGTGGATGGGAAAGCTCTAATAGGAATGTTTTGAATTATAATTCAATTGTAATATTTCACTCAAGACAACAAAACAAAAAAGAAAGAATACATTTTAGTCCTGTGCAATGAAGACTGTTCATCTTTTAATAGGGGCAATAGCTGGGTCAACAGGGATAGTAGCTGTGTGAACAAGGACATGAACTGTGTTAACAAGGGCTTTCTCTAAAGAAGCAACTTCTACATTTAAAACACTTTTCACAGCTGTCAGTAGCACATATTTCTGTTTTGTTTTCTTGACTGGAGGTTCTCTTTAGGTCGACAAGCCAGTTAGAGGGTCAACACAGAGCTACTGAATCTGGAGAACCATAATACAAGGAAATAACCCACCAGAACTAGCTTCTCTATTAGAAGCCAGCCCTTTTGACATCCAAAGGGCTGGCTATTTTCCTTGAAAACATTGTATTTTGCATCTTTCCCATCAACAAATCCCACCATGCATACAAATGATAAAAGTTAGGCAGAAAGCTAGGAAAAATATATACACTCTCTTAAAGGGTTGAAACAATAATGACTTTTTAGAGGAGAACCTGCCACTGGTCTGCTCCCAATCTCCACCTTGCCTTGCATTGAAAATGAAACTGACTTTGGGAGCCTTCTGAGATTTACAAAACTAAAATGAAAAAGTATGGGGTAAGTTTCAATTCTAAAATATTTGGTGTGGGCCATGCAAACGCTTAGAATATGGCTGCCAACAGTTCTTCTTTCACTGTTATTTTTAACTCTCACTTCTTCTTTTCTATTGTTTTTGCCCTCATCCCTTCCCTTCTATCCCCCTTCTCCTCAAATCAAATCCTTCTTCCATATGTCCTTTCCCATCCATTTCCTCTGCTGATTTACTTTTCATCCATTGTTCTTGTAGCTCAGCACTTGCAATCCCTTTTTTGCCTCACTTTACCTCACATCACATCACCCCTCACACTGCATCTCTGATGCATCTTGAATTCCTCCTCTTAGGCCCGTCGCAAACTCTGTTCCTGCGGGAGAAAACCTTGCTAGCATGTCCCTGACATCACGAGACTCCGCCTCTCGCCCCGCCCCTTTCTCCGCCCCTTTCTCTTTGCCAGCGTGGTTTTTCCTTTGCTAGGGCAGCATTGCCCGCATTTTCTCTCAGTTGGCAGAATTCAACTGAGAGAAAATGCGGGCAATGCTGCCCTAGCAAAGGAAAAACCACGCTGGCAAAGAGAAAGGGGCGGAGAAAGGGGCGGGGAGAGAGGCGCAGGCTCATGACGTCAGGGACTTGCTAGCAAGGTTTTCTCCTGCAGGAACCTAGTTTGCGACGGCTCTTACAAGGCTCATTCATCCTTCTACCCTGCCTCCCCCACTCCCTTGTTTTTTTAATCTTTTTCTCTGTTTTTTTTTTGAGCCATCATTGGTTGAATCCTTATACCACTCCTCCTTTCACCCTTACAGTGTGTCACTACTACACAGTTCTCCTTCTCCCTTACCTCACAGACTTTTCTCTATAGAATAATTTGGCATAATTATTCTCCCATATACCAGATCTGGTACCAATGGGCACTGGATGGCATATCTAAAATTTGACGTAACTAAAGGTATGGTAACCCTAAAACGTCCCACTGTTTATGGACAGATATTGTGGTAGACAAAGGGGTGTCTGTGTGGTGCAAGTGGCCCATAGAAAGTATTCAGGAGTTTTGTAGCTCTTTCTACTCACCTGACCTCTCTGATTCCATCACCTACAAGTGACAAGCCTTTCATATATCAGCAATTCACTTTTTGAATAAATTATACCCCCCCCCCCCCGCAAACACACACACACACACACACACACACACACACAGCTTAATATCTCAGATCAGGTGATTGTTTCATGGACCTGCTGCTATTGCCCACTCTACATGTAGGCTTGATAATGGAAAACAGCTGTGTAGATAGTTCTTCCTTGAAAATTAATCATGAAATTTAATGTATTGACTTTTCCCTTTGCTTTTCTGTTGTTGTGTGAAGCTATGATCATCTTCTGAGGAATAAATAAACATCATTTGCATGTCTACCTTTGGGACTGCTCGCTTTTTAGTTGCTTTTGAGGTTTTCCCTTCAGTCAATTTGAATTATGAACATCTTTGTGCAGCAAGCTAGCATCATTAACATGTCTACACTGGAGACTTTGTTAGATTTTTCCCTAGGAATATCAGTGGGAGGGAAAGGCAGCAAACAGTGCTCAATGCTAGAGGTATAAGTCTCAGAAGAATGGGCTGGAGCTTGCAGGAAAATATTTGCATGTGGCCAGGGGAGGCAAGGCAAGAGCCTGAGGGAAAAAGTAGTAAAGGAAAGACTTTGAAAGTGCCTAGAGAGCTGTACAAACCAATGCATGAATGTGGGCTGTTTGCCCAGGCAAAAACCAGGCTTGATCCAAGAGCATTTACAGCCCCATGAAAAGCTTTGAAAATTACTCTTAAGAGAATAAATATAATGACATGCTGAAGCTATCCATAACAGAGCAATGACAAGGCATCCTCATTCTACTGCTGACTGGATGACTTCAGCATGTCATTATATTCATTCTTTGTAAAAGTAACTTTCTATGATCTACCCAGGATGGATCTAGAGCTCAGGAAAAAATAGTTTAGAGGTTTGTTGTTATTCTGTGTCTTCAAGTCATTCCTGGCTTGCAGTGGTGCTAAGACAACAAGATTTCTTCAGATGTTTGGCACTGTATTCCTCTAAAACTGAGAGAGCACCAGGGCTGAGTGGGGAGTGGACCCTGTTCTCCAAGTTGGACAAATAGTCAAATTACTCAGTCATATGACCATGATACCTGGGGTATTTAGAGAATCACACTTTTTCTGGGGTTATGCTGATGTATGCCCCCAATAGAATGCCATACTGAAAGAGTGAAACCCAAAAGAGCTGTTTCAGGTCAGTGTTAATAGCACTGAGTTGTTGTTATATTGTTCTGTATCCTGCTTTTACCTTTGTAACTGAGTCACAAAGCAGCTCACAAGAATTTTAAAAAACCCAATACAATTTAAAATTTTCACCATACAAATAATCAAATATGATTAATAATAAACAATGGTTAAAATAATTTAAAAAGTTAAAAATACTTAAAATACCATATAGCAGAGTTCTTGGCCAACTCTAAGGAATTGAAATGGATAATTTGTCTGAATCTGTAGAAAAACAGCTCCCTATGGTAAGACTAAGCAAGAGGGAACCAACAAATACTTCAGTGAATGAAGTTTATGTCAAATCTGGATAGATAATGCGTTTTTAAAATCCTCCTTTCTTGTTACTTTATTGCAGCATCTGGTATTCAATTGTGTTTTCCCATCGAAATACCAAACAGTCCTGGTCTCATTTAGTTTCTAAAATCAGATGGTATCTGACAATAGGGTGGAATTGTAAAGCAGTGGTTCTCAATCTGTGGGTCCCCAGGTGTTTTGGCCTACAATTCCCATAAATCCCAGCCAGTTTACCAGCTATTAGGATTTCTGGGAATTGAAGACCAAAACTACTGAGGATCCACAGATTGAGAACCGCTATTGTAAAGAAAGACAAATATATTTGAATTATAAATAAATCAGGAATTAAAACCATAGAGAGTCAGAAAGAGAGAGAGAGGAATGATCTCATGCTTCTTCATTATTTGTGCTAAGCTTAGAATTCAATTTTTAAAATCAAGAAGTAGTTTGTTTGTTTAACTTTCTATTCAATTGTCATCAGATGACTCAATTTGGCCCGAGATGTCATTTTCTAAATGAAGACATAAAATCCAGCAGCACATGACTCTGGCAATTCATGAGGAAGAAAACAAGCAGGCAGGTCATTTGTTTTGTTTTAAAATTAAAATGTGCAACACATCAGTCTCATTTCACAAGAGACGGATGTCAAGAATCTGGTGATATATAGACAACATCATCAAGAACTCTAAGATTGTGAGGTTTGCCTTTTAGCCAATGCAGTTTGAAAAATGTGCAACATATGTATGTGTCTTTTAGTCATCAGTTCAACAGAAGTGCCATGTCTCTTAAATAATTCAGGAGGTTTATTATCTCACTAGAGGTGTTTGTTCATTGGAAATCCTGGGCAAACAGCTGCACGGAGCAGCTGTATCACAATGACACTGCATGCCAGGTTCAGACTAATGACACCTTCACTTGAAAGACTTCAGGAACATGCTGGGAAATCCTAGAGTTAGCATCCAAGTGTCACTATTGAGTCAGTGTCTTTGGTGGATAGGTTCAATGGTGCACTGGGTTTAAAAATATTGGTTGCCAGAAGACAAAGGAGGGCTACATTTAAAGAAATGAAATAGTAATGATCTGAATCTATATAATGTGTGCATTGACCACACATAACCCGAATCAGAATTATTTTTTTTAGAATTATTATTATATTCTTAAATGCACAGTACCCTCAAAAATATTTTTGTTTTGTGTTATTTATTTATTTATTTATTTAATGTGTCAGGAGCAAACCAAAACAGTTTTATTGCATTAAAAACAAACAAACAGACAAAACACAAAGTTTGCAGACTTGGTATTCTCCAATGACAATTTATTTAGTTTCCTACCATATGAAGAGTCACTCAAGGAAGTAATGAGCCACTCAGGACGTGGTATTCTATTAAATGTCCTTTGACCAGTAGCTGGCCACTTGGAGTGCCTCTGGTATTGCTGCAAGAAGGTCCTCCATTGTGCGTGTGGCAGGGCTCAGGTTGCATTGCAGTAGATGGTCTGTGGTTTGCTCTTCTGCACACTCACATGTCGTGGATTCCACTTTGTAGCCCCATTTCTTAAGGTTTCTTAAGGTTGGCTCTTTATCTCGTGGTGCCAGAGCACAGTCTGTTCAGTGCCTTCCAAGTCGCCCAGTTTTCTGTGTGCTGAGGAGGGAATCTATCATTTGGTATCAGCCATTGATTGAGGTTCTGGGTTTGAGCCTGCCACTTTTGGACTCTCGCTTGCTGAGGTGTTACAGCGAGTGTCTCTGTAGATCTTAGAAAACTATTTCTTGATTTAAGTCATTGGCATGCTGGCTGATACCCAAACAGGGGGTGGGCCGGAGATGTCACTGCCTTGGTCCTTTCACTATTGGTTGTACTCCCCGGCAGATGTCAGGTGGTGCAATACTGACTAAATAGTGTAATTTCTCTAGTGGTGTAGGGTGCAGACACCCCATGATAATGCGGCATGTTCCATTAAGAGCCACATCCATTGTTTTAGCGTGGTGAGATGTGTTCCACACTGGGCATGCATATTCAGCAGCAGAGTAGCATAGTGCAAGGGCAGATGTCTTCACTGTATCTGTTTGTGATTCCCAGGTTGTGACAGTCAGCTTTTGTATGATATTGTTTCTAGCACCCACTTTTTGCTTGATATTCAGGCAGTGCTTCTTGTATGTCAGAGCGCAGTCCAGGGTAACTCCCAGGTATTTGGGTGTGCTGCAATGCTCCAGTGGAATTCCTTCCCAGGTAATCCTCAGAGCTCGGGATGCTTGTCTGTTCTTAAGATGAAAAGCACATGCCTGTGTTCTATGTAATACAATGTAAATTTTAGTTGCATACAGTAATAATCTTGGAACTCCAATTATAATTTCAGGTTACTAAAAGGTCATTATTTTTTAACAATGATACATTGAATTCAATTCGTTCCATGACTGAGCCCTTAACTCAAAATATTAACTCAAAAAAT
This sequence comes from Anolis sagrei, assembly GCF_037176765.1. Taxonomy (NCBI): domain Eukaryota; kingdom Metazoa; phylum Chordata; class Lepidosauria; order Squamata; family Anolidae; genus Anolis; species Anolis sagrei. The sequence continues at coordinate 118,462,843 of NC_090023.1, forward strand.
TGAAATGCATTGAAATGCCTTTTCACCTCCCACCCCCATTTCTGTTATGTGTTTTTAAATAAGAAAATGTACTTTATAAATAATAAATAATGTATAAATACACATTCACATGGAACAATAAAAAGATAAACTTTAAAATGGTAGAAGCACATCATTGTGGTACAATGGTAGAAGCACAAAGTTATGACAAGGAAGCACAAAGCACAAAGCGAAGAGGCAGTAGAATCATTTTCTTCATACTGTACTCATTCCAGCCTCCCTCACTCCCTCTCCTTCTTCATGAAGCCAAACATATCAGGAATAAAAAAAACACACAAAATCAACTAACCCTAAGTTTCTCAAAGCAAGCAAGAGCAAAGCAGACAGCAACCTCCCAAAGTGGAAAAGGGGCTGAGGCACAGAGGCTACTCCCTTGAAGCCCTAAAGCCCTTTGGCACTAGCTCTTAATTCAAAATGCTACTCATGTCAAAATGAAACCTAGGCTGAGTAACAGCTCATAACTCAAAATGTTCCTAAGTCGGGGCACTCTTAAGTTGAGGTTCCACTGAAATGTCTAATGTTTAAGAGGACCATCTACTTGCCCCCAGGGAAATGGACATCTTAGGCAGTCCACCACTGGATAGGCTTAATGAGTCTGAGATGGAGATTTGAAATATATCGAATGAGAAGTAGAAAAACCTGTATACAAATGGACCATTTTTTTTGTCTAAAATATTCCCAGAAGCATTATAATATATTGCCTCTAACTCAGGTGTCCCCGAAGCAAGGTCTGCAGGTCGGATATGGCCCTCCAAGATCATTTCCCTGTGCTCCAACGTAAAGCGTAGACTTAGGGTGACTTTAAGTCTGAAACATCTTGAAGGCACACAACAATAATCCTAATTAACTTGACCATCTCATTGGCCAAAAGCAGGCTCACATTTCCCATTGAAATACTGGCAAGCTTATGTTAGCTAAAATTGTATTTCATTTTAAATATTTTATTATTCTTTCACACACACACACACACACCCTGTGACACATTGGGTTAAACTGCTGAGCTGCTGAACTTACTGACCGAAAGGTTGGTGGTCCAAATCTGGGAAGCAGGATGAGCTCCCTCTGTTAGCCCCAGCTTCTGCCAACCTAGCAGTTTGAAAATATGCAAATGTGAGTAGTTCAATAGGTACTGCTCCAGTGGGAAAGTAACAATGCTCCATGCAGTCATTGTGTATGGACAATGCTGGCTCTTCAGCTTAGAAACGGAGATGAGCACCCCCCCCCCCAGAGGTGGATAGGACTAGACTTAATGTCAAGAGGAAATTTACCCTTTTATTGTTCTTTCATATATATATTTTTCACTGCAAATAAGGTATCTGCAGTGTGCTTAGGAATTCATATTCTTTTCAAACTATAGTCGTCCCCCCCCCCCCCACAACAGTTTGAGGGACCATGACCTGACTCTCTGTTTTAAAAGTTTGAGGACCCCTGCTCTATAGGGTGTGTTTTATAGCTCTGTGTTTTTTAGCTTGTTGGGGGCTTTCCAATTCCTTCTCTCTCTTTTTTGTTCTGGCCAATTTCTGCTACCATGTGTTGCTCTAAATTGTATTATAAGTATATTCTACAATATAGATGTATGATCAAGTGATCAGTTTTGATTGGTTGTTATTTACAGATCTCCTCCCTCTGGTCTTATTCTCCTTAACTTAGTTTTATGTTGTCTGAAGCTCCTTGACAGCATACCTTTTTTTTAACCTCACCGCTCTTTATCTCATCATTCTTTATCTCCCTTTTTAGTTGCTGTTATTGTTCCTCAATAATAATATCCAGTCTTCATTTTCCTCTGTGATTGGATGCCAGTTGGCTGTCTGGATGGATACACAATGAAACACAACACATGTTGAGACCAGAACACCTTCAATGAAGCATTAGAATAATGAAACAGTAAAGATTTTTAGATTAACTTTCTCAGAACATATAACAGCCAGGCACATTAGATTTCTGAGTCCACAGGAAAGTTTTTATTACTGCTAATTCTGTAGAAATATCTGAAGAAATATCTTCTGAAGAAATATCTTCTGGCAGAAAAACCCTTTTTGAAAGCCCTCTGGCACCCACCAAAATTAAAAGTACTGATAAGCCCTTGGCTTAGTATTCTTAATACTAATACTATTAATTAATATTAATACTCTTGCTAAGTATTCTTAGGCAAGAGTGTGTTGGATTTAGCCCTCAGGCTTGCGTTTCTGAGGTAACACTAAAGATTGTTCTTTAAAATCTACGCTGTCACCATTAGTCTCCTTTTTGCTGCAGGAAACTGCTCTTAAAACTTCACCCACAGAGGCACATGTGAGGCAGATGTTGTGAATAACAAAACAATGATGCTTATTTAAGAGAACAGGAACAATTCAGGTATAAAGCTTATTTGTTTCAAAATACTGACTTAAAAGTGTGTGGTTACTTTAAACAGTTCAGACTTAGTTACACATGAAGCACTTCTCTCTCCCTCAACAGAAATACTGACAGGATTGCTTCTCTGACAGTAATTTCTAAATGCCTCCACACAGACAGTCCTTTCTTTTGGGATCTGTCTCTCCACTCCCCAGCTATCCTTCCCAAATAGCTGTAATCTTCTCACTAGCTATCTCTGCCAGCCAACTGACCAATCTCTGGCCTCTCTCACTAACCCTCTTCACCACTCCAAACTCCTAACACCATCTCCCTTTGACAGGGTTTTAAAACCTTTCCTTAAACTCATTTTTTTTCTTTTGCCAAGTTAGGCTCCACCCACTTTCACTTAGCCAATAACAGTCCTTCCTCATTTCCCTCCAAAGCTGCTCTTTCTAAAAACGACCCCTTCAGGAAATGAGTAACTAAAATGGATTCTCCCAGCACCCTTTCCAAAATGGCTGCCAAACTTCTTGGGCCTACTTTTCTAGGCTTTTCCTAGCTTAACAGGTAGGGAATTCACTACTATGTTCCACCTATTTAGGGGGATTTCAAACCACTTTTCTAATGAAGGTAGTTTGTGGAATGAATTAACAGTGAGACAACCTTCTTTCCTAAGTGGGGCAGATAGCCAATGAGAAATATTTGTGGAAGCTTCTTCAAACTTGAAATCAATTTCTGATGAAAGTTTTTTTCTTGCATTTAATTTTAATGAGAATTTTATCATCTCTTAAACATAAATGTAAACATTACTGGGATATTTGTTCCATCCCATTAGATAAAACACACATGAGAATATTTAATGTGAAAATATTGTAAAGAGCATAAAGATAATTATTTAAATAAGTGAATTAAGTCTCTGGTCTTAATACAGATGATGTAGTTATCATGTTATGGCGGATTTCTGGATGTGAGATCTCATTGGAACCATATTTTTGCTGCATGGAGCTTAGTTGAAAAGAAACCATAAAATACAAGAAATAGCTATGTACAATCCCCTTATTCTAATATTACATATATTGCTGAACCCAAAAAAGAACAATGTTTGGAAGAGAATTTTTTTATGTGTGAAATTTAACATGTTGTGGCATTCATTTCTATTGAAAATAGTTCCTAATAACCTCAGGGCAATGATTATTTCAGATGTGAATAATTTTCAGAAACAAACTAGAGAAGGCAGTACGTATGCATGGAACATAAGTTGCCGCAGGACTGAAATGACTGATGTCTCTGAAAATGAGCTATGCTAAAGAGGAATGTCTGTGGGCATCATAGACCTTGGAGGGCAATTCTATAAAACATTGCATGACATCTTACATGGGTTTCTAAAACATAATTTACCACCCTAATGATCTAATAAGCAGAACAGTAGTCTTTAAAGAATGACACATATAAGGTACATTTATTTAAATAAAGAAACAATATATATACTAAAAATTAAGGCAAAGATAGACAAAGCAACATTTCTCACAAAAATATAGTTAATTCAAACATCAGAACATCTCTAAAATAGGCAGGTTCCAGATCAGGGGTCCTCAAACTAAGGCCCGGGGACCGGATGCGGCCCTCCAAGGTCATTTGCCCGGCCCTCGCTCAGGGCCAACCTAAATCTGTAACAACTTGAAAGCACACAACAACAACAACAACAATCCTATCTCATCAGCCAAAAGCAGGCCCACACCCTATTGAAATACTAATAAATTTATTTTTGTTAAAATTGTTCTTCATTTTAATTATTGTATTGTTTTTAAGTGGTTTTTTTGCACTACAAATTTATTTATTTATTTATTTATTATTTAAACTTATATGCCGCCACTCCCCTGGGACTCGGAGCGGCTTACAAGAATAGCTAAAATCTAACAAATTTTAAAAGCAGTTTAAAGCAATTTAAAAACAACAATATCAAACATTAAAAGCCTGTCGAAACAGGTATGTCTTACATGCCCTGCGGAAAGCTGGTAAGTCCCGCAAGGCACTTACCAGCTATGTGCCAAGATATGTGCAGTGTGCAATGGAATTCATTCTTTTTTAAAAAAATTATAATCCGGCCCTCCAACAGTTTGAGGCACTGTGACCTGGCCCTCTGTTTAAAAAGTTTGAGGACCCCTGTTCCAGATGGTAGTGCTTGGGAATAGCTGCTCCTCCAAAAAGGAGCTGTTATGTGGTGTCCCATAAGGTGCCTTTCTGTCCCTAATGCTCTTTAATATTTACATGAAGCTGCTGGGAGAGATCATCAGTAAGCATAGGGTTTGGTGTTATCAATATGCTGATGACACCCAAATATATTTCTCAATGCCTTCAAAAACAGCCTCAGCTAAGGATAGCATGTCTCCTCTGATTGAAAGTCTGAAGGAGGTAATGGGATGGATGAGGAAAAACAGATTGAAACTGAATACAGACAAAATAGAGATGTTTGTCATTAAGGGTCCTAATCTGCGGATGGAGTTGTGTCATCCAGTCCTGGATGGGGTTACACTCCACCTGAAATATTGTGTTCATAACTTGGGAGTGCACCTAGACCCATCTCTCCAATGTCAGCCCAGGTAGATGCAACGGTCAGGAATTCTTACTATGAGCTTCGGCTAATATGCCAGCAGTGCGCTTTCCTGGACTTGGAGGACATTAAGATGATAGTGCAGGCACTGACAACCTCAAGACTGGACTTCTTCAATGCACTCTACATTTGGCTACCTTTGTACCAAATCTGGAAACTCCAGATGGTTCAAAATATGGCCACCATATTGGTTACAGGAATATCTGGGAGTGAACATATCATACCTATCCCAAAGTCACTCCACTGGCTGCCATTTAGTTTCCAGGCAAAGTACAAGGTGTTGGTTTTGACCATTAAAGCCCTATGTGTTTGGGTCAAGGTTACCTAAAGGATCACCTTCTCCCATACAGTCCACTCCGCACAATGAGGTCCTCTGGGGGGCATCTGCTCCAACCATCCAGAACCTAACTGGCAATCATCACCCAAAGTACCTCTTCATCAGCTGCCCCAAGACTGTGAAATGACTTGTCAATAGAGTGCTGATAGCTAGATCAGCTGTCAGAATTTAAAAACCATGTAAAGACCTGTCTCTTCCAGCAGGCCAACCCAGCCAGTCTTTACGCATGAATTTTAAAATCATGTCATGTGTTTGATCTGTCCTGTGTGATTAATGTATATTTTACAGAAATGCTTTCATCTGTATTCTTTATGGAACTGAATTTTAATTTGTATTTGTAGAATTTTTATAGTATTTGTGTGTTTTTAATTGTACTGTCACCCACCTCGAGCCATGAGGAGAGGCGGGTAAGAAATAATAATAATAATAAATAAATAAATTATTATTATTATTAAATCAATTTTTGAATGTGAATTATAATTGATAGGCTTACATTTGTTTAAAAATAATCTGAAACAACCAGGTTATCTGTGTTTATCTAAAAACAGCTAAGGAGTGAACCATTCACACAACCTGGTACAGAGAAATAACATAATAATGTGGTTAACATGCTCTCTCTTGTCTCCCAGTCTAATTAACATCATGGAAATCCCAAATGTACATGTTGTTGCTCAGGCCTATGAAAGTTTGTGTCTAGGTTGTAATTCTAAGCTTTGTAATAATTCCATACCAATATTTTACACTGCTTCGGAAACACAGTGACAATTACTACAGGCCTTAGAAAATTATGCAATATATTCAGGAGCATCCATATTCTGCACTAGGGTAACAAACAGATTTTTAAGGCAGTCCTATGAAGACTAGGAATGGAAAAATTGATTCCTCTGAGGGCCAAAGTGTACCATTCAGATTATCTGGGAGAAGGTAATCTTGTAGGTAAACTCGACCCAAAATATGTAGAGTTCTAAAGGTAATAACCGATACTTTGTACTTCGCCTGTAAACTAATTGGCAAACAGTGGAGCAATTTTAGTATAATATGCTGACTCCTAGGTGTACCCGTAACCAATCCGTATGCCATATTTTAAACTAATTGGAGTTTCTGAACTTGGTACAGAGGTAACCCAAAGTACAGTGCAAGGTTGCAGAAATCCAACCTTGAGATAACCAGGTTACCTTGACATTCCCTACCATATATAGATCTTACAGTTCTAGGAAAGAGGTACAAGTGATGTATTAGCTGAAGCTGGCAACAAGCACTACTAAGTATTCAGGCTGACATTTGAAAAATGGATCTAGGCTGAGATAGTGTGATTTGCCCAAGGTCATTCAGTAGAATTCCATAGCCAAGAGGGTTTCAGACTCAAAGCTTTACTTGTCTGTGCCACTATTCAGAAGATTTCACCTCACTTTCTGTCCCTGTGACAACTGGATTTTGAAAATCATGGTTTGTGGAAACAAGGGTTGGTGATAAAGCTTGAATGGCGTTATCTTTCCCCCATGATAACTCTTTCAGGAGTGAATTTCCCTCCTGAGTTGTAGATTTTCTTCCTGTTGTCTCATCCCTGTTCTTAACTATTAGTCGTTTCTAAGTCAAATGTTTGTAATTCAGGGAATGCCTGCATATGCTTAGTGATTTTGTTCATTGGATGTCCCTCAAAGACAAAACTGTTCACTGTTTTATATCTACCAACTTGGATTTTCTGAAATATTTTGCTTCTGATGAGGCGGGTTTCGGGGGGGGGGGGTGAGTTTCGGGGGGGGGGGGCTGAGTCTGAGTGAAAGAGGGTCTAGCCTAGCAAACCTTTTGTATCATTACCCCAATACTCCCATGCATATGGGATATATTGAGTATGGTGATCAGATCATGATATGAATAAACATAACAGTTTAAATAATGCACTAGTAAGGCCTTTTCGCGAACCACCATGAGAATTTCGGGGGGGGGGGGAGGCTGAAGCCCCTCAAGCCCCCCCCCCCCCCCCGGCTACATGCCTGGCTCACGGCAAGAAGTGTTTGATGTTTTACATTCTATTATCACTTGGATTTCTCACTAACCACCTTTTTGCCTCCTAACTCCTATTGTTTGTGTGATTGATGCATCAATGTGCAAATGTTGTTATTTCTAAGACCACTGCTGCTAGTGGACAACATAGAAATCCATTCCTTAACAAATGACCTCCAAATACCTTTGTCCTTGCTCCATGATTATCAACAATGTAAAGAAAGTTATTTGATATTACAAAGGATGATCTATTTTCAGAATTCATGTCTAATAAACCTTTGGCCTTTGCACACAGTATTATATTTTAGAAGGGAGGAATACAAACCCTGATAGGCTCCCCCAGAAAGTGGCATGTTCAGAATTAATACCGGACAACTAATTACTGAAAAGACCTTGACAAGCTGACAGGAGTTCAAAGAAATGAAGCAAAATATGATGAGTATAGATAGATTAGTTTGTGAGCAGTCATTAAAATACTTAATTATATGTAACACTGCTAAAGCATAATGAAAGATGGGCATGATGACAATCTCCAAGTACTTGCAGAATGTGGATACCAAGGAGACAATGTTGCATATAAAATACTGAAGGGGACTGAATGCGAATGTCATTGCAACCTTTATCTGGTTTGGATGGAAATTTGGGTGCGTTAAAAATGGGTTAAAACCTTCCTGCCATAAACAATAATTCCTACAATTATTGTAAAGCAGACTCTACTGCAATAGCTTTCAAATTGTGGATGGATCCATAGGCTTACCAACATCCCTGTACAAAGCAACAGAATCCAAGAAAAGATTTGTTGCTTTTCTCTGCTGATTGTATGAATTGACCCCATATATCTTTAATGTTCAGAACACAGTATTTTGTAAAAGCCTTTAATGAACAGTTGTCTTTTAAGTAATAACCTTTTTGTTTATTTTGTTGTTTTTGTTTCTACAAGATTTTCATTTCATTTAATTTTCACTTGTATCCCAGGTTTCTCCCAAAACAAGAGACAATGCAACCTACAACAAAGCTTAAAACAGAACACAGGTAAAATCAATACACACACACACACACACAGTCATATTAAAAATGAAACCAAAGTCAAAACAGTTTACAAGTATTTGAATAATACCAAATGATAGGAAAGGTAGAGCATACACAATCAGAAGGCCTTTTTGTAGCACCCCATTAATGGACCAAAACCTGTTTGAACATAAAATTGGTTCCACAGCTCTGCTGCAAATGGAAGTTTTAGTGTACTAGATGTTTAATTAATTCAGATCAAAAACAGGGAAACCCTGCACACTCAATGATTGGGAAAATCTTGTGATCATAATTTCCCAGTGCCTCAATCAGCAGTATCCTGGAAAACTTTGATTGGACTATTGCCTAGCTAAAGTGGTACCTTTTTTTTGGGGGGGGGGGGGTAAACTAAAGACATCAAAGTGCAATGTTGCCTCTTCAAGATATCAGATGTTGCTTCAGTTGTATCCTACTCCATTTCATCATTTTTCTGTCTTAAACTCAAAATGAAAGCTTTATTAATTTATTTTTAATCGTGATGCATAACCAAACAGAAAAACTATTAACAACAAATTTCTTCTCCAAAATGGCAGACTTTACCATTTTTCCTGGGAAGGCTCACATTTCCAAAATTTAGACAAGCTTTTGCAGTCCTTTGTCTTCAGATCATGTTTACTGCCATGGTCTCATACTCCTCTGGCCCTCTATTTGTGGGGCACTAAAAAAGAAACATTTGCCACATTATTAGCTCTCTTGCTCATTATATTGAGTGCCGGGAACCAGATTATTGAGGTCAATTCTGCCTTATCTACATTGCAATAATATTGCAGAATATTTTCTATATTTTTCTATTTATTCTAACTTGCAAGAATAACTTGCAAAATTTCTCTTTTCGCCCTGGCTGCAATGAAAATTTACTCCAAATTTTCACAGATGTTGTAGTTGATTGCTCTGAGGATGCTCTGATCTAATCTAATTTTATCTAATATAAATGTTAGTATTGCTGTTTTATTTAATGTGTTTTATTTGTATTGAATTTCAATATGTAAAATCTTTATGCTAAATATTTCTTGTAGAACTGTTAGATTGTTTTATATTGTTGCACATTTATATCATATGTATTTATTATTTTGGAAGCATTTATAAACTGCAAATAAGTAGTATGAAGATGGATCTTTTATACATCTGCTGATGCAGTCTCAGCAGTTATTTATTTATTTCTCTGAATGATAGTTATAGCACCTCTTTCTCGCTGCTGCACATATCTTTTATTTTTAACCTTTTTCACATAGCCAATTCTTAGGAAAAGACTGTGAAATACTCCTTACAGGCTTGAACATGTTACACAAATGTAGGTCTACAGGGAATTGATGTTTGAAAGCCAATTTTTAAAAACATCTTGGGGACCAAATGAAGTCTTCAGGAAGAAATGCAGTGCCAAGGTTCTAAGGAAATGGATCCATAATGTATAAAATGAAAAACTGCTGCCACCAGCATCAGATAGTTTAATCTTAGGAACTGTGAATTGGCTTTCAGAAACTGACTGGAGGGGAAAAAAACTGGCTGATAACTTGAAATTAGATCCATTATCAGGGCCTATGGTGTGACTTCAGCAAAAAACCATCCAGAGTAAGTAGTAAAATTTCAAAATCAATATGTCACGAGACAGGCAGCCAGTGAAGCTTGCTGGAGAAAGTGACAATACAATCAGATTTTTATTTATTTCATGAAATGCAGGCTGTAATGAAAGAACAGCTGCTGTTCACAGAAACTTGGAAACAAATAGGCAATACCCGCAGTGGGACAAGTAAAACAGGACAATAGTACTCCCAGTCAGACAGAAAGATTAAAGGTTGTGAAGTTTGGAAGATTATTTTTCTCCATTTTCTTTTATTTGGAGTGTGGTGGCATCTTTCTTTGATTATTTGAAAAAAAAATTACTCACTTCTGCAGATAAGGTCTCTCAATGGTTGAGAATCATTACAATTGCTTCCTGAAACTTAAGACTCTCCTTGTTTTAACACCTTGTAACAATAGTATTCCGAGTTCCCATGTTGCAAAATCTGCTTATGTTCCATTTGTTATTATACTTAAACCTTACTTCCAAGTTTTCAATAGCAACATGTATCAGCTATTTTTCTGCATTCCTGTTGCTTCCTAAAACCTGTAAACAGACACCTCACCTCTGAGGATGCTTGCCATAGATGCAGGCGAAACATCAGGAGAAATGCCTCTAGAACATGGCCATATAGCCCGAAAAAACCCACAAGAACTTAGTGATTCCAGCCATGAAAGCCTTCGACAATACATCAGACATCATTTTGTCTGAGAAATTGTAATTGGTAAAGTTGCAGCCCATGGGTTTAAACCAATTCTAATTATTCAAAAAGTGGACTATTCAAGTTCAAGTTCACTTTATTATGGTCATTGACCACCAGTTCGAGAGAAGAGGGACATAGTCCCTTACAAGCATATAAAAGTTATGGGTTAAGAGACTTAAAACTTTAAAATTAGCATATCATTGTTAGGATAGTAAGATAATTAACTTAAGAATCTAAGCTAAACTAAAAACCATATACAGGATTATATTAAAATCCAATAATATTTATTGAATTAAAGGGAAGGGAATCTAAAGGGAGGGAACAGGGGTGCTCATGTGGCACAGAGAAGGGAAGTCCAGTCAAACAAAAGAGGGAGCAAGATTCATACTATAATTAAAAGGCTGTAATCCCAATTTTCTGCTAGTGTGAAGTCTTAGTTTGTACTAGCTTAAACCCTTGTGCCAGCAGGACTGCTAATCAAACTGCTAATGGCAGTTCGAATCCAGGGAGTGGGGAGAGCTTCCATCTGTCAGCCTCAGCTTATCATGCAGGAACATGAGAGAAGCCTCCCACAGGATGGTAAAATATCCAGGCATCACCTGGGCAACATCCTTGCAAACAGCCAATTCGCTCACACCAGAAGCGACTTACAGTTTTTCAAGTTGCTCCTGACACACACACACACACACACACAAATCTGGATGTGATAAATAGCTCTGTGGATCATACCTCTGGTCTTTACTAAACACTTTTGTGAGCTTTGTAACATTTTTACCTCATTTCATCAGGAAATTCATATACTCAATGTTGCAAATAATAATAATAATAATAATAATAATAATAATAAGAAGAAGAAGAAGAAGAAGAAGAAGAAGAAGTGTGCATGTGCGTGTGCATGTGAGTGCCTTCATGTTATCTATTGACCTGAGGTGATCTCATAAATTTTATATAATTTTATTAATGTTCAGAGGTGGTTTTGGCAGTTCTTACTGTTGAAATATAGCTAACCTCACATATTTGTTATACTGCATATATTTCCTATTCAACTACTAATCATGATTGGCTATCCTCAATTTCCGAGATTAGACAAAATCTGATGCCTTTAGGGTATTTAGGCCATGAACACTAGATATGTATAATGTCAATTGTAATGAAATGTAAAAGCCAGGTGGAATATTTGTCAGTTTCTTTTGAATTACATTGTGCTTTTTATTTCATTTATACATTCCTGATCTTCTTATGAAAGTCACTATGGAGACCCTATATTTCAACCTAATACACATATGTTTATTAAGATACGTAACTGGGTGCACTGAAGTGGGAAACCATGTCTACACTCATATGGCTAGAGATTATCTCTTGAGGAAACTAAAATAATATTATGTGCCTGTGTGTACCTGAGGGGTTTTTCTGGCTTCACACCTACTGTGGGGCTAAGGTCATCAGAAGAGGACAACACCAACATGTGAAGTTAATGCCATCATGTAAAGTAGTTTTCTGTCTTCCCAAGAGGGTCAGGAGATGAGTCACTATCAGACATCGGCACACAGATTAACTCTGTATACTTTTCGTTGAACTGTTCGTATTTACATAAAAACCATTGTTTCCCTTAAGATCAACCTTTGTGTAAATTGAATGGGGAATTAATCTGATCATGAATTGCCTTGTGTATTTCCCCACCTCATTCCATCAGTATAAAGCTTTCTTAGGATGGACCTTCCAAATGACTCTAACATCAAAACCATAAATGCAGGCTTTGGAGCCAATCAGGGGAGGGCATGGGTACTTAAAATGACTGTCAGAATGAACAAAATGCCCTGTACTTTGCTGCATACTTTATGTTGCCTCTTTTGAGAGCACAGACTCTGTAACTAACATCCTTTCAGGCCTGAAAGAAATAAACTTCTCTTGTGGTTGCCTTCAAACCCAGTGTGTGTGGAAAATCTGCTCATAGGCACAGCATGTGAGGCTCAGACCCATTTTTTGTGGTTAGCTGAAATCACTCATCAAACGTAATTAGTGAAATAGGGTTCAAAGTGAAATGTTAAATAACTGAATACCTGTGAGCCATTCAGTAAAAATACTGAACATGAGTCTAATAGTGTCTTATAAAGAATCGATCCTCCAATTCTGGATAAAAATTTCTGAGTATCATTACACAGCCTCCCTTTTTCTGTAAAGTAGCATTTTTAAGCTGAACAAAGGACACCAATGCGATAAGGGTACTTTAGAGAGAACAGTACTGGTAAGGATGCATTACAGTATTTTTTCAGGTTTGCAGTTGATCTAACCATCAAATCTAATGTGCACCCTAATTTTAGCAACAAATTTGACCAAATGCATTACATTTAGATAAATACAGTAATTGTACTTATAATTTAAAAAGATGTCTTTTTTCAAATCTTGAGGCAAAATAGCTAGCAATATGTTGAGGAAAGAGAAAGGATGTTCAGATCAGCAATCCCTCAAGAGTGGGGATTGACTTTGTCTAGAAGAGTTTGGGCCTTGACATATTATAATGAGCTATATGTGCATGCTAGCTGTAAAGCATGTTCCCAGGAATTACACAACTATTTAAAAATATTTGCAACACATTGCCCTCTCTCTGACCACATGGCAAATGACTAAATGGGAGAGAATGCCAGGATTTTGATAAAAAGCAATAGACTAAGGGTACAGGAGTCATTTTGGCAAATTAGGCCAAACTACTAAGCTGCAGAAATTGCTGACTGGAAAGGTCAGCAGTTCAAATCCTTGGGACGGGATGAGCTCTCACTTTTAGCCCCAGGTACTGCCAACCTAGCAGTTCGAAAACATGTAAATGTGAGTAGATCAATAGGTGCTGCTTCAGCGGAAAAGTAATGGCACTCCATGCAGTCATACTAGCCACATGACCTAGGAGGTGTCTACGGACAACACTGGCTCTTTGGCTTAGAAATGGAGATGAAAACCACCCCCCAGAGTCGGACTTGACTAGACTTAATGCTGAGGAGAAACCTTTACCTTTACTGAGTAAATTTGTTTGGCTAAGACAGTAATCTGACACATGGAACTGCTGTGTTTTGGAAGGCAATTCACATGTGTTCTGGAAATCAGAAATAATTGTGCAGAAAATAAGAGAAAAGCTCTGTATCCAGCTTAATTTGGCTAAATTTAATAGTGAAACTGAGTATACTTCATATACTGTGCTTCTTCTGAACATTGAGTTTGCTTCCACATTGTGACATCCTGAGTGCTTGATAGACTTTATGGAGGATTTCAGTTCATATTTGAGATGCCACACTGAGGAGAATAAGGATGTTATTATGGCACTGCAACCTTTACAGAGATTTTGAAGAAATGACAATGCCTGCTAAGTAAGTCATATTGCCAACTGAGTTCTCATTATTGAAATTATCAAAGTGTATTGCAGTTCCCAAAGATGTTCAAACTTCAAACTATAATTCTGTAGCTATATATGTGCTTGTGAGCATATGCATGTGATGTGATGTCAAACAGTGGGTTTTAATCATTTATACTAACATAATTAAAACATAACATTTTTTCATCATGTAGCATTTCTATTGAGCTACCATAGTGTAGTGGTTTGCAGAAACATGGAACCCAAAGCTCATAATTGACACATATGGGCATTTGGTACAATATTGTTCAAAAGCAGTTAAATAATGAACATGGATGTCATGAAGTAACCTGTTCAAACTATAGAACAATTAGTATTTGTTTCTGACATGATGATATATAAGGTATGTTTATGTTTATGTTTAAGACTAGAATAGTTTCAGTCTATTCTAATCTCAGAGTGCAGAGTGCATATTATAGATGAAAGAATCTGTCACTTTTAATTCTACCACAATTTCATTCAGTTTGTTTTTAAACAATATATATATATTTCCAGCTATAGTAATAAAAATTTCAAGGTTTTTTTGAAAGTACACTGAAAAGAAATTATTTCCCATTTGTGAATATTATATTTAGTAGTACAGTTGCTTCAACTATAGGAGGCAAATATTTTGCCCTACATAGATGAGAAAGATGAGGAATCTCACATAAAAAATAGCAGGCATAATTGTTCTTTAATATAATTGAATAGGTAAAGATTCAAAGCTAGGCAAAGTTAGAGCCCTGTAGTCCTCTGAAAGGTTCATTTTTTCCAAGTGTTATTTAAGATAAATTTTTGATAAGTTATTTATTTATTTATTTATTTATTTATTTATTTACTGCATTTGTTGACCGCCGTTCTGAGCCCTAGGGCGACTCACGGCGGTGTACAACATATAAAAACAGTTTACAATAAGGGAATATCACAACAATAATATCAACATAACAATCAATAATACAATTACACTAAATCATCCACGCCGTCTCATCGTAGAATCATATACCAATCTCGTTATCCATATTCCATTCCAGTCATCATTGCCAATTGTTGTAGCACTTAGTCGAACGCCTTCTCAAATAACCATGTCTTTAGTCTTTTGTGGAATGTCATAAGGGAGGGCGCCTGTCTGATGTCTACAGGGAGGGCGCTCCACAGCCGGGGGGCCACCACCGAGAAGGCCCTATCCCTCGTCCCCGCCAGGCGTGCCTGTGAGGCAGGCGGGATCGAGAGAAGGGCCTCCCCAGACGATCTCAAGGTCCTCATGGGCTCATAGGCCGAGATGCGGTCAGAAAGGTATTTTGGGCCGGAACCGTTTAGGGCTTTGTAGGCCAAGACCAGCACCTTAAATTGGGCCCGGTAGCAGATCGGCAGCCAGTGGAGCTGGAACAACAAGGGCGTTGTGTGCTCCCTGCGTCCCGCTCCTGTTAGTAATATGGCTGCCGCGCGCTGGACTAGCTGAAGCTTCCGGGCCGTCTTCAGGGGCAGCCCCACATAGAGAGCGTTGCAGTAGTCAAGGCAGGATGTGACCAGAGCATGTACTACCGTGGCCAAGTCAGACTTCCCGAGGTACGGGCGCGGCTGGCGCACGAGCCTGAGCTGTGCAAATGCTCCCCTGGTCAACGCTGAAACCTGGGGATCCAGGCTCAACGATGAGTTCAGGATCACACCCAAGCTGCGAACCTGCGCCTTCAAGGGGAGTGCGACCCCATCCAGCACAGGTTGTAACCCTATACCCTGTTCGGCCTTGCGACTGACCAGGAGTACCTCTGTCTTGTCTGGATTTAATTTCAGTTTGTTCGCCCTCATCCAGACCATTACAGCGGCCAGGCACCGGTTCAGGACCTCGACAGCCTCCTTAGTAGCAGGTGGAAAGGAGTGACAGAGTTGGACATCATCTGCGTACAGATGACACCGCACCCCGAAACTCCGGATGATCTCACCCAGCGGCTTCATGTAGATGTTAAACAGCACGGGGGACAGTATAGAATATTACATTCCCAAGGGTTAAAGAAACACATCAAAGGGCAGGGAGAGGGTCATGAATAACTTCCACATTCAAGCATCTCTATCCCTGTTTGCTCCATTCCACATCTTGACATGTTAAATGGGAATATCTGGAGAATTTTCCTTTCAGATCTTCTAAATCTATGCAAAATCAATGGTGGAGCCATGATTGGGATTCCTTGGGAATGGAGGCAGTGACAGCTGGTGACCCATTGTGTCGGCGAGGAGGAAAATCTCGCTGTGTCTTGGTCCAAATTACAAAAGAGCTATCGAAGGTGCTGAACACTTAACCTCAAATTGATTTTGTGCCTGTATTCTGTTTTCTAATTCAAAGTAAAATCTATATCATCAGCAAACACACACTGGAACTATCACGCTTAGCTCTCTTCTCTCATTTGAATGTTTAGGAAATGATGCATGCAGGGTTTATAATGGTATCTATAGGGTTGTGCAAAAGTCATTTGTGCATTATATGTTGGATCTATTTTGTAAGGTTTATACATATGAGGCAATATTAAGAAAAGCGAAGGGCACCCACACAAAAAACATAATAATCAAAACACTCACGTATGACTTTTCATTAAAGTTCAGTAAGCCTCACAATTCTCCCAAAATCGTTTCATTTTCACTATAAGGAAGGGACTCCCCCAACCAACGCAGTTGGTTGGGAGAGCGATTTGCCCCTCCCCCCAGAAGGCAGAGAATGGAGGTTCCTTCGAACCTCCTAGAAGAGGGGAGGGGGCTGGCTGATCACGTGAGCCAGCCTCCTTCCCACGGTCTTGTTAAGACTTTCTAAGGAGACAGACGTACCTTGGCCTGCTGCTCAGGTCGGTCTTTGGTGCTGGCTGGGAAGGAGGGGGTGCCTTCCCTCCTTCCCCTGCTGATCCTGGGCAGCGGGCGAGGTCGGACCCGCGAGTGACCAAGATAATTTGGAGATCGGGCGGCGTTCGCTCGGGCCGTCCCGGGCGGCGGCCGCCATTGACGTGCCCGGCGGGGGCAGGGGAAAGCTTCTCCTCGCCTACCTTCGTCCGTCCGCCGCCATTCTCGTGCCGCGGCTGGGGCAGGGGAAGGTTTTTCATCGCCTCCCTTAGCCCGTTCGTTTTCTGAGGCCGGGTTTTCGGCGCGAGGGCCGAGCTAAGCCAGGCTTTGAAGAGAGCCTCGCCTGGGTTGTGCGTCTAGTTGGCGCGCGCGGCTTGCTCGCTGCTCGGGCTCAGTTGTTTTGAGCGCCGCTGCGCTGGGCGCCATTTGGGCCTTTAGGGCCGAGCGCCGCTGCGCTGGGCGCCATTTTGGGGCCGTTTCGGCAGCGGCTGCATTTGCCAGCGGCTTTTTCTTTGTGACGCAGTTTGGCCAAGTTCTTTTGGCGCAGTTTGGCCGTAGGGGAGGCGGAGGCCTCGATCCGGCCGCGCCTTCAGTTTAAGCCCTGATCCAGCCTCGCTAGCGGCGGCTGCTATTTTTGCCAGCTGCCGCTGTGCGGCAGCGGCCGCCATTTTGTGGGCGCGCAGCCGCCATTTTTGTCTTAGGCACGGCCTTTTTTCCTGGCCTGCCTGGTCAGGAGCATAGGTTCCTGCAGGCTATTAACTGGGCTTGGATGATACTGATTTGGGTTTTTTGGTGTGAGCGCTGGTTTCCATCTCTGGTAGGGGATAGACCCTGGCGGCTCAGGGGTCTCTTCCAACTATTTGGAAAGGAGAGGGGATGCCCAGTTGGCGAAGGGATCAAACAGAATTCTCCTGTGGGCAGGAGATGGGATGGTGTCTCTTTCAACTCTTTGATTCTATGATTATAAGGGCCATAGGCATGGTGATGGGGAATTGCACATGGGGTATCTTCCAACTCTTTGATTCTATGTTTCTATGGGGGACATTAGGCAAACTTCACACCCCCTGGGGTTTTTTCCAACTCTTTGATTCTATGATTAGCACTTGGGGTCTCCGCAACGCTTTGACTTTATGATTCTATGGGGGGCAATAGGCAAATCTCACAACCCCCTCCCCTTTTGCTGTAAGTCTATGTGGCAAAACAGCTTTGGCATAGTTTATAAAGGGAAAGTATTGCGCTATATATATGAATATAGAGGGGTTATATGTAGTTATGGATATGGCTATATCCTATGCGCGAGGTATTTTCCAACTCCGTAAATGGAATGTTTTGCGCTATATACTTGCGTAGAGAGGGTGTTTCATATGTAGGTAGGGTATATGTATATGCGCGAGGTCTTTTCCAACTCTTTGATTCTATGATGTTTGGGGGCCTTAGCCCCTCCCTTCGTAATAATGATAGTATGGATATGCCTACCTCCTTTAGAGAAGGGCTTCTAGTGCGTTCCTGGCTCGTTAAGAGGATAGTATGCTCATGAGTTTGTCTTCCCCTCTCCGTTCTTTAGGATGCCTTCAAAGAAGAACAAAGGAGGCCCTAAGGGAAAGGGTCCCGCAGAGAAGACGGGTCACAAACGCCCTTTACGTCTGGAGGGGTCATCGTCGGATGAAGACGGCGTATCTATGGAAGATCTAGAGGCCCTTCTTCAGCGTATTAACCAAGTTGAAAGGAATAGGGGGGTGGGGCTTGCTGGGGCGTGCTTGCCCACGCGCCGGGCAAGCAAAAAGCAATTGTTTAAATCTTTGCTGTCTCGGGTTTCTATTTTAGAGTCGGTTTCAGCAGGAGGGGCGACTCGGCTTCCTGACCAACACGCAGCTCAGGGGAATACGGAGGGTTCTTCCCTGGTGTCTTCGGCTGTGCAGTCCATCACCAGCCCTGAGGTGCCTTCTGATGGGCAGAATGTCATCAGTCCGGAGGCGTCTGGATCAACAGCGGCTGCTGTGGCCGGACCCAGTCAGCCCGCGGCATTGGCCTCCACACTCAGCGCCGCGGCCGGGTCCACGCAGTCTGTGGTGGCGACTGCGGCTTTCACTGAGGTAGCAGGGCGCGAGCAGTCGGTGACAGCTGTTCCAGCAGGTACTTCCACCACACTCACATCAGCAAGTACTTCCACCTTACTCACATGGCCCTAGGACCAGGGGCGGGCTCAACCTGTGGTGGGGGTTCAGTCACATGCTGCAGTGGGGATTTAGTCTGCTGGTGGGTCGGAACCCAGTATAGGGGGAATTAGGAACGATTCCACCACTCAATCGGCTAAACCGGCTACTGTCACCTTGGAATCGGCCCGAACTGGGGAAGCCAACAAATTTTGGGGCACAGCAAAATGGCCACCACAGGCGACTCCTACTGTCAGTATCTCAGGTTTAGGTTCCCATTTGGCAACCAAAACAATGGAGAAGATATTGAGAAATGAATATATCGATATCTTTTCGCTATACTTTAGGGATCTTGATAAGAAGGAGAAGGAGGAGTTAGATGAGGACAGTAAGGAAAGAATTAAGAAACGCAAGGTTGAGCAAAATTGGGAGAACTGGCTCCCTTGTTTCACGATGTACGCAAATCTGCTTTCTGATGCTGCCCGGGAAAGGGCTACAGCTCTGTGGCAGTATCAGAATATTATTAACAAGGCTTATGTTAGCGGCCCTCCTAACGCTTGGCTAGAGTATGATAGGCGTTTTAGAGCTGAAGTGGCTTGCCACCCAGACAAACGTTGGGACTTGATCGACGACCAAATTTGGATTGAAGTTATGAATCCATCTAGGGCTCCCTCTGCCTTGAAGGCGGACAGTGGGCACACTATTCAGAATATAGCGGGACAGCCCTCTCGGCAGGGGGCTCCCCAGTTGCAGTCCCAGCTCCAAAAGCCTTTATGCTGGGAATTTGTGGCTCAGGGAGCCTGTTCACGAAAGGATTGTTGATATGCGCACTCGTGCTCTATTTGTTATGGGACCCACCCGTCCCGAAATTGCCCCAAGGGGAGAGCCACAAGAGGTACTACTAGGGACACCCAATTCGTTAAGAAACCTTCGGGACAGGCCGCAGTTTCACAAGGGCCCCAGCCCAATTGAGTTGAATCTGTTGAAGGTTTGACTGGATCAGTACCTAGATAGGGGGGCAGTTAAGTACATATGGGAAAGTTTTCAGAGGGTTTTCATATTCCTGCGTTGGGCCCCGGTTTCCCACATTATCCCCTAGTTTGAGACCCATTATAGGGATGGATCATAATAAATTGTGGCAAGTTCTTAGTGGGATGGGCATCCCAAGCCACCTTGTCTCTCTCCTGAGGAATCTGTACAAGGACCAAGTAGCAACAGTCAGAACTGACCACGGAACAACAGACTGGTTCAAGATTGGGAAAGGCGTCCGGCAAGGCTGCATCCTCTCACCCAACCTTTTTAACTTGTATGCAGAACACATCATGCGATGTGCGGGGCTGGATGAATGCAAAGCTGGGGTGAAAATTGCTGGAAGAAACATTAACAACCTCAGATATGCAGATGACACCACTCTGATGGCCGAAAGCGAGGAGGAGCTGAGGAGCCTTCTAATCAAGGTGAAAGAAGAAAGCGCAAAAGCCGGGTTGCAGCTAAACGTCAAAAAAACCAAGATTATGGCAACAAGAATGATTGACAACTGGAAAATAGAGGGAGAAACCGTGGAGGCCGTGACAGACTTTGTATTTCTAGGTGCAAAGATTACTGCAGATGCAGACTGTGGCCAGGAAATCAGAAGACGCTTACTTCTTGGGAGGAGAGCAATGTCCAGTCTCGATAAAATAGTAAAGAGTAGACATCAGACTGGCAAAAAAGATCCGCCTAGTCAAAGCCATGGTATTCCCTGTAGTAACCTACGGATGTGAGAGCTGGACCTTAGGGAAGGCTGAGCGAAGGAAGATCGATGCTTTTGAGCTATGGTGCTGGAGGAAAGTGCTGAGAGTGCCTTGGACTGCGAGAAGATCCAACCAGTCCATCCTCCAGGAAATAAAGCCCGACTGCTCACTGGAGGGAAAGATACTAGAGACAAAGTTGAAGTACTTTGGCCACATCATGAGGAGACAGGAAAGCCTAGAGAAGACAATGATGCTGGGGAAAGTGGAAGGCAAAAGGAAGAGGGGCCGACCAAGGGCAAGATGGATGGATGGCATCCTTGAAGTGACTGGACTGACCTTGAGGGAGCTGGGGGTGGTAACGGCCGACAGGGAGCTCTGGCGTGGGCTGGTCCATGAGGTCACGAAGAGTCGGAGACGACTGAACGAATGAACAACAACAAAATAGGGATGGAAGGGTTTCGTAGGGCGTTCCGGGTTGGGTAGTTGCAGGAAGTTACTGTTATACCTGGCAACAGCAACGCCCGCTGAAATACATCTTTTTTCGGCATGGCGAGTAACTCACTTATCCTAAGAGCAGCGAAAAAGGCCGTCAAGGCCGCCACATGAAATAACCACTGCTCATACTCGGTCCGACACAGGGTGCCCATAAATTTGGCACTCATTCTTTTCGTATAGGAGCGGCATCTTTGGCAGCTCACTTGGGTTATATTGATGTGGCCATTAAATCAATTGGCAGGGGGAAATAGGATGTTTACAGGCGATATGTTCGCTCGGCGTTTGTTTGTTGTTTATTTTGCAGAGACTGCCAGGCTGGTGCATAGATGGAGTATCCTTGTTGGTGGGCATAGTTATGTCCACTGGGCGGAGAGATATGCCTGGAACTCGTCCTTTGGCCAGTGTCTGGGTGCGCTTCCACTGCATTGGCGAGTGGAAGGGTGTTCGGGGCCTTCTTTGGGCCGGTGCTCCATATCGGAGGTAACGATCTGGGCCTGCTTAACGGCAGGGCCCTGTATCTACATGCTTGTGCTGACATTCTCAAGTTCTGGCAGGCATGGCCCCGGTTTCACATCGCTTGGTCGGCCATCATTACACGCCTTCGGTGGCCAGGAGGCGGTGACGTCAGGAAGCTCGAGAAGGCCAGACAGCATGTGAACCGGGCCATGCGCACGGTTTTGGCACGGGGCAGGGGATCTTACATACACCATGGAGACATTACACATGACAAAATACAGTTGTACCATTATGATGGTGTACACCTCACAGATTTGGGTAACGCACAATTTTGGGCTGATTTGCAGTTAGGCATTCAGGAAGTTTTGAGGGGCTTGGTGGGGGATGGGGGCGAAATAGACATTTGCCCCCAATCCGTGGCATAAAAAGATCAGGAAAACACAGACATGGAGGTATACGCAAGGCACCCCTTAAGGGTGGGGGGCAGTGTACAACAATCACTCACCTAGAAGTCACCAAATGGGTAAGGGGACATCACTTGGCACAGAAATTGGAGAAGCCGATTACAATAATATGAGACAGGCTTCTCCAGACTTTTACCTTCAGGTTGCCTGGTTGGGGATCCAGGGCACACAGATATTACACACTAAATAGCCGAGGACGCTGCCTCAGCTAGCCACCAAGTTCCTAGACACATAGTTTAGTTCAGTTGAACTTAAATAGGTAACATTCAATAAAAGTTGCCCAATTTGAATCCATATCATTGTTGTCTGTCTCGTTATTTCTGGGGTCAAGGGGCAAACTGTGCCAGTGGGGCAAAGCCAAAGAGGCCAATTTTCTTTAAACTAAGGAAAGCCAAGTTGACTGCCGCCATTGTGAGAAGGCAAGCAAGCTAGGAGGGAGACTGAGAGAGACACACTAAGGCTTGAAAGTGTCAGCCTCTTTCTTCTGATGTGAAATGAATTCTGGACAATGTAGTTTGGGAAGGACCCTGTAGCAGAGAATTCAAAAGACCCTGTCCTAAACTACATTTATCAGAATTCTGCTCACATCAGAAAACCCCAATGAGATAGGGGAAAGCTATTATCCATCCATAGCAGCAGCCAGCTGCTATGGATTTATGTCAGGGTTACCCAAATTTATGTCAGGGTTATGTCAGGGTTACCCAAATTTATGTTAGGGTTACCCAAAATGCACTTTGGATGACCCCTGGATTTGCAGCCTTCAGAAATTAATGATATCTGTGGCATGCACACTGCTCCTTATCTGCTCTTCCTGCCTCTGCTTAAAACAAATACACTGGAACTCTGCTTTTCATCTACCAAGTATCCTTGATGGCAATACTTTATTTTCTTGTTCTAGTTCTTAAACTATATACAAGTATCTACTTACAAGAGTCCAGCACAGAGAAGCAAAAGAGGAAGATCAAGTACATGGTCTCCACTTATATAGCTAATCCTCTTCTGCTTATCTTTTGGTGACACCTCTGGACATGTCATTTTCCTGCTAAACAGACATATCATTCTTGGTCCAGTCCTTCCATGCTCTGAAACTTGGGTGTAGAGTTAACAGTGGTAAATGTGTTGTAAAATTGTAGCAAGATTCATCCTGATAACTCTAACAATGAGGGAGAAACTCCTGAAGTTTTCCCATTGGCACAATTATGTAACAAAAAGGTAACAAAACCTGTGTTACTTTGTTATAGTTACACTATAGACCCCTTACATTATTTTGGAAACACTTTAGAAACAGTTCACCACCCCCACGCCCAATTTTGTAATGAATATTGAAACATCTTTTTCATTGATTGCACAGGCCTACTATCTAATTTCCTGCTTCCACTCTCAAATATAACGGCACAGTTCTCAACTGAATTCCCCAAAATAGCACTTTAGATACGACCAATAGCCAAAATTCATAACATGGGTATTTATCCTTGTGAACAATGAACTCATATCAACCTACGCAATCACAAATTGATTGTATATCTTATGCACCACATTATGGATATATAGACAGTACCCACCTAATTCAGTTATAGTATTTATTTGCTACCATATAGTTACTCTGTCCTGCTAAATACCTGAAGTGATTTACTTCTTTAATAACAACAACAACATAGGTATACTGTAAAAGGCTATCTCCTATTGTCCTTCACCCTCCATGGGACCATTCATGATGGTAGAAAATACCAAAGTAACTTGGAATATCCATATAATGAAAATGTTCTACACTATCAGTGTTGAACAGGAGTGAATAAGAGAAATCGGCTTCACAGACAAAACTGGAGTAACATTTAAATCAATCTTTGTGTGCTAAACATCTATTGTGCTTGCCATGAATATGTCAAACTTGCTCATTTCTCTGATGGCACAGAGTTAAGATCAAAATTCTATTGCTATGGAATGATGGTAAGGCTTTACACAAAACAGCTGCTTCACAATACAGGCTGCTCTGCAATAGAAAATTTGATGGAGAAAGTATTCACAAAGCAGGGTTCCCCCCCCCACCACCCTCAGACTTGAAGCTTGTGTTAACTTTGTACAGTGCAATAATCACATATAAGCTAAATTCCCATTACCTCTTGGATTCTGAAAAGTCAACGGGCTTGCAACTTTTTAGCAGTCTTATTCAATGATAGGATCAGAAAGTATACTGATCTGCAATATCTACGCACCTAATGGCCCTAAAAGGAAATTTGTAAAAACTTTGAAAGAAAAGATAACATCAACATCATATAATCATCTGGTAATCATGGGGGACTTTAATGGAATCATCGATTACAAACTAGATAAGACCGTCCCCCAAAATAAGAACAAAGCAACAAATACAAATACCCTTCCGAAATGTTTTCTCTCTTGCATGGAAGAATACGACCTTGAGGACGCATGGAGGATACAGAATGAAAGAACAAAAGACTATACATATTACTCTAATAGGCACCGTACGTGGTCCAGGATCGATATGATCTGGACCACACGATCTATGACAACAAAGATATCAGAAATAAAAATACTCCCAAGGGACTATTCAGACCATGCTCCAATAACGATGACAATAAACCATAGACAGGGACCTAGGAAATGGAGACTGGACGACAACCTACTTAAATTAGAAGAAGACATCAAAAGGAATAAGGAGAAGACAAAGGTATATTTCCAGTTAAACTCTAAAGAAGAAACTAAGATAGAAACGGTGTGGGATGCATTCAAAGCGGTGCTCCGAGGATCCTTAATTCAACAGAAAGCAATTAGAAATAAGCTTAAAAGATTACAAAAAGAGCAGATAGAAAAGCAGATAGGAAGTGCAGAGCAAAACCTGAAAAACAACCCAGATAATCAGACGCTGAATGTAAAACTGGAATTACTGAAGAAAGAAAAACATAGGTTGGATTCAGAAAAGATGGCAAAACAACTAAAGTTCATCCGGCAACAAGAGTTTGAGAACGCCAATAGAATAGGTAAACTTTTAGCTTGGAAAATAAGGAAAAAAAATCAGCAGCAAAGAATCTCCAAGATCAAGACAAAGGACAAGACCTTGATAAAAGACGCTGAGATAGTAAAAGCATTCCAACTTTTTTTTCAAGATCTATACAGAAAAAATGAGATCAATGAAGAAGAGATAGTAAGCTACATATGTAATCAAAAGTTAGGAAAAATTTCAGAAGAACAAAGGAATCTACTAAATAAAGAGATAACTATTGATGAAATCAAAAAAGCGATTAAGAGTCTCCAAAATAACAGAGCTCCTGGTCCTGATGGATACACAGCGTGCTTCTACAAAGCGATGGAAGAGGAAATGGTAGACACCCTAAAGATTGTGATGAATAAAGCATTACAAGAAGGCTCAATCCCGGAATCCTGGAAGACGGCAGAAATTACTTTAATACACAAGGAAGGTACTAACAAAGAGGATATAAAGAATTATCGACCAGTCTCTTTGTTAAATAATGATTATAAAATATTTGCTAATATATTATCAAATAGATTTAAAACCTTTCTAACAGAATGGATAGGGGAAGATCAAAATGGCTTCCTGCCGGGTAGGAATATCAAGGACAATATAAGGATCATTGTGGACGCACTGGAATTCTACGAAACTAACCATCAGAAAGAAATGGCATTACTTGCCATCGACGCTGAGAAAGCGTTTGATAACATCAATTGGTATTTCTTTAAGACGCTTTTCCAGGAGATGGACTTTGGCTTCCAATTTAGGAACGCGATAGAGGCCATTTACAAAGAACAGAGAGCTAAGTTAATAGTAAACGGGATATACTCGGAAGAATTTCCAATTGAGAAGGGCACCAGACAGGGGTGCCCTCTCTCACCGCTAATCTTCATCTTCGCTCTGGAGATCCTCCTGAGAGAAATAAGGGCGGATAAAACACTTAAAGGGCTGAGGTTAGACAAGCAAGAACTCAAGACAAGAGCTTTCGCTGATGACATCATCTGCGTTGTGGAAAACCCAAGGGCAAACATAACCAAATGGCTGGAGATAATCGAGAGATACGGAAAGGTCGCAGGTTTTAAATTGAACAAGGAAAAAACATCACTCCTACCTAAAAATATGACAAAACCTAATCAGGAGAAATTAGAAAAACTCTCAGGAATCAAAACAGCTAGCAAGATTAAATACCTGGGAATTTGGGTAGCTCAAAGAAATCTGCATCTACTAAAAAATAATTATATAGTTAAATGGCGTGAAATTAAGAACGAAATGGAAGCTTGGAGCAAATTAAACTTGTCTCTTTTGGGCAGAATAGCGGCCTTTAAAATGAACGCACTCCCCAAAATGCTCTACCTTTTCCAGAACCTTCCAATTATTAGGAATAAAAAAATATTTAAAGAATGGGACAGGGATGTATCCAAATTCATCTGGGGGAAGAGAAGACCTAGAATAAGACACACAATCATGACCATGCAAGTTGATAAAGGAGGCTTTGGACTACCAAATTTGCAACTATATCATGATGCATGCGCCCTATCTTGGGTAAGGGAGTGGACCAGACTCACTAATAAAAAAACGCTAACAATAGAGGGCTTCGACCTCCGAAAAGGTTGGCATTCGTATCTTTGGTACGAGGGGGAGAAGACCGAAAGCAATTTCGGGAATCATTTTATAAGATCAACACTTCTGAAGATATGGAATAAATATAAAAGATTCTATTTCCATAAAACACCATTATGGATCTCCCCACTCGAGGCCAAGCAGCGCAGATTGCTAGGATGGTCTCAATGGCCGTCATACAAAGATATCTTATGCAAGAAAAATGGTACAAGAGAGCTAAAGACACAGGAAGATATAGCGAAAGAATTCAACAACGTTTCGTGGTACCAGTATGCCCAAATTAAAGAAAGCTATAGAGAGGATAAGAAACTAGGCTTCGGCGAAGAAAACGATTTATGGGAAAAGATCCAAAATAAAGATAGAAAAATAGTAACAACCATATATCAAACCTTACTGGGATGGGACACGGAAACAGAGACGGTCAAGCACTCAATGATTCAATGGGCAAAAAACATAGGAAAACCCCTCCAATTAAAGGATTGGGAAACAATCTGGAGGAAACGCCTCAAATACACCTATTCATCAGATCTAAAAGAGAACTGGTTAAAAATGCTGCATCGTTGGTACTTATCACCCCAAAAAATAGCAAAAATGTATAGGAACACAGATAACAGATGCTGGAAATGCAAAGTGAGGGAAGGCTCCTTTTACCATCTATGGTGGCTATGCCCAAAAGCAAGGGAATATTGGAGATCTATACATAAAGAGTGTAGAAAGATCTTAAAACTAAACATCCCCATGCTCCCCGAATTATACTTGCTAGGAATGTTTGACAGGAAATTGTTCCCAAATAGTAATATGGAAAAACTTTTTATCTTTTTTACGACAGCAGCCAGAATGATATATGCCAAACTTTGGAAGCAAGACCAGATACCATCCAAGTCACAATGGATAGGAAAGATACTGGAAATCCAAGAAATGGATGAGCTGACTTTCTGGCTGCGACAAAACACCGGAAAAGGAGTTGTGATGACAGACTGGAGCCTCCTCAAAAGCTATATTGAGAATGAAATGTGAGGGTATACTGACTCAAATTAAGACTCCATAATGAAGATGGAGGAAAACCAAAATATATGCAATGTTATAAATGGGAAATGCAATAACAATGAATGTAATATATACAATAGACTAAGAATTGAAGACTATTACAATGAGTAATGACTGCGGAATAGCCATTGATTATTGTCTAGATAAGAATATATAGCTTTCTTAGGAAAGAAGGAGAGAGAACTGTTACTATAGTGCAAACAGAAAGAACCGGATAATGTGAATGATTGGTGAGAGGAAGTCGGTTTTAGTGGGGAGGGGGGGGGGGAGGGGGGATTATTTGGGCACTGTCTGTTACATTGTAATATTTGTCATATTTGTAGCGTTTGTCGTTTAGCGTGTTCATGCCTGTTTTTTTTCTGTCTACTGGTTTTTGTATTATTGTATCACTGTTTCACTTGATATCTATGTAAAATTAAAACCAATAAAAATTATATATAAAAAAAAAAAAAGAAATAAAAAAAAAAAAGAAAAAAAGTGATTTCAGTTGTAGTGCATATTACAAAGAAAAAAAATGGCAGTTCCAACAGCTACTGGAATTTCCCATAGTCCAGCAGCTGAACAAAGAGAATATTTGCATTGTGAAGATAAAATGAAGATGCTAAGGTTTTGCAGCTTCAGTTAACACTATCAAGTATGTTTGTTTGCTTACTTAATTACCATATTAAAATTAATTATTCCCACACCTAGTATAAAAAGATTGTATCTTAAAATGAGAATACAGGTTGCACTATGATTTTAACCATCTTTCTCCAAACCTAAACTGTTTATATAGATGGTGCCCATTCAGCTTGAACCGGTTTCTAGCACTTAATTCATTTTATTCTGCTTCAAACAACTTGTAAAACTGCTGACTTCAACAACTTCATAGCAGACGTAGGTTAGGTAGATTAAAAATGACTTCTGAATCCACTTACCTGGAAACACGTCAGCTACTGAAACTTGCAGGAACACTTCTGGAAATAAGCAAAAAGAGATGCTATAAGTAACTTTCTTAATTATTTCAGAAAATATCCTCTCACTTCAGTTTCAAACAATAGCTCAGCTTTTTATTAACTGTTTGTGTCTATTGACACCTGTCTCAGAGTCTAAAAGCCCACTTAAGAAAGGTAGCATTCAGTGGAAATATATCCAGGCAGTCCCACAATTACAAACACCAGACTTACAAATGACTCATAGTTAAGAATGAGAGTGAGATAACAGGAAATGAGAGAAATCTACTCATAGGAAGGGAAATTCACTCCTGAAAAAATTATCCTGGAGGAAAGGTGTCTCAGCAGAAGATTTCTCGCCAATCTTTGTTTCCACAATAAACCAGTTTTTTCAAAATCCAATTATCAAGGGACAGAAAGTGAGGTGAAATCTCCTAAACAAGGGTACAAACAGCCAAGGACATATACATATATATGGTAGGCCTGGGTAACAACGGAAAAATTTGTTTCTAAAATCGATTTGTATTTGGGGGGGTTTTTTGTTTCGATATTTAAAATAATTACAAAATTTTCCTTTTAAAAAGTTCGATATTTACGAAATTTCGTAAATGGTAAAAAATTAACGAATCGAAATTTTTTTTCACTAATTAAACCATAAAACTGGCCCAGACATGCGGAAATAATAACGAAACGACCTCAAAACAATAACAAAACGAATACAATATCGAAATACGAAGCATTTACAAAACATTTTTGAAAATTCGTTTTTTAATAATTGCTCCAGAATGGTTCGTTATCGTTTTGTAATTGAAAAAATTAACGAATTATTAACGAATTACGAATTAACGAAACGAAACCGCCCAGCCCTAATATATGGCTGGAATTAGACTTTAAAATACAGGGTTAGTCAAAATGCATAGGCCAATAAGCCATTCAATTGAATGGCTTATTGGCCTATGCATTTTGACTAACCCTGTATACCTGATCTGATTTAGAAACAAATCAAACTTAATCTTACAGAACCTGCCTTTTAAAAAATGTTTCCATGTTTACACAAGAGCTTGCATGGCAGTTGCAGCAGTCATGTGGCCTACTGTGTTTCCTTCACAATGTCAGAAACACACTTTGTAGCCCTCCCTCCCCCCTTGCCCCGCCACCCATGAATTACTGGTGAAAGCTGGAGCAAAAATATTAACCCAGCACTTACTTGGACATGTGCACTGACAACTGATCCTAAAATTCCCCTTGAAGGACTGCAGTTCTAATTTAAAATTTTGACTAAAGGTGACTGACTAGAGTAGACAAGAATGGTGACTAGAGACAGAAAATAATTAGGTGAATTGTACACATCCAGAATCATGGGAGAAGTTTCAGGAATTTGATGTCCAAAACTAAATGAAGCCAAAACAAAGGATGAAAGTCAAAGAATAAAATGGGGAGGCAGGGATCTAGCAACAACCTTGATGGAACTGTGAATTGTACACCATGAAAGCTTATGGAAACGTGTTGGTTAGTCTGAAAGATGCTGATACATCTTTCTTTTCTCCCTTTTCCTTATGTGTTGGAACAGATTAATGTAGGTATTTACTTGAAATCAACTTGAAAGGAATTAATGTTTATGCCTTCACTTGTGGTGGGTAAAACCTTTGAGCCCATATACACCCAAAAGTTGAAGGTAGAAATGCAAAAGTTCTCAAAAATTGAGAGAAAATTGAAATTAATAAAACTGAGGGTGGTCTAAAGGTCAGATAAGTTGTTGTTGTGCACCTTCAAGTCATTTTCCAATTTATGGTGATCCTTGACAAGATTTGTTCAGAGGAAATTTATTAAGGCCTTCCTCTGAGACTTTCTCAAGATCACTCAGTGGCTGAGCAGAGACTCCTGGGTCAGATCCAGACAGGCCTTTATCCCAGAAGCATCTGTGTTTTAAAAAAATGCTGATGATTCTGGGGGTCTGTCCGTCTGCCCCCCAGGCAGATCCCTTAGAAAAGTAATAAAAACCTACGTGTGTAGAAATGTCTCATTATATTTTGTATCCTGTAGAAGATCTCGATAAAGAAACAGAAGCTCTACATAACTGATATAATTACTTCTTCAAAAGACTATTATTAGTACTGTGAGGACAACATACTTATGTTTATTGTAGATTTTGGCTTATTGCATCTTGTACAAGTTGTGAATTATATGCTTGGTGTAGAAGTTCCTTATCAAGTTAGAGAACTTAATTAATTAGAGTCTGCAAAGACTCTGCCACCAATATACAGTGTTCTGAAGAGTTTTTATTATGGAATCAGGCTACCACCAAAGTAAAAAGGAGTTTTCAGTTGTTGTTTGACCAGAGTTTTAAAAGTAAGCTGGATTGTTCTGGATTCAAACTCAGGGCACAGAACACTGAGGTGGATATGGATGAATTCTTCTAAGTATTTGATGCCACCAATCTGTAAACTTGGTTTCCCTAACTTACTAAGGAACTTCTACACACAGAGGCACACCGAGACAGTTGTTTGTTAACAAAGAACAAAGGTGTTTATTTGTATGGTTTTAAAAAACACAGGCACTTAAGCATAACGGTTGCAAGAATGAGATGAAGCTTATTTGGTTACTTTAAAACAGTTCAGTACTTGGTTTTGAATAAAAAAATCTTAAATCCCTCAGGAAACTAGCAGACTTCCCCCTGACTAGAATTCTTTTACTTCAAATAGTCCTTTTCCTTTTCACTATACCAGCTATTATAGAATCATAGAATCATAGAATCAAAGAGTTGGAAGAGACCTCATGGGCCATCCAGTCCAACCCCCTGCCAAGAAGCAGGAATATTGCATTCAAATCACCCCTGACAGATGGCCATCCAGCCTCTGCTTAAAAGCCTCCAAAGAAGGAGCCTCCACCACACTCTGGGGCAGAGAGTTCCACTGCTGAATGGCTCTCACAGTCAGGAAGTTCTTCCTCATGTTCAGATGGAATCTCCTCTCTTGTAGTTTGAAGCCATTGTTCCGCGTCCTAGTCTCCAGGGAAGCAGAAAACAAGCTTGCTCCCTCCTCCCTGTGGCTTCCTCTCACATATTTATACATGGCTATCATATCCCCTCTCAGCCTTCTCTTCTTCAGGCTAAACATGCCCAGCTCCTTAAGCCGCTCCTCATAGGGCTTGTTCTCCAGACCTTTTATCATTTTAGTCGCTCTCCTCTGGACACATTCCAGCTTGTCAATATCTCTCTTGAATTGTGGCGCCCAGAATTGGACACAATATTCCAGATGTGGTCTAACCAAAACAGAATAGAGGGGTAGCATTACTTCCCTAGATCTAGACACTATGCTCCTATTGATGCAGGCCAAAATCCCATTGGCTTTTTTTGCCGCCATATCACATTGTTGGCTCATGTTTAACTTGTTGTCCACGAGGACTCCAAGATCTCTTTCACACGTACTGCTCTCGAGCCAGGCATCCCCCATTCTGTATCTTTGCATTTCGTTTTTCCTGCCAAAGTGGAGTATCTTGTATTTGTCACTGTTGAACTTCATTTTCTTAGTTTTGGCCCATCTCTCTAATCTGTCAAGATCCCTTTGAATCCTGCTCCTGTCCTCTGGAGTATTGGCTATCCCTCCCAATTTGGTGTCGTCTGCAAACTTGATGATCCTGCCTTCTAACCCTTCATCTAAGTCATTAATAAAGATGTTGAACAGGACCGGGCCCAGGACGGAACCCTGCGGCACTCTGCTCGTCACTTCTTTCCAGGATGAAGAGGAAGCATTGGTGAGCACCCTCTGGGTTCGTCCACTTAACCAATTACAGATCCACCTCACCGTAGTTTTGCCTAGCCCACATTGGACTAGTTTCCTTGCCAGAAGGTCATGGGGGACCTTGTCGAAGGCCTTACTGAAATCCAGGTACGCTACATCCACGGCATTCCCCGCATCTACCCAGCTTGTAACTCTATCGAAAAAAGAGAACAGATTAGTCTGGCACGACTTGTTTTTGATAAATCCATGTTGACTATTAGCAATGACCGCATTTGTTTCTAAGTGTTTGCAGACCACTTCCTTAACAATCTTTTCCAGAATCTTGCCTGGTATTGACGTGAGGCTGACCGGACGGTAGTTGTTTGGGTCATCCTTTTTTCCCTTCTTGAAGATTGGGACCACATTGGCCCTCCTCCAATTTGCTGGAACTTCTCCTGTTCTCCAAGAACTCTCAAAGATGGTTGCCAATGGTTCCGAAATGACTTCTGCTAGTTCCTTCAATACTCTTGGGTGTAGTTGATCTGGCCCTGGGGACTTGAACTCATTTATTCTTCCCTAATAGCTCTCTGAACTCTCTAAATACTTTGGCTTCACTAACTTTCACTCTCCTTCTCCTAATTCTCTCCCAACTGTCTTCTTCAAACCCCAAAACCTAACTGTCAGACTTGAAAAAGCACTCCTCAGGGCTCATTTTTTTCTGCCCTCCAACCAAGCTCCGCCCACTTTCTCCCAGCCAATCACAAGGGTTCTCCACATTTCTCCCAAGGCTGCTCCTAAGCTCCGCCTCCACGAGAAAATGACTAACCTAAGATGGCTGCCTCCAGGCACCATTACACAAAATGGCTGCAAAAAAACTGGGCCTAACTCCTGAGCTTATTCCTGGTCTAAAGGTAGGCAACTCATCACACTTGGCATTGTTCTATTTTGGTAATAGTGGACCTGTTGTCTTGTTAGTTTTAGGGAATCAATTTCTTTTCTGTTCAGTCCCCGGTAGCGCAGTGGGTTAAATGCTTGTGCCAGCAGGACTGAAGACCAAAAGGTTGCAGGTTCAAATCCAGGGAGAGCACAGATGAGCTCCCTCTGTCAGCTCCGACTTCCCCTGTGGGGACATGAGAGAAGCCTCCCACAAAGAGTCTCCCGCAATGATTTTTATAGTTTTAAATTGTTTTTATATGAATTGTATTATGTGATTTAACCTGTTTTAAATGATGTATTTATGTGTGTTTGGCATCTAATTGTTGCCAGTCTGTATACTGCCCTGACTCGCCTTCGGGATGAAAAGGGCAGGATAAAAGTGTGAAAAATAATAAAATAATAATAAATAAAACATTAAAACTTCCGGGTGTCCCCTGGGCAACTTTCTTGCAGTTCTCCCACATCAGAAGCGACTTGAGAAACTGCATACAAAAAAGGGAAGAAATTATGTGCTAGGAGAGCGGGGGGGGGGGGGGAGGAGTGATTTTCCTCCCTCCTCCCCCCCCCCCACTCCCCTGGCACATCATTTCTACACACTGGGAGAGCTGTCTGAGGCTTGCATTTTTATTACTTTTGTAAGGGGTCTGAGTACTTGGGGGGAGGGGTGGGTATTCCCACAATTTACCAGACTTATTTAGTCTGGTAAACTGACAGAATACTGTCTGGACTGCAGTATTCTGCAGTCCAGACCTGGAAATAGTAGATTTATCCCAAGCCTTCCAAGAAAGTGTGAAATAAATCCATTATCAAATTAATTCACTACAAACCAGGGCTTTCCTGATTTGTAGTGAATTAATTCGGGACTGTCCAGAATATTGTCTGGACAGCCCCTCCTTTATTGTGGTAGATATCACAATAAAGGTGCTGTCTGGACAGGCCCTTGGTCTCCAGAGTCCTAACACAACACCCTAATGGATATACCATACTGACTCTAAGACCAATTATTCCTCATTTATCCTTCATGTTATGAATTCATGCTGGATGACAGCCGTAGTCTAATGTAGCTTTCTGATTAGATATATGGACATGTGTAAAATCAATATCTGCTGTTGCCTCATTCACATTGACACATCCAGTCTTTCCTTTATTCTATTTGTTTGTTGCTCTGGGACAAGATGCTTTACTTTGCTTCTTTTTACAAACTCCCTGCTGGCTAAATTTTATAACTGAATCATCTTGAAATACAAACAGTTGTGTATATACACAATGAACTAATACAATTGTGGCTTTAGTCTTCCTTCTATGGGCACC
The DNA here is from genome assembly GCF_037176765.1 of Anolis sagrei. Lineage (NCBI taxonomy): Eukaryota > Metazoa > Chordata > Lepidosauria > Squamata > Anolidae > Anolis > Anolis sagrei. The sequence continues at coordinate 118,497,548 of NC_090023.1, forward strand.
ATATCCATGATTCATCCTACCTTCCTCCCTATTTATTTAATACTACTTATTGGTTCCAATCTAAGAATATGGAGTACTCAGGACTGTAGAAAGAAGGGAGAGATATCGAGAGGACCTGAAAAGAGGTAGAACCAAGAATGTGTCCAAGTCCATGATAAAAAATCTACTTGTTATTAAACTATATTCATTTTAGGAGTTTATTACAAGGGTCAGGTAAATCACATTACAGCAAGGCAACAGTGCTTTGCTTTGGACTTATCACACAGTGTTGCCCCTTTCCTGTCACTCTTCTGGAGGTAAACAGCATGTAAAGTGTTTGTTTTATGAACACAGATGATATGTTAATGCTCAACTTTTGTAACGGAAACACTTTCTAATGGTCTCCCACCAGGAGACCATTGGAATGTGCTGTTTACCTTTATGTCATTTTTGGCATGACTACCTTCTTCAGGTTTTCAACACAATATGACAATTGTTTACCTCATTGAGAAGGCACATAGCACAGTGCTTTTTATATTCCAAAGTTATTCATTTTCTGCTGCACACACAAAAGAAATCAGGGGAGCATCAGTCCAACTACATGGAATTAAACATTTTTAAAACACAAAAACAATAGCACTTTTATGTCATGAATTCACAGAAACATCACTGATATTTGTGGTGTTTTCTATGCATGACTACATTGCGCTTATATTTATGGAGGGTAAAGAAGTGGGTGTGAAACATCCATTTTCTCTTTTCAGAACTGAACAATAATTCTGAAAGTAGAGACATACATTTTAAATTTTATGCATAAAAATGGGGAAAATAGGAATAAAGGCCTTTTTGTAATGCTTAAATGTTTTGTTGTATATTATTGATGACTTAAGTTTTCTTTCTTGAATATTAAACAAACATTGCTGAAAAATGTCAAGGCTACAAATAGGGTGGAGCTAAATGTTGTTTTATCAGCTGGGGGGATACATTTGTGATGGAGGACAATATCAACAGAATTAATGAAGCTTTGCCTAACATTTAAAAAATGTATTCTGGTCCTGGAAACACCACAGATAAAACTTCACCGCTCCTTTTCTCAAAAAGATAATGATTATTGATTAATGACTGGTCATTTAGTTTTATCACAAAAACAACCATACTGAGGAAAATATTTCCTGTCCTCAGTGGAGTGGGTTTCTACAGAAGGCATCTTAGCTCAGTACTACAACCTATTTCTCCTTTTTTGGGCATGTCAAGGTTCCCCAACAACATGTGTTATTGTTCAATATCATCAAGTTAGTGTTGACTTATGGTAACTGTGTTATTAACTGTTCCACACAGATCTTGCCAAATAAGGTCTGTGGCTTCCGTGTTTGAGTCAATCCATCTCTTACTCTTTTCCTACTGCCTTCAAATACCTATCATCTATCTATCTATCTATCTATCTATCTATCTATCTATCTCTATCACAATTATATCCCTCCCTTCTCACTCCCAAAGGGACACAGGGCAGCTCACAACAAGTTATTCCTAGTTTTATCATCTTTTCTAATAAATTATGTTATCTCATTATATGACCAAGTACAATTGTTTTAGTTTAATCATCTTGGCTTCAGGTGATAGTTGAGTCTTGATTTGTATATGCTTTTGGTAGTCATGGTATCTGAAGAATTCTCTTGGAGCATTCAATTGATTTTCTTCCTGTCAGACATATTCATTGTCCAGCTTTTGCAATCATAGACAGAAATCAGACATGCTATGGCATGGACTGTCCTGGACATAGTATTCCAGGTGAGATCTGAGCAAAGCAGGATAGAGTGGGATTATGACTTCCCTCAGTTTAGACACTATACTCTTATTGATGTAGACTAGAACCACATTGGCTTTTTTACCACATCACATTGTCAAAATAGATAGTTTTTCATGTTTGAATATGAAAGCATAAGTAAATATGATGGCTAATATCAGGATATATGACCACTGGTAAACTTTCATAAATTATTCCATGTGTGCAGTGCAGGATTTAGGACAAATGGGCCCTGTGCTAGTTAAGTTATGAGACCCCTTACTTGGGCCTGGATGGAGGTAGGCCCGGTAGGCTTACACTACCTACTTTGTGGCACACTTCCATAAACTATCATTATGGCTGGAACCACTCTAAAACTGGATTGTTTCCTATTTAGAATTGAACCACATGAGCAAAATCTATCATATTTTTTTTGGCAGAAAGATGGTCCTCCCAGCCAATGGGGCCCTATGCTAAAGCACACCTAAGCACAATGGTAAATCATGCTTATGCACCAGATAGCAACATACTTTATACTATGTACAAGGCAATGATAAGCATAATGAACTAATTAAATGAACTTTCTGCAAAATCTCTAATAACATTATCAATGTAATTCAATCTTTTTAAATGAATAAATCAGGTTTGAGACATGGTTGAGCTTAAAAAGCTTTCCATAGTTATGGGTTAGCTGAAATATTTTTCAGCTTATGCTCTCATAGCTGGATTTGCGAATAATATTCTCAAATTAACACAAACATTTAAAAATATCTCAAAACATTTGTTGTCACTTTCTAAATTTCCTAAATTTCTATGTTTCCAAAAATGCTTTGTGTACTGATGGTAAATATTACATTTCTGTTACAAAATCGACATCATTAAGGTTAGTAGGATATTTCTGTGCTAACTCTTTTGCTTTTTACTCTTGTGGATTTTCAGACGTTGTGGGATATTTCCAAGAGGAAGCCAAATTTTTCAGCCGGTCTCTTAACAACATTCAATCATACAGGTAACCTTGCAATAATGTTATCAGTAAAACCATGAAACCGTTTATTTTCTTTTGGCATCTACAGCAGTCATTTATGTTAGATTGGCATTAGATGTTATGCCACTGTGCATCTTTCTTCTCTTTTGACCCATGCCTCCATGACCATGGAAGAATTTGATTTCCATTTTAAGATATTTAGATTCATTTCCAATTGTTTGGATTCGTTTCATAACTTCATTAAATCTTCAAAAAGAATTTCAGTGGTACATACTAGAGGTGTGCAAAAAGGCAGAAGTCTGTTCTGTTTTTGTTTTGAAATTCAGATCTCCCCTCCCTCCAGCTTCATTTTGGGGAGCCATTTTGATTCATAATTCAAAATCTGGAGTTTTATTATTGTTTCGGTAAGATTCGGTACATTAGCGCCAAGGGGAAAATTAGCGAGGTTTTTTTCTCTGTCATTTTTAGGGCTATCAGGATGAAACACTTGTTGGCCACATTTACAACTGCTAGTCTGCCGTTTCAGTAATTCACTGACTTTTAGGAAGTTCTCTAAGTATCCTAGTAATCTGGTAGTACATGATTAGAACAGAAAACACAGGCAAGGATAGCAGATGTTTCTTTCTACAATCTTGCAGTTTGGCTATACATATACATAAAGTTCTGTACAAAAAAATAAGTCCTCTCACTCTCTCCTCCTCTCAGAAAACTTTACAGCAATTCTCCCTTATAGATCTTTCTTCTTTGTCTATAATGATCAGCAACAATCACATGCTAAACACAATCATCATGCTAGTTTTCCTACTTTTATCCTAGATCTGAACAATCATGTATTGTATGGCATCATCCATGGTACCCTAATATTGCACCATGGCTACATCAGATATCAGGCATTTAACTCTAGTTTCATCATCCTCTGAAACATGCCTTGTCATTCTGACTCTGCAATTAGTATCTGGATATCATGACATACTTCATTTTCATTACAAATCCTAACAATGATTTTTCAGATAAGAATCCAATAATTCTACATAACATTAGTAGTGAAAAGAGGGAAGATATTACACTGTTTTGTTTTGTTTGAACTACACCTTTCTTGCTCTTCTATTAAATTGATCAAGTAGCTGGTGATTTGGTTGGCTGTTTATTATTCTTTCAAGAAAAGTGTTCCCTGATTTATCATCAGGAGACATGCACTTTAGTTAATTAGTAGAATAAAGAACTTCTTTTTTATAAAGGAAAATGGTTCAGCTTTTAACTCTCCCCTTTCAAAGTTTATTTCGTATGAATCACAGTGACCTTACAGAAAATACATTTTGAGCAGCACTCCCACAAGTAAGTCATTTGTAATTACCAAAGTGTTAATTAAGGTAAGAATGATTTTAATAAATAATTGAGGCATAACAAAGAGTTGACCTACACAGTATGAAATTGCATGCCTGTGAGATTCCAAAACTGAATAAAGAAAAGCTTGGCATCAGTTGTAGCTAACACGACAATTTCATTATTTATAGGAAAGAAAGGAAGAAAAGACGAAAGGAAGAAAAAGAAAGAAAGAAAGAGGCAAAGGGGGGGGGGGAGAGTGAGGGAGGGAAGGTTCAGCTGCTTCACCACTGAAAACTGGATTGTGCTTTCTTCTTTGGAGCCCCCTGCCCAACTCTGATGTCAAACTGTAGTATCTCTGTAGCATGTCAGCAGCTAGCTAATTCTTATGGAGGGAATGCCTTTTGGTCCATATTTTCCCTCAAGCCAGGGGGCTGGTGAAATATTGTCCTTCTTTCTTGTCCTTGGGCCCTAAACCCTGACATACTTCTATGAAGAACTGCCTTTACACCAGGCACAAGCAAACTTTGGCTTTCCAAGGGTTTTTGGACTTCAACTCCCAAAGGAATTGTGGAAGCTGAAATCTAAAACACCCAGAGGGCTGAAATTTGTCCATTCCTGCTTAAAATGCCATTGGGTTCACATCATTGTTGCTTGCTTGTTGTTCTCAGCTAAAAATATGCTACCCAGAGCTAGTACATTAGACATTTCACACAGAGCTGCTTTGAATTTCCTTTGTGGAAAGAAAAAGTGAGATATAAATCAATAATAATAAAAACAAAAACAACAGAAGAGGAAGAATAAGAGGAGGAGGAGGAAGAAGAAATTAAACTTTAAAGCAGCATGCTAGTCCCGTCGACACCATGGATATTTTTCCAAAATACATTCCAGCAAGTCCCAAGCTATAAAGGGGAACATACCCCAAGCCAAACCCAAACATTATTTTCATTTCCAGACCTCATCCCCATTTCAATCAAAAAGTTTTCACAAAACAATATTTGTCTCCATTATTTGAAGTATGTAGTCCAGTGGCTTCAAACCTATGGCCCTCCAAGTGTTGGACTTCAGCTTCCAGAATTCCTGGCTATTGGACAAGCTGGCTAGAGCTTCCAAAGCAACCATCTGAAGCCTCTACAAGATAGGCATGTTGGCAATGCACTAATGCCAAGAATCTATCTTCTCTGCTAGAAGCACTCAAGATGCTTTATATTCGGTATTTCCCTCTTTCTGATGGGAAGTGTAAAATGTCATCAGAACCCACATCACTTGGCACAGTTCTAGAGCAGCCATATACCCAATAGAGAACTATTATTCAATGAAAATCATCTAGATACTTTATAATTGGTCTCTGCTTTTGTTGCCGTATCTACTGCTATAATCAAATAAATATATAATTATTGTGGCTCAATTATAACTGATAACAAAGATAATAACCCACTAAGAATTTATTTTGCTGCCTGTAATGAACAGCATGAGTGGAATGCAGCCTTTTGCACCATAATTCCCAACTAAGTCTCTAAAAGAAGAGCAATAATTTTGAGTATCCATATTAGATATTATAACAAATGGTAAAGAAGAATGACTAAGTTTCATCCTTCATTAATTTTATGGAACTATTAGACAGAACCATATGTTCTTCAAAGTCTCTAGATCTAGAATTTCGGACAATTTCCCCACAATTAGCTATATCATCACTGACAACTCTCAGTTCATGTTGTGTTTAAATTGTTATGTCTTGATTAAAATGTTAGTTTTCTAAGGGGAGGTTAAGCAAATGAAATAATTTTGTGATCCCCGGAGGCAAAGAAAATGACACATTTGAACTCAATTGCAGACATATAAGACTAAAACTGAAACCAGCTGGCTCTAAGTAATAAAGAAAAAATGAAGACAAAGTGGAAACATTTTAAAGGAAGCATATCTTTAAGAAAAGAAAATTTTAATCTGCACAAAAATACAGAATTTAATAGGCACTAAGTCATGCATTACAAACAAGTAGCTGGTTCATCAGTATTTCCCATCCAGGGTGCCTGAAGTACTGTGGGACTTGAAGCAACCCAAAGTCTTTATTCAGAGCATGTAAAATATCCTCAAGGATGATGAAAATAGAGAGACATACTTTTTGAGACTAAGGGCTTGCCTATATTAGCCAAAAACCCCACATTCACTGCAAATGGACTAGCTGTCCCTCAAATCTTTATTATGGTCATAGACCAGCGTAAGCTATCCCTCATGATGTGCAGTGCTTTCCAGAAAATATCTTACTTTTTTCAGTTTCAGCTTTCCCCCCTTTTGGCAAAATGGTGGAATATTTTAGAGCAGTGGTTCTCAAACATTTCCAGCCACAGAGCCCTTTTTGAAGGAGCCCCAATAAATGTTTATTATTATACTAGCTGTCCCCTGCCACGCGTTACTGTGGTCCACATGGGGGTTCTGTGTGGGAGGTTTGACCCAATTCTATTGTTGGTGGGGTTCAGAATTCTCTTTGATTGTAGGTGAACTATAAATCTTAGCAACTACAACTCCCAAATGACAAAATCATTTTTTTTGAGTGAAGGACATACATTGGGTTGTTGGGTGTCTTGTGTCCAAATTTGGTGCTAATTCGTCCAGTGGTTTTTGAGTTCTGTTAATCCCACAAATGAACGTTACATATATATATATATATATATATAGAGAGAGAGAGAGAGAGAGAGAGAGAGAGAGAGAGAGAGAGAGAGAGACAGACAGACAGACAGACAGACAGACTTTTGGACACTGGGCCACATTGCATTTTAAATTTCAGAGATGGGCTGGGCCAGTGGTAGATGGATGGAAAATGTTTATGTGAACTAATTGAACAAAACATGAACAAATTCCTGTGCACACTGCACATATCGTGTTTGTAGTGCGAAGAAAGAAAGAAAAATACCATATTTAAAATGAAGAACAATTTTAACCAGTATTTTGTGGAAGACCTCAGGGGCCATCCAGTCCAACCACCTTCAACCAGGAAAGAAAAGCACAATCAAAATACCCCCAACAGATGGCCATCCAGCCTTTGCAAGAATAAGAATGAGAATAAGAAGAGCAATACCAGGAGGCATCCAGTCCAACCCAGTTCTGCCAAGCAGGAAAAAGGGTTCTACAAGCAAGGTCCAGGTGAAAGGGTCTGAATGGCAAGGAAGGGAAGGAAGGAAGGGAAGGAAGGGAAAGGAAGTGAGGAAGGCAGGAAGGGAAGGTAGTAAGGGGAAGGGAGGGAGGGATGAAGAAGGGAAGGAAGGAGGAAGGTGAAGGGAAGGAAGGGAAAAAAGAAGACAGAAAAAGAAAGAAGGAAAGGGAAGGGACTGTTGGGATTGCCAGCCTGAGCATGTTTCAGTCCTCGATAGTGGCAGCAGGATCCAAGTGCTGCTTCTTGTTGAGCAAGGACCAACTCCCTCTGGAAAGGGCACTGTGGTCAGCCCTTAGAGGGTGAGAAGAGAGGGAAGCACATAGCCCCTGACTATGTTTCACAGACTCCTAAGGGCTCCACAGAACACAGTTTAAGAACCGCTGCTTTAAAGTTTCCTCTCATGAGACTGGGTACCCTTTGGATTGATCTGCTCTCCTAATTGGGAACAGGCACCACCACTTTTCTCTACACTAATCAGCACAGGAAAAGGAGAGGAATCATTCCCATGTTGCCACTGCCATCACTCTTAGTCCAAGCTCCTGGCTGTTGCAGGTGCCTTTGCTGATATTAGAATGGGTATACCCAAAACAACCATGATGATGGGAGATCACCTTTTCTTTCTTGTTGGTTGTGCCGGCATCCTGTTTTGACATCAACAGAAATATCCTGAGTTTTGGATGGGTCTCTGGAAACAGATTTAGAGTGGACTCATTGTGTGATCGTTCAGTTGTTATATGCTTTGAGGTTGTTTCAGACTTATGGTGCCCCTTTTTTGGGTAATTTCAAAAGGGAAAAGCATTTAAAATGTAAACCCGCCACAACCACAAAAGCATTAGTTTTAGAGAAGCTTCTTGAGCATAGCGAATAAACTTAAGCGATAAAGGAACAGAGTCAAGCTTCAAAAGTTACAAAATACTTTATTGACAGAACTACATTTCTATATAGGAAAGTTAGGAGCTATCTAACTATCTTTCTGGTGACATTTTTTTTCCATGCTCACCAGAGAAGAACAAATCGGAAGACTCAGAGGCTTGCCATGTGGCAAGGAAACTTTGAAGAAGAGACAAGGGGGGGGGGAGGTAATGGGGGAGAGGCTTTTCTTGCCAACTTACTCATCTGCATATCTCTTTCCTTGATGAAAACTACAAGCTTGTGTAAGAGTTTCAACATCCCTAAGGAAAACATATCACAAGGTTGTTGTTGGGTTTTTTTTCTGTAGGATTTGTTCAGAGCCCTTTGGGCCCTTCCGCACAGCCCTATATTGCAGAATACCAACGCAGAAAATCACACAATATCTGCTTTGAATTGGGTTATCCTAGTCCATACTCAAATGATGTGGGGGTTTCTGCCTTAATATTCTGAGGTATAGGGCTGTGGAAGGGCCCTTTGTCTCCCTGAAGGCTAAGGTTATTTGGCTTCCCCAAGGTTTCCATGGATGACATTGGGGATTTGATCTTTATTCTCCAGGGTTGTAGCCCAACTTTCAAATTTACTTGTTTTATGTATTGTCAAAGGCTTTCATGGCTGGAATCACTGAGTTATTGTAGATTTTTCAGGCTATATGGTCATGTTCTTACTTGTTTTAATCTTTGATACCTTCTGACTATCTTGCCCTTCCTGGTTAGAACTGAGGAGACAATGCTATTGACTATACCACAGGGCTATGCCTGTCTAGAAGCAGGACACCGTCTTTCAAAGCTCTTCAGTCCTATTGAGTTTTCTTTAAAGAGAATTGAGAAATAAATATACATTTTGTTAATTATTTATCAGAAAAACCCAACTCTCAGTGAGATACATTTACAGGTAGCAAATAACTGAGAACAGCGGATTATGTACACATATCAAACCTTGATAATCCATTAAGGAAAATATTTTAACTGTAGCAATGTGCCTTTGGATGACAAGTCAGTGGGAAGTAATTATGTTTCACATTTCTTCAGCTAGCTGCATTGAATATTTCATTGCTTATGTGAATTCTCCACTTGTGTTAGGAGTGTAACATCAGAAGAAGAAAGGCGTAGAACATCACAGATTAACTACTGTGAATGGGGATTTCTGTTGACAGTGTAGATACATAGACATTACTCATTTATGAATAGGGAGAAACTGACCGATGAAACTTTGAAGATGTAGAAATGTACAAAAGTTTCCAAAGAATACCTTAGCTTATTTGCTATGTTTCTGGAAGTCTGAATCATCAATTATACTCAAGGGAATAGGTGAAATTTGAATTTTTATCTGTTTAGATAAAAATAAAAACCCTGCCAATACCTTTCACATTTTGTATGCAAATAATGTGGGACTTTCGAGAGTTGAATGAGATCAACTGAAACTGACAGATCCATCCACCCAAGTCCAGGCTTTTGAGCAGAATGTAGTAGAAAGAAACATGATACTCAGAATCCACCAGACAGCATTGTGATTGGCCATGACAGCTGCTGGAGTGTGGAAGCTGAACTCTGAAAAAGTCCTGTTTGCAGGATCTGGCTTAGAGGGCAAACCTTTTAAAATTTTTACTTTAATTCCCAGTTTATTCGATCAAGTCAGTACTGCATTTCAGTTACCACTTCTCTGAGAGACTTTTTGGAGTTCAAAACAGTTAAAAGACATCTAAAATTCTTCTATCCCATTCTGGGAATATTTGTACCTATTGCATCACTCTAGTGTTTACCTGTAGCAACTCTGTTAGTCTCTAGAGGGGTGGGGATCTTAATATGTTTTTCAATTAGACTTTGGGAACTATTGATAAAATAACCTTGTTTGTTAAGTTCAAGGCCATCCCTCTACATGAACAGCCAGAATCAGAATCTGTTTACTTTCCTTTTTTGTGCTGTCTCTAGGTGCATTAGCCAAGAAACTATCATTCCCTTGCTCAGAGTCCAAGAAAGTGATAAATTCTTTCTTACGAGGCAAGAATTGACCATCAAGGGATGTTTTAACAATGTTCATGTCTGAATATAATGTATGTGAATTATATGCTATCCTCAAAGTTCTTATATTGGTGAAGCCTTTTACTAGCATTAAATTAGGAGGAACATTTCTCAGTGGTTGGAAGCAAAATATTGTAGACCTGTCCTTAAGAAAGGAGACAAATATTTACCAGTGAAATGGATGTAATGTCCAAGATATATACATGACACCTGCTCTCTAAACCCAAGGTGTAAGGAGATCAGAAATGGAGAAGGACAAGCAGGTTTCTGTCATGGTAGATCGACAGTAGATGACTGCGTTGTGTTAAATCACCTGTGAGAAAAACATGATAGCTCCCCTTCCCCCAAAATAAACAAACAAACCTAAATCCTATATTTGTTGATCTGGCCAAAGCTTGTGATTGGATTTATAGAGGCTAGCCATGGCATAATTGCTATGGGCTTGGGATGAACAATTATCTGTTGATTTTGACTAAACATCTGTATTCTGAAACTGCAATGCAAGTAAAAACTTAGAGAAGGACAAGTATCAAAAATATTAAAATTAGTGAATGTTCATCAAAGGGATGTTTACAGGATCCAAATTTGTTCAATATGTATATAAATGGTATTATTGTAACAGGTATCTTGTGATGTTGATTTCCTTGAGGCAGGGGGCCTAAAACACTCAATGTTTTCTTATTCTCATATCACACAATTTAATTGTGTGAGAATGATAAAATTATTTGTGGAAGCATCTAATAAGGGACAACCTAATGGCACTTAAACATACATTGGCATCAAATAAGCATCAAATAAGCATCAGATAGAACACACAAAGCCCTGAAACACTCTAAAGCAACTTAATTCAGTCTTATCCCATTTTTAAAAAGTTGTGAGATGATCTGGAGTTGGGCTAGTTCATATTCAAAACCAGTCATGGTTGTTCACATTGTCATCTTGCATTGAGTAAGTAAGTTCCCAGATTCAGGTGGCCTGGGAACAGAGGTTGGCACTTACCTTTCTCCTCATGTACTCAGATGAGATGTGATTATTGTTCATGGTTATCACTTGCTGCATTCACTAATGCTAGCCGGAGTGACTCCCTCGCCCAGAGTATTCCCACAGTGCTTATTTGGAATATCCCTCTCCATATAATTTCCATAGCATGTGGCCTGTGTCAGTCGACTTAGAGTGGTTGATTGTTTGAGTCATTAAGGACAGATCCAGACAGACCTTTATCCCAGGAGATTTTGCATTTAAAAAATGCTAATTTTCCTGGGGGCCTGCCCACGAATGCACTTTCTGGGGTGAATGTCTGAGGTGGGTGTCCAGCCTGCACTTTCTGGGGCAGGTGTCTCTCGGGACTAGCCCGAGAGAAAGTCTGGAGGCCCTATCCCCCTCCCCCCAAGCCCCCAGACCCCTTAGAAAAGTAATAAAAACTTACCAAGCCTCCATTACAAGCCTCGGCAGGCTCTCCCGGTGTGTAGAAATGACGTGCTAGGAGAGCGGGGGAGGGGGAGTGATTTTCCTCCCTCCCCCCCCCCCCCTCCCGTTCTCCTGGGGCATCATTTCTACACGTGGGAATATTAAACTGTGGGAATACTGTTTATTCTGCAGTCCAGATACCGGAAATTGGGGATTTATCCACTATCAAATTAATTAACATTTTTTTGTGTGTGTCAGGAGTGACTTGAGAAACTGCAAGTCGCTTCTGGTGTGAGAGAATTGGCCATCTGCAAGGACGTTGCCCAGGGGACGTCTGGATGATTTGATGTTTTTATCATCCTTGTGGGAGGCTTCTCTCATGTCCCTGCATGATAAACTGGAGCTGATAGAGGGAGCTCATCCGCCTCTCCCTGGATTCGAACCTGCGACCTGTCGATCTTCAGTCCTGCCAGCACAGGGGTTTAACCCACTGCGCCTCCGGGAGCTCCAGAGTTTTCCTGATTTGTAGCGAATTAATAAATCCAGTATCAAATTAATTCTTTACAAACCAGGGTTTCCCTGGATTGAAGTGAATTAATTTGGGATTGTCCAGAATTTGTCTGGACAGCCACTCCTTTATTGTGGGAGTTACTGCAATAAAGGTCCTGTCTGGACAGGCCCTAAGACTTACATTGTAAAGGTTATTGTACAAAAAGGCTTCCCACCATTTTCCATTCTTGACAATTTTCATTCAATTCAATTGATTGATGTTTCTTGGGATAAGTGGATTTAGTTACATTAAGATAGTTTCACTGTTATGGTAGAGGGGGGAGTAATTTATTTCGTTTCTGTATTGATCACTAATCATCTCTCTGGGGAGTTATTTCCCTGAACATCTCAAATTTTTGAAATGACTTCTATCTTTGCTCTTACATGCTTGGACTAAAACTAGACAATACAGGTCATGAGTGGTAGCTGTTTGTATTACTATACTATTCGGATTAAATACAGAACTTCTACGTTTGACATTCATGGATTACTATAATGTTTATCTTCAACCTGAAGCATACTAAAATCCAACAACTTTTAGGAAAGGATTTTAGTTGAGATTTATTTAGTGTTAATTACCAATCAACAAGGACTGAACAGATTCCAACAAGCTGATGTAAATCATATGGTTATTTAGTTTACTCAAACTACATCAGTAACACAAGTATAATTGTATTAATATATTCAAATGTAAAGTATCTTTTTATTGGTAGTTAACTGGATAATTAGAAATTAACATCATTATTGAAACTCTGTACTTAAGGATTAATTGATACCCATTTCCCTCTCTGGACCGTTGTTGGCAATCTTAATTAAAAGCCTAATTAATGAAAATGAAATAAACAGATCCTATATTCTTTTACTGTGAATGTTCTGAATTACACTGTGATGGTTTTATTATTGAGCTAGTTCACTGACAAAATGACTCACAGACAGAAACTGAATTGTCGTCACTAAGTGCTGAGCTGAATATGAGGGAAAATGAAAACAATAAGGGGGTTTTGCACAAATATTACTTTTAGTGTTCAGTTGCCTCTAACAAGTACAGAAGACTAACCCATTTCTATGAAGAAAAATAAAATTTACGGACTTTACTATCTACATGCATTTGTGTGAGCATGTGCAATTATTGCCTCCCACCAGCAAACCCAATTATGACACACACACGGCGCTGGGATGACAAAAAGGCCACAACTTGTTTATTGCTTACAGGAGAGAATCAGGGTTGACTGTCCTGCATGGGTCCTGGATCTGGGATCAGGCAGCCCACTGCCAACCAATACTGCACAACCACGTCAGGGGGTGCTGCCGTTACCAACGGCACAATACCGGAACACAGTTACTGTCGCACCCCTGGTAAACCAATGGATGCTCCTCTCTCCAATGGGGGGGGGGGGATAAGCAAGCCAGTTCCAGGGCCCATGCTCAATGAAAACCATGAAACAGAAAAATAAACATTTATGAAGGGTGGGTGGAATGGGAAACTGAAAACGTGTTCTGCTTGGTGTCACTTTGAGCAGTCTTAAGAAGGCTGCCTGAAGCACAGTGGATGGCCACCCCCAGCCAATCTGGGGGTGGCAGAGGTCTCCTCTGATAGGCCATCTGGTGGGAAATTTCCTGCCACCAAGGAGGCTTCTGTGGAAAAGTCCCCCATCAATGCAATGGTGGGCGGGAAGGTGCCCACCACTGTAACATCTCAGCTGGTGATTCAGGCAGAATTGCATGAAGAAACTCAATGCCATTAAAATGTTAGTGAATCTGCATTATTTACTGGGACTCAAGGTGTATCTGCAGGTTGCAATTTGCAGAAAAAGATGGGCATTTCCAAAGGAGCTGGCATTCTATGTTTTAGAGTTCCAACTTCAGTGAAACACAAAAATTTAGAAGTCTATGCACATAATTTTTAAAGGGTTCAAACTCAACACATGGAACATGGAAGACGGAAACATGTCTGATTGAGGCTAGCATTCTCATGCGGATGAAAATGATATTTGTTTTGGGCATTCCTTAAAAAAAAAACCTTTGTTGTTTTGACAGATTGATGCACCTGTTTGTATTTCCACTTGTTGCGTTGAACTGCCTATCTGTCATATGGTCTGCAGTTGATGGTGGTTGGTGATGGAAGGGTTAATGTGAGTATTAGTTCTAGAGGGTTTGGTGATCTGTAAGTGGGAGTTCATGCGTGAAAGCAATTAGGGGTGGAGGTGTGCAGGAGATGGGTTGCAGCTGGGTGTTACTGGATTTAAGGAGCTAACCTTGGGACTGATGTTAGGGAGAAAAGTATCTGTTACATTTTGGTGGCGGATGTTGCTGGTTTTTCCCCCAGGTCTGTTGGATTTTTTGGTGTCCTAACCTGTCTTCTGTAATCTTGGAACCTTGAACCTTTGGACTGGCTTTTGACTATGGTATAGACTCTTGATCCCTGGACTTTGTTTAGTGAACTCTTGGCATTTGACCATTGGACTGGACCCTTTTGACTACGAAGTTATTTTTGCTATCAGTTTTTGTTTATTCTGTAGCTGCGTGCTATCTTTGTGTTTTATATTTTGGACTATAAAAACAGCCAGCAAGTAAGTGCTGTTTTAATTAAACTGTTTGTTAAAACTGTGAGTTTGATTCATCTCTACCTAAACAAGGTGGAGCCCTGGCAACGTGACACTATCACTGCATGCCATTGCCCCATGGGTTGGTATCCAGCTGGCTCTCCTGGGAGGTGGGGTTTGATTTTTGTCAGCCAAAACTTTAAACCATACATGTAGCTTTCATTCTGTTCAGAAGGCCAGAAAATGGCAGCTGTAATTTTACAAGGTCTTTAGTTTTCTCTGCCAAAAATACCAGTGTCACGCTCAACTAAAAACCCCAGGCTTCCATAGCATTGACCCATCTACAGTGAAGAATAAATTCATTTGGACAGCATTTTAACTGCCATGATTCACTGCATAACTTTATAGGAGTGATGGTTTTAAAGGATCTTTAGTCTTCACTGTCAAAGAGTGCTGGTGCCTCACCAAACCACTACTCCCATGATTCCATAGCATTGAGCCATGGCAGTTAAAGTGGTGTCAAACAACATTCATTCTGCAGTATAGATCAGTGGTTCTCAACCTGGGGTCCCCAGATGTTTTTGGCCTTCAATTCCCAGAAATCCTAACAGCTGGTAAACTGGCTAGGATTTCTGGGAGTTCTAGGCCAAAAACATCTGGGGACCCCAGGTTGAAAAGCACTGGTATAGATGAATTTGTTGCTCTCACATTAATAAGTAACAGCCTTCATATAGAGCGATGAATATTTTTGTGAACATGTCAACTCTTTGTCAAATGCACTTCCTCTCAGCAACAAAACAACATTAAAATAGGTCAAAGCAGGGTAGTAATCCTCCTTCTAGTAGGGCTATATAAACTATATATATAATTATACTGTTAATCCTCTTTAATATCATTTCTCAAAACCTTTTTCTTCTTTGGATGCTTACAAGGAATCAGTCTACTAATTATGTTTGACATTCTGATCCTAAATACAATTTTATGGAACTAAGTTCCTCTGTAGGTTTATTGTGTGTACATGTGTTTAAAATTATTTTTATATAATCACATGATCCCTGTGTTTACCCTCCTAGGTCAGTGGTACAAAGAATTACATTTTCATTAAGCATGCAGCCATTATACCAAAATAAAATACATCAAAAGTGTTTCTTTACACAGCCAACTAAAGAAATCATCATCAGCTGCTGTGGTTTTTTCTCATGGATGGCTTCTTGAAGTTCCTGGAATGATGCAATGTAGTAGTCACTCTTCATTATTGCCCCACTGTTGATGACGTCAGGGCAAAGTCACCCCCTTGACACCCTAGGTTTCAGGATCATGGAGCAAGATGGGGAGAAGGGGAAGGAGGATTTCCTCCCAGCAGCAGAAACTGAACCCCAGGGAGATGAGCAGCCTGATATTGTAGAGACTGCTAGTGCTGAGCAGGAGCCACAACCTCCAGAAATGGAGACGGGTGAGACTCTTCAGGAGGAAGAATAGGACCTAATGCTCTCATCCTGGTTGCAGTTTAGGGTGGACACTATTCAGTTATACAGGTCTAATCAGTTGGTCCAAAGAAAGAGTTCCCAGCTGTAAGGGCTTTGCAGGAGCAACATAAAGGGCTGCTGTTTGCAACAGCTTTGTGCTGGAATCTACAGTTGTGAATGGAATCTTGACCTTTTGTATCTTGGACTTCATGTGTGCTACGTGTTTGGACATTTGGTGAGCCTTGTTATTGACCTTCAAAATGGACATTTGTATACTTTGTATTTTGGACTCTGTTTGGACTGATTTCTTTTTCTGGACTCAGACTACGCCTGACAACTCTTGCAAGGAGCGGCTGCAGCTTCCAAACACCAAAAGACATTGATCACAATTTTCTTGGCTTTTAAATGTCTTTGGTCTAGATTGGTAGGGTGCCATCACTTCATGGACCAATTCTTGGTCTCTGGGACATACAAGTAGGACAAAGACGTATAGAGATAGTGGTGCTATGGTAATACATAGCCCCATACTTCTTTTGGCAGCACCACAGGTTCTTGCCTAAATGGGATGGTCAGTGGTACAACATTTGCCTTCCAATCTCAACCTGGCAGCCTTAGACTTTCACTTGTTTGATTTAGAGCCTTTGAGGATGGTACTTCGATGATGAAGGTGAAATAGAAGGTGCTATCAGGCTTTTCCAGGGACTGCCTGAAAAAAAATGTCCAAAGTGGATTTGACAAAGGACTTTAAAGGTGGCAGAAATGGATTGCTACTGGTAGGGACTATTTTGAATATTGTCAGGTTAGCATATTTCTCATGTTAAAAAAGGAATTATGAGCTAAAAAGTAGTACTTTATGTATGGCCATTGTAGTAATCAAAATGCAATGCAATTCAATCACAAGACAGAGTACTGTATTTACTCAAATCTAATACTCACTTTACTGGCTAAATTGGCTTCCCAAAATTAGGATGCGCATTAAAGTTGATGAATATGGTAATCTCAATGCTGAGCCAAAACAAAAGGGGAAGCTACTTCAAGAGCATCTGGAGCTCTTATTTGAGGGATGTAATCTCTAATTTAATTGTCATGGCTCAATGTTATGCTATGCTGGGATTTGTAGTTTGGTGAGGCATCAGCATTCATTGTTAGCTTCCATGGTCCCAAACTGTAGCCTCCATGACTTCACAGCAATGAGCCAGGGCAGTTAAAGTGGATTCATTCTGCACCATAGATACACCCCATGATTTTCTTTTCCATTGCTGGAAGCTTTCATGCTCTCACACTTTTAAATAAGGAATTATAAGCATGCAACCACTGTAATGGGCACCTTTTTTGGCTAAATTACTTTTTGCCACTGCACATTATATCCACAAGTAAATACATTTTTGGTTTCAGGCCTTTGAAAATTGAGATGCACATTAGATTCAAGGGCACATTAGACTCAAGTGGATATGATAATTCTTACTGTATAACTGTTATAAAATTTGTATGTTTCTATATATTCCATAACAATGGACATGAAATAGAAACTAAGAGCTGTCATTGAGTCCTTGGCTAAAGAAAGATTAACTGCTGCTGACAAAGAAGGCTCAGAATTATGTGTGCTGAGATGAGAAAAGATGGGTAGAGAAGTTTAAAAAACACAAAACCAAAGTTGAAGACACATCGTGTAGTGGAAGGCTATCAGCAGCAGCTACTGATGGAAACCAAAACTTGGTGGACAACATGAGTTGCACAGGACAACATATGGCTGTCCAAACGATTGTTGATGACCTTGCTTGTGGCTACAGAGGAGATTATCCTTAAACTTGAATACAAGAAAGTGTGTACCAAGTAGGTGCCTTAATAATTAGCAGCTGATTTGAGACTGCATATGTGTTTGGAAAGGTGGTCAGCATTTCAGGTTCACAAGGACACCTTTTGAGGGAATATTTGCAGTGATTATGACACCTGTGCACGTTTCCTTGACCCAGAGACCAAAAATAGCAATCTGTGGAGTGGAAGCAATTTCGATGCCATTCAAGTGTCACTGGTCAACACAGAGGATTATGGTGACTGTCTTTTGGGATTTTCCTTGATTTTCTCAAAAATGGGACAAAAATAAAGACAAAGTGCTACATTGCATTATTCTAGAAACTTTGAGAAGCCATCCACAATTTAAAAATACAGAAATAGTTGAATAAAATCCAGTTACACTGCAGAAATGCATGACACCACACTACTAGACAGCACGTGCTTTAATACATTGTTGCCTGGCAAAATTACAAACTTGATACTACATCAGTCAATTTATATTTTTTTCCTAAAAATCTGGATGATAATATAATGAAATTAATGATGAAATGGTGAGTATCCAAGCATCTTTGAACAATGTACTTTATATGCTTTTGATGTATTTTATTATTGCTTAGTGTTAATTGTTTTTAACTGTTTAATTTTTTATTGTTAGTACTCGTTTTTACTGGCATTGAATTTTTGCTGGAATTGTAACCTGCCTTGAGTCCCTTTGGGTGAGAAAGGTGGGATAGAAATAAAATAAGTAAATCAATAAATCTTTTTCTATGAAGTAACACTATAATTACATCCTAGACCCCTGCCCTTCCTGGCTGGTAAAAGAAGCCAGAGGGGGTTTGGCAGAGTGGGTAAAGGTGGTGGTTAATGCCTCCCTTTGGGAAGGCAAGATTCCAGCCAGCCTAAAACAAGCTGTAATTAAACCGCTGTTGAAAAAACCATCACTAGACCCCACTCAATTCGTCAACTTTCGGCCAGTTTCCAATCTCCCCTACTTGGGCAAAGTCCTGGAACGTGTGGTGGCCTTGCAACTCCGGGAATTCCTGGTGGACACGGACTATCTAGATCCGGCACAGTCGGGCTTTAGGCCGGGACATGGTACTGAGACAGCCTTGGTCGCCTTGGTTGATGATCTGCGCCGGGAACTGGACAGGGGGAGTGTGTCCCTGTTGGTTCTACTGGACCTCTCTTCGGCCTTCGATACCGTCGACCACGGTATCCTTCTGGGATGCCTCGTGGGAATGGGTCTTGGGGGTACTGCCTTGCAGTGGCTCCGGTCCTTTCTCGAGGGTCGCTCCCAGAAGGTGTCACTAGGGGACTCCTGCTCGACTCCTCGGCCATTGCACTGTGGAGTCCCGCAGGGCTCAATACTATCCCCTATGTTGTTTAACATTTACATGAAGCCGTTGGGAGAGATCATCTGGAGTTTTGGGGTACGATGTCATCTGTACGCAGATGATGTCCAACTCTATCACTCTTTTCCACCTACCACTAAGGAGGCTGTTCAGGTCATGAACCGGTGCTTGGCTGCTGTCTCGGACTGGATGAGGGACAACAGATTGAAACTAAATCCAGACAAGACAGAGGTACTCCTGGTCAGTCGTAAGACCGAACAGGGTACGGGGTTACAGCCTGTGCTAGACGGGGTCACACTCCCCCTAAAAGCTCAGGTACGCAGTCTGGGAGTTCTCCTGGATTCATCACTGAGCCTGGAAACCCAGGTCTCAGCGGTGGTCAGGGGAGCTTTCGCATAATTAAAACTTGTGCGCCAGCTGCGTTCGTACCTTGGGAGGGCTGACTTGGCCACGGTAGTACACGCTTTGGTTACATCCCGCTTAGATTACTTCAACGCTCTCTACGTGGGGTTGCCTTTGAAGACTGCCCGGAAGCTGCAGCAAGTCCAACGCGCGGCAGCCAGATTACTAACGGGGGCTGGGTACAGGGAGCACACCACTCCGCTGTTACGACAGCTCCACTGGCTACCAATTAGCTTCCGAGCACAATTCAAAGTGCTGGTGTTGACCTATAAAGCCCTAAACGACTCCGGCCCTGTTTACCTCTCCGAACGTATTCTCCCCTATGAACCATCAAGATTACTAAGATCATCTAGAGAGGCCCTGCTCTCGGTCCCACCAGCCTCGCAAGCGCGCCTGGTGGGGCGAGGGACAGGGCCTTCTCGGTGGTGGCCCTGCGACTCTGGAACTCTCTCCCTCTGGAGGCCAGAACCGCCCCATCCATCCTAACATTTAGGAAACGGGTGAAGACGTGGCTGTGGAGTCAGGCCTTTGAGGAATGAGACAACACCATAGGACTCTGTATGGAAGTGGATATAGAACCATCTTAATAGGATGACTGACCACTGTAGTTTTATATTTAGTGTATTTTAAAGTTGATGTGTAATTTGTGATATATGATATTTTAATGAATGTATATGTTTTTATGGCTGTAAACCGGGCTGAGTCCCTCAATGAGGTTGAGAAGCTCGGTATACAAAACTGTGAAATAAATAAATAATAAATAAATCTTGTAGACCTGAATAAGTGAATTTCACAGATTTAAATACATTCTTTCTCATTAAGAGGATTTCTTAACATTTATTAATGTGAATTAATGGTACAACTAGTAAAATTCATAACACATTTTGAAAGACTCCCCCCCCCCCCCCGCCATCCACTCCTTGAATATGCTCTAAACCTAAGGACTACTCTTTCATATATTGTAATATATTTTTTCAGTTGTTGCTATATTCCTTCAAGTCATTTCAAACTTCTGACAATCCAAACATAACACAAGTTTTTCTTGACAATATTTGCACAGAGGGAATTGCCTTTGCCCTCCCCTGAGGCTGAGAATGTGACTTTTCCTAGGATGTCCAAGGGGTTTCCATGGCCTAGCAAGTATTCAAACTGTGGTCTTCAGAGTCTGCAGCTCATGCCACTCCACTAAATATGTATGTAAGGTGGATTTCTTGTTGTGGACTTCTTCACAAAAAACCTGACTTTTTTCTGTTCAGAGGAAGCCACAAATTGTTAATACTCAATGAAAACTGCATTTTTTCCCAATGTCTCTCTTACTGCAGAAGATAGAAAAAATGTGTTGTTGCATATGAGAATGAAATTTATTAAAATTTACTTTTTTACTTTATAGTTAGTCACTTTGCACACTAAGTGCTATTCATCAATTTTACAGGTATAATCAAGGATATACATACATCCCTCTCCTGGTTCTATGCCTTCAAAGAACTGTATTATACCATTTTGTCATTACAATAGTAGTTTGATTACTCAGTTTTATTTATAGAGGCCTTTTCCCTGAGTTGCCTTAGGTTTTTTTTTTACATCTTCTAATATTGTTACAGCCCCAGTGATATTTCTTGATGCATTTTTAATGAAACCCCAAAGCATCAAGCTATGTATAATTTAGGATGTTCTTAAAGGGTTTTTTTAGGGGCGGGGTGGTAAATTGGGCATCCCTAGTTAATATTGCCATTATATAGAAATGTTTGTCTTCATTGCTTCATTGTTTGCTAATCGTGTTACACTCACTTTTCTCCTACTTATTAGAGAATTAAATTGTATTAGACTACCCAGTGTATTAAATGTCATTAAAATTCTAATCAGTAGTGTACTAATATACAAATGAGTAATTCAGTAGTTAAAATTAGGGTATGGAAATTAGCACTGAAATGTTTATGAAGCTGGAAGAAAATATCTAATGGCAGCATGCAGCTGTCTTGAAAGAAATTAATCTGAATAGCTGAAATCCTATAGCTACTTGGTAAAACATACTTAATGAAGTAATTTCTCCTGACATAACCCACCCAAATATGATGGGAACATCATTGGCCCTCACTCTGATCTCCAAAAGAAGTGATCCCATTTTCTCCATGTAAAATAGGTTTTGTTATTGTTTCCCTGAGAAGGGGAGTTATAATTCTGACAATAGTCTCTCAATCATGACTACAAGTAGTGATAGTGGAAAAGAGCTCCTAAGATTTACTCATCTATAACTGTTTTATATTCGCAATCACTACTTAGTCATGATTGTGACACAAATGTCATGGTTCTAATGTCTTCACAAACTACTGAATTGGACATCAGCTGCATGAGGAGAAGGAGATCAATGATACTGGTGAAGCAGAACATGGGTTGATGATGCTTCTGTCAGTTGGGGTTGAGCATCAGGCTAGGAAAGATTTCTTGAGGTGCATCAACACAACAGAATTAATGTACTGTGTCATAGATCAATGCTATGGGAATCATGGCAATTATTGTTTGGTGAGGCACCAGCATTCTTTGCCAGAGAAGACTAAGTACTTTCTAAAACTACAATAAACAAATAAAAGAACCCATGATGAAATGGGCAAAAGATATAGACTGAGCAATAAACTTGGGAAGAACTCTGGAAGAAAGGACTAAAATTATAAGGAATCACTCTACCAAATAAAATTTCTACAAAATTATATACATATGGTAAACTTTATTATGGTCAATAACCAGATCATAACAAGGGACCAAGTCCCCCACATACATGTCAAACCTTCAAACATCAACAATTTTTAAAATCTAGGTTAAAAACAACATACAAGTAGTTATTAAAACCTAACTCAACCCATGAGATCATCTGAAGGCAGTCTAAAGGGAGGTAGTGGGGATGGCAATAGGGGGGGGGATCCAACACTATAAATTCCCCATCAATATTCCAGGGATGAAGCTTAGGTCTTTTGACTCTCTACCATCATCTGCCGGATTTTAATCACAGCCATGCAAAACTTAACGACGTTATATGTCACCGCCGAGATTGAATCAGAAACCAGCAGGGCTACATAAAATATAAAAGACCCAACATATGTTGGAAATGCAAACAAAGACTGGAACTTTTTTGCCATTTGTGATGGACTTGTCCTAAAGCTAAATAATTCTGGATAAAAATTCATAGAGACATGGAAAAATATATTAAAGTATGAAGTTTCATTGAAACCTGAACTCTTCCAGTTGAGATTATTAGACAAACAGATATTGAAATGTCAAGAAAGAATCTTCCTCTATATGACAACAGCAGCAAGAATTGAATATGCAAAGTTATGAAAACAGCAAAACACACCAAAATCAGAAGATTGGATTATGAAAGTTTTTGAAATGGCTGAAATGGACAAATTAACCTTAGCTTTGCAACAAACAAATACACATAATCTTGAAGAAGAATGGACACCCTTTTTGATGTGTTAGTACCTTCTAATTAGAACAGAAATGTTTACAAGCTTATATATATATATATATATATATATATATATATATATATATGGCATTTTAGTAGTTTAGATAGTGTGTATAAAAGCAATTGAATTGAAGAGAAACAGATGTAACAATTATAACAAATTTCCTATTTGTGTGGAGTTTTAAAAAATGCTCAATAAAACTTAAAGGGAAAAAACTACAATTGTCACAATTCCATAGCATTGTGTTGCCATTGCCAGGTGGCCACAAAGCTCTTGGCTTTCATTATTGCACTGACATCAGTAGATGTCTAAGTAACCAGAAAAAAGTGAGGATGGAAGGAGTTCTACCTTTGCATCTCCCTAGTCACATGGTCACCTCTGCTGATGAGAAATGGGAATAGAGATTGGCAGCAGTGACCCATATGGATAACAGATCAGTCCAAGTCAGACCTGGCTCTGCTGTCTACACTGCCAAATTTATGCAGTTGCTCCAGAGTTTTAACCAGACTCCACAGCAACCTCCAACTTTTATTCACCTGAGACGAAACCAAGTTTATTCTGTACAGGCACCAGACATGCAGAGGCGGCCCTAGGTAATTTTCAACGGTAAGCAAAAAGTATTTTGGCGCCCCCCCCCCCAACCAATCATTGATATATATTTTCTGTTCGTCGTGGGAGTTCTGTGTGCCATATTTGGTTCAATTCCATCATTGGTGGAGTTCAGAATGCTCTTTGATTGTACGTGAACTATATATCCCAGTAACTACACTTGCCGCACTTGCTCCCTTGCCTGGCCCGTTTTGGGTCCGGAGGCATGCCTGAAGACCCCGGCATGTGCATCAAAAGTCACCACTTCTCCTGACTTTCTCCTCAGCCATTGGGACCAAGAGAGAGAGAGAGAGAGAGAGAGAGAGAGAGAGAGAGAGAGGTGGAGATGCCCAACTTTCCTGAAGGTAGGCGCAAAAACAAAGGAGGGAGCAAAGGTGGGAGATACCTCCAGCCGGAAGGGCTCTCTCTCTCTCTCTCTCTCTCTCTCTCTCTTGGTCCCAATGGCTGAAGAGAAAGTCAGGAGAAGAGGCGACTTTTGGTGCGCACACTGGGGTCTTCAGACATGCCTCCGGACCTGAAGCGGGCCAGGTGCGGTGGCTCCACCCCTTGGCCCACCCGCAGATTGGGGAGAGGAGAGGAGGCGGGTGGAGCACCGGGGGATCGGAAAAGGGAGCCAGTCATGAGGAAAGGATCGAACGCAGAGAATGATTGAGCGCCGGCTCTGCTCACGCACCCAGTGGCCGGGTGGAGCAGGAACGAGAGGGGCTAGGCGAGACTCAAGGACCCAGCCCCTTTGGGAAGAGGATTGCCCGGCAGCGAGGCAAGAAAGCCGAGGCTCCCCCTGGACTGCTAGGGCTGTTGTGAGCTGAGGGGGCGCTCCTCAAATGGCGGTCGAGGGGCATTTACAAAGGCGCCTCAGCGCCCCTGGCAAAAAAAGTGTTCTGCGGCCGCTTACTTCGCGTAATGGACGAGCTGCCCCTGCAGACATGGCAGAACATTTTGAAGATAGTCAGGAGCAACTGCACAGTGAGTACAGGTAGTAAGCCCACGTAGATGAGTGCTACGGTCAATATGACCAGTGCAGTATATAGCAAGTGCTTGTTTCTTTAAGTAAGATGTTCTCAAGGTTCAATATTAAATGCACCAAACTTCTTTATTTAACTCTGGGCACATGTTTTACCCTTGCATGAAATGCAGAGCAAATAACAGAGTCCAACAAACAATACAGTCCATGAAGTGGTCTCAGGTGCCTTGTCAAGATTCAGGCTAAATATGGTAAAACTACCAGGGCTTCTATGCAGTCATAAAGCTCCTGTTCTTGCAGAAATGACTCTATTAGTTCCAGTTAGGAAACCAGGTATCCAAAAGCACAGTTGTAATGGTCTTCTACTCAAATTAAAAACATGCAGGGACTTTCGTTCTTTCCCAAATAAGCAGGAAGGCTTTCTTTTTGTTGCAGTAGTATACAGAGTATATACAAACTACAGTTTCTTTTTCCTCCCTACTTACAGCAGTATTTCTCCAAATCACCATCCATCCCTCATTAGACTTACTCAGTATAACTACAACCTATATACTACTCCCATTGGATTAACCACTACACTTAGTTATTACAGTGACCTAACTCTTTTACAGGTGGTTACACCATCACTTAGAAAATATCAGGTAATTTCCAAATCCTCATAAAAACAACACATCACAGGACATTAATATTTTTCACCAACTGTAGTATGACAGTGAATCTATGCTTATTTACATTATTGCTGGTATTTCTAAAGCTATGTTTACAAACTTTTTGTTACTTAAGGAGATTATGAAAAGTAGTCAGTGAGCATGGCTTCCATTCATTCCTTCTACATACAAAGTCCCCAGCCCCGAACCATCTTTCTGTAACCAAACATTCCTAGGATGGAAGCTATGGGTTCACTTAGTTACCACTAGGGCTACGGCTGTTCTCCCCAAAATTTCTAGTTATTGAGCAGTGTGTGGTGTACTACAGCACCATAGTCTAAGCAGCATTATAATTAACTTTAGCCTTGCAATCCAGTTGTTAGTCTAGAACTGGATGTGTGCCTACCATGTACCTAATTGGTAATGTGCATCTCTATTATGGTGGCAAATTTATTAGTGATCATCTGTTTGCCAACCTGCTGCTGTTTGTTCAATAAAAACTAACATGGAAATCCCCACCTCTTTGTTTGTGTCTCCATTTACAGTATCTCAGTATCACCAGTTTTATGACAAATGTTAGAACAATAAAATGTTTATGAAGTCGATTTCTCTTTCACCTAAGTGCATTATACATCTGGTTGTGATTACATTCCCTAGAAGGACATTTCCTGATTAGTGATAATACAGCAATTTTACATTTGTTTCAAACCATTATGCTAATCATCTCTTATACATTATCTGATGTTTGTGATCAAGGACTAATTGCTAACACCTGGTTTATAGGACACAAGGACATTTCCAGAATCACCCCAGAACTTGTAAAATACTCCCTGGTATAAAAATTTAACACTATAAATAAGAGCAAAGAGAAGAAGACAATTTATGATAGTAGACAACGCTCCTTGACCTTTAAATGTTGTGCTAAAGAAGGAGTTTTAGCAGATACACTTTGACACGTGCTGACATTCAAGACAAACAATGCTTGATAAAAAAAATCTATCAAAGTCCTCATGTTGCTGGCCAAAGCCTCACTGTATACATGAGCTGTGTCATTTATAATTGGTATAGTTCATCTATGTCTGGTATTTTAGACTTGTTTCTCTGTTGTGTATGAAGGTCGCTATAAAGCAGATGCCAATAAAATGAGCCCCAGTTAATGCTGTCACATAATTAAGAATAAGAACAGAGTTTGTATGGCTCAGAGAATATTGAAAGTCTTCATTGTAATTTGTTTCAATGGAGCCTGGCCTAAACATGTCATACAGAAAAGCTTTACTGAGGAAAGTGGTTTCAAATCCATACAATGTTTTTACATGTTATTTATTATTTATTTATTTCCAACATTTCTACCCCATCCTTCTCAACTCCTGAAGGGGGACTCAGGATGGCTTACAATGGCAGCAATTCGATGCTGACAACAAACAAACACAATTACAACAATATTATACAAGAGAAAAAAGCATTAGATTAGATAAAGGGATTATCTGTATTTTTAAGTATCTAGGAACTTTTCTGTAACTGGTTATGCCATATAGGAAATCCCACTGCTTTTAAAATATACATATTTTTCAGACTTTAAAAAAATTGCAATGTTTTAAATGTATTGGGTTGTTGTAGGTTTTTTCGGGCAAATGTATTATTTGCCACCAGTGCTCTAACTGGTGAAAATAGAACAAATAATCAGGTAACCATAACCCAAAATATATAAAGAAGTAGTTAAAGAATGCTTAACTAATCTAAATGAAGGACTTGTCAACATGAATCAAAAAACACACACTCACCATGAATGCACATCTGGCAGTCTTCATGGTGCACAGTGGTTTCCAGTGAAAATCCCAGTTTTTTGGCTTTAAAATGACTTTATCCTGCTTTAAGTAAAGTTGGGGGATATTCCAGAGTTTGCTTGAAACCTGGAGTTTTTGAGCAGTTGTATCATCAGGACCAATTTGGCACAATTTCTTGTCTAGACAAGAAACAGGGATACTAATCTCAATGTTGAGAACATGTGTAGCCCAGTCCTGAAACACACACACACACATACCCTTATTGAAGATGATAATGATTGCAGGTCAAATATTTTGCACTTACATAAAGCTCTATAAAAAATTCAACTTAGTTGACTTAAAACTTAGACTTAAAAAACGCTTATAGCCCATTTCTTTCATTAAAATATATTATTCCATGATATGATTTTAAATCCAATTGAATCCTAATATATTTATTGTATTCTGTTATCTTTATCTACTCTTTTTAAAAAGTTATTGTCCAAAGGTGTTTTTTCTTTCTTTTTCCAAGAGAAAATATTAATAGTGTTCAGCTGACCTCAGCAATTTCTTAAACTCCAAAAAAACACAGACCTTCTAATAACTTTTGAGATAAAAAGACTGAGAAGGGAGGTCCAAAAAGTGGTCATCTGATATTGGCCTTTGGAAAGGGATTGTAAAAAGCTTATGAGGTATAAAGCGCAGGCTGAAAATATTTTTCATTTATGGTGCCATTTGGGAACTCTCTCTATGTAATCCTCTTGGATATAAGGCACCATTCAAGTATTTTGTGAAGCTCAAACACTCTCCTCTTCAGAAGCTAGTTCCCAAATGGATCACCTTTCCTACTTTGTCTCTTTCATTCTCGGTGACCAGGAACACTCCAAATGAAAACATCTCATCTTCTCTATTTCACTGCTTGTCTGAATGTTTCCAAAATAGTTCACTATGTTTCTGTGCTTGAGAGCAGCTTTGAAGCTAGCTTTTGTTCGCATCCTATATTGAGGAAAATAATAAAATGACCTATAAAATAAAGAGGGGGGGGGGAATGAGGAGCAGTACTATGAATACAGACATTTAAAAATGGGCACGCTACCAGGAACTGCAAGGTTAAAGGATGCAATGCCAAGAGGGAGGAAGCTTCATGGCCAGATTAACCATTATTCTAATTATATTGCAGAGTAGAGAACCTGTGCAAATTCAGAATGAGACTACAGTATATTTGTCAGAGGATTCTTTTTTCAAGTTACTTATTTTAGAAATATGTGAAAGATTCCATACCAAATCCAGGAACTTCAGCTTTATGTATATTTTCTCAAATATTAAAAGAATAACAGAGATAATAGTGAAAGGGTAGAGAAAGCCAACTTAAAAAAATGCTACTCAACAAAGGACACATAACACTTTTTAAAGTAATATTCCACTCATTTGTTTAGAAACTAATGTATGATTTTTTAAAATTATTGTTGAATAATTAGAATGCAATTGTAATGCAAAGTCATTATGTGATGCAATTGAATAATGACTTTGGCAAGGAGACCCTCATGACAATGTTTTATGGCTTCGTGCAGTTTTTTATATTTTATACTAAATGTTTTTAACACTATTTTATTATTGTTTTAATTGTTTTATCATTGTTGAGGCATCAAATTGTTGGCAACTGTGAACCACCTTCAGTTGCCTCCGGGTTGAGAAAGGTAGTATACAAATATGGTAAATAAATAAATAAATAAATAAATAAATAAATAAATAAAGATTGCTTAAAATAAAATCTGAAAGAAATAACAGCGTTTATAGGGTAAAGAAAGAAAAACTTGAGGGGAGGGGGGAGAGAGAGTGAAAAACACTTGATGAACAGCAACTGAAGCTGGATCTACACTGCCAAATATTCTAGTTTCTGAATGCAAAGAAACTTCTCTGAACTGGATTATAAGACTCTACACTGCCCTATAATTTGCATTTAGCAATGGGATGATCTGGTAGTGTAGACTCATACAATCCAGTTCAAAGCAGTTAATCTACATACAGAAATTGGATTATATGACAGTGTAAATGCAGCCTCAGTGCCACATAATCAAGTTCAATGTAGGCCCCATCTACACTACCATATAAAATTCAGATTATCTACTTTCAAATAGATTATATCTCAGTGGAGACTAATGTAATCCTGTTCAAATCAGATAATCTGAATTATCTGCTTTGATTCTGGATTATATGACAGTGTAGATCCAAATGTAGTTAATCAGCATTCAGAAACTGTATTATATGACAGTGTAGGTGGGGTCTGAATTTGTGTTTGCCTCTGGTTTCATTCATGCATATTTAATTAGGAGCTCCTTGCCCAGACATACGAGCCTTTAGGATAAACCAAAGGATGACAGCTAAAGGGTCATTGTCTCAGTCTGTGAATCATACAGATCTGTCTCAATATAGTTTTCATAGGAACAGGCTCTCACTTAATTATATTTCCTAAAATAGAAATTTAAAAATGAGAATCAGCAAGATGGAAAAAAACCAAAATACAGAAGTGTTTTGATAAAGATAATTCTGTAGTGTTACCAAATGTTGGCTTGAAGTTAACTGAAACAACATATCTCCTCATACAGCTTGCACGCATTTTAAAATACTATCATCAGAGGGAAGTTTGATGAGGATGCAGGAGAAAGCCTTCTCATGATTGCTCAGACACTGTGACTTTTCCCCCATGGGAAACTAGACCCCATCTACAATGGTGTGGAATTGAATTAGCTCATAGGCAGTCCTAAAATGCATGCAGGCTGATCTAGTTTAATTAGAGAAAGCTGTTTAATGTTAAAATAATTCAAGGAAAAGTCCAAATTCTACACAAGGATTCTGTTTTCCCCTGAGTTCTGACAGTTGTGCCCAACAGCCATCTTGTGCTCCCTCCTCCCAGCGTCCTTCATAAGTCACCAGCCATGGAAAGAAGAAGAGGGACCTCTGACCATCAGGTAGGTTGTGTTGTCACTGCTATAGCTGGAAGTGACATGAGGGAAGGGTTGGTGATTCTCTCCCTGCCCAGCAGTGATGAACCAGCTTTGGTGTGACTGATAACCAGAGTATCCCCACTGAGCACCAATGTGACTATGTAGAACTGTTAGAACTGTTACTCTGTTTGTTATGACTGTTGTTATTCTGTTCCAAGATTTTAATATTATTTGGATTAGGAAAACATGCAAAAATATTACAAAGATGGTCAAAATATGTTTTAAAAAATTGAAAAATCCTGGTAAGAAGAAACCTGGACAGATCAGAATCTTCATAGCTAGAGACTTACTCTGCACAAAATTTATATGTGGTTGTTTTGCATACTAAACAGTCTTTTCATCAAGGAGATACAATTTCAATGTAAAATATGAATTCCTGTGCAGAAAAAAATATCAGCTGTAATTGGGGATATGCTCAACTAAAGATTTGCACATGTCTGACTTGCACAGAAAATTGTATTTTACCTATTTATTTCTTCATTTATTTATTTACAGTATTTATATTCTGCCCTTCTCACCTTGCAGGGCACTCAGGGTGGATTACAATGCACATAAACATGGCAAACATTCAATGCCATTAGACATACAACATATATAGTCAGACACAGAGGCAATTTAATGTTCCAGCTTTCTGGCTTCATGAGGGTATGCTCAATTTCAGGAACTAGCGGAAGTCATTTCGGAACCATTGGCAACCATCTTTGAGAGTTCTTGGAGAACAGGAGAAGTTCCAGCAGATTGGAGGAGGGCCAATGTGGTCCCAATCTTCAAGAAGGGAAAAAAGGATGACCCAAACAACTACCGTCCGGTCAGCCTCACGTCGATACCGGGCAAGATTCTGGAAAAGATTGTTAAGGAAGCGGTCTGCAAACACTTAGAAACAAATGCAGTCATCGCTAATAGTCAACATGGATTTATCAAAAACAAGTCATGCCAGACTAATCTGATCTCGTTCTTCGATAGAGCTACAAGTTGGGTAGATGCGGGGAATGCCGTGGATGTAGCGTACCTGGATTTCAGTAAGGCCTTCGACAAGGTCCCCCATGACCTACTGGCAAGGAAACTAGTCCAATGTGGGCTAGGCAAAACTACGGTGAGGTGGATCTGGAATTGGTTAAGTGGACGAACACAGAGAGTGCTCACTAATGCTTCCTCTTCATCTTGGAAAGAAGTGACAAGTGGAGTGCCGCAGGGTTCCGTCCTGGGCCCGGTCCTGTTCAACATCTTTATTAATGACTTAGATGAAGGGCTAGAAGGCATGATCATCAAGTTTGCAGACGACACCAAATTGGGAGGGATAGCCAATAGTCCAGAGGACAGGAACAGGATTCAAAACGATCTTGACAGATTAGAGAGATGGGCCAAAACTAACAAAATGAAGTTCAACAGTGACAAATGCAAGATACTCCACTTTGGCAGAAAAAATGAAATGCAAAGATACAGAATGGGAGACGCCTGGCTCGAGAGCAGTACGTGTGAAAAAGATCTTGGAGTCCTCGTGGACAACAAGTTAAACATGAGCCAACAATGTGATGTGGCTGCAAAAAAAGCCAATGGGATTTTGGCCTGCATCAATAGAAGCATAGTGTCTAGATCTAAGAAAGTAATGCTACCCCTCTATTCTGCTTTGGTTAGACCACATCTGGAATATTGTGTCCAATTCTGGGCACCACAATTCAAGAGAGATATTGACAAGCTGGAATGTGTCCAGAGGAGGGCGACTAAAATGATCAAGGGTCTGGAGAACAAGCCCTATGAGGAGCAGCTTAGGGAACTGGGCATGTTTAGCCTGAAGAAGAGAAGGCTGAGAGGAGATATGATAGCCATGTATAAATATGTGAGAGGAAGCCACAGGGAGGAGGGAGCAAGCTTGTTTTCTGCTTCCTTGGAGACTAGGACGCAGAACAATGGCTTCAAACTACAAGAGAGGAGATTCCATCTGAACATTAGGAAGAATTTCCTGACTGTGAGAGCCGTCCAGCAGTGGAACTCTCTGCCCCGGAGTGTGGTGGAGGCTCCTTCTTTGGAAGCTTTTAAGCAGAGGCTGGATGGCCATTTGTCAGGGGTGATTTGAATGCAATATTCCTGCTTCTTGGCAGGGGGTTGGACTGGATGGCCCATGAGGTCTCTTCCAACTCTTTGATTCTATGATTCTATGATTCCAGCCACAGGGGGAGCTGCCACTTCACCGTCCACTTGTGACACCAAGTCCTTGATGGAATACTTCCTAATTCTTACAGACTCTGCTGGAAGGTTTTATGATGCCATAAATTAGTTAAATTAGCCTCCCCACATAAAGCGGTATCTAAATTTCCTACTTGACAGATGCCATTGTCTTTTGGGCTGCATAGATCAACAGGAGTGGTCAGGAGCTCACTCCGTTCCAGGCTGGCTTTGAACTCGTGACCTCTCGGTCAGTAGTGATTTAATGCACCTAGCTACTAACTAGTTGTGCTACAGCCTGGTATTTTCTGTACAAGAATTTACACTTTTACATTGAAATATTATTTTCAAGTAGGTAGGAAATGCTGTTTTATATGAAAAACAGCCATATGCAAATTTTATGCAGAAAGAGTTCCAGTTTGTGAATAGCCTTCAAATCTATATGGTTTCTGGAGACCTGTTCACAGTGGGAAGAAAATTGCTGAAATTATTTGTTCCTATCCTTAAGAAAAAATTTCATGATTTATAGGTAGATACAAACTGGTAGCAGCAAAGTAACACAACTGACATTCAGGGCACAATCCAAGGCATAAGATTGTGTCCTTAATTTCAGTTAGTTGTGTTACACATTCTAGTTTTGCTTCATATTTAGTTGTGTATAACATATTATAGCTGATGTGTTATCTTTGCATGGTAATTTCATTCCTTGTGATTCCATGTGATAGAGTCTATCTATCGTTTTCTAACTATTTAAATTTAAATGTAAACTATCTCCTCACAATTTTGGTTTTAATGCCCCAAAACTACATAATTCATTCACCATGGAATTGTTTTTTTTTTATCCTACCTTGTCTAAGAATGAAGATCTTAAATCATTGATGCACGGAAAGCAGTTACATCCCATGCAGAGAAAATTATGTGGGTCACTCAGCAGTAAACAACAGCAACATGTAGAGTTATCAAAGGGCAAGTTTTTCCACTCTACTTCTCATAAGGTACCCAACCACAACCACCCAGTTAATGTAGAATGACTAAATTACTGACCTCTATTTTCTATTTTAACTAAATGAAGTCATGGTAGTATTTCCCCTCTTACAATTAATTATGAGAGGCAATGAAGGGGAAGATGTGTGAAGCCACCTGGATGGAATGAATGAGTATATATATATATATATAGAGAGAGAGAGAGAGAGAGAGAGAGAGAAAGCGGGGGGGGGGGGGAGAGAGAGAAAGAAAGAAAGAAAGAAAGAAAGAAAGAAAGAAAGAAAGAAAGAAAGACAGAGAGAGAGAGAGAGTTTGCAGACTCAGAAATATATAAAGGATAGCCGGATATAGCAACCTGAGCAATATTTTACTTGAATGTCAGAGAAACATGAATATTTTTTCAAAAGTTTGTATAATTGTGCTGTGACTTTCCACAAGGTTGCTTACATTAGTCTTTTAAGTAATCCTTTTTTGTTTGAAAAAAGGGATAAAAGAGGTTATGATTCATTACAACACAATAAGAACAAGGAGACCTTTTACACTATACAGTTATACATCCTATGCAAACAAGGGATCTGATGAGGCACAATAACTGTCTATAGTCTAGTAAGCTGGTGAAGTAATATAATTATAACTGGCAGAAAATTTTAAATACATTTTCATAAATTGTTATACCTAAGATTCCATAGGATGTTTCCATGACGTATAGATAGATAGATTTATTTATTTATCGTGTCATCAGCAACCATACCATTGTATTACATTTCTAACAGAACAAAACAAACAAACAGATAAAAACCCACAAATTTTGCAAACTTGGAAGTTGATTGAATGTCCTTTGACCAGTAGCTGGCCACTTAGAGTTCTTCTGGTGTTGCCGCAAGGAGGTCCTCCATTGGGCATGTAGCAGGGCTCAGGTTGCATTGCAGCAGGTGGTCTGTGGTTTGCTCTTCTCCACACTTGCATGTTGTGGATTCAACTTTGTAGCCCCATTTCTTAAGATTGGCTCTGCATCTCGTGGTGCCAGAGTGCAGTCTGTTCAGCGCCTTCCAAGTCGCCCAGTCTTCTGTGTGCCCAGGAGGGAGTCTCTCATCTGGTATCACCCACGAATTGAGGTGCTGGGTTTGAGCCTGCCACTTTTGGACTCTCGCTTGCTGGGGTGTTCCAGCAAGTGTCTCTGTAGATCTGAGAAAACTATTTCTTGATTTAAGTCATTGACGTGCTGGCTGATACCCAAACAAGGGATGAGCTGGAGATGTCACTGCCTTGGTCTTTTCACTATTGGCTGCTACTTCTCGGCAGATGTCAGGTGGTGCAATACCGTCTAGACAGTGTAATTTCTCCAGTGGTGTAGGGCGCAGACACCCCGTGATAATGTGGCATGTCTCATTAAGAGCCACATCCACTGTTTTAGTGTGGTGAGATGTGTTACACACTGGGCGTGCGTACTCAGCAGCAGAGTAGCAAAGTGCAAGGGCAGATGTCTTCACTGTGTCTGGTTTTGATCCCCAGGTTGTGTCAGTCAGCTTTTGTATGATATTGTTTCTGGCACCCACTTTTTGCTTGATGTTCAGGCAGTGCTTCTTGTAGGTCAGAGCACGGTCCAGAGTGACTCCCAAGTATTTGGGTGTTCTGCTATGCTCCAGTGGGACTCCTTCCCAGGTAATCCTCAGAGCTCGGGATGCCTGTCTGTTCTTAAGGTGAAAGCACATGTCTGTGTTTTAGATGGATTAGGGATCAGTTGGTTTTCCCTGTAATGGGCAGTAAGAGCACCTAGAGCTTCGGAGAGTTTCTGTTCAACCATCTCAAATCTCCCTGCTTGAGCGGTAATGGCACGATCATCATCATAGATGAAACTCTCTGTCCCTTCTGGCAGTGGCTGGTCATTTGTGTAAATGTTGAACATTGATGGAGTGAGCGCGCTCCTCTGAGGCAGGCCATTCTTCTGTTTCCTCCATCTGCTTCTCTGGCCCTGGAACTCAACAAAAAAGCTCCTGTTTTGTAGCAGGTTTCCTATGAGGCAGGTAACGTGGTAGTCCTTTGTGATATTATACATTTTTCTCAGGAGGAGGTGGTAGTTCACAGTATCATAAGCCGCTGACAGGTCTATGAAGACCGCTCCTGTGATCTGCTGCCTTTGAAAACCATCTTCTATGTGCTGAGTCAGGTTCAGCACTTGCAATGTGCAGCTTTTGCCTTTCCTGAAGCCAGCTTGCTGTGGAATCAGACAGGGGTCTATTTTTTCCATAATGCTATGCAAAATAAGTCTCTCCAGAACTTTATAGAGGTGGCAGAACAGGGAGATTGGTCTGTAGCTTTTTGGATCATTACGGTCTTTGCCTGGCTTCAAGATGGTGATGACTCTTGCTTTCCTCCAGATTTTGGGGATCTGACAGGATGCAGTGCAGTTGTTCATCAGCTTCAGCAGCCAGCGCCTTGCTTTTGGGGCAAAGTTCTTGATTTGTTCCATCCATAGATCAACCAAGCCAGCTGTTTTGCCATTTTTACATTTATTGAGAGCCATGTCCAATTCAGTAGATGTAAAGGGTTCATGAAGGTTGTTGTTCTCAATCTCTTGTTGTCTGGCTATGGATTTCTTTCCTACTTTGGTGGCAAGGTTGAGTTTCCCATTCTTCAAGAGTTGGTGTGCTATCTGATCTGCCTTTATGTTGGCATGGGTATTAGTTTGTGAGGGGTCATTGCTCAACCGTCTTAGCAGCCTCCATGCCTTCTGGCTGCTCCTGCTCATGTCAACCTCTGTGATCAGCTTGATCCACTGTTCTTTCTTGGCTTCAGAGATGGAGGTCACAATGCTCTGCGGTGCCTGAAGGGTCTGCTCACTAAATGGGTCTTTGTTGTGGAGCTTGTAATAGTTTTCCAACAAGGCAGCTGTTTCAGGAGTAATGCCCTAAAGGTAGTTGGTTCTGCAGCCTCTCGGTATAGAGGCTCATGAGCAGGTTTTCACTATTTCAATAAAGTGCTCGTATTTCTCAGGGGTTGGCATGACCGATGTGATCATGTTCATGTTCAGGTAGTGAACATGTCTAAAAATTTAGTCCAATCTGCCTTTCTGAAGTTGAATCTTCGTTTAAACCGAACTTCCTGGGGCCTTATAGTTGGAAACAGTTAGCATACTATAGGTTGGTGCTGTGTGTTTGGTATTGGTGGTCCCACTGATTTAGTGCATTGCTGTACAATGCTGTCGCTCACAAATAAGAGGTCTGGGTTATAACCTCGGTGCCATCTCCTGCTGTTGTAGGATGGTGGGAGCTTACTATAATGAATGAGTGATAGTTTGTGCAGACCAGGAGAGGAAAAAGAAAAAGCCTTGAGTCCTTATCAGAAAGCAGATAGAAAACAGAAGTACAAATAAGGAGGCACACCTTCAATTTCTGGTTCCTTGCAAAAACACAAATGGAGGACCAATAGAGTATAAGAATGTCTGCTATCAGTCATAGGCCCAATCTACACTACTATATAATGCAGTGTAATTTGAAACTTCATTGTGTGATCTTGTAGATGGGACCATAGACGTAGGCCTGGTTTGAAAGTGAAGACCTGTAAAAGTCTGCCTAAATTTTGAGACTGTAAGCTTTGCCAAGTAAATAGCCCTTTCATAGTGAAATGCATAGAATGTTTACCCTTTTGAGACATTAGATTTTTAATAGTCCCTTTGTCCAGTTGAGGACTGTAGTAAAAAATATATTCATGAAGCTTCTGTTTTGAATTCAAGATAGAAAAATTGTCAAGTGGAGCAGGAGCAGGATACTATTAAAACAGCTTGTGACATCGTGAACTCCAGACTTTGCAGTTTGATAACTGTTCAAAACATGACTTCAGGAAAATCTTGACTGAGAAATCTTTTAAAATTCTCTAGTAGTTAAACAGAATGAAATGAATGTAAGATCTAATGGAAAGAAAACTGACCTTTGCCCAAACCAAAGCTACAGAAGTGCCAAGTGGAAGTATTAATAGTTTCTTAAGAAATGTATTCTGAAGGGCTTCCAGTTTAGCCATCCAGGAGTCCTCTCATCCCCAATCAGCTAAACTGTATAAACTATGTTCAATGACATTACTCTGAAATATTTTCAGGGCTGAAATATTTTCAGGGCTTGTCTGAATGCCCCTGCCACACATGCTCCACCACACTCTCCAAGAGTGCATGTGTGGCAGGGCGTGCAGGTAGGCCTGGAATGCGCCTGCAGCCAAACTCAGGTCTGCCTATCTGCTTACCCCACCAAACACGCACTCCCTTTCCAAGACAAGGAGGCAGGTTTGGATGCACAAAGTTTGGAAGCGGATTTTTGTGTGGGGAGGGGGCTTCCCATTTTGTACTTCCAACGAAGTGGAAGACACAGAAGAAATTATAGGAATGAATTTTTTGCACATGACTACTGCAGACTATGTCAACCAGATAAATCAGCTATAACAGAGCACTTGATGAACCAACCTGGACACAGAATATTATTTGAGAACACAAAATGCTGGACAATTCTGATAAATTTCATGTCAGACTATACAAAGAACCCATTTAAATCCACAAGCATGTGGATTATTTCAATAAAAGGAGGAAACCATGAAAACGAACAAAATCTGGTTACTAGAATTTTTAAAAACCAGAATCAAGACAGTAAATAAAGAATACCACTCAATAACAGAGGAATTCCAGACAGTAAACAATCAAGTACCAGTTAACACCTCCCAAACAAAGGATGCCTCCAAGCAACAACACTAATTGACTTTGTAGCTGCAAAGCTACTCAGTGCTAATTAAGTTTGCCAATTTACACTTACTTCAAAAAGAGAAAGGGTTCTTCCTCTACAGATATATATATATGGTAAAGGTAGTCCCCTGACATTAAGTCCAGTCATGCCTGACTCTGGGGTGTGGTGCTCATCTCCATTTCTAAGCCAGTGTTGTCCGTAGATACCTCCAAGGTCATGTGGCCGGCATGACTGCATGGAGCGCCGTTTTATACACACACACACACACACACACACACACACACACATTTGACTTGCCTCATTTCCAATTGACCTCTGAATAACCTCAGAGGATGCTTACCACAGATGCAGGTGAAATGTCAAGAAGGAATGCTACTGGAACATGGCCATGCAATCTAAGAAACCCACAACAACCCCATCCAAGGGTATTTTTGCTAATCTAAGCAAAGGTGCCTGTGTGACTCAAAGAGGGTAAGGGGATTGTCACCAGCCTTTTCCCACTCACATCTCTGAAACAACCCAATGGAAATGAGAGTGGTCATCCAGTGACACAAATCTGGGTCTGCCTCACTAGACTATCTGGACTTCATTCCACTATCACAGAGATCTAGAAGTAGGCAGTGTCCAAAGTACTCCCAGTACAGTAATGGATACAAGTAGATCCTTCTTCAAATTTGGAAGTTGGACTAGAATAAGGGCAAAATATGATAGCTGGGACCCAATGCTGGTTGCACGATACGGGTGTTTGAATGTGTTTGCATATGATATCCAGATAGCCTTAAGCACTATGCTTGGTTGTTTGTTGTACAAACCCTTTCTGCCCCCCCCCCCTTTCTGGAGAATTATTTTGTCACGACTCTTGTCGCACCTGCATCTCTCACTTGCTGCGCTGCCTCGGCATTGGGTCCCAGCTATCATACTTTTGCCAAAATAAGCTGCAGCAGACATTTATTTGAAGATCAGCAAACAGTTATTGCTTTCCTTTTTAGGCATTCTAATGCTATGTAAGTTTGGGAATAATAAAAAAAGGTGATAGAAAAGTTTTGGGCAGTTCTACACAGACAAATTAAATGGGCTTGATCCAGCATCCCAAATATCAGACCAAGCTTATATGGTGGTCTGATAGGAACTCCCTGAGCCATCTCAGTGGCAGCAGAATATCCCTACTAACCTGTTGTCAGTTTGACACAGCCGGACACGGGCTTTAAATGGGACACTTCCCCCAATGTCATGTTTGTCACCAGCTGTCACCCCATTTATCTTTATTTTCAGGGCAGTCCAGCTGATGTCAACTGGAACACTGATCAGTACAGAGGCTGGGAAGAAGGGAGGGGGGAATCCCTCCCCCCAGCCTTCTTAGCAAGGCAGCAGTTTGGCAGAGGCCTGCCAGCTGGCAACAGTTATGACATGGGGTTTGGGAGTGGACAGCCCTCATACTCAGAGAATACGGGAAGGATGCCAAGAGAGCTGCCACCAATTACTTTTAGGAACCAGCTCAGCTGTTTTGAGAGCCCTTCACTAGGGAGATGCCTTGTGTTAAGCTGCTGTCTCCAGGTTAAGCTAGGCTTTCCTGGGTTTCTCCAAGTTTCCCTGTTAAGTAGCTTTCCCAAGGTTAAACCAGGTCAGTTCCCATGTGGCATTTAGCTACCACAAGACTGATCAAAGATCACACCGACTTAAGAACATGGAAGCAACTTCATTTTCATCAACATAAGAGGGGTTCTATACTGCTGAAATGTCACTAAATTTTTCTTAAAGTATATGTAAAAGTTGACTTAGAGGAAATCTAATAGCTCTCTACAACCTCTATGTACCATTATTTATTGTGTGATAAGCAATTTACAGTGTTATTTGGTTCTAAGATTCTATTATAGTTTCTTTCCCCCAGCTCCTTTAGAGTTACTAGTAAAATACTCCAGAATCACTTACAGTGATCTTTTGTTCACCAGTCTTCTTTTTTCAATCCTCTACTATTAGATAGTGGCAAACTCTTTTTGAAAACTATATTGTTATACAAAAATATCAAAAGAGATGTATTGTTGAAGGCTTTCATGGCTGGAATCACTGGGTTGTTGTAGGTTTTTCGAGCTGTATGGCCATATTCTAGAACATGGCCATACAGCCTGAAAAACTTAAAACAACCCATTATCAAAGGAGAGTTTGAGAAGCTGAAGTTGATTAACAATTTATCCCTTAAACATGGATAATTTGAAATAACTTTGTGGTAAAAGACAGTGTTTTATCACAAAACCAGAGAGTATAATTGTTGTTCAATTTGCTTTTTCTTCTTAATAATAAGTAACTTCTCAAGAACAGGCTCATTTGCCCCATTTGACTCCTAGAACACTCCTTCCTGATAAGCAGTGGCATCATTGCCAGGGATTTCTAATGGCTTAG
Organism: Anolis sagrei; assembly: GCF_037176765.1. Classification (NCBI taxonomy): domain Eukaryota; kingdom Metazoa; phylum Chordata; class Lepidosauria; order Squamata; family Anolidae; genus Anolis; species Anolis sagrei. The sequence continues at coordinate 118,537,929 of NC_090023.1, forward strand.
ATAGATAGAGATTCTTTTTCTACATCCAAAGCTAAGAAACTGTTAGCAGCAAAAATCACAAATAGTGAGCTTGTTTGAAATACCCACAGTTTCCTCCCAGGAAAACAATCAGTCTTGAGCTGTTTGGAGGCCTTGTTGTGCTTACCTGTTCCTGAGCCTGTTCTAGAACATTTTTGTACTCCATTTAAAGATTATCACTGCTTGTCACAGAGCAGAAAAAGCAAATTCAAAACAGTTTGTGGTCCTTACCTTTCCAATTTAGGAGGGTTTCAGTGGACTGGGTGATAATAAATCTAAAAATAGTGTAAACAAGCAATGCAAAGTTTCTAAAGCAATGCAAGGAGAAAGGAGACTATGCTGCATAGAACTGAAGTGCAAGAACTAAACAATTAAGATAAGACAGAAGAAAAAACCAGACATCAGAATTCATTAAAACATATCTATTGTGCTGGTGCCATCTTCCTTTCGTACTCAAATTGCATCTAATTAAGCAGACAAGAAAAAAAACTAAGCCAGATGAAGATATTGGAACATATATTGACTGCATAATAGATGTGTATCAAAAGTTAACTGCTGATGGGATTATGAAGGATGAAGCAGTAATTATAATAAGTATTTTTTACTATTTGCAAGCAATATACAGCCCAATTTTAATACTTTATTCAAGAAGAACTTATGTTAGAACAAGAGATTTACATTTAGAATAATTTTGTTGTGGGAAGCCATTACAGAGAAAATAAGAAATGAGAAAATTCTTTGACAGTTAAGAATGAAAACCAGAACAATTTTTTCCCCTATACGCTGCTAGACTATTTAGGTTTGATTCTACACTGACACAGAACTCAAATGCTAGATTGGACCTAGTTATAGTCCAGACAGAGACTGCCCTAGCCACTGCAGAAGTGGTGCTGAACATGGTTTGGGATTGCTTGGTGCCCTATCTGCCCCCCCCCCCCAAATCATGTTGTGGTGGTGCTGAGGAATTTGGTAGAGAAAGACCTTTATGTCACAGCACATAAAAGTGGAAAAGTAGGAACCAAGCTGGAGACTGCCACCACGTTGAGGGCTATTCCATATCTCAAGAAACATAGTATGGCAGTTGGGACAGTTCTGGTCAGTTACATTTATGAGTCAGCCCAATTCTTTCCATAGGCCCTAAGTTGAGAAAAAGTCCCAATTCTATGGCAGAATTGAGACTTTCCCCCAATTTGATTAATGTGGGACCAAGCTGCATTAAGGTGACTTGGCCCTTGTTAACCCAAGAATGTCTCATCTCAACTATCAATTTAACTAAGTTTGGCTGTATAGTAGTCTCTGTGTTGTTTGTGTCTTTAGGAATGGGCAGTTGGTGATGAGAGACCACTCAACTGTAAGAAGCTAACACTGCATTTTCCAAATAAATTCTATGAAGGTCTACGAAGAAAGACAAACTTGTCCTTGGCCTTATCTACACTGACACTATAATGAGGCTTCAAACTTAAAACTGCTGTGGCCACAAAATCATGTAGAACACATTAAAGGGGATACAGTGTGTTAAAAAGTCACAGGAAAGTCTGAGTTAAGCTATAAAATGCACTGCTATAGATCTCCATATATCCAAGATCCAGAGTGAAATGAATTGCACAAAATGTGGAAGACATTGTAGACCAGGCATGGTCAAACTTCACCCCTTGAGGACTTTAACTCCCACAATTTCTAACAGCTTGAAGGAGACTGGCATGCTCAGCTTGGTGGTGGGGATGGGGGGATGCCTGAGAAGGGACATGATTCCACTCCTCAAATACCTCAAGGGCTGTCACGGCACATCTACACTGCCCAGTTAAGTCAGTTTCAAAACAGTAATGAAAAAAGTGGTTTTGTTGTGCAGATTGTTACATGAGAAATCCTGGAAGTGGTTTGAGGACTGGATGGTGATTACACAAACCACAGAGCACTGATGCACATTAAATACTTTTTGTCTATATGCCACAGTTTGAAGTTCTTTCCAAACTATATGAAATGGTCAGTATAGGCCCCTTCCACACAGCTGTACAAAATCACATTGAATGGAATTATATGGAAGTGTGAGCTCAGAAATGCCAATATTGTGGATCATCTGCCTTGATATTCTGGGTTACATGACTATGTGGAAGGGCTCTAGACAGGACCACAGAGAGAAGAGGGCAGGTCTGTCCTCAGCTGACTCAAAGGGTAGGATAAAATCTCATGGTTTGTGGTTACAGGGGAATAGATTTTGATTGAATATCAAAAGGAAGTTTTTGACAGATTGTTCATATTGAGGAAATACATTTTTCTACGGCTTGCAATTTCTGAGTCATCCTGAAACACAACCGCAAATTTCAGTGGTCTTAATTATTTTGTTTGTTTGCTATTTTTGGTGGGCCTGTTTCGAAGAGACTACTTGATTGGCATTGAATTGAGTGATATTGTTGGGGTTCAGTCTGATCCTGATCTGTGTGAACAGGATTCTCTGATAGTTTTTCAAACTGAGCAAGCTCTCCCTGACTATGACAGTGTGGAATCTGTTGTTGATGCAGAGGTCAGTGGGAATAAAAACGAAACCCAGCAGTTAGAAGAGAATGTTTTGGAAGTTAGGCGTGATATCTCCCCACCTGGGCTTGATAATGAGGTCCGAAGAGAACAGATAGTGAGAGATAGATTTGTTTCCCAGTCTGTACGAAGGTCACAGCGCCTTCAGCAGAAAGAGGCCCAAACAGAAAAGTCAAGGGGCGTTTCTAAGAATAGCTTCTTTGGTTTAAGAGCATCCCTGCCGGGTGCTTCTTTAGGTCAAGCAACGTTCGGGACTGTGGCTGGTCTTGGCAGAATTCCTGTGTTCCATGGCCAGTAATCCCAGAGGCTTGTAGTTTCCAAGTTCATGGTTAGTAAAAGGCTAACAGACTCCTGGTTATTGTTTTGTGGCTTTTGAAGTTTTGCTCAAGTTCAGAGATCCTATTGACTACTGTGTTTTTCTGTGGCTTTTTTACTCTGCATTTACCTTTCTTTTGTAACCAATTTTTCATCAATAAACAAGGATTGCTTTTCCTACAGTCCAGAGTGGTGGATTTAATCTTATGGTCTTGTTTCTTGAACTGGGATGCAACAGATATGTCTGATAATGGGTTATGGCTAGGATTACTATAAATTTTAGGTAGCTAATTATTACAAACTACCTCTGAAATTGACTACGTTCGGGAAGAGAGAGGATGCCTTGTCTGTACCATATGGAACATTTTGTAGGCAGACACTGTAATGAAGGTTTATTATTATTTGAAACACAACAAAATGAGTCCACAGCAGACACTCTGTTGGCTATTGTAGTGGATCACACGTCGGACACTTCCCAAGTGTATAGGACTGTGTGATGTATCGGCAAATAATGTGTGCAGATCCCAGTAAGGTGGCCTTCTGTAGCTGGCAGATGGTAATTTTGTCAGCACCAATTGTCTTTAAGTGCAGGCCAAGGTCTTTAGGCACTGCACCCAGTGTGCCAATCATCACTGGGACCACCTTGAGTGGCTCGTTCCAGAGTCTTTGCAGTTCAATTTTTAAATCCTCATATCGTGTCAGGTTTTCCAGTTGTTTCTCTTCAATCCTGCTGTCACCCGGGATTGCAACATTGACAATCCATACTTTGTTTTTTAACACGATTGTGAAGTCTGGAGTATTGTGAGGTTTATTATTATTATTATTAGTATTATTAGTATTATTATTCAGGCTTTCTAAAATTCATTGAAATTGCTGTTGTTTTTGACAATTATGATGTGGCATATGCACTGAAAATACAATGCACATTTTGATATCTAGTGATCATTTGAAAAAACTACTCTATGAGGGAACACATATTATTTACAATAGAGTATCACAGTACACTGCCAGATTGAAAAACATGTAGAGAAGAGAAATCAAGATTTGTGTATTATGAAATATGGCAATCAAGAAAATAATTCTCCAAGCTTGCTAAAAATATAATAATGGTGTTATGTAAGTTTCTTATGTACACAAATAATTTATCCTCTTTTGAAAGATTAGTTATGAGTCCTTCTATACTAGCTGAGTAGCCCATAACTTAATATATGTCTGTGTTTATTTGTTTCATTCTGGGGAAATAAAAAAAAACCCAATGGTTGCATGAGAAGTGCTGAATGTGCTAAATTTGCAATGTTTCTACTGTGCTTTTCAAAGTTATAATAGGGTTTGTGCCAAAGGCTCTCTCTTTCTCAAACTGAACTGGAATGGAGTTACAGAAATATGTCTCCAATTCCTACCACTAATGCTGAATATAAATGGATCTGTCTTGAGTAACTAAATCAGTACCAGATCAAAAGGTTATACTTTCAAAGCTGTGGCTGAGTTTCCACAGGCAACAAAAGCAGTGGTAAATCTATGGTTTGTTGACTGAATAGAGGTAACAATCATAAAATAAAAATAAGGAAAAAGAAAAAAGCCAGAGTATCATAGAAAAAGCTGGGCTTGAAGCTGACAGCAGAGTGGTCTTCCCACTTAAAAATATATGACTCTCAAAGCTATTAATATGTTCTGAAGAACAAGTATAATGAGGAAATGTTTCTTTTTTTAACTCTTTCTCATCAAATCACTCACTCTTATATGTATTAAAGGAATAAACACATTCTTTTTGTTTGTCTGAAATAGAAACATTTTCAACCCTCTTAGTTAAAAACTTATTGAATTTCCATCATGAAATAAAAAGGCTAAACCACACACATATGGTATAAAGGGACAATTATTTTATTTATTTATTTATTTATGAAACTTCTGCAACCTGCAGGAGAAAGGAGGGTTAAATCCACCTGTTGGTTATAGATGAATGACAAGTGTCACTTCACTGGCTACCTCCACAAACCACTCTGGGGCAGCACCTCAACCCCAAGGGAAAATTCTAAGTATTTTGGTTGCTTACCCCTGCCAATTTTAACAGGAAGGCCATCCTGGGGGTACTCCCTCACAAACCACAGGGTTTTACAAGATCCAGAAACCACAATTTTAGCCTAAAGGTTGTCCCTTTTCCCAGGCTGTCAGGGTAGAGAGACCCTAGAGAGACCGTTCCATAAGACTACCTTTCCATAAGGCTTACCCTTCAATAGCTCCAGCGTATCCCTAGTGAAATGACAGCACTGAGCCAAAATATCAACCTTGATACCCCAAAAGACAAGTGTGGTGCTAGGAGTATTGGTTTTTTTCATGCTCTGAGGCCATATCCAACTTACCATCTAGGTCCTGGAAGCAGGACATGAGATCAAAACGTTGTCCGGAACCTGCCTCCCCAATACGTAATTCTCACTTTCAAAGAAAAAATCCAACAATTCAAATCCTGCAGGTTGTCATGGAGCAAACAAAGTGCAGACTTGATGTTGCACTTTGCTAGCTAAGCAAAATGGAAATCCAAGTTGTGAGAAAAAGAGAAATGTCTAAATGTTTAATGGTTTTGTCAATGTTTTCGTCAACAGGGAGAGTACTAAAAGTGAAAAAGCAAGAGGTATTCTGAATTCTTTGCTTCTCTCTTCCTTCTGAACTGAATCAAGAGGCAGAGGAGCTTACAAGCATCAGAATTTTTCTGAAACAACAAAAAAGCAAAATACATTACACTTGTTTTTGATGCTTCACAACCTTTCTCACCAAACAGAGAAGTTTGTGTTTTCCCTTGACTCCCATTCAGTTTATTGCCATGAAAATTGGGAGGGGGTTATAGTTGTGATAAGACAATATTGGAGTGCAGTCAAGATAGCAAATCAGAACAAAACCCGAAATTCATGTGACTGTGATTTTTTTGACCCAACTAAAAATACAAAATACATCACCCAAGCTTTCAAAGCTTCACTACTTTCTCCATTAGTCAAATATGTTAAAATCATACAGAAGAAGAAAAATAATGATGTTGCAGTCACAGGCTTACATTTCTTTTTTTCTTTTTGAATATTTGTTTTTATTAATGTTTTTTTCTGAAGGGTATAGTAGGAATATGGTGAAGAGTATGAGTGTTTAGATTATTGTTAGTAAATTAATAAATCTTAACAAATATCTAATAAATCATCAAGAGAGAGTGATATGGAGGGCAAGGGGGAAATATTATATAACATTTTAATATATCACATCCAGTTTTTAATCTGTTACCTTATCCATTGCTTAAATTACTAAAAAAAATGCCCCCCCCAAAAAAAAGTTGGTGTGTCTTCCATATAAAAGAAGAGAAGTCAATTATTGTTAAACCTAAAGGTACTGACCTCTTTAATCATCTTCTTAAATTTTATAGAGGACCCACCCAGACAGTAGCTTTATCCAAAAAGCTTCCGCAGCAAACAGGAGGCCATTCTCAGTAAACCCAGAAGTAATCATAACAAAAGGCAAAAAAAGTTAGATTTCCGGTTGTGGGAATATCGCAGTTTTAGCTGAATATCATTGCATGTTTGTATGTCCCGGCAATCAGAAATCATGGGATTTTTTAATCTTGGTTTGTTCCTGGGTTTTTGATGTTTGTTCCTGATGGGTCAGTTCCTATAAAGAAGGTGACACTTGAGTAGAAGGTAAAAATGTTGTCCTGGGAAGAGGAACTTCATCCTTCACTTGTGTAATGAAGTTTGTGGCATAAAAATGAAATTCCTGGTGTGCAACAAGTAATTTCACAATAAATAGTACACAATGAAACAGGCACAGACACTTTCAAACCAGAAAAAGAATGTCATCATACTCAGACCCTCTTGTGTGGCCATCTGTATAGACAGGTCTCATAGTGTACTTGTGCCAGGGAACAACAGGATGATGTTGCTGGGTTATACATGTTGGTTCCTCATTGGGTGTATGCTGAGAATATGTGTACAGTTTATGGCACAAACCTACTACTGGCTTTTGGGACATGGATATGCTGGAGAGAAATATAAATACTGAGAGCCAAGGTCATGCAGGTGGCTAATGGGAAAAGCCATGTGTAACCCAGGGACAGCTCCATGTTGTTTGATGCCACAACCAAATCTGTCTGGACAGGTGGTCAGGCATCCTGTAAAAAGTGACAATAATGACAAAGTTCTGTTCCTACCTTGAAAATGTGTGTCCCTGTTTCATTGTGTAGTGCTGACCCCCCTGTCAAGAAGCAGGAATATAGCATTCAAATCACCCCTGACAGATGGCCATCCAGCCTCTGTTTAAAAGCTTCCAAAGAAGGAGCCTCTACCACACTCCGGGGCAGAGAGTTCCACTGCTGAACAGCTCTCACAGTCAGGAAGTTCTTCCTCATGTTCAGATTGAATCTCCTTTCTTGTAGTTTGAAGCCATTGTTCCACGTCCTAGGCTCCAGGGAAGCAGAAAACAAGCTTGCTCCCTCCTCCCTGTGATTTCCTCTCACATATTTATACATGGCTATCATATCACCTCTCAGCCTTCTCTTCTTCAGGCTAAACATGCCCAGCTCCTTAAGCCACTCTTCATAGGGCTTGTTCTCCAGACCCTTGATCATTTTAGTCACCCTCCTCTGGACACATTCCAGCTTGTCAATATCTCTCTTGAATTTTGGTGCCCGTAATTGGACACAATAGAAGTAGTCCTACTTCAAAAACTTTGTTTCTGTGCCAGAAACTCGATGAAACAGTTTGTGAAATCAGAGAAACCTCCAGCCAGTCCCTGTCTGAATCCTACCCAGCACATTTCTCAGCCAACCAGGAGAATGTGAGGGAAGTCAGAAGAGCTGTCAAAAGTGTATATAAAGTCTTGTATTTTTCTATGAAGTTATGCTTGTATATTTTGAGCCTCAGCTTGATATTTGCATCCTTTTTGGTCAAACTATAAAAACCTCTGTAGCTTGCCTTCAAACTCAGAGTGCATTATTCTACATTCTGGCTGATTTGGTTTAGCAGAAGGTCACTGGGTCATCTTATCCACTTCCTAGCTAAAATCACTCCAGCTTGATGCACACTGCAATATGCATTAGGGGTATGCATTTATGCAAGTTGCATTATATAGTCAGAGTATAGATGGACCCTTGGTTACACTTCCTCAATGTTAGAGAATAACAATAGCAAATCCCTGCTAAATAATCTTGCCAAGAAAACCATAATTCACACTAACTAAATTATGGTCACCATAGGTTAGAAGCAACTTGAAGGCACACAATAACATGAACAACAACCAGGTAAACATACTGCAAATGAAATAATCTTCCCTTTGTTGAAGATTAACCATCAGACAGTTAGGTCCCATATCATTGGCTTTCCCTTGTTAAAGATTAAATGTGTAACACACACTCTGTGTTAGCACCTAAAGCAAAGTATATGCCGGGCACATTATTTATTTATCTGTCCGTCTGTCTATCCATAGGCATGGATGCATTTGTTACTTGTAACCATCTCTTTTTAACCAAGAAACTCTTGAATATTTAAAACTTGGGCTAATGCAATTAATGCCTTTTGTTTGTCCCAGTTACAATATTACCACATAATAGATTTTGGATTCTGTTGGATTATTTTGTTTTAGTGACAACATGATAACATTAACAGTGTATGTTCAGGTGCCATAACTTCCTCCTGGGAAGTATGACACTGGATGCATCTATACCAGAATTAATGCAATTTGACACCACTTTAGCTGTCATGGTCCAATACTGTGGAGTAATGGGAATTGTAGCTTTACAACATTTTGAGCCTTCCCTGCCAAAGATTGTTGGTGCCTCACCAAACTATAACTCACAGGATTCCATAGCAGTGAGCCATGACAGTTAAATGGAGCTAAGCTGCATTATATCTAAAGTGTAAATGGTCCATTTTATACAAATTACTCCTTCAAGCAATTCAAAGCAATTCAAAGCATAAGGGGGTTCTCCAGCAAAATGACAGAATTGACAATACTCAAGAGTACTAAGGTATTTTCAAGCAGGCCTCTTTCACTAATCAACCCACTTCAATAGTGGTCACCTTTGTAAATGTAAGTCACCGAAGAGCTAACTGCATCTGAATACTTGCTAAACTTTGGTGACATTTGAAACCCATTTTGAAAACTAAATAGTTGAAATTGATGATAATCACAGCCACTGATTTTATCTCTCCACAGAAGTTGGAGATATACAACTTGTGAAGGAAACTTTCTCCTGCAAAATCTACAATATGGTAAATGCTTTTTAGCTGGGGTACAACCTCAGTTGCTCTTTATAAAAGCAAGTCAAGACTTGCTAGCATTGGGTCCAGTCACTTCTGAAAGTCTTATCAATAAGTACTTCTTATTTGTACAAAGTAGAATGTCACCCTATAATTGCAGAGTTGCTGTCATGTGTGAATTCTGTCACTGTGAACATGGTCCAAGGCAAATTATATCCTATGCTGTAATAACTTGACAAAATAGCTGTGTTTTGTACCATTCCAAAAAGGACACAGTAAAAAAGTATCACTGCTGCAAAAGTTACTGAACTGGCTTTGTAATTGTATAACAAAAAATAAATATTTAAAATGTCAAAATGGGGTTAGAATTGATATTTCTTCATTCCCAACAGCATGTTGTTGTTGTTGTTGTTGTTGTTGTTGTTGTTGTTGTTGTTGTTAATTTATAAAAAACCTAATGTGGACAAGAGTCACTTGTGCCTCAATTACAGAGGTAGAAGCAGAATACAAATAAATATCACAATAATAATGAGAAGGGGACCTAAGAAACTATGGTCACACACACATAGATCTATATGAACAAGTGTTCAAGGTTTAACTCTTATCCCACACTACTCATGAAGCTAAAATGAACATATGAAGCTGCATTATAGATACTGAACTACTGGACTATGTAATTGTGTATTATTTATATTGGCTGATACTGATTTTTGAAAAGGATTTTTCCTTGTCCTACCAGGACATCTCTGGGGAGAAAATAATTTACTATCTATGACATGACCAGATAGCCCCTGATCCAACTGAACAGCACAAAATACAAGACAAGAAACACACAGCTTTGTAGTGTGCCAGAACTATACCATTTGCCTGTTATGCAGATAGTTGGGAAGCTTACATTTAAAATTTGTCAATTGTAGTAGTAGTCATCAGGTTTTTGAGTTTGGGGGTATCCTTTTTTTCCTAATGTACCAAGAAACAGTATCATATTGGTGTCCATTAGCTACAATTTCTGCTTGATTTCCCAGAAACTCTGTGGGCAGCAACCAACCAACAACCACTTTGAGTGGTTTCTTTGCCAAACACGACTGGCATTACAACACAAAATAACATGAGCTTCATCCCAATGCGTCTTAGTTTAGGCAGCGGAAGAACACCTAAAAAGGAATAAATATTATCAATCTGTCTGTCTGAAAATGGGTTGAGGTGCTTATGTCATAAAACAAAGAATACTTGAAGGCAGTCCTTCAAGTATTTGGGGATTAGACATTTGGAGTTAAATGTTGAAAGCTGTCACTTTGAATTGGGAGCAAGGGCAGCTGTGATGTAATGTATTTATTTTGGCATGGTCTTTGCATACAATACACTAAAAAAACTTTATCTACCTTTCAACATCAAGCCTCAAAGCAGGCTTTTCAAGGAGCGTGGCGTCTGAGATAAAGAGGTGCTAAAGTGTTAAAGTGGATTAAGTTCCTGGTTTAGAACATGTCTCAGTAATGTAAAAGACAAAACAATTTTATTTGAGAGGTTCAAATGATTTCTTTCGCTCAGTGAGTACGGATTTAATGGCAATGAAGAATCAATATGCAAAGCCTCAGGATGACAATTTAAGCGTTTAAAGTCTACATGCAGTAATTGACAATTTTTAGGCAGTTTAAGACTGGTAAAAAGCTTCCTGCCGCTTTTGCTCAGCTTATGTGGACAATTGCCTCTTTTCTATTCATGGAAAATGTTGGGAAAGACAGATTGTTTGTAATGATTTCTTGGACTTCATTCTCCATGCACTTTCTCTGTGTTAGCTGCTCTGGGAATCCAGACAATTTGCCCACACTGAAATGCAGAGCAGTAACTGAATTATATTATTCGCTAATAAATCTGGGAAAGAGAACTAGCATAAGCACACTGCACACCACTGCCTCCCAATCCCATACATGTCTTTATGGCTTGGAAGAAAATACTCAAAGTTGTGGCATTACTCATATATTTCACTTTTGTTCAGTTAACAAAGGTTTTACAGAGTTACAAAAATAATATATTACCTGCCATGCTTTAATAAAAAACACATTGTAAGCCCCATATACACTGCTATATAATGCAGTTTGAAACTGCATTATATGGTCACTGTAGACTTATATAATGCAGTTTAATTGCATTGAACTGCATTATATGAGCCTATACCGTAGTATATAGCAATGTTTCAAAAGGCAGTACATGATAGTGTAGATGGACCTGGCTATTAGATATAATGCTTTAGGATTGCCTTCTCTAACGTTTTAAGTGTTTTGAACTACAAACCTTACAATCCTCAACCAGACTTCAGACTGTGAGATATAAATATCTGGAAAAAATCAAATTGAGAAACTCACAAAAAGGAGATTATACTCTTCTGTGTAGGGATGTTGTAAAGGATATGAACGATCACTTGGGCAGGGGGGACAAACAATCCCACCGCTGCCACCACTGTAAAAGGATAAACGTTCACCTGGGCAGGGGGGGGGGGCAAGCAATCTCACCCACTGCCCTTCAGCTTACAGGGTTATCATTCAGCTGGACACTAATCAAATAAAGATAGTTAACTATAACAAAGGGGGAAAGACTCTCTTATCCCACCTTAGTACTATATCTTTTAAGTGACCAACTGTGATGTAGTTGTAGACCGATGTATTTGTTAAAATCACTGCCACCACCTCAATTAAATAGGTCTGAGGAAAACCATATGTGTGATTGTGAAAAATAGGAAAAGTTATATTCAAGCTCTTTGTTCTTTAACCACTGCTACTTTTGCTGACTGGACTGAGAGCAATCTTCTTTAAGTTATCTGAGATGTAAAGGTTGTAATAGACTGAGGCAGACTCCAATTTGAAGGTGAAATAAGAAACAGATTTATTTTAGAAATTGATAAACAGATCAACTCTTTAAAAGAGTGGTACAATAATCTTGATGCAGTTCAGTTCTTGAGGCTTAGCTGGTTTTAAACAGGCAGTCTTACATTAAAGGCTTCAACTTTTGTTTCACAGTGAGTTTCTTGTCCCCACACTGATCTCTAACTGACACAGTGTGTCTTTGAGCACAGTACACAAACTGCCTCCTAGAGCAAATCAGGCTTCCCTTTCACTGTCCCTACTCTGACCAGTGAATCAGGATCCTTTGCCTATCCCTTGCTCTAATTCTCAAGGCTCACACAAAAGTCTTCCCTCCCTGCCTAAGATCTCCACAGCTCTCTCTTCCTAAAATATACGTCTTTACTCCACGATGTCTAAACTCCAACTCCCTTACTTGTCAAATAAGCCAGCCTTTTCCCCCTCTAAATCCTAACTCCACCCCTGACTGTCCTAACCAATCAGGAGTCGGCTGACTCCTCCCTCCTGCCTCTGGCTCTCTTGCCTAACCCAGAACATGTCAGCTACTGACTTTCTAGGCTTCGGCCTTCCTGCCAAAAAGGTCAGTTTCACTACAGATGTCAATCCAAATCTTATATCCCATGTTTTCTAGCAATCACATGGTTTTATCACTCAAAACAATTGAGTAAAATCAGTGTGTTATGCCTTACTTTTTGAAAATTTTCCAATCTGTTTTCTGAGGTATGCCCAACTAAATCCCACAGGGTTTACTAGCAGTTAAGTATCCCTAGGAGTGAATCTCCTTTCTTATTCAAGAAGAAAGGAACTCAGCAGTGAGAAAACCAGAATATGAATATGACTGAGCATGATATGACACTAGAAAATGACACTAACCAATGGTACCATAGACAATCATACCCCTTTACCTTTGAAATGCATACAATAGGATCCCCATATCTCCCAATTCATACCTACATTCACTTACATTTTAGAGAATTAAAGTTGGAGAAGATGTAGATGTCATTTACCTTCCATCTTCATTGACTGTCATATGTACATTCCTATTTCTTAAGCCTGGTTGTCTCAGGTTGTGATTATATCTTTAATATTTTTTCTTTAATGCTTGTGCTTAGATTTCTGAATATAATGTAGAAACAGATATTACTGGAAATATAATCATAGTTCCTCATGCCCTGACAACTTGTAGTAAAACAAGACACACTGCATGACATCATTTTCCTTCCATTTCATTCACCAGTTACATTTTTATAAAGTGTCATTGAACTGAGTAAACTAGGAGTATAATAACATAATGATAGATACTCTGTTTTACTTTATGTTAACATGGAGGTGGAGAAAGAGATTCAGAACTGCTATTTTCAGCAACATAATGTTTAAGTCTGGCTGGTAATCCCACAATCACCGACATTCTCATTTCAGTGTCACTTTTAATCAGACAGCAAAAAAACATTTTATCACATGTACATCTGTGTTCATTTTTATGTAAGTTATAGAAATATATACTTTTGTATTCATTCTCTGTTGCACCAGCAGTAGACAAAGTTGCACCACCAAAATTCAATGTTATGACAGTTAGTGAAAACAGAAAAGAGATTTACTGCGGGAATATATTCCAGTTCTGGGAGGGTTATGGGGCAGCTATTCTTGAAGCAAAACCTATACTCCTGGCACACATTCTTTTAACATGAACATGCTGGAGAGATGTTGTTGTTGTTGTCATTAGTAGTAGTGGTAGTAGTAATATTAATAATAATGGTAATATATTTATTATCCAATTTTTCAAGAAGGCCCGGAGCTAATTAATTTGGAACAAAGCAGAGTTTACATGCTTTGTCCCAAATTAATTTACTTTTACCTGAACTGTTGTTTGTGCTCCTCGGGTAAAAGTGTGACAGGCTCCACATTTTTGGACTTGTCTGGAAGGGCCCTTACAGCCTCCTTGATCACCCAGAAAGCCTCTCTGCTGTTGGCTTTTATTATGGTGCCAAGGTCCTGGGAAGCTGAAATATCTCTCACATCTAAGGTGTGGAGGAAAATACTCTAGTCAAGACTCAAATCTGTTGGGGGAAAGACTCAAATACAAAGTGTCATGCAGAAGACAAAATCCAGATAGAGGACTCAGAAGGAAGCCAGTAAGTGGATCTTCTTGGAAGCAGTCAATAAGAAATCAATTAAGGTCCCTTCCACACCGCCCTGTATCCCAGAATATCAAGGCAGAAAATCCTACATTATCTGAGTGTTCAAAGCAGTTCAAAGCAGATATTATGGGATTTCTTGCCTTGATATTCTGGGATATAGGGCTGTGTGGAAGGGCCCTATGTTTCAAACTTGAATCTATTTCAGCAAAGTCTTTGGTCCCTTCCACACAGCTGAATAAAATCCCACATTTTCTGCTTTGAAGTGGAATATGTGGCAGTGTGGACTCAGGTAACCCAGTTCAAAACAGATACTGTGGGATTTACTGCCTTTATATTCTGGGTTATATGGCTGTGTGGAAGAGCCCTTCATTAGTCAGACCCTGGGAGGATAATTAATTTCCTTTGTTAGCTGTTACACCTTTGCTTGTGAATTTCCTAGTCTGTTCTGGCAAAGTACAGGGCACTACAGAAGAGTTTATTTGTGGAACAGAAATGTGCACAGTTGGAATCATAAGGGATGCTTACATATTTCACAATGAACTGCATCATACATTTCCAAGATTATTTGTATTATTTAGATAAAACTTGCAACCAAGGGCAGAAGTTGGCATGGGAAGGTGATCTGTAAGTTTGTAATATGAGTAGGATGGATATTACTTTGGAAATATATACCTTTTGGTCAGATTTATATTAATTTCTAATTTCTCTATAGAGAAAAAGTCTCCTCCTCCTCCTCCTCAATATTAATGTTTAGAAAGAATGGCTTTTATTGTCTTCTTGTCTAATTCATTTAATGACATTGGCATCATTCAGGCATAATATGTTGGGTTTTTTTTACAAATGTGCACTCTGGATTTTATATAAGCATTTACTCTATTGACTTTTCTAAATTGCTCTAGTGCTGCCTGAAGTGATTTCACCCTTTTAACTGTTTCTGGCAGTTACTTTATTCATTTCTCACTGATGTTCCAATTGAGACAACTTCTCACCCACATGAATAGTGTGCTGGATATTTTTCTGATCTGTGTTGCTGTAATCTGACAGTATATGCCATACCATGCCCATCTGACATTAAATGGGCATGGTATGGTTTGTTAACTCATTGCTCTAAGGCTCAAACAAGCACATGTTATAGGTTTTAAAAATCTCTTGCTATCATTATCTGAATTGGCATTTTCCCAGCCAATCCTAGTAGGATTAATCTTATTATAAAATGTTATATGATCTTGAATTTCTCCTTCATCCTTATGTTTCATGATTACTTTCAAGGTGTTGTATAGCTGGCCATCAAAATACTCCACTATTCCAAATCTGTTTAAGTTGTGATCCTCCAAACTGTATTGTTTTGTATAGTAAAGCTGGAAAAAAGAAGCATAAGGAGTAAGAAAGCAGCCATGTATCTAAAGAAAAGTGTCTGAAGAAGAAGACAAGCCAGACTTCAGCAAAAGAACATTATCACACGAGAAATAGTGTTCAAAGAACATTGATATTGGATTCATTGATGGATTCTTCCCATCAATGGAGGAGATGATCCAAGGGCAATAAGAATATGAGATAGACACAACATTATGTGATACACCCAATAGAAAGGTGTTTTTATCCAGTCATAACCGCAATATATCACACTTGTGTGATAATGTCCAAAGACTCTGGAAAACAGTACTACCCAACTGTAAGTGGAAAGCATTTTCTTCAAAAATCTGGAGACTGCTGTGACCATGTCAGATTGTTCCCATGTCCAGAAGAAAGACTTATTGTGGAGTGGAAGCAAACAGGTAACTGGCAAACCATATCAACAAAAATGTAAACTTTTATATGGGAAATTCTAGAGTTTAAAAGTTCCCAACAAATGGCTAAAAATGTATTTAATTTTTGGATTGGGAGACTTGAAGGTTTCTATTCTAACATATCACTGGAATGCTTTTCTGATTTTTGTAATTGGAAAAAATCTCTGCCACTTTCTTGTTTTACAGAAATTTTTGTATAGAAACCTGACTTTTTATGTATTACAAAATATAGTCATAGAAATCTTTTGCAGAACCATATTTCAAACAAATTGATTTTATTCCTATCAGGTTTCATCATGGTCCTGCTTTTACAACCATAAAGAAATTAGAGAAATAATGGACAGACAATCCTAACTTTAGTATTCAATATAATAATGTATTTTGCCACTGGGGCCTATCTACACCACCATAATAATCCAACTGCAGTTCAGAATAATTAATGCCAAACTGCTCCAGATTCATCCTGTTAGCAACACACCTACCCATGATTATTCTCACTGAATTCATATTTTTGTGCATACTTCCAAATATGGGTCTGCACTACTTTTTTGCCCAGTGCCCCAACAAAGAGAGAATGGCATAGGGAGCTGGATAAGGCTTGAAAATGTGGTGGTGGCAGGTGGGAATCAGAGTTAAGACTTCATGCTGCTGGCAGAAGAAGAAAGGATTGGACAGACAAAATAGTGATTCTTTCCACCAAACAAGTCCCATCACTTTTCCCTAAGGCCACCCTGATCTAGATTATGCACAAATAGCATAGCAATTCAGCAATCAGGATTTTCCTGGAAGCTAAAGGGGTTGTATGCCATGTGTCATAATCAAGGCAGCTAAGAGGTAAATATCATTTTTGTTGTCTATGTAGACAGGTCCTTGAGGCTTTTGTCCAGTTCCTCCATGTACTCTTTCCAGTATTTCTTTTTTTCAGAGTGGAAGCATCCTAAGAAGCTTCCTTACCTTTGTTGTGCTGGCTACAATGGAGACAGCACAGATCCCCAACACTTCAATGATGCTTCCCTCGTGTGATGGGGAGCATCACCGACACCTTGGTGCACAGGGCAACAGAGTTGCCCCTCATCCCTTCCATTTTGCCATGGAGGCTGGTGAAATGGCATGGGGGAGAGTCCCTCATGTGATGAAGTCCACAGTTCCATCACTATGAAAAAGTAGTATGATGGTGGTATGACCAGGTTTAGGGGAAATATGTTGAGAGAGAGAGAGAGAGATCCTATAGCTAGGTTTCACTGTGTTACAGCTATATTCATAACTCACTTCTACAGCTACATATTTATTATTTTATTTATTTTATGTAGCTACAGCTACATAAAGTAATGGCACTATGAACACTTATATAACCAAGGAAAAGAAGAATGCATCATCAATAACATCCCCTTTCCTTGTGATATTTAGAGCTTTGTAAGGAACCCATTATGAGAAAGTGAAAGATGCTCCAATACATCTAATAAGCACAATGTTGTATCTCATTGGTTTTATGTCTCCTCTTCTGCTTTAAAGTTAGAATGTGCAGCCCTTTAGTCTAGTTGATTCATATTGCTAGTAGAATACCCCTACTGAGGAAACCAATTGAATGACACTTAAAGATAAGTGTTCATGAAAATCACTGAGGAATGCACAATCTGTGCCCAACTATATGAAACATATGGTAATTGCAGCTGGCATTTAGTGAGAGAGTGTAAGGGCATTCCCAACTCTCCTTGCAATTTGCAAAATCCCATTTTGGCACACGTTAACACTTAAAATTATATTTTAGTAACCCTGTTGCTTGATCAAATTTGGCTAGCATAGTTCTATATAGGATACAATGAGAACAACATATCAGCAATTGCTATTACATTTTGGGGGAAAATCCAATCTTTCTAAAAAGAAGTATGCAGTAGAAAAAAATCTTCATGTGCAAAAAACATCGGATGCAGTCCAACCATATTTAGCACTTAAAACTTCACCTAAAATTAGCATTTTCAAATGACAACTGTTATCAAGATGAGAGAGATGCAATCTAACCCTATTCATGGTAATTCAGAGGGGAAAAAATATCAAGTCCAATGAGATAAAGGCACTAATTCCAAATGCCATTGTCATTTGGATTCTTACTCTTGAGTAAGTCTGCACAGGCAACAAGATTGCATTCAGATATTATTTTTTTCCAAATCTCAGGTCCATGAAAATTAGTACACCTTTTAATGTGTCATTTCTAATGTGTAGTTTTCTAGCAACATACATACAAAATGTGACAATAGATATAAATTATGGGGCATGTGGAATGTTTCAATTTATTTTTATATGTAATGGGATGAAAATCAATTAATTAAAAATGCAAAATTTATAGGTGTATGACATTGGTTATTAAAGGTATTTTGGGACAACAGTTCCTAAAGTCCTCCAATTAAGGTAGTGGCTATGGGAATTGTAGCTCAAAAATAACATTTTCAAGTTCAACACTAAGATGAAGAGTAGACAGGATTAACTACTGTAACTGGAATACTTTTAGCTACAACAGAAATCTGTCCAGCAAGATTTTCCCACTGCAGTGTAATTCCCTGCCAGCATCTTTACGCTATGATATCAGCTGCTGGTTTGTAAATCAGTAAGGCAGTGAATGTACTCTGTTTTACTCTTTTACTTGAGCTAAGGTGTACCATGATTGGCTCTTTTAAATTAGAGGATGAGGCAGAGAGGAAGGAAACAGATCAAATTCATCATGTAATCAGTAAGGGAGCCATAAGCCTCCACTTTGAGATCAACACTTTGTAAAAGCACAGTAGTCATTCCTGTCTTTGTGTGTTTATGTGTGTGTGACATAGGATTCTAGAAACCCATTCAGCATAAGAACAAATTGGCATATTTTCAAAGCATATGGTTAGCAAAAACACTTTTCAAGAAAATAGTGAGAAAACAGGAATTGTAACAATACCCATAGGCCGTGGATCCTCACAAGAATACAGATCAGCATAATCATCAGAGAAAAATCCTATACATGTGATGAGGTCCCAGGACAACATGTACAATACAGGGTGATATAATCTAAAACAAGTTTGGGTAATAATGAGCCAGTTCCCTCGAGATTCCTTGCAGCAGGAGCAGGGGTTCTGGGAGGATTATACATACATGTGGATTTTTGTCCATTTTAGCTCATTGGGAGGGAATCTGTGCAGTTTCTAGTGAAAAAACATTAGAAAGAGGTTAAAAGAAGGCAGTTCAGTGGGTGCAAAAATGGTGCCTAAAGGCCAGATTTCCTACCCCAGTCTAAAAGGAATGCAAGTATAGTGAGAATTGGGTTTATATACATACAGATATACAGGGATCACCAAGCTCTAAATCCATTGTTAGTCTCACTTGGAGAAAATTGATGACACCCCCATATGTTGTTGACACTTATACCATTCAAGAGCTCATTCAGTTGGTATATTCTTATTGAAATGAAGAAATAGGATTTAGTCTTACATTAATCTTCATATATGTGTTATATATGAAGAGAAAGAGATAAATATCTTGAGGTAAACAGAGACTAGAGTAACTTTGAATGCTGAAGCACACATACCTATCTGGCTGAAACTGTGCAAACTGATTCTATCTGTTCTCCTTATACCACATTGTGATACATTAACCCCTGATTTTTATGCTTTCAGCTCTGCACATGCAACCTATCCTTCATACCTAGCCCCTTCTGATGGACTTCCTGAGATTACTGAAAACATCACTCTTGCCTGTGAATAAATTTGATTCAAACAGCCAATCCTTTAATTTAGGGTGCACCATATATTTGTTCTGGGTAGCAAAGAAAGTCATTGAATTTTTATTTGAGCCTGCCATTTTTTAATGCCCTGGTCTCAGAACCAGTCAAAGGAAAGTAATTTTTCAAGATTCCACCTCTCTGACATTCAGTGCAAAGGGTATGATGTTTGAATGGTGATATGACACACAAAGGCACCCAACCTGTATGGCATACTAGATTAAATAATCCTCAAACTTTGCTCTTTTCAAAAACCAGCATGCTAGTAAGTTATGTGTCATAAAGACCTTTTGTTACGAGTCCTGTACCTGGAGAAAGAGCCCTGGGAACACAATAGGTGTTTGTCCTTTGTTGCGAACAGTGGCATATTATTCAGGCAAGCAAACACCTATGTGCCATTGAACTTTACAAAATGTCCCAACGTGTAACAGCAGGAAGGTGTTTTAAAAACAAATGAAAGAATTTATCACAAAAGGAAGCAGTGGGTTGCTATCAGGTTAAGTTATAGCAAGGTATATAGAAGCTAACAGTAACACTACCTGATAGTATAATGCAAGCAGCCTGTAGGTGATGTAAGATTTGATAATACAAAATTTAACAAACGAACTCACCAACTGTGGGTCCTTGCCTTGCACTGAATCAGTAGAGGAAGAGAAATAAGTAGTATTTAACTCTGACTTCTGGCCAAACAGATGTTTTACCACTCCAACAGATGTGCCACTGAAATATACATGTGATATTGCAGAATATTCAAGACTAGTTAGCTTGTCAGGATGAGATGTTCTTCCCAATCCCAGGACATTCATCTTTATGGGTTCCATGGGTATAGAGGCCAGAATCCTATTTATGTCCTCTTAGTTAGTTTCATTGTGAGAGGAGGTATTCATTTATTTCTTGTATAACCCTTCCACATCCACTCAGTAAGGTAGCTTTATAGTTCCATTGTGCATCCCTGTGGGCATGTAGCGGCAAAGGGATTGTTGGTAGCATCTGGCTATAATTCTGCTACTTTTTTCCTCCAGCTGCAGAATAGTGGGCATAGTGGCAAACTTGATACTGCCATTTACCCCCTCTCTTTCCTTCATAAGACAATTTGTTTGATCAGGAATAAATAGATTGAAAGTAAATTAGGCTTTGTCCATTTCATGATCTGAAGATCACATCATCAGATCTAACTAGAGAGCTTCAGGAAATATCACTCCATATTTGTAGAATTCAGAAACTGGCTCCTGACCATTACTCCCAAAGTGAAGGCTGGAATGCGAAAGGCAGCCAACTTGTATATGAACATTCCATTTGGCTATAGGATGGCAGCTTGGTGAGGAACTTCTTTTCATTTGTGATCTCCCACTATGGGTTCCTACAACCAGAGAATATCCCCCATGCTTATATATATATATATATATATATATATATATATAGCGTATTCTCTACACAGTTTTATTTTGAGATAATGCTGAATCCTAGGCATAGTGGCAATACTATTGGAAGCCAACCTGAGTCCCCTTGGGGAAAGGAGGTGGGATATAAATAAAGCATCTATTATTATTATTATTATTATTATTATTATTATTATTATTATTATTGTGGTAGCTACTATTGCTGCTGCTGCTGTTAATTACCTGATAATGATATGCTAGTAATAATATTTAGTGAGAGACAACCAACTGTATGAACCTTAATAAAAGCAAGTGTCTCTAAGATATAAAATCAATATAATCTGAAAAAGTACCAAAGTTTTAAGAAAAAAGCAAGGAATTATTTTATATGGTAATATGAATCAAAAGTACTATTTGATATGAAAGACATATTTTAAAATGTTAATCAGATGTATTTATTTATTTATTTATTTATTTATTTCAAACACTTTTATCCTGCCCTTCTCAACCCCTGGGGGGACTCAGGGTGGCTTCCAATTGGCAACATAATAAATACAAACACCAATAATTACAATAGTTGAAAGCATAAAACATTTAAACAATATACTTACAGTCTGCTGAACTATTACCAGTCTGGTGGCCATTATCTGGCCATATGCCAGATAATGATTGAGTACTCCATTTAACTTACCCATAATCCATTTCCAAGCATTTGTCAACATTGTCAATTGTCATTTCCACCTAATTACCCGAAGGCCTGGTCCCACATCCATGATTTTACCTTCTTTCTAAAGGTGACCTAATTTCCCTGAGGAGTCAATTCCACAGGTGAGGGACCACCACCACGAAGGCCCTATCCCTTGTCCCCACCAAGCATATTTGAGACAAAGGTGGAGCTGAGAGCAAGGCCAAGGTGGGACGTAGAAGGAAATACGTTCAGACAGGTACGTTCAGACTGAGCCGTATAGGTCAAAACCAGCACTTTGAATTGTGCTCAGAACTGGATCAGCAGCCAGTTGAGCTGACATAATGGGTGGTGGTATGCTCCCTATATGATGCTCCGGTGAGTAACCTAGCTGCCACCCTTTGGACTAATTGCAGTTTCTGAACAGTCTTCAAAGGCAGCCCCACTCCAGTGCAATAAGAATACAACGTAATATAGAATAGGTTCTATTCTCTCCCATAATGTGAGCTTTATAGTATGGTTTATGCTTCCCGTAAACTTGTTATGGCCTTTTGGAGGAGAAGATGGTCTATAAAAATGAGATATCATTCGTGTTGCAGTAATTTTTTGGGGTGTGACAAGAGAATGGACCACTGGGCCAGATCAGACTTCCCAAGGTATGGTCGTAGCTGGCACACAAGTTTTAATTGTGCAAAAGCTCTCTCCCAGCCACCGCTGAGACCTGGGGTTCCAGCCTCAGCAATGAGTCAGCATCACTGTGTCTTCAGGGGAGTGTAACCCCATCTAACACAGGCTGTAACCCTGTGGAGGCTAAGAGATGCAGCAATTCTGAACCTGATCAGGTGGTGGTTGGTCCATGGCAAAGGAGCAATGGTCAGCTCCTCCACCCCACCACCGTCATCCCATCCCTGACAGAAAACCAGATCTAGTGTGTGCCCAGCACTATGGCTGGGACCAGATTCTAATTGGGACAGGCCCACAGTTGCCATGGCAGCCATGAAGTCCTGAGCCGCACCGGACAGAGAGGTCTCAGAATGAACACTGAAGCCTCCCAGCACTAAAAGTCATTGAGACTCCAATGTCAGGTCCAAGACCACTCCGGCTAGCTCAGATAGGGAGACTGTAATGCAGCGGGGTAGTCGGTACACTAACAGAATCCCTATCCTGTTCCGGTCACCTACCTTACTGCCAACACATTCGAAGGAGGTTGACTTTGGGGTGGAGCACCTCGTCAGGGAGATAGAATCCTTATAGACCACTGCGACTCCACCTCCCCTCCCTCCAGGTCTTGACTGGTGCTGTACAGTCGCCTGGTGGACAGATCTGGGAGAGGTTAACCCCTCCCATCTCATCCAACCAGGTCTCTGTTCAAGCCAGGTCAGCATTTTCTTCATGGATTAGATCCTGGATAATAGATGTCTTTCCATTCACTGACTTGGCATTAAACAGCACCATTCTTAACCTAGAGGGACTGCCATCTTAACATCTCAGCTGTACCATGCCAAGAGAATGCTTTGGAATTGCCAATTTTCTTTCAAAAATGTTGGGCCTGACTGGTTGTTGTCTTGTATCATAAGTATATTTTGGAGTTGCCAATGTTCTTTCGTGAATGTTTGGTTCAAATTTGTTGTTGTGCCATATTAATAGGATATTTTGGAATTGCCAAGGAACTCTCACAAATTTTGAGCTGAATTTGATGTTTTGTTCACCCTTTCCCATATCTCTTCCTCCCCGTTACCACCTCTATGGTAGTCCCTCTACCTGCAGAACCACCACCACCACCCCACTGAGGAAACTCCCTCCTCCCTCCCTAGCCCTTGATCTAGTTGTTGAACTATGATAGAAGACATTTGCATGATTATTTGTATCTGGACCCCAAGGTTACCTCCCCTCTATGCCACCAGTTCCCTCCAATACCCCCAGGACAATGAAGTGCAAGTGCTAAAGCAATTGGGGCAAGGGGATATAGATACATAGATGTTGACAACAAATTAGGAATATAAAGTTCTGATAATATAATATTCCTATGGGTGGGAATTAAAGTGCTGGTACAGTGTCACAACTCAATTGTCAAAGTGTTAATGCAACAACAACCTAATCACATTTATGCTAGGGTGGTGTGGGACCAGTGAATTGCACATATAATATATAACAGCAGTCTTGATATAATAAAACCTATGACTCAATAGCAGCAGGATAAGTTCATAAAGATCTTAAGAAATCAGATAGATGTTAAAAATAGTCAGGGCTACAGACAGGTATAGAGAGGTAAGTGGCAGCGATTGAATTAGAAGGTGTTCTTTGCCAACGCAGACCAGGCCAACTGTACTATCAGGTGACCCGTGGAGAAACCAGCCTGCATCAGCTGCAACAGCCAGCCAGACCACCCTAGAACTGAAGAACCCCTCCAGCTGTCAATTATAACCCCTTGAACATCCACTATAAACCTCTAACTGTCCACTAGTCCAATTTACAATTCCATTGGTAATAAATGTCGAAGGTATTCAGCTCAGCAGTAGTTCTTGGTGTGTTGTCCAGCACAGCTGAACACTGAACACTGACAAATAACAATTCTGGTTAGCAAGCTGTGACCTTGGAAACACTGAGTTGTGGAGTTTCCTCCTCCAGGCCAATGGCATGATTCCAGAAGCTGGAGCAACAAGGTGGAAGAAGTAGTTGCTCTCCAAAGACAGGGCAACAGCACCAGTCCCTCTGTAGGATGGGAGGGGGGCCTCGCGGGTGGAATAGCGGGTGGATGCTCAACACAACAAAGGTCCCAAGATCCCAGGAACAGCCAGGGCCCTCCAGATGCCAACCTCCTCGGACGCTGTCCTCCTGGTTCAGCAAGGAGGTGGTGAATGATAGAATGGCCTTGGGGTCGCTGCCCTCCGCTGGTTGGGAGGTGGCCTTCCTCCCAGCTGCTGCCTCCCAGTTCAATGAGACAACAGCAACAACAGCAGCAAAAGCAGCAATGCAAAGCACCAGTGATGGCAAAGTAGCAGCTGCAGGGGCTCCGTCTCCTGATCCTCTCTCCTTGGCTCCCTGTGGTAGCTGCCTCCCGGGTCGGCGAGGCAGTTCCCTTGATGATCAGAATGGAGCCATGGAGGAGCTTCTCCCACAGCAGTCCCAGGAAGTCCCAGCAATTAACGATGGAAAGAGCTGGCTATAGAGAACAGTGTTCATTGTGCAATTAAATAGCCAGTAGCAGGTAAGTTCTTGGCAGTTCTTAACAGTTTTTAGTAGATGAAATCATTTCTAGATTTCCCTCCTACTATAAGTGTTCTGATAGCATTAATGGAGTGAGATTTGGTACTCAAAGGATATCCTGCATTACAGAACATTCTAGTGAAACCTGCAAAACCAAACCTGCTTGCAAGCCCTGATATCTCCATGATCTGTCTTATACAATTTTTGTTACGGCATTTACCTAAACAAATATGAATTGCCTGCAAATTGAAAGTGGCTTGGATATTTAATTAAATTGTGTTGCATGTGCTTGAACTTTAGACTTCCAGGTATGAAGTGGGTGGCAGACACTTGCTAAAAGCAATCAGATTGACTTTTTTGTAGCAGAGCTTTGTCAAGGCCTTGGAGGCAAATGTGTAGCTACCTAGCTATTCTGTCAGTCTTTGAACAGGAAAGAAAGAAGAAAACATAATCTAAATTGTCATATTTTTCATATTGGATTTATTTATATAAATTAGAAAACAAAACCAGATCGGCACTTCTTTCACGGCACAGTGAATGATATTTCCAAATGGATTCATCAGTTACTTTTCATTACAACTGCAAAAACAATTAAAAGTCTTTGAGTTACATTTTATTAAATTCATTTCCCTGTCCACCTACGCACAAAGGCATTTATTTGTACAATTAAAAAACAGATATTATTATGTGTCATCATAGCTGAAGTGATTCAGTGACTAAAATCTTTTGAGATCCCTTCTCAAGATTTCCAAGCATGTGGAGAAGGACCTTTATGCAGAAACAATTACATGTATAGAGCTGTTTCGTATGTCATATGGAGCAATTGAAATCTAAAATATAGTTTATTTTGTTTTTATTATCTATCTGAAGACTCTAGGGTAATTTACAATGAACATCTACAATATAATAGATAATTCTAAATGATTGAAATATATATTTAAAAATATTACTTCAATTTAAAAAAGATGAGTTAATGCCAGAGAGAGAGACAAAGCAAGGGAGGGAGTCCTTCAGTTATTGGGGGCACAAGCCATTTACTGTTTGCAATGTTATTTCCAATATTTTGAATTCAGAACAAAAACATATTGGCAGGCAGTCTAATTCCTTCTGAGAATGCATTTACTCTGTAGAATTAATGAGGTTTAATACCATTTTAATTGCCATGGCCTAGTGTATGGAATTGTGGGAGTCATAGTTTGGTGCAAGACCAGCAAATTCTGAAGGCCTTGTAAATCTGCTATGATTCCATAGTATTGTGGAAGTTAAAGTGGTGTCAAACTGCATTAATTCTTCAGTATTGGTGTACCCTGAATGGCATTCTAGTAAACAATACCCAAACTATGCACCTGTTTCTCCAGGAGGAGTACAACTGCATCCAGAATAGGAAGCTTATGTAATTCCTAAATTCAAGAACCAGGACTTCAAAGAACCTCCATTTTCCTGGAATTTGGCTTCAATTTATTCATCCTCATCTTACCCATTACTGTGCCAAGGCCCTGATCGAGCACCTTGTAGCCCCAGCCAGCTCTAATTATAAGGAGAATAAGGATAAGGAGAAGCTCTAATGATAAGGAGAAGTAGAGTTGAGTGTCATTAGAGTACTGATTGCATGAAGCTCAGCAGCCCAATGTAGATGTCAAACTAAATAAAGAAATAAATAAAGAAATAAAGTGAAACTACATGGGAGACAAGACATGCAATAGCCATCTCCTTCTTCCTGGTCAAAACCGTGCCTCTGCTGTCAGTACAGGTCATCTGTGATGGTCAGAAATACTTCCAGAGCACTCTGGTTTTCTGACAATGTTGACACTAACAGAAATGTGATCTGTCCTCTTTCCCCTGTTCTGATGAGTCCAGGGAAAGGGGGATGGTGGCAGTGTCCTATGTGAATATTGGCTCAGTCCAGATCAGATCCAGTCATGCTGTCCACACTGTGAAAGAAGTTTTGGACTGCTCAGAAATTTCACTCAGACTCCAGAGTATTTGCTGACTTTCCTCAGCACAAGGATAAACCATTTAAACCAAGTTTATCCAATGTTAAGGACCAGAAGATCTAGGAGATCATGTAGGCATCCAAAAGCAGCTTCTCTGCCAGTGTAGATATACTTTCAGTTAGTCATACTTACATTCTGCTGGTATCAATGAGACTTTAACCCATGCAAAGGATGGGAATTAAGTCTCAGGATCCTGGGTGTATTTTGTTTAATTTCTTTATAAATGACATATGGGTGGAATAAAAAGCATGCTTATCAAATGTGCAGATGGCACACAATTGTGGGATGAGGATTTAATACTCCAGAGAATAAGAACAAAATTCAAAATGACCCTGACAGATTGGAGAGCAAGAAACTGACAAATTGAATCTCAACATTGCTAAATATAAGAAGCTACGGAAAGGAGAGGAAATGCAATGCACAATTATTGGGTGGTACCACCTTACTTTAGAGCAATACATGCTGAAAAGGATTTAGGGGTCTTAGTAGAATGAAAACCAGAGATGGATCATCAATGTGAATCACGAACCAAAGAAACCAAGGCAATTCTGGGCTATGAAAATAGGATTATAGTGTGGAGATAGAAGGGAGTAATTAAGCCCATTCCATTTTGCTTTGGACACATCTCACTTGGAATCCTATGACCAGTTCAGGACACCACCTTTCAAGAAGGATACACAGTGGAAAAATGTCCAAAAAGGGCCAGCTAGATTGTTAAAATCTGGAAACCAAACCTTATGAGAAATGGCTATAGCAGCTAAATATGTCTACATTGAATAAAAGAAAACTGAGACAACATGATACTCACTTTTATATTTTGTATATCTGCAGAGGTGTCCTATGGGACTAGCTGGTTTTCTTGTTTCTTGGTTGTTTGTTCTGGTTGTTGTTTTTTGGAAGCCACCTTTGTGTTTCAGCTATAGATAGAAGGCAGGATATAAATCTAATAAAGAAATAAAAGAAATAGATTTCTATATTGCTTTGTTCCAAAAGATTGTACTGAAAGCCAACTTTGTGTTGTTAGAAATTGTTCTATCTCAGAGCTTCTGTTTCGTTTAGAAAAGCATACAAAATTATTTGAAGGCAGATTCTGTATACCCCGCAGTATATTTTATGCATTTAAATAGCTATTGATTTCAAATCAAGTAGATGAATGGAATAAAAAAGTAAAAAGAAGTATGGCTGAAGCAGCATAAAGGCTGAAGCAATTAACATTGCTTTTGGCACATTTTAAACACAATAGACTACTTAACCTGATCATGTACAGCAACTACCAAAATAGACATGGGATGGATGGAATACCATTGGAAGCATGGACAATTCCTTTAAAAATCCTTCTTGTTTTGGTGATTTAGTAGAAAACTAGACAAGGGATGCATTATCAATTCCCCTGAAAAATGTGTCATGCTGTGTGGCCCATCAGGCAGCATCAGTGCATTGAATACAAATCTCAGAGAATGGGAAAAAAGCTCCAACTGAAACTGACAATTGGATATTATCAAAGGGACAATATCAAAGCTGGACATCCTTTTGAAGCATCCATTTAGGAACACCCAAATAGTCACTAGTGCATTCGCATGTTGGTATTCTTGAAAGGAGGTCGATGGGGGAGGAGGAATGGTTAGTTTTTATTCCTCTCTTCTTGCAATACTTATTGTTGCTATGGACTAACAACGAGAAAAGAATACTTAATTATATTTTATACGTGGCCTAAGTGAATTGATTTAATTTATGTTGGGGGGCTCCTTAGAGCAGCTTAGACCTGTTATGAGTAGAGAAAGATAGTTTTGCTCTTCCCAATACCACTTAAAAAAATAACCTGATGAATGAGATTTTGCCATCTCATTCATGAGGAATATACTTCAGGTTTGGCAGAAGTCTGAACAGAGGACAGGAATTCTAAGGTGGTTCCTGATATGAAGTGTACTTCTTATGAAAGTAACATAAAGTGAACCTGATTTCATTCCGCAATGCTAATGAAAAATCTGGTCCATAACTGAAGATATATAATGTGCTCCTGGTATCCAGTAAGGGCTTCTTCCAAGAACCATCCAAGGAGTCAAACTGAATGGATGCTCAATTTCCACTATATACAATGGTATAGTAAAAATACTGTTCCTTACATACCATGGCAAAGTCAAGATTCGCTTTTTGGAGATATATATATTGCAAAGCCATGGATGATTTAATTTATGGACACAGAACCCATGGATATGGAGAGCTAAATGTATTCCCACCTCTGCATGGTGGAAAAATGTGTTTGGGGTTCATTTCATAGAATCAAAGAGTTGGAAGAGACCTCATGGGCCATCCAGTCCAACCCCCTGCCAAGAAACAGGAATATTGCATTCAAATCACCCCCGACAGATGGCCATCCAGCCTCTGTTTAAAAGCTTCCAAAGAAGGAGCCTCCACCACACTCTGGGGCAGAGAGTTCCACTGTTGAATGGCTCTCACAGTCAGGAAGTTCTCCCTCATTTCAGATGGAATCTCCTTTCTTGTAGTTTGAAGTCATTGTTTCGTGTCCTAGTCTCCAGGGAAGCAGAAAACAAGCTCGCTCCCTCCTCCCTGTGGCTTCCCCTCACATATTTATACATGGCTATCATATCTCCTCTCAGCCTTCTCTTCTTCAGGCTAAACATGCCCAGCTCCTTAAGCCGCTCCTCATAGGGCTTGTTCTCCAGACCCTTGATCATTTTAGTTGCCCTCCTCTGGACACATTCCAGCTTGTCAATAGCTCTCTTGAATTGTGGTGCCCCGAATTGGACACAATATTCCAGATGTGGTCTAAGCAAAGCGGAATAGAGGGGTAGCATTACTTCCCTAGATCTAGACACTATGCTCCAAGGGAGCAAGCTTGTTTTCTGCTTCCCTGGAGACTAGGACGTGGAACAATGGCTTCAAACTACAAGAGAGGAGATTCCATCTGAACATGAGGAAGAACTTCCTGACTGTGAGAGCCGTTCAGCAGTGGAACTCTCTGCCCCGGAGTGTGGTGGAGGCTCCTTCTTTGGAAGCTTTTAAACAGAGGCTGGATGGCCATCTGTCAGGGGTGATTTGAATGCAGTATTCCTGCTTCTTGACAGGGGGTTGGACTGGATGGCCCATGAGGTCTCTTCCAACTCTTTGATTCTATGATCTATGATCTATGATCTCTATTGATGCAGGCCAAAATCCCATTGGCTTTTTTTGCCACCACATCACATTGTTGGCTCATGTTTAACTTGTTGTCCACAAGGATTCTAAGATCTTTTTCACACATACTGTATCTTTGCATTTCGTTTTTCCTGCCAAAGTGGAGTATCTTGCATTTGTCCCCGTTGAACTTCATTTTGTTAGTTTTGGCCCATCTTCCTAATCTGTCAAGATCGTTTTGAATTCTGCTCCTGTCCTCTGGAGTATTGGCTATCCCTCCCAATTTGGTGTCGTCTGCAAACTTGTTGATCATGCCTTCTAGCCCTTCATCTAAATCATTAATAAAGATGTTGAACAGGACCGGGCCCAGGACGGAACTCTGTGGCACTCCACTTATCACTTCTTTCCAAGATGAAGAGGAAGCATTGGTGAGCACCCTCTGGGTTCGTCAATTTAACCAATTACTGATCCACCTCACCGTAGTTTTGCCTAGCCCACAGTGAGGTGGATCAGTAATTTTTAAGTAAAGCAATCCAATTAACCAATCCTGGGTGAGATAGGTTGGGCCAGTTCCCAACAGGAACTAGTCACAGCTGTTTTGACTCATTCTGTGTTCTCTGGGCTCAGGTGGTCTGGGAACCCAGAATAGCAGTCCCCTGTGTCCCTCTGTGTCATGGCAGTCCCCAGCCATGACATGTCTCCTACCTTCTTGTATGTACTCTGACCGATTATAACTAGTACATGGTGAATTGAACAAGAGGGGGGGGGGGTTCTCCTCCTCCCTCTCATTTCTCATTCAGCAAACCAGCTCTCTGGTTAGCATCAACTAGAGTGGTGACCTTGCTTCTATTGGCCACCACAACACAGGGGCAGGGGTCACTCTAAGGAGTCTGCATAGCAGTCTCAAACCATGTTTAGTGTGACTGGGCACACTGCCTCTAAGGTGACAGTGGGAATCTAAATGAAGACACCATGCATGCTCAGTCCAGCTACCGGAACACCAGTTTCAGCCTGTATTAGCATAGAAAAGCACCTGGTATAGCTGGAGATCCAAATGCTACTAAGCACTACCCCAGATATGTGGGATACCTCACTCATCATATCAAAAATGTTTTAGACTCTCCTGAATTCACCCACCTCCCAGCAGATCTTTGGAAATGCAATTTTCAGATGAGGTCTCTGTGGTGTCTTAAGGATATGCCCTTAGGAGTGCATATACCCTCCTAAGGGCATATGCCATGGCAATAAAGGCAACAAAGAAATTTTTCTTTTTGACCAATATTGCATCTGCAAAGAACTGTCCGATGAGCTGTTTCAAGTTTTCAGAGGCTTTTAAAATCCCACCATCTAGAATGGGAGCCTTGACAACTCGGCAGCCCACTGTGAAGCTTTTGCTCGGTTCTTTGCAGAAAAAGTCGCTCTGATCTGTTCTGGTCTGGACACCATGTTAACGGCAGTGTCTGAGGATGTAACACGAGAATCTGCTTGTCTGATTCTGATGGATTCATTCCAATTGGTGAAACCCGAGGATGTGGACAAGATACTTGGGGGAATGATGCCGACCAGATGCATCCTAGACCCCTGTCCATCCTGTTTTTAAAGGAAGCCAGAGGGGGATTGGCTGAGTGGGTAAAGGTAGTGGTTAATGCCTCCCTTCAGGAAGGCAATATTCCAGCGTGTTTAAAACAAGCTGTTGAAAAACCATCACTGGATCCCACTCAATTCGACAACTATCGGCCTGTTTCCAATCTCCCCTTTTTGGGCAAAGTCGTGGAACATGTGGTGGCTTCACAACTCCAGGTATTCTTGGAAGACATGGATTATCTGGATTTGGCACAGTCTGGCTTTAGACCGGAGCATGGAACCGAGACAGTCTTGATCGTCTTAGTTGATGATCTACACCAGGAGCTAGACAGGGGGCGTGTGTCCCTGTTGGTCCTGCTGGACCTCTCAGTGGCCTTCGATACTGTTGACCACAGTATCCTTCTGAGATGCCTCGCGGGAATGGGCCTTGGAGGTACTGTTCTGCAGTGGCGCCTGTCCTTTCTGGAGGGTCGCACCCAGAAGGTGTTATTGGGGGACACCTGTTCAGCTACACAAGCATTGTCTTGTGGGGTTCCTCAGGGCTCAATACTGTCTCCCATGTTGTTTAACATCTACATGAAGCTGCTGGGGGAGATCACCTGGAGTTTCGGGGTGGGGTGTCACCTGTACGCAGATGACGTCCAACTTTGTCACTCCTTCCCACCTTCTACTAAGGAGGCTGTTCAGGTCCTGAACCGGTGCTTGGCCGCTGTGATGGTCTTGATGAGGGCAAACAAATTGAAATTGAATCCAGACAAGACAGAGGTACTCGTGGTCAGTCGTAAGGCCGAACAGGGCATAGGGTTACAGCCTTTGTTGGACGGGGTTACACTCCCCCTGAAGATGCAGGTTCGCAGCTTGGTTGTGATCTTGGATTCATCGCTGAGCCTGGAACCCCAGGTTTTGGCAGTGACTCGGAGAGCATTCACATAGCTTGTGCACCAGGTGCGCCCGTACCTTGGGAAGTCTGACTTGGCCACGGTAGTCCACACTCTGTTTACATCCCATATAGACTACTGCAATGTGGGGTTGCCTTTGAAGACTGTCCGGAAGCTTCAAATGATCCAATGGATGGCAGCCAGGTTACTAACAGGAGCGGCGCTCAGGGAGCATACCCCTCCTCTGTTGCGCCAGCTCCACTGGCTGCCAGTTTGGTACCGGGCACAAATCAAAGTGCTGGCTTTAGCCCAACTTATGCATTTCCTCCTATGAACCAGCTAGGACATTAAGATCATCTGGGGAGGCCCTGCTCTCAATCCCGCCTGCGTCACAAATAAGTTTGGCGGGGATGAGAGACAGGGCCTTCTTGGTGGTGGCCCCTCTGCTATGGAATGCCCTTCCTACAGACATTAGATTTGCCCCTTCCTTGTTAGCATTTTGGAGGAAAGTAAAGACCTGGTTGTTTGAGCAAGCATTTGAAAAGGCAGTGTAACAAACATAGAAATATGGAACAATTGGATGATGAGATTGGATCTTGATTTTAACTAAAAGACGCTAATGAGATATGTTTTATTGATTTTGTAATGATTGTTTTTATGCTATTATTTTAATTGTTTTTAACTGCTCTATGATGTTTTGAGCATTGAATTTTTGCTACTGTAAACCGCTTTGAGTCGCCAAAGGGCTGAGAAAAGCGATATATAAATATAGTAAATAAATATATAAATATGTGGGCAATGTTGTTAGTCTTATCCAAATTAATTTCATATGTTGCACATTTAATTGATATTTATATTTATCTTCCTGAAAACATAAATTAAAGGCAACCTTATATTTTTTTGTATTTCAATCAAGAAAGGTATATTGCTTTTGAATATGCAATATAATCATACACTGATGCAGACTCTGATTGCATGGGTTCCATTTAGCAAGTGGTACTGCAATGCGCTCTATGTGGGGCTGCCCTTGAAAATGGCTCGGAAGTTCCAACTGGTCCAACGAGCAGCAGCCAGGATGTTAACTGGGGCCCCTTACAGAGAGAGGTCAACCCTCCTGTTCAAGGAGCTCCACTGGCTGCCGTTTATTTTCCGAGCCCAGTTTAAGGTGCAGGTGCTTACCTACAAAGCCCTGAATGGTTTGGGACCATCCTACCTGCGTGACCGCATCTCCATCTATGAACCCACGCGTTCATTCCGGTCATCTGGAGAGGCCCTGCCTGCGTCGCAAGCGCGCTTGGTGGGGACACAAGACAGGGCCTTTTCCGTGGTGGCCCCCCGGCTCTGGAACACCCTCCCCAAAGATCTTAGACAGGCCCCTACATTGGCAGTCTTCAGAAAGAACCATAAGACCTGGCTGTTCCGATGTGCCTTCCCTGATTAGGAAATCTCCAATACCAAGTCCCAGAAGCACTTTATTAGAACTAAGATTGCTGCACACTGCACTTGCCCTATAATGCTTTATATACCACCTGTCACATCAGAACTTTTAATCCTGTACCCATTACTCTGGCCCGGCCCAGTTTTATTGTGTCTTAGTGTATTGTTTATTGCCTATTGTTTATTTTGCTTTAATTGTTTTAATTTGCTTTAGGTTTTGTATTGTTATATTGTGTGCTGAGGCCTTGACCTTTGTAAGCCGCATCAAGTCCTTTGGGAGATGCTAGCGTGGTACAAACAAAGTTTAATAATAGCAATAATAATAATACTTAACAATATAGAATGCAATCTCAGCCCAGATTCAGGTGTGCATTCAGAGATATTGCTCCATGAAATAAACCAGACAGCAGTGTAGATCAGGAATGAGAAACCTCTGCCCACTGGATAAATTCAGTTCACCTGTGTGCGTTTCAGAGGATGCAATGCATCTTCAAAGTCTCACCTCCTCAAAGAACAGACAGCAGAAATGGAACATGGATTTAGTCCTTATTTATGCTTGCTGACCAGGAGAAAAGAAGCCTACAGCTGAACTCAAAAGAAATACATTACAAATAACTATACCCTTATCAGAAACCTCAAGGAAAGCTCCTTGAATCCCTTTCCCCATGCAAAAAGTGACATGAGGTGCATCTAAACTGTAAAATTAATGCAGTTTGATATGACTTCAACTACAATAGCTCCGTGCTATGGAATCAAGGGCATTCCAGTATTGCAAGGGCATTCCAGTATAGCCTTCTCTGCCAAATAGTGCTGGTGCCTCACCAAATTACAATTTTCATGATTGCATAGCATTGAGCCATGGCAGTTAAAGTGGTGTCAAACTGCACTAATTCTACCACTTTGATGCACCCAAAGATTAATTATCCTCTGCCCCTCTATGATGGGAGAAAGGTGTTTGAAAGACATCAAAGGATAGGGCTCTGGACATCCACCTCACAAGAAGTGTCCCCTCACATCTATCACACAAGAAGAGCCCTCAAGAACAATCTGCTCATGAGACCCTAGCAGTAATGCAGTTATGTTGTGCAGGATTTGAGTGTGTTATCAAGCAGGCTAAGAGGAAATCCTAATTTTTCTACTGAATTTGGTTCTGATTATTGCCAGCATCATGTTAATGGATAGATGTCAATCTTGTAATTTGTAACCAACAGAAAATTGATGACTGCCCCCTGTTTCTGGAGACCTAAATGTGCTGCATATGCACATTTGTGATCCTTTTGCTGATCCCTTGACTCTGGTGCATTGGCCAGCAACAGCACTTGAGATAACTGATAACCACCAGCAATTTTATATTCTGTGGTCACTGGTATGCCAGAGGGCAGGATGGCGATGGTAAATGCCATCCCCTGTAAAAAGTGGCAACCAGTTCCAAATCAACATTGACCTAACTGTTTACATGTCCCAAAATGATAAGTCAGCTCTGGAGCCCTGAGGTAGCTTCAGAACATTTCGCAACTTTGGGTAATGAGGAGCAATGACACAATAAGCAGCATTGCCAGACATGTAAGGAGATTTGGCCTTGTCAGTCATGTGGACTCCATGAAGTCCATTCACTCCCATCTCATTTCGCCTATGTAGATGACAAACAGCAAAACCAGAACATTTATCCTTTCCTCATCTGAGCTTAGCAATAAATTATAGAGAAGGCACAATTTAAATTCTTATTGTCCATTCACTATCATGTCCATTGTCAAATCATTACACACATATATCTCCACTTACATTTAAAAACTTTGTAGCTACTTGCCAGAGGAATGTGGAGAAGAGGTATTTTTGGATATGCAATTACTTTAAATACACTGTAACTCACACTGAGTTCTGGGGAGTCACATAAAAATTGAAACAGAAAAGCCAGTTTCCGAAGGCATAACTAATCTGGGACTCTTCTTGGTCTATTTTGGAAGTTGTTTGCAACTTTAATGGGGGTAATGAAACCCTGCTGAAGTTCTTTTATAAATCTATTCCTACTTACATTGATGGAGTTTGGTTTCTTACATTGAGCTTGAATGGAAAATTAGTAGATAAAGAAACCCAAAGTTGATTGTATATTGAGCAAATTTGTCAAGAAAGCAATCTAAGTCCAATAAAAATAGTCCTCTTGCTATGACTTTTTTATAGATTGTATTTTCTGAATGGAAGTGCATTTGGAATTCCCATGAAATGGCAGGAATGCAACAACCCCCCCTTTTTTTAGATTTTATTTTACTGCAAAAATAACAGATTCAGCAGTGCAGTCAGAGGGAAAAAAGAAATACACCAGCTTTCATGAAGCAATAAATTGGGTCCCCTGTGGCAGTACCATACTTGCAGATGCACAAAATCGGAAGTTCTTTCAAGGTAGTGAAACAAAACAACACAGAAGTGGGGACAATTGTGTGTGATTTCCTATAAGGGCAAATTTTGTTCTTTGCAAGATAGTATCAAAAGGCAGGAAAGGGATAAAACACACACACACACACACACACACACACACACACAGTATTTCCCTTTAAGAACTCAAACTGGCTAACACAAGAATAATGCAATAGCTAACTGGGCCCTACTCTTCTATTAGTTATTTATTCCACTGGGCATTGCCCAAGTGAGACAACTATACCAAGCAGCAAACACTTGTGAGCTTCCAGGGAGTTGTAGTTGTTATTCTTCTTGAACCCATTTTCAAAATGTTCTCAGTTGGAAAGCAGAATTGCTTTTATATTGCGATATGCCCTGTCATTCCTAAACTAACCTGCCACTAAAGATGTTTCTCTCAATTGAATGAAAAAAAGATCTCTTTCTCCCCTGTCATCCCAGGCCCCTTCCACACAGCCATATAATCCAGAATATCAAGACAGAAAATCCCACAATATCCACTTTGAACTAGGTTATACGAGTCCATATGTCAATATAGTCCAGTTCAGAGCAGAAAATGTAGGATTCTATTTGGCTGTGTGGAAGGGGCCTCAGATCTTGACATAGCCTTTAGCATCTATTTCCAGTTCCAGACTTGAAATATCCTTTTCTTTCCATTCTCAACATATTTTGCTTTGGAAGTACTTGTTTCCCTCTAAAAGAAAACAATTGCTTTGAGCATTTTAAGTTATTACTCTTTTGAGACAGAACCTTGAAGCAGGAGCCAGTTTCAAAAACATGCAGCTACTGAAGCTGGTGCATGACTGTGCTTTAACCATAGACTCTCAAGCTATTGAAAAAGTTGTATCTACTGCTTCGGTTTCTGTAGAAAATTGTATACCATATAATATGTCTTCTTGCTGATCAGGTAATCTGGTCTCAAGGATTACAAAAAAGAAAGATTTTGGTTCACAGAAACTATGGCACCAAAAACAAAGAAAGAGAAGTTAATTAATTAAATGTGGCACATTGTTCTTTGTCTATATACCGACGCGCACACATGCGTGCACAAACATACACAAACACCACATACACATTTTGGTCATTTTCAGTACATGTGATTCTTGGATGATATTTAGTATTACATTTTATGTATTTAAGGATTCTATTTTATGTAAATTTCTTACCGCTATGGGATTCCTTCTTTTCAAATACATGAATCTATATCGTATATCCCTTTTCCAGTCTTATAGGGATACACTAGAGTTGAAAAGAGGAGAAGAAAGGCAGAATGAGTAATGATTTCATTTTTCTTCTATTTTTTTGTTATGTTCCATCCTGGCTACTGTGAATATTCATAAATGAAGACTGTGATTGTGAAATACATTTAACTTCAATGACAAGTTAGATATTAAGGAAGTGAAACTATATTATAGAAAAACTATATTATACTGTATGATCAGCTAGTTCAGAATTGCAGAGATAACTTTCTGGCAGTTTAATATAGGTAATATAGAAGTACCAGTAATTGCAGGCATAAAATTAAGCATATTTGTTTTAATATAGTTGATATTTGTTTAATTTGATATGAAGAAATAAAGTTGTGAAGCAGAAAAATTAAATGTGGAAGAGATGTGTTCTATTTCTCCTCCTTTTATTGGCACAGAACATTTTAATAAGGCTAGACTTCACAGCTTGTAAACGCAGCTACACTAAAGCCAATCTTTAGAACAATGTGTGATACTAGAATAATTTCTTTCAAGTTCGCACATAGAACATGTGGTTAATTAATATAGTTGTCACTTATGAAAATTACAGAATGTAGTCCAAATTTTATGTTAGCATCGAGAAAATGAGACTTTTGACATTTCTTTTTGTTTTTAAGCAATGAATCCTTAACAAAAAGATAAATTAGTTATGATGGGAAAGCCAACTTGACACACTGACATATGAAGTAACATGAATTTTATTTAACATGAAAAAGTATTTTGTGAGCACAGCTGAAGTATTTGGTGAGCCCCTGATTTCCTTTTCTGTTCTATTAATCCGGGAGGTTTTTTTTAGAGATTAAAAAATTTCAAATGCTTAAAAAAGAAAAAAGTGGAGAAAGGAGGTGTTCAAGTGTTCAAAAACTTCAATATGTTGAATTCTATTCAAACCCTTTTTTGGGGGGGGGGGCATTTTTTACCTAATCCATAAATAGACTCAAGAACTACTCCTACCTTCCAGCTATAGACTCTTTTTCTTTTTTCCTAAGCCAAGAGAGTAAGGGAGACTGCCCAGCAATGAAGATAGTCATTGTGAGCAGTATTCAGATAACTTGGTACATGATGTAGATGCCTTCACCAGCAATCAGAATACAAAGGGCATCGTTATGAACTCTCACAGCTTTGTCCAGCTCCACCTACTTGATGCCTCACAGAAGGTAGAGACAAAAAAGAGTCAAGAATGTGTCCTGGATCAATTGTCTTCTCCCCACTCTCTGGTGGGCAGGAAGGGGGAACCAGGAAAAGATCTTAGAAGGTCAGAGTATCCTGATCGTCACCTAGCTTCCTCAGTCCACTTCTGAAGTCACATGGTGGACACGTAGGGTGATCCAGGAGAGGATCTGCTCTCTGACAAATACTTCTTTTGAGTGAAGACTCAAGAACTCTTTGAAAACTGCATAGAATTTGAAGACATCTGACATGGGAATAAATCAACACAGCATATTCCTACTTGTCACAATTCATCTCTGGCAGTAGAAGTGAACAGGATCACGGTGATCAGAAGATGTGGGAAATGATATCACTGAGGCTCAAGATAGAGATGGTTTGGTCAATGATATTAATACATAGAATGACATTGGGACACCAGTTCAAAGGGTAGTTTCTAATGAGAATGTTCCTACAGGGCATAGGGATGATAGTTTACTCTCTGAACCAGTGAGCTCCCAAGATTTGGAGTTTGAAAACAACTTGACACCTGGATAAATTAATGAACAGCCTCCCCATTTCCCAGGGATTGAAGAACAATCAACCTGGAGCTATCCTACCTTCCTTTTAAAGATCCTCTTTTTTTATATTGATTTACAGGCACTGGAGTGGTGCCTCCATCCCATACTTTTACTTCTTAATGGCTGCCCTCCTCCCACACTCCACTTGCAATCAAAGGCAGCCAGTTTTCAACAGCCACTGTTCTGTTGCAGCTGGAAAAAAAACATGGAGACTGAGCCCTTTCCATTATGGCCAACTCAACAAGGCAGACCAGCTAGATTAGCCCAAAGGAACTGGCCAAATCAAATCTGTGCACAAGCCTAGAGCCCACCACAGTTCATCTTTAGCCAATAAATAAGTAATAAGCAAACTCTGGACATCCATGTGAAAAACAAAAGGATAATTCTGCCAATGATGGAAAATGTTTTTGTTTCAGTAGCTAGAGAGTTAGATATGGATGAAAAAATATAGTAAATTTCTAAATAAACATCACTTGAAGCAGAAATTTTCAAATGTTGTTTTCATCAAAGTGAATAAAGCATAGGGGAAAGGGGGTTAGTCCCCTCCAGAGCCCCTCTCCACCAGTGTCAGAAATCTAATGGGAGAAAGGAGAGAGGTTCTGCTGCTTACACAAAGTCTTGGAAAAACATCATTCCCCAGCTGTCAGCACATTTTCAACCCTTTTAGTAAAGTAGCCAGAAAGGGAGGGAAAACTCCTCCACTCAACTATGTTCCCATTAGTATTTTTCATTATCTCTACAATCAGAGACCCTCAGGCTCAATCCATGATTCCCTTCAATTTTATCCAGCTTTCTGGTGCATTACACACCATTGACTGGGCAGAAGCTGAACATAGAAACATCTGGAACGTCTGCTTTTAAAAAATATTGCTAATCAAGGTAGGGGTGGTCATCTTGGGTAAGTTTGGGCCCCAAGTCTTCTGGGATCCGAGATGAGTTGAAATGGACCACCACCAGGGCCAAAATTGAAAACCTATAATAACCCTTTAGGGATGAGAGAGACTGCCAAAACAAAGAGTCCAGGAGCCACACATCTAATTTCAGAGGAAAAGAATGCTTCTTGTTTTTTAGTTTTCAGAATGCTACACAAATGGATGGGATTGGGTAGAATATAGTTCATAAGCCACATTTTGCGTATTCATAATTTAGACTACACTTATTGGACACCTTCAGCTGTATTATTTATAAAAATGACCCTAAATATTCTGGAAACATAATGTAAAAGGAACTTGGGAAGTTTCAAAGTCTTCTAAAAATCACTAAGTTGAGGATCCTTGATACTATTCCATTTTGTTCTGCATCTATGCAGATGTTTCAATGTATCAATAGTATCAATAGCGATGCCCTACCTTCCAAGCGTCCTCATTCATCAGAAACAGTCCTGATTAATTTTCCATCAACTCACTTTTTAGCTTCTTTTAAAATGTCCCATTTTCTCTCTCCTTCTACCTTTTTCTTCAGCTTACTCCAATTGCTAACTAATGTGTTTATGGTGTAAAAGTTATCTTCACCCAATTAACACTCTGGGAGAAGGGGAGAAAAAGGCAAAAGGCCCCAACCTTTCAACAGTTTAGTCAAAATCAAACTGCTGAAACATTACTAATTTATATGTTGTTCATCATTAATAACCTTTGTCATCTGTTACTGTGAAATGGTGCTTGGAGGGTATGTGATGCCAGAAGCAAAGATGTCCATTACCAAATCAGTTATACTTTTGGTTTTAGTAAACTTAAGAAAGACACTAATGGCTGAAACCATTGTTATAGTTCTAATTGATTTTGATAGAATTAAA
Organism: Anolis sagrei; assembly: GCF_037176765.1. Lineage (NCBI taxonomy): Eukaryota > Metazoa > Chordata > Lepidosauria > Squamata > Anolidae > Anolis > Anolis sagrei. The sequence goes on from NC_090023.1 coordinate 118,579,032, forward strand.
TTGCAGTGTTATATTCTTAACAGATCTTTTCATCAACAGAAAGGTTAAAGAACTGACTGTGAAAGCCAATTGATGCAAATATATTGTTTCATTTTGCTTCCCCAAATTTGGTTACCATTTTCAGTTTTAACATTATTGTCTATGGAAATCAGTTGTATCACTATATTTTGTGTCATTCTTAAATTCTGCTTTCCTTGATTAGCTAATTAGACAGAAAAAGACAGAAAATGAGATGGATGTGGAGAACTGTATCGTATCCAAATCCTTTCTCAAACTTCGAAAATCCAGAGAGGAATATATTGTACACACTTAAGAATACCATTTGTCAAGTTGATAGCACCCCTGTTGTTGTCTTTATGGGTAAGGGAAAACATGTCTATTGCTTTTCTCTTGGGGAATTCAATTTTTTTATTCTAAAGCAGTGATCTGTAGAGGATTTCTCTGGGAAAAAAGAATAATCAAAAGTCTATTTCAGCAATGCCAGAAGAAAACACTTTGGCACTTAAGACTATCTTGTGTGCTTCTGTCCTACAAGGTGCTAAGAGGCCTCTTGATTCATAAGTGCTTAAATTGGAAATTCCACTGACATCTTCTGCTATAAAGTGTCAATTTGCTGAATCTTCCATTTTGAAGAAAAAAGATTGCAATGATAGCCTGCTGAAAAGACAATATATTTTCCTGACCTGTTTACTATGTCAAGTTTTCTTTGCCTCTCTGTTTTTCTTCCTCTTTCTTGGCTAACACAGATATTATTCTTTTAAAGCTCTTTCTCTTCCAAAAATGCTATACTTAAGGAAGAATTTAGAGAAAACCAAATGGTTCCAGAAGAGAGCAACAATGATAGCGGATTTTTTAAAAGGAAATTGGGGAAAAAATAGAAGGGACATGGAAAGATTTGCTGTCGTAGACAACAAGTTCATTGACAGTTATGATTAATAGGCTTTATTTTCCTTGGTTTCCAACAACAGACAATATTTTTAGTTCAGGATAACAGTATGATTTCTTTATATGTTTAGAAGAGAATCCTGAGAAGTGGAATCAGGGCACAATAGCACTGTTTTCAGGACCAGAAGAGCATAGATGATGATGATGTTGCTTCCATCTGTCTAAAGGTCAGCAGTAGATCTGCTTGGCCTCACTGAAGAGAGAAATGTATTGATAGCAAGATCGATGAAGAGTTAGTTGCTAATATTTGCATCAGTGAAGTAAGTATGTCCTACCACCTGATCACACGGGGGGGGGGGGAGCCCATTGCTCTTCTTTGGCCACAGAACTTTATGAATGCTATCATATGGTGTAGTCCGTGGCCCTGCCCCATCAATGACTGAAGTGGGGAGGAAGTGTTGCAAGAAGCTTCCTCATCAGTCACAGTGACTGTTCCATGTTTTGGGTCACTCCAATGGAGCTATCCACAGTTATTAGGCTTTCCTGTCATCTGATGGGGGAAACGGCAATGCACAAATGCACCTTACCATGCTTTCCCGTGTCTAATGGGAGAAAGGACAGGGTGTCAACACACCTAGGCCCTTCCCCTGCCTGATGGAAGAAAAAGGGAGTGTATGCAGTGCGCAGCTTGCAAAATCACACACATCTTCTGTCTCGCCGGTGATTGCCAGCAAAATGGGACAAAAAGGGGGAGGGGGCATCAGTATGATAGGTCCCTAGTATACTCCAGTGAGATAAAGAAGAGCTATAAAGTCCTTTGGACTTCAAGACTTCGTCCAGGATAATGCATTGCACAAAAATACATGAGATTACATTTGCAAATGAAATATGAATAGCATTTGAAAATTACTCAGAAGGGATACTGACAATCACTGAAATAGTTTCATGCATGTGGAAAAAAACCTTAAAAATTACAGATTATTTTGTTGCTTTTGAGACTAGCAATATGACAGAGTTACTGTTTAAAATGCCAACTACCCCTTTTAACTTTAGAATTCCAATGGTAGACAAATGCTTTTAGAAAGTAGTTGTCCCTTGTTATAATGTAGTCATAAAACACTGTCAACACATTTAATTACAAGTAACTCAATATTTGCAATGGATCTTACTCAGTCTCGCTCAGTTTATAAATTCTGCCTTGTTTTATCTTTGAGTGGTAAATGGGAGAAGTTAAAAGGATATAGAATTCTCCCCAGTCTGAGCTGCCATTTGAAAGCACGTTTTTTGGTAGTTATTACTCTTGTTCTTAGAGAAAGTTTGAACATTTTCCACAAGTGGCTTTTGTTTGTTTTGGTGTGTTTTATTTTACTATATATGTTACTGTAAAATGTGCAATATTAGAAAATTAACTAACAAATTGTCCTGTTATATGACTTAATAAAAACAAAAAAAAAAGTTGTCTTGCCTGTTGTGCTGTAGTTGCTGTGTGAGCATTGTATGTGCATGTGACAAAATGAAAATACACTACTATTGTGAAGAAACTGGACACTTGAGCTAATAATGCTTTGCACAAATTACTATGCATATGAGACGTGAGTGTATATATATGTGTGTATGTATGTTATACATGTATATGTATGGGAATTAAAATATAAAGCATCTAAGTCTTATATCAAAGTCAAGGATTTTTTGAATGGGTGGCTAAGCATTTACAACATTTGCTTGTTTTCTCATGCAGTAACATCAGATTCATATAAACTTTGGTGATTCTCCCCCTCCCCCAAAAAAGAAAAGCCTAGCTTTTGATCAGTGACCCAAATAGTTTGGGGATGGAACTTCTTTCTTTGCTCGAAACAGTATATATCTATGTGTCAGATATCTCAGTTCCAAGCTGTGTGGTTCTGGAAATCTCCTATGAAGGATCACGCAGAGATTCACAAGTGGAGTAGATATCAATGCGTTTATTGTTCAGAATACAAGAGCTTCAAATACTGGCCTCCTATATAGTACTAGCTACAATACCTTAAATCACTCATTCAGGAATCCTGGCTATGTTCTCCCCTCACCTTTGAGCAATTGAGTTTTATGGCTGGTCCTTTGTCCTGCATTTCCTTTTGGCCCAATGTCCCATGGCTATGTGGTTTATGTCAGCTGTATGGCATGAGCTAGAGATCATTACACTATGTTTTTCTGCCTTCTGTCTGGCTTGTCTCCTTGAAACAAAGGTGTGTCTTACCTTTATCACCAACTTTCTTCTGTCCAATCTCTGTAATACCCATAAACACATTCAGAACAAGATCACAATGACACAATCTGTTTCGAAATTGCCTTGTGCTACTATTCCTCAATTTACTGCTCAGCATAATGTCTCAGAAATCCCCTGAAAGCACACAGGGTGCAATTCTTAGCAATTTTTACATGCCTACTCAGTTTCTTTGTTTAATGTGCAAGCCTCTTTGCAGCTTCCCAGGCTCCTGATGCAGAGCAAGTCTGATGGGAAAATGGCAATTACAGTGCATCGTAAGACTGGCAGGATTTATTGAGCACAGTTTGTAACACCTTTTAAACAGCTCCCCAAAGCTCTAATTTTTGAGCAACACCTCCTTATCTGTGAGAATATGCAGAAGAAATTTATAACTCACAAAGATGGCAATAACAGATATCAGATCTTTATTGGTGATGGAATTTAAAACAGTTCTCTTTTGCGGGGGAATGTATAGGGAAGGATGGTTGGCGATAATTAGTTGAAGCTGACATTTTATGTTTTATTCTTTATTTTTCTAACACTTTCACAACATGTAGTGAGAAAACACTTTAAAAAGAACAGGCTGAATTATTCAGGAAAACTCTCATGTATTACCAACAAGATTCTCACAGTGTAGTCCCAGACTAACATTAAACTGTCAATAAACATTTATTTATGTTGGCTTTGAAAAAGTTTTTAAGAGTCCCCGATACATCATGAATCAGCATCCAAGAAGTTGTATCACTGCAATAAGGTGATGCCAGAATGAAGGACAGACCAGGACCAGATCCTGCCTTTTCTCAGCCTCAGTTTACCATAGCGCTCATAATATTGTAAAGCTAGAGTGGAGAAAAAAGGAGGGAAAGACGGGACACACACAGTTTGTCCCCTCCAACTAAATAGAGGAAGCAAATGGATGTCAGGAGAGTTTGGATGGTGGCTTTCTGCCTGGAAGAAAGGGGACAGTCTAGATGCCCCTTGATGGTGTCTGTACTATGATTTCTGTTCCTGGGTTATAAATGTTATTTCCTAATTAGTTCTGTCATAAAAAACACAGCAAAAGTTTATTTAAACTTGGTCTTTGTGTAAGGGACATTACCCTGTAGTACAATTTGCTTTGTTGAGTCTTCACCAATTTTACACAGTTTCTGCCACAAAACCCCCCAAAAGTTTCTGGAATAGAACAACAACTTTCAAAGTAAAGACCACACAGTGATACAGAAAATGACACTTTCAAAAAAAGTAACAGATTTCCTTTATTATTAAAAAAAAATTGAAAATTTGCCAAAAATCCATGGATAAGTCAGAGATTGTGAGATTTGGTGAGCTAACAATGGTAAATGTGTTCTACCACTAAGGCAAGTTTCATCAGAATAGCCCAAAAATGAGGGTAGCCTCTGAAGTTTCCCCACTCTCAGTGGTGTTTTCCCTATTGCACATGTGTGACCACTATTAATGAAGTACTTACAAAGATTCATAAGTTTCATTAGAGTTCCAAGACTTTAAACCCCAAAATTCAGAAAGAACTTTAGAAATGAAGTGCTAGCACCCCCTTTTTTGAACACACTTTAGAATCATTTTTAATGGATCACACATGCCTACTGTATATTTGGTGGATCTGACTTCCACAAAACTTTGCAAACGATTGCAAAATACCTTAAGGCTACCATCTTGAATGTAATTATCATGGAGGAAACCTCACTGAATTTAACCATTTATGTTCCAGAGTGACTCAGATTAAAAATCCAAAACTTTTAAGGACTTTTTTCTACATAGAATTTGGAGAAGGTTTTCCCATTTTTTTAAATGGATAACAGTTTCCACCCTCCTTCTCATTGCCAGATATCCATTTCTCAAGTTCTCTTTCTCTCACATTTCTCTTAAACTTCAGATCAGACCCCCCCCCCCTCCAAGTTAGTTACATATTCCTTTGGAGTTGTTAGAAAATTAGAATGAGACAAAATCAAATACCCTTACTCTTCTTAAACTCTGTGAAACTCTAACACTTTGTAGAGGTCATTACATTTAATAAAGGATTTCTGTTGTTCATTAAGCATCCCTTTCATGATTATTTCTCATTTGCAAATTTTCAGTCGGGGTTTCCTCTCTTTTTGTGAATAATCTTCATTATTACATATGGGAATTTGCATAGACACGCATAGTTGGAATAGAATTCAATTTTATTTGTATAACAAATTTTAGCAAAACATAGTAACTGCCACCCAACATTCTACTACTTACACCTGGTTGACAATTTCATCCCTATGAATTATGATATCACTGTATGGAAGTCTGTTATTACAACTACCGGTTTCTCCTATTTGAATATTGTATTATATATAATAGTAGAGTCTTTTCCAACACTACAAATCAATTATCCATCAAGCAGAAGAAAGGGAAGTGAAAGTTTTCAAATTCTAGATTCTTTTTAACTTTTAGTTCTTTGTGTTGTTTTTATAAAGCGACCTTACATGATACATGATTTTTGTGTTAAGACTTGAGTTCTATCTCCGGAATATCTCATGTACTTATATACAGGGGCCGTAGCCAGAAAAAGATTTTGGAAGGGGTTGAAATTTTCGGGGGGGGGGGTTGAAATTTTCGCGGGGGGGGGTTGAAACCTGCCTCCTAGCTCATGCTGAAGCAAAGAGCACAACAGGGGGCAGAGCAGCCTTCAATAGCCTGCAGCTCCACCCTTGTCAACCACCTCCACCAAGTCTGGCCTCTGTAATGAGAGCATTCAACACCCCCCCCCCAACTTGGTTGCTTCACTACTGTTCTGTTGCGCGGTGGGCCTGTAAATAATTGTCTTTAGAACAGGATGTGCAACCTTTGCCCAGCGGGAAGCCAGGGGGCCTAAAGAGAAGTTCTCAGAGGTTTCCACCACAAACAATCTTTAGATGGTTTGAGAAGTACAACAAAGTCTTTTATTAATGAACAATCAAACAGAATCTTCTCTTGTCTTCAGTAAAGTTAAGCAAATGATTCCAAGCTTTTAGGCAACTGGTGAATTCCTAATCTTGCCCACGAAGGAAGATTAAAGATTCTTCTTTAAAGGAAAATCCCCTTTTTAACTTCTCCCAGGCTGACTGTAATGTGGGCTCCGCTACTGGGTCGAACTGCGTCTCGAACGCCGAGTGGACCTACCAGCAAGGCAGTAGATGTTCTCCAGCTGGAGTTCTTTGGTCTTTAGGGCTGTTTTCCTGGAAATTCTTTGGAGACTCTTAAGACCTTTCTCCCCCGGAAGGTCTTAAGGGTTGACGCTTTTGTACAGGGGAAGCTTGCACACATCCTATACATAAGCTTTCCTTGATGAGTCCTTGAAACCTAGGACTGCAAGCAAACATTTAATACAAAGCAAATAAAGTTGGAGCTCCTGGTACAGCTGTACCAGAACAACTACATCGGCTATTGCTGCAAGTAATGACAGTGTGAATAAATTGCTAATATTTGCTTGCGATAGTGCTTGCAGTTCTGGAGGGACTCTTGATTTTTTGCATCTCATAGACTTAGCATGGGGATTTGGTTAACTAGTTAAAATTCATGAGTAAACCAGGTTTTTAAAAAATTCTGAAACATTTTGGGGGGGTTTGAACCCCTAAACCCCCCCCCCCTCGCTATGGGCCTGCTTATATACAAACACACACTTTCCAAAAATTACTTCTGTTCCCAAGCCTTTTAGGGCCCTTCAAGGCAGGTCCTATCTCTCAGGATCTGATCCCAAGTTTTCTGTTTATCCCAGATTATCTGATAGTGTGGACTCATAGAATCCAGTTTAAAACAGAAAACTGGGGTCAGATCCTGGGATATAGAGCTTGTCTGGAGGGGTCCCCAGATGAGGGATTCTCAACCTGTATGAGATGTAAATCTGATTACTGTAATGTTGGTGTGGCTATATTTCTTTTGATAGCCACACTAAAACATGCATATTTCAATGATAGTGTAACATTCGTTGATTTTCATTTAAGTGAGCATCACAACGTACATACCTGAATCAGAAAGGCTTAGTTTATGATTTTATAACCTGTCCCAATGTAAATCTCTCCTAGAATTTGTTTGGAATCTAAAAAATGTAGCCTCTATGATCAAATTTCTATTGTGGATGCTGAACAAAAGAGATTTTAAAAAAATTAATCATGCTGAGATAACTGGTGAGAAACCTTTATACCATGCTATTTTTTAAAAAAAAAATGCTGAACCGTGACAAGAGCTTTTTAAGACTTATAAACTGTTCTTGGGAAGTTCCATTTAGTTACAATCCGCTAAACATTGTTTTCCCCCAAGTCTCATTGAAGTGAGACAGTGTGAGACTGTGCTTGGTGAATTGTGCCTATAAATAAAAGACACTGCATTCTTTCAGCAAGAGCTAGCTCAAAGCAAGCTGCTTCAAAACCAATGGGACTGTAAATGCATATTAACATGTTCTTGACATTCACCTTATGAACAGGTCATTTTTATCATTTTAATACCTTGACAACTTATTGTTTGAAGTATATTTTTAGGATTGTGTATTACAGAACCTTGAAATTTAATTAAGATATAAAGTGGCCAATTTTCAGCCATGAATTTATGGGAGATTTGGTTGCAACAAATTTTGTGTAATTTTAGCATCAGGGCATCACTTCGGCAGATGTTCATAGGATAGATAATATTTTTTTTTTTAAAAAAAAAACAATCATTTATTATCTGTCACTGAAAAACCCCTCCCCTTTTTTTTATAAAGGTTGCTCAGCTACCTCACTCCACTTTTCCTCCTTGTTCTCTGTCTAATAGGATTTTTAAAAAGCAGCATCAGCATTGGGAGGATTGGGAAGTATGGCTGGAGAAACCCAGATATTCAGTGCCAGGTTGCTGTAGCATTGTCTGCAGTAAACATTGCAATGAAACTTTCATTGGGAAAGAATGGCTGGTCTAGTTGTTTCATTTCATGTAAGCACATTTAAATTGTTTTCAATTGTTTTTTAAATTGTGTTAGATTTTAGCCTGTTCTTGTAAGCCGCTCCGAGCCCCAGGGGAGTGGCAGCATATAAGTTTGAATAATAAATAAATAAATAAATAAATAAATAAATAAATAAAATTATATGCAACTCATAGTTAAAAATGAAAAGTTTATGAGAATAGGGTATACTACCTCATCATCTTCCTCTCCACCTGCCTCCTTCTTCTTATTCCCTCTTCCTTCTCCTTCCTCCCTCACTTCCCTTTCCTCCTTATTTTCTTTTCATTGCTCCTCTTCAACCTCCATTCTTCTCCCCCTCTTCCTCCATTCCATCTTCTTTACCCTTTCCCTTCCTCTCTGTCTTATATTCTTTTCCCTCCTCCTAAGAAAGGAAGAAGATAATGAGTGTTATTTGCTGGATTTTATGGCATGACTTTTGTTTCATTGCATTTTTCAACCTGTTGTAACCCCCTTTCATTGGAATCTCATTGTATGCTAGAGATGAATTAGAAGAGTTGTGACAGAATTGTTGCAGCCTTCTCATTTCATCCTTAAGAGAATACAAATGCAAGAGACAAAAATAATGTCAACTGAGCTCTGTGTATCAACTCATGAGAAGAATATTGTTTGCAGCAATTACTATTTGCATGATAGAAGGGCATCCTCCTCAGATGGTAAGGTGTTGTTTTGAAGTGTGTGTTTGTGTGAAAAATGACTTTCACGCACACATACACAAAGGGGGTGAAAGATAGATAGATCATTAGATAGATAGATAGATAGATAGATAGATAGATCTTCTCTTTCTCTTCATTCAAATGCACAATATTGTAGACCAAAATCCCACAGTGATTACATGGCATCTACACTTTGAACATTAGGCATTTTGAAAACAGGCACACATCCGATGTTCTTAATATGCACGTTTAGGGCAATGCAATTTGGAATATACTTCAAGAATAAATCTTTGAATTTTGGTGGGAAACTTAGAAATCTATAACCATTATTGACAATTTCCCTCCTCCTCAACTGTCTCCCCTCATCTTCTCCAAAGATATGTGTATGTAGTTTGACAGAAGAGTACCAGACATAAGAAAAAGAGAGAAAATAACCAGAATTGTGTAGCAGAAGCCTCTAGAGTGATAGAGGTCAAAGCGTAGAAGGAGGTAGGTCAGGGCTATAGCTTACCAAGACCCTGTGAAATAAGTTAGACTGAAAGACAGTAAGTTCTTCCCAAGGTCAGTTCCAGTGAGCTTCATAACTGAGCAGGAATTTGAACTTGAGCATCCCAGTATTTTTTTTAATATCACTTTAGATCACACAGCTGCATGCAATGGTGGCACAAAGAAGAAAATAAACCATGGAACAGAAACTGTTACACTGCTCTTCTTCCCATTCCTCTGATGAAAGAAATTGCATTGTTTATTGGTTTGGAACAGGTTAAATTAATCCCACTCAATGCTTCAAACGCAAGGAAACTATTTCATAGAAAACTCATTAGTCTTAAGCAGGAACATGTTCAATCTCATTCATTTCAGTAAGTTTCAGTCTGGGGAACAAACAGCAATTTCCCATTATCAGTGTTCATACAATGGGATAAAGTTTTGCTTGCTGAATTTATCTGTCAATATTCTACTCATTCAGTAAATCTAATTTTCACCTGATTAAAAAAAAGTGCTGCAGTGCAGCTGATCTTGATGCATAATTTGGTTATTATTATTTATGTACTGTGTATATTAGGCTCTGAGACTTAGAACCATAGAGTTGGAAGAGACCTCATGGGCCTCTTCCAGTCCAACCCCCTGCCAAGAAGCAGGAATATTGCATTCAAAGCACCCCTCACAGATGGCTCTCCAGCCTCTGTTTAAAAGCCTCCAAAAAAGGAGCCTCCACCACACTCTGGGGCAGAGAGTTCCACTGCTGAACGGCTCTCACAGTCAGGAAGTTCTTCCTAATGTTCAGATGGAATCTCCTTTCTTGTAGTTTGAAGCCATTGTTCCACATCCTAGTCTCCAGGGCGGCAGAAAACAAGCTTGCCCCCTCTTCTCTGTGACTTCCTCTCATATATTTATATATGGCTATCATGTCTCCTCTCAGCCTTCCCTTCTTCAGGCTAAACATGCCCAACTCTTTAAGCAGCTCCTCACAGGGCTTGTTCTCCAGACCCTTGATCATTTTAGTCACCCTCCTCTGGAGGGCTTGTTGGTTGGTAATGATAACATCTGAAATTTGCGATATGCAATATATGCAATAAGTCCTCTAAGGTACAAAACTGGCCAAAGCCCACTGCCTTTCTTGAAAACCAAAAAAGTATTTGGGAAAAAGGAAAAAATGAAACATAGAAGGATGTAAAGAAGCTACTGCTCCTTTCTGACGCAAAGTAAGTACCTCCTGCCATAACGCAGGAGAAGGAGGAGTAGCCCGTACAGTTCCTACTGGGGGCAGTTCGAGGAATTCAATAGCATAAACATGCTCTGTAATCTCCAACACCCATAAGTCAGAAGTGATCTGATGCCATGCATCTAAAAATGACTAGTCGAGCTCCAAAAATAGGAGCTGAAGGGTTGGAGACTATTAATGAAAAGAAAAATGCATGCTAAAAACACTGTTGGCCCTGATCTTGTTCTTTCCCTTTAATTTGCCATCGCCCCTGGTAGAAAAAATAAGTCTTCCAGGTACAGAGACACTAGAATTCTGGCCCTGCTGAGGCCTGAAGGAAACAGGTCATGAAAGTTGATGATAATTAAGCTGAGGGGCTGGCCAGCAAAATCTAGGTTGGAAAAAGATTGTGGTGAAAAGCCAAACTTAGAAGCAGCCTGTCAAAGTATTGTCAAAGGCTTTCATGGCCTGAATCACTGAGTTGTTGTAGGTTTTTTTGGGCTATATGGCCATGGTCTAGAGGCATTCTCTCCTAATGCCTCTAGACCATGGCCATATAGCCCATAAAAACCTACAACAACCCAGCCTGTCAAATCTTGTGCGTATTTTTGAACTGAGGGTCTGTATCAGGATGAAACAGACTATGTTCTGCCATGGGCAGTTCTTCTGACATTGCTCTGCCTTCTTTGGAGAGGGTAGATGATCTCAACCAAGCATGGTGATGGATGGCCATTGCAGCAGCAAACATCTTAGCCATATCTTTCTGATGAGAAGCTATGGTGAGAGCTTCCTGACAGAAAGCCCTTGGGATCTGTTGATGTTGTATGGGAAGGAGATCTAAATAAGGTCCTAAGTTATGCCATAAGAGCACCTGATAGATTGCCATACAAGCATGGTAATGAATCATGCAAGTGAGCAGGCTAGCAGTGGTGTGGATCTTCTTACCACTGTGGACTAGCTTGAGGTTTCTTAGCTTTTTTGGATTGAATGACTTTGACCACAATAAAGCTTGGTTTAGTAAGCTTAACTAACCACTAACAAACTTAGAAATCCCAGGCACAGAAGCTGGAGTTGCATTTTGGGTTTTTTGGGGTTTTTTGCAAGCTTAAGCAAGTATGGAAGTACTGGGAGAACTATACTTGGAGCTTGTTTCTGCTATTACTCAACCAAGAAAGGCAAATCCTCTACTGGTGTATCAAAAGAAGATATAGAAGGCCACTGAAGGGAATGAGCCAGATGAGCAATCAAGAAGGAAAAATAAGGTAACTCATCCCCTATGGAAGCTGGGATGGAAAAAGTCCTCCCTCAAGAGTAGGAGAAATCTGCTCCTCATAGGAGTCAGAATCTACATCAGACTCATTGGCTAATTGCAGCTGGGAGGAAGCACCAGAATGAGCTTGGGGGAAAATCTTATTAAACTCCTGAAAACCAAAAGAAGGGAGTCCAAATCCTTGATAAGGAAAGGAGAGTGCAGTTGGTGCCTATTCAAAATAGTACCAACCTACCTGTTGAGGCATGGGCCAAGTGGCAGATGAGGCCCAAAAGACACAGTACTTACATTCTGAGCCATCACTGGAGGTCCCAGGTGGCAAGATGCAGAGGGAGGATGGTAGCCCGAAGGCCCCTCCAAGGATTTATACTCCATGGGCTGAGCCCCAAAGACTTGGCTAGTCATCACTCGCACAGGCGGCGTGGCTGCCTTGAGCCTCCCCTCTACTGGGGCAGGGAAAAGCATGGCAGGGATTGCTGCAGCGTCCACTGCCTGCTGGGGTAAATGGGGCAGGGAAAGCATGGGCAGTGTGAGCAAGTTGTCCTCCAACGATAGAAACAGCCAAGAGGCTAGGCTGCAACTCTAAACAAAGTTATTGGTACCAAGCTGCAGTGACGTTTTGCTGGCACAAGCTGTGCCACTTCCTGGTTCTACAAAGGGGTGGTAGGCTGTTTCAAAGTCTTCTTCCCTCCCGCTTTCTGAGCGAGGGGAACAGAAGAAAAAGAAGGTAAGTTACTGCCCATTGCCAAGGGCAAAGAAGCCTGCACCTCAGAGGACATGACACCTTGGAAGGAGGGAGTGGGTTTGTCCTCCCAGCGGCAAGAAACACAAAGGGGGGTGAGAGTCACCCTGGAGCAACTTCCCCCCATACGCCGTACATTTCAAAGTTGAAGAAAATTCCATACTGGCCTGAGTAGGATAAGCAAAGGTCCCAGAACACAAGTTGGAATTGCAGTCTGTTAGAGTAGTCAAACTGGAGTCCTTGAGTCAAACCAAAAGTTGTTTTAGGAAAGAACACCAAGTTATTGCTTCTTTCACGGACAGAAGGAACTAAGACCTCAAGCCCCCTGCCTGGCTTTATTACTGGAGTGGATGGGTGGGGCTGGAGTCCCTGATTTTGCAAAAGCTTTTCAATAAGGATCCGAATCAGCTGCATGGACGCAGGAAATACCGCAGGTGTGGATTTCACAGTGACCACATTGAAGAAATGCTTAATCAAGAAGATAAAGTCCTATCAGTTCCTGGAATTACCCACAAATCTGTGCAGTTATTTTTTAAAAAATAAGTAAATGGGGCAAAAATGGGAAGTTATGGCTTTGCTGCTAGAGGTCCTCTCAGGCTGCTCAATGGAAGTGAAATGGCAAATAATTTTGGGACAGGTAAATGAAGCAGTTCAAAGTGGCACCCCAACATGCCCACAATCACATATCCTCAAACTCATTGCGTGAGCACTTTGAACTTACTGTACCACCTGAAAACACTTTAAACACACTTAGAAAGCACATTCTAAAGCCTAACAATGGTTTTCTCCCATTTAATCAACAGTACAGCCTGCAAAGGAGTTGGAGTCTACTTTGAAGAGCTTTAATAATGATGATGTATGATAGTGAACACTCCTATTGGTTATTTATGAGGCTTATAATACATGCTACAAGCCTGGTGTGATAATCTCCTATAGCTACATGAAGTTCATCAAACTCAATAAAAAAGAGAAATATTGAGTTATATATTCATATTCAGTAACATTTGTTGCATTCTAGTGGTTTAAATCAAAACTGTCGTTCTAAAATCTAGTTTAAAACTTTAATGGGAACTCTTTATAAGGGCATTTTTTAAATTGCCATTGCTGTGATTCATAACAATGTACTAGATATATGTTCCAATTTCTGCAAGTGACCATTCAGACACTTAGAAATGAGCAGCATATTTTGCAAGTTGGCCCTTCTTGTGTGAACCGGCTGGCTTGAATGAATGGCCAGATTTCAGAGCTCAGCAGACCTGTAACTAGACTGATTCGATCCTGCCAGCTCAGCATAATATTGTCTTTGCTCTGGAGGGCTGATATTGGCTGTCAAAAGCAGCACTCTCTCCTGATTTAAAAGATCATTCATTTCAGAGCCAAGTCTTATCTTTAAGAGATAAATTAAGCCAGTATGCAAGGTTTTTGGTGTTCAACGAACTCAGTGTGCTCTCCAAAGTCTTGGAATATGTCTTCATATTTTAAAGGTGCATCTACATCAGCTGTTAGCAAAGAAAGCCATTGGCAACAAAGGCTCCCTTGTAAAACCCATGATTCTATATCACTGAGCCATGGCAGGTCAAGTGTTTTCAAACTGCATAAATTATGTTATGCAAATGCAACCTAAGAGGTTTATGGAAGAGATTGTGGGATTATAAATAGTACTGGCAAATGTGTTCAGATTTTACTCTGAACTTTCAAGTATCTATCCAAGGTATTGAAAATTGTTCTTAAAATTGGTTCAGCGCTTAAATTGCTTTTTAAACATTTCAACCAAAGCCTTCTAATGACCTCAACCTCACATATGTATAGCAACCACAAGTAGCCACTAATTCTGGATAGCTAGATCCACCCTAAAAAATGCTACCATCTATATCTATATCTATAATAAAAGTGAATGTTTGTATGTATGTATGTATGTGGAGGGCGGAGGTAGGTGTATGTGGCAGCTTTCTGATTGGCTGCCACTTCCACAGGCTACTGCAACCTGCACGGGTGACGAACCTGGACCAAACTTGGCACATATAACCCCCATTACCCAGTTTATGACCTGATGCACTTTGGGGGAGCATGGGCCATGGATGATGGGATTTGCAGTACTTTCCATCACTTCAGCTCCCACAGACCACAGCAATGCTCACCAATGATGGAACTGGGCCAAGTTTGGCACACAGAACCCCCATGATCCACTTGACATCCTGGTGTTGTTTGGGGGAGGATGGGTCACAGATGATGGGATTTGCAGTACCTTCACTCACTTCGTGAAATCATTGGGACCAGCATGAATGCTGGACCTGGACCAAACTTGACACACATAACCCCCCATGAACCCTCTCATGCCCTGGTGAAGTTTGAGGGAGGATGGAACACATACAATGGGATTTGCAGTACCTTCACCTTACTCACTTCCCATCCTATTGTGGTTTGGAGGAGGATTGACCACAGATGATGGGACTTGCATATCAGAGTAGCTCACCCGTACCCACTAAACCCAGCTGACATTGGATCTAGTCTAAACTTGGAGCACAGACAAACCATGCCTTTCTCAAATAGCCCGGGCACCACCGGGTCCCTGAGCCAGTTATCTAATAATCATCAGTGGTCAAGAATATCTATCCTTGAAAACCTCCTATTAGCTTTCTTTTCTTACTGTCTATCTGCTGTATTTTGTGTTTAATAACTCCTTTCTGGTAATAAATATTTTCATCTCACTCCTCCATCTCCATACATCAATATATTCCTCAACACATATTACAAGCACAACTCATTACTATTAATGTACTAATCTTTTTTTAATATATATATTTATTAGCATTTTGTTTACAATTGATAAAATAGAAAGAGGGGAAAGTGGGGGTTAAAAGAAAAGTCTTGCACGAGGCAGGAAAATAGAAAGGGAGCAAGAAAGGTAGAGAAAGTTTCTAGAGGCCAAAAGGGAGGTAGCCAAAGATAAAAGTGCCTAGGAGGTGAAGAGGGAGAGAATGTGTTAGATAGGAGAGAGGGTGTGTAAAAAAGTTAGAATAAAAAGAAACCATGTAAAATAGAGAGAAGTATCAAGCTATATTTGACTTCCTCCTTCATTTCCCCTGGGTATTAATGTACTACTCTCATCCACAAACAACATCCAGATACAATTTATGTTTAGGGATTGGCTTGGAATTCCAGCCAGTCCAACTGTTTCAATGGATTATTTTAATATACAATTTCAATATGTACTTTGTACTTTTCCTGCATGGCAGAGGGTTTGACTAGATGGCCCATGTGGTCTCTTCCAACTATATTATTCTATGATTCTGTGTACTAATATGTAGATTGTCCCAGTGTGGTTGCTTTCATTAGATACCAAGGAATTTTCATAAGCTATTTTGGTGAC
The DNA here is from genome assembly GCF_037176765.1 of Anolis sagrei. Lineage (NCBI taxonomy): Eukaryota > Metazoa > Chordata > Lepidosauria > Squamata > Anolidae > Anolis > Anolis sagrei. The sequence continues at coordinate 118,594,859 of NC_090023.1, forward strand.
CCCCCCCCCCCAAATATGTATAACAATTTTATGGGAAAATGAATACGGAATAGTGCAAAATTTCAAAAGGGTGTGCACAACTTTTTTTTAAAAAAAACCTATTTCTTCCCAATTTAAGTAAATGAAAAAGACTCAGAAATCCTTATTCCCAAGTTTTAATTCAGATTCACAGCACAGATTGGATTGGGTCCAAGTTAATCAAAATTGAATAAAAGTTCTTATGCATAGCTATTTTGTAATAGTAATAGTAGTAGCAGCCATGTTTTTTGTTGTTAATGGTGAAGATGATAGCAGGATTGAAAGTCAGCATTTTTAACCATTCATATTTTTTTAGTAATAATATTTTACTTCCAAACATAATTATACGAAAAAGCACTTTAAGAAGAGAATACTGTAATCAATAGCATTTGAGCTTAAGGCCTGATAAATTCTCCACAGTACTGAAGGGACTTTAACTGGATCAGAAGTTTATGCTTTTCTGCATAGGCATATATTAACTTCAACAAATATTATGTTTAAGTGAACCAATTTATTCCCCTTCACAAATAAATTGAATCTGTACAGTTAAACTAGATCACCACTTAATGGAACTAAATTGTTTAGGAGGATTGTTAAGTTGAGGCTATTTAAAGCTAATGAGAGTCTCTAACGTTCTAGTTATGAGACTTTAATGATGTTTAACCAGAATGACACAGTTTAGGGTTAAGTAGAATAATATCCCAAGCTATACAATGTAAGCATGGGTCTACTTGTTAATTTTAATTTCCTTAGGCGTATCTAAGTCTTTAGAGGATCAGGCTGCACGATAGCCTTTTCTGAACTGCAAGTATTCAATTAGTGTTCTAGTTATGCAGTTTTTCCAGACAATACAATTTTCCCTTAAAATGACGGGGTTTAACTTTATATGCACAGTGGGTGGTGTAGGTCTCCAATGTAGACAGAGAGAGTACTGTAGGGATGGGAGGAGAGAGTCTCGGTAGAAGGGCAGGATAATGAAGGTGGCAGGTGGAGCGTAAGGGCAGTAGGAAGGGGTTGTTTTTTACAGTGGCATTGCTCCCTCTGTCCAGGAGACCTGCGTACCACCCACCCTCCCTACTCCAATTTTTCTAAAGGAATACTAACATGGTCAAACCCAGACTGAGGCAGAGAATACGATGGCAAATATATATTTTTGTTGTCTGAGATAAGAAACAAAAAGGTTGGTCCTTCTCCATTCAAACTAACAGTTTGGTGGCTGGTGGTGACACTAGTCACCAAATGGTGTCTTTCACAACATCTGAGGACAACAATCTCTTTTAAGATACACAGAAGTGATTTCTTCCAAAGAATGGAACTGGTTAAACAAAACAGAGGAAAGCTCTCAGTACTTCTCTTTGTAGCATTTGTCTTCTGAAATGGTAGGATGCATCTGTAGTATTCAAACCTGCTGAGAGTCAGTCTTCTTCTTGAGCCTATCTTGATCTGGAGCAATGCTTCATCTCCACCCCTCATGCCACTTCTACCACTCCATCCATATGAAGAGCGATTTGAAGGTTTGTTCTGTTTTTATAGATTCTCCACATAGAGTGACATCTTAGCAAATAAACCCTTTAGGATGTGAGGAGAGCTTCCACGATTTTTTTCTTTTCTTTTCTTTTTTCTTTTCTTTTCTTTTGGAATTGGGGTGACTATGCATGAACTTGGATCACTCCCCCTCCTTGTGTTACCTATTTACATAACACCTGAAAAGGACTATTGCTTAATTTGAAAGTGCTAGTTCACCAATATGCAAATAACTGTTTTGAGTTTTACTGTTTGAATTTGCAAAGTTGCACGTTGATAATAGGAATATATGTACAACTACAAATGCAAAGATATTTTGTATCTTCCACTTCTTGTTGGCTCACCAGATTATGAAGGATAAAGATCCACATTTTTGTAGAAACAATACACACCCACCATCCACGTCTTCTCTTTATTCTTTGCAGATGGGTGCTCCTATATCTAGGCAAAAATGAATGTTTTGACTTAGGAGTGAATCAAGGTTTTATATAAATGCTTAAAAACTATCACTTAGTTTTCTAATTCATTTTCATGCATCAGTGACGATCCTTTTAGCATAACCAGCAAACAATGTAACAGAAATATAATTAAACTATGAAAGTCAATGGTTCTTGGAAAACATTCTGTTTATCATGACTTAAACACTGTTAATCCAAGAGAAATACATTATAAATGTGTGTGTTTCTTAGATAAGCACTGTATATAATTACCACTCCTGTATTAACAAGGTTTTTGGAAACATATGTATTTTTCTTTTAAAAAATCATGACCTAATGTGATCACTTACAGAAAGAACCTGGAAAAAACACAGGAAAAAAGGCAGCAAAAAATATAGAACAAATAGAATATATGATAAAGTTGATCCTATTCACTTGTAGAAAAGATTACTTATATTAACTATGTTTGTTTGGTCAATTCCTAGTTGCTGATAGACACAACAAGTGTGCGCTTATTAATAGTGATTCAAAGAGACAAATGGGGTATCAAAGAGTTCTGTCCTCAGTCTGGTAACTGCTCAACATCTTTATAAAGGAGTTGAACAAAGGAATAGATGGCATGGTCATCAAATTTGTAGAAGATAGCAAACTAGGAATCATTCCTAACATTTCAGAAGACTGAATAAGAATTCAAGATAGTCTTAACAAACTGAACTATAGGATTAATGTTAACCAAATACTGAATTTTGGAAGAGAAAATTAAGGCACTGCCTTTATGGGAGGAAAAACTAAACCAAGGGTGATACCTACCTACCTTAATAGTAGTACAAGTGATAATGGCCTACTTATACTAGCAGACCATGAATCTAACATGAGTAAATTGTATGATATGGCAGGAAAAAGCCAATTAAATTCCAGATTGCATCCATAAAATGATATGACACAGTCAAGGGATATAATACAGATTATCTCTTATCTTGAAATCCGAATTACTCCAAATTATACAATTGTTCACATGGGTGGTCTTTTTCTTTCATGCACAAAATTATTAAATTATTAAGTGTATTGTGTATAAAATACCATTGAGTTATGTGTTTAGAACATTGTTGAAACCTAAATGAATGTCATGTTTAGACTTAAGTCAATTTCTTAGATATCACATTATGTATATACAAATATTCCAAAATCAAAATCAAAAACACTTCTTTTTCCAAGTATTTTGGGTAAAGGATATACAATCTATAGTACAAGTTATATTTAATTGGTGAGGCTTCATCTTGATTGTGGTGTTAAAACAAATCATCATGACAGAAATATTTCTTCCACCATTTGTTGTTGTTGTTGTTCATTCGTTCAGTCGTCTCCGACTCTTCTTGACCTCATGGACCAGCCTACGCCAGAGCTCCCTGTCGGCCGTTACCACCCCCAGCTCCCTCAAGGTCAGTCCAGTCACTTCAAGGATGCCATCAATCCATCTTGCCCTTGGTCGGCCCCTCTTCCTTTTGCCTTCCACTTTCCCCAGCATCATTGTCTTCTCTAGGCTTTCCTGTCTCCTCATGATGTGGCCAAAGTACTTCAACTTTGTCTCTAGTATCTTTCCCTCCAGTGAGCAGTCGGGCTTTATTTCCTGGAGGATGGACTGGTTGGATCTTCTCACAGTCCAAGGCACTCTCAGCACTTTCCTCCAACACCACAGCTCAAAAGCATCGATCTTCCTTCTCTCAGCCTTCCCTAAGGTCCAGCTCTCACATCCGTAGGTGACTACAGGGAATACCATGGCTTTGACTAGGCGGATCTTTTTTGCCAGTCTGATGTCTCTACTCTTCACTATTTTATCGAGACTGGACATTGCTCTCCTCCCAAGAAGTAAGCGTCTTCTGATTTCCTGGCTACAGTCTGCATCTGCAGTAATCTTTGTACCTAGAAATACAAAGTCTGTCACGGCCTCCACGGTTTCTCCCTCTATTTTCCAGTTGTCAATCATTCTTGTTGCCATAATCTTGGTTTTTTTGACGTTTAGCTGCAACCCGGCTTTTGCGTTTTCTTCTTTCACCTTGATCAGAAGGCTCCTCAGCTCCTCCTCGCTTTCGGCCATCAGAGTGGTGTCATCTGCATATCTGAGGTTGTTAATGTTTCTTCCAGCAATTTTCACCCCAGCTTTGCATTCATCCAGCCCCGCACATCGCATGATGTGTTCTGCATACAAGTTAAAAAGGTTGGGTGAGAGTATGCAGCCTTGCCGTACGCCTTTCCCAATCTTGAACCAGTCTGTTGTTCCGTGGTCAGTTCTGACTGTTGCTACTTGGTCCTTGTACAGATTCCTCAGGAGAGAGACAAGGTGGCTTGGGATGCCCATCCCACCAAGAACTTGCCACAATTTATTATGATCCACACAGTCAAAGGCTTTAGAATAGTCAATGAAGCAGAAGTAGATGTTTTTCTGAAACTCCCTGCCTTTCTCCATTATCCAGCGGATATTGGCAATCTGGTCTCTCGTTCCTCTGCCTTTTCTAAACCCAGCTTGAACATCTGGCAACTCTCGCTCCATGTATTGCTGGAGTCTTCCTTGCAGGATCTTGAGCATTACCTTACTGGCATGAGAAATAAGGGCCACTGTACGGAAGTTTGAGCAGTCTTTCGCATTTCCCTTTTTTGGTATGGGGATATAAGTTGATTTTTTCCAGTCTGATGGCCATTCTTGTGTTTTCCATATTTGCTGGCAAATGGCATGCATCACCTTGACAGCATCATCTTTTAAGATTTTAAACAGTTCAGCTGGGATCCCATCATCTCCTGCTGCCTTGTTGTTAGCAATGCTTCTTAAGGCCCATTCAACCTCACTCCTCAGGATGTCTGGTTCTAATTCATTCACCACACCGTCAAAGCTATCCTCGATATTGTTATCCTTCCTATACAGATCTTCTGTATAGTCTCGCCACCTTCTCTTGATCTCTTCAGCTTCTGTTAGGTCCCTGCCATCTTTGTTTCTTATCATACCAATTTTTGCCTGAAATTTACCTCCAATGTTTCTAATTTTCTGGAAGAGGTCTCTTGTCCTTCCTATTCTGTTGTCTTCTTCCACTTCCATGCATTGCTTGTTTAAAAATAGTTCCTTATCTCTTCTGGCTAACCTCTGGAATTGCGCATTTAACTGGGCATATCTCCCCTTTTCACTGTTTCCTTTTGCTTGCCTCCTTTCTTGGGCTACTTCCAGTGTCTCAGCAGACAACCATTTTGCCTTCTTGGTTTTCTTTTTCTTTGGAACGTACTTAGTTGCCGCCTCCTGAACAATGTCGCGGACTTCTGTCCATAGTTCTTCTGGGACTCTGTTTACTAAATCTAGTCCTTCAAATCTGTTCTTCACTTCCACTGTATATTCGCTAGGAATGTTAGTGAGATCATTTCTAACTGGTCTGTGTATTTTCCCTGATCTCTTTAGTTTTATTCTAAATTGGGCAATAAGAAGTTCGTGATCTGAGCTACAGTCAGCCCCAGGTCTTGTTTTCACCGACTGGATGGATGTCCACCACCTTTGGCTGCAAAGGATGTAGTCAATCTGATTTCGGTGTTGACCATCTGGTGAGGTCCATGTATAAAGCCGTCTTTTAGGTTGTTGGAAGAGAGTATTCGTTATACACAGCGAGTTTTCCTGGCAGAATTCTATCAGCCTGCGTCCCGCTTCATTTTGTTCTCCCAGACCATGCTTGCCTGTGATCCCAGTTGTCATTTGACTTCCCACCTTGGCATTCCAGTCTCCATTTGTAAAGGCTTCCAAACCAAAAAGTAATAGTACCACTGAATTCTGATTTGATGAAACTGCATTTGGAATATTGTCAATGGTTTAGGAAAGTACAGTTCAAGAAACACATTGATAACAACAACAACAACAACAACAACAACAAATTTATTTTTATAGCCCACTTCTATCTCCCCGAAGGGACTAGGGGTGACTTACATAAGGACAAGTCCAGAAGAACATAGATTAAAACATGACGCAATGGAATAAAATAAAAAATAAAACCAAAATAATCAAAAATAAAATAAACACATCACAATAACACAACACAACATCATTTAAAAAGACCAATCCCTAATCTGAATTGTAATAAATGCTGAAGTCGGAGGGTTAAGAGTTTGTGAAATAGTTTCAGGACAGGGCTAATGGAGAAGTGTAAAATCCGATAAAGGTTAGGGCTGTAAGAGTACTGTCATTTGCCATTGGAATCCCAGGTCTATAGGGCAGGGGGCAGTACAACAGCAAGAGCTGTTGGTAAATTATAGTTGGGGCCCAGTTATCTGGTGAACTGTTTAGCCATAGGCACAGTGGAACATGATAAGTTGGAAAGTGTCCAAGGCAGGATGACTAAAACAAGTCATATTGAGAAAGATTCAGGGAGAGGGGCTTGTTTAGCCTGAAGTAACCATACTGAGAGGTGACATTTAAGTATCTAAAAAGATCATCAGGAAGAAGATGTAGTAATCTTGTTTTCTACTACACCAGAATAATATTTTTATTTATCAAACATTTTATACTCTCAGATAAATTATTGTATATATGAAGAAAACAGTGAGAACAATACGAAAGATTCACTACACATGAAGAGTTTTCTAGCCAGAGATAGTAGGAGCAAGCCCTGTGGGACTGGGTGCTCTGATGTTTGCTCTGTTTTCCAGCATAGATGAGACTCACTTAAATGTTACTTGGCTTACAAGGAGAACTGCAACAGTCCATGCAGCACAGTTATTAATTAGGAATTAATTAGACTGGATGTTTCCCTAGGGCTACATGCGCTCTTCACACTCAGAAAGCATTACTCTAATTAGTCTGTATATTTGAACAATAAACTTGAACTTTTTTTATCTCAAAGATGTTATCCTGAGGGAGAATCCCCAGTGAATAGAAGTTCACCTATTTGATCTATTTATTCCTCTGCTTTGATATCATGATGGTGGTGATGATGTTGATGATATTATTGGATGATTATGTTATTGGCTGTTTTCATGTTTATTTTCACAATCAAAGAGCCTTGAAAGCTTCTACATCAAGATTGAAATTTTTCATAGTTATCCTATGACAAGAACCCAAAATAAATTGAGAGCAAATTCTTTCATAGTTCAACTAACAAAAATAGTTTCCAGCTTTCCCAGTTCAGTTTCTCCAACATAGACCTACTGTAAGCCTTCATCTGAGACACTGCTATTTTCTGACCTTCCAGATGTCAACTCATTTTTCCTTAGACACAATAGTATCTCTTGTTCTTGTTCTCTCAGATGACTTAGCTTCTCATTTTTATATATTCCTCTTCTATTTTAGCATTCCCTTTGCTCCCCCCCCCCCCAAATCTTCTGGCAAATCATAAAGGAGGAAACTCCCATCTAAGATTTTCAGTCTCTTTAAATGTTAGGTTTTAAGGCTGACCATTAAATTATCCATATTTTAAAGATATTGTGCAATAAGAATTGAGCTGTTTAATATGTTCTCTGGAACCAAGAGTTTAGCTGGAAGGGATTACCAGAACATATCTGAAGCATGCTTTTTTGATCCCCTGCTGTCATGTCCCTCTTGTGTCTCTCATGTGCATTTTAAAAGTAAAATAGTAAAAGAAAATGTGTATTTTGGACTTATTCACAATATACCCAGATTACTCTTCATCCTGATTTATTTTTATATTAAATCAGGAGAGACATTGCACACAGTTTAAACCATTTTCTTCAAAGAACTCTTATCCTGTGTCATCTCTATGGACTGTTTAAGTACCATATGTCTTTGCAAAAGTTGTTAAAACAAGATGAAAACATTTCTACGATTCTCATTTTAATGGAGGTTTTATGCTCCAGAAAGACAATTAGCAGCTGAAAAATGGCTTCTAATAAAAATGCTTGTAGTTATTTCGAATGTACTAAAAAATGATCAAATTTGTCTACTTCTATTCCAAGGACTTAAAAAACCCCACTATAACAATAAAATAAAATAGAATATACGCATAATGTCCTGAAACAGATGACATTGGTAAAGATTTTGATTTTTGATTTTTTAAAGAAATGAAATCAATAAAATTGTTCACAAATTCAGTAGAAAACTTGACGGGTTTTTAAAAAATCAAATTTGGTGAAAGGTAATATTTGCAGATTTTTCCATTCAGAATGAGGGATAGAAATACATTTTAGAAGTTCTTCTTTGAATCTCTATGTCTACAGCCATATGATACTGCTAGGTACAATCCCTTTTCTCAAATAGATTCCTCCTCTTTAACCACTAGGTGTCAGATAGGTACAATACAGGGCTCTCTGCACTGGGTTAGCTGAATTTGGCCATTCCACATGGTTTGGGATTTATTTTAATTTGATGAACACTTTCAAAAGTTCATATTTATTTCTCTATAAATAAGGTTTTAAAAAATAAACATAGTGAAGTAAGTGAAATTGACATATTCATCCATAAGGGCTGTAAACTAATAAAAAGAATGTCAATGAGGAGAAAAATAAAGTAATACACTTAGATATAATGATTTTTTTTCATGTCAGGAGCAACTTGAGAAACTGCAAATCACTTCTGGTGTATGAGAATTGGCTGTCTGTAAGGATGTTGCCCGGGAATGCCTGAGGTTTTACCATCCTTGTGGGAGGTTTCTCTCATGTTTTCGCATGAGGAACTACTCATATTGAAACAATATGAGTAGTTTCAAGACTGCATGAATTAATAATACCACTCTATCCAGTTTTGTTGAGATTTCACCTGGAATATTATGTCCAGTTCTAGACACTACAGTTCCAGAAGAATACTCACAAGTTCAGATGTGTTCAGCAAAGGGCAACCAAAATGGTCAAAGGTTTGGAATCCAAGTCCAAGAGGAGTGGCTTAGTGAGTGGGGTATATTTAGCTTGGAGAAGACAAGTTTAAGAGATGACATAATAGCCATATTTAAATATTTGAGAGGATACCACACTGAGAGGGAACAAATTGTTTTTCTGAAACTCAAGACACCAAGCAATAGGGTGTGCACAATTTTGTTTTTGTGTACCGGATTCGAATGATTTGACGATTCAGTGCTGAATGCATGAAAATGAGCCTGGCATGGGGTAGCCAAAGCCTTAGCAAGTACAGATCACAACAGCCATATCTTTTCAGCTAATAGGGACTAAGTCTTGCTAATCAGGAAAGCTGTAGCTTCTCCTTTGCTTTTTCTCCAGCAGGCTCCTCCATCCCTTCCTGAAGCACCCCCTCCCCCAGCTCCTGCTTGAGGAAAATGGGAACCCACTTTCTCAGCAGCATTTGGTGCAGAGCAAGCAGAGTTGAGGTTCTTCTCTATGTGTCTTTCTTACTTTCTTTCTCAGCCAATCAGAGGCCTGGTTGACTGTGTCCATTCTCTTCCCATCTTGTGGAATGGGCTTGGGACTTCAATTCCCAGAATCCCCTCTTGTGGGTGTTTTTTTTTTTAAAAAATGTTATGGTAAAAACTTTAAGAATTTTCAAAAGATTAGTGGATTGGTGAAACATTCCAAAACTTGGCAGGCTTGCAGTACGAAATGTGGCCTTTATGTGAGGCGGGTTTCATGATGACAAGCCTAAAATGACAGAGAAATGAGCCTCTAAAGTTTCCCCACTGGCACCAATGGATGAATCTTTCTGGGATGAAAATGGAAACCCTTCCTGAATTCAGGAAGTTCCCTAAAAATGGAAAAGGGGGGCAGCTAAAAACCTGGGTTTTGCCAAATCAAGCAATGGATTTGAACTAAAAGAAAATGGATTCCAGCTGAATAATATGAAAAACTTTTCAATAATGAAACCTGATGGTGAAGCTACTTCCCTGAGCTGTGCATATTTATTTTATTTATTTGCTATACTTGTATACCGCTGTTTCTCAGCCTAGCCGGCGACTCAAGGCGGTTTACAACAAAATATCAGAGACCCTACTTTCCAAGTATTGTTTCAGTTCAGTTTTGTAAGCTGAAACATGAACACTTAGGATTGGAATGCTTGTATTAGTGTATAATGTTTAATCCCCTGCCAAATTTTGCAACAGAATTCGGTAAAGCAGAAATGCTGCCCCTTGAATCCTTACTGAGGACCACACCGGTCCTCATTACACAATAATTAAACATTTTACAATAATGCAAGTATCCCAATCCTAAGTGTTCTGAGTGTTTAACTAGGACTCCAGAAAATCAGGTTTCAAATCCCTGTTCAGACACAGAAAACCACTGGGTGACCTTAGGCTTGCCCAAGGTCACTCCAGTGGAATTCATAGCAGACCTTAAGCAAGTCAATACCATCTCAGTTTCAGCAAAGGGAATGGGGAACCTCTGCTGAATATATCTCTTCCAAAAATCCTATCTGCAGTTTGCCTTAGGTTCACCATAGACTGGAAATGACATGAAGGCACACAGCAGCAACAAGCAACCTAGCTGGGTTTTGCTTCCCTTGTCTATATTCTATAAACTATGTTCTTCCTTATCTGGAGAAAGATAAACATAATTCAGGTTTCCAGGGTGTACCATCCATCTGTTGAACTGATTTCACATTTCCTTCATTAACATGCATAGCACAAGCTTCTCGGGAGACAAAAAGAATCAATATGCTGATGATGTACCTCAAAAGATGTATGGATCACTTGACTAGTATAAACAAGCCAACATTTGTGGCTCTGAAGCATTTAAGGCAAGTGCCTCATTTAGAATCAATGGCATCATTAATCAGAATGTGGAAGACATGGTTTTAAAATTATATGTTGTTTCCCTTAATTAATTTCACTTATGGGAGTCAAAGTACTATATTTTCTGCTTGCCAATGCAATAGAAGAAGACGAAGAAGACGAAGAAGACTAAGAAGAAGAAGAAGACGAAGAAGACGAAGAAGAAGAAGAAGAAGAAGAAGAAGAAAGTAAGAGATGTGTCAATTGTCCTTACAAAGAAATTATGAAATATTGTGAAGCATGATGAGCTTTGGAGAAACTACTTCATAAAAGTACAAAAGAAGCAGAATCTAGCCAGCAATACTTAAATATTAAGGCTCCAATCCATGTGATACAATGTTTATAGATGAAATACTGAATAACAAGAATTTTCTCCATAGCTTAATGTTCCATGTGTGCAATCTTTTGTATAATTCCTTGGGAGTATTCTTCCATGGAATATAATTTTCTAAATGTTAGTCCTAAGTAAACACACTTAAGTCAATCACTGAATTGCAAGAACATCCCATTGATTTCATTTCTTGTTATGTGCTTTCAAGTCATTTCAAACTGATAGCAACCCTAAGGAAAACTTCTCATGGGCTTTTCTTGGCAAGATTTATTCAGAGACCTTTTGCTTCCTCTGAGGCTGAGAGACTGTGACTTGCCCAAGGTCACTCCAGTAGAATTCATAGCTGAGCAGGGATTTGAAATTGATTAAGTATAATATGGGCCAAGGCTACTTTAAGATAAGGTAAAAGGATCAGAGAAAGAGATCAAAAGCAGAGAGCTTGAGAAGGGAGAGACTTTATATGACCAATAACCTAATGAAATTGTCCAGGGTTTTGTGGTCTATTTGTGAGGTACTTGTGACTATGGATTTCAAAGGATAGTAAGAGCAAATGTGAGGGTTGAGATTAAAGAAATAGAAGGATGTCACATGCAAGAAAACAGCTATCTAGAAAGCTCTCTTACTCTGACAACTCGAGGAGTAGGTTTAAGGGAGTGGGAGGAGAGAATGCTGCAATTTCCCAGCAAAAGTAATATCAAGTAACAGATTCTGGGAGTCAGCATCATAAGTACAGGTACCCTTCAGCTTTACTTGCTTAGCTGCCAGTAATTTGCCAATATTGGGCAGAGCTGTTTAAGCTACACAGCTGCCTAAGCTATCTAGCTTCCTCAGCTGTGGTGAAGGTCACCGTCCTGTCACCAATGCAGATGTAAGATTTAACTGGCAGGCCGGTCACTTGCTGCACATTCATCTTGTCCTTTATCTTAGAGCAGCAAAATGTCTTAAGCCAGCACTGCTAATTCTATTTAATAACCTCCTGGCTAGAGTAATCTGTTTAACAATGGCTTCTGTCCCACTTTTGTGAAAACAAAATTTCATAGTATCATTTTGCTAGTGCAAAAGGATTTTTTTCATTCATAGCACTAAGGGTTTTTCAAGGGGACCTTCATTTCCGGCATACCTTTTGTCAAGCAATGAATCATAATGACTATCTACCCCTTGTACTATGTTGTCCATCAAAAATGCAATTTGTCATTTTTCAACTTCTCTGGAAGTGCATTCTGCAGTTCCTTTAAATTCACTTCTGCCATTGCTAAGCAACTGTTCTCTCTTTGCTGCTATTAAACGGGGAATATGGACAGCCCAAATCCCATGAATGCATGTTTTATTTTTGTCCAGTAATGGGTTCTGTATATCTTCTTTAGTATTATCTTCTAGTGTTCAATTTCTCTTTTCTTATGGCTTTATCTTTTCTTTTGTAGCTGTCCATGTATTCAATGTTATTTGTGATGTTAGTAAACAGAGTGAACATTATAAAAGTGGTAACATTTGAAAAAATATCCAAGCTTGATATGACAAAGGCTCAGAAGCAAAACAGAATTTGGACTGTGATTGGACATTCCTCCACCTTGGAATATTGTTGTTGTTGTTGTTGTTGTTGATTATTATTATTATTATTATTATTATTATTATTATTTTACTGACACAAAAACACAGTATATCACATCAAACAACACTGAAAGGCAGCAGTTAAAATCTTGACAATTTAAAAGCATAATTACTTTGTCTGGGTCTCTGTGGTTTTTCAAGGAATCTATAATGTGTGGTAGTAAGCTAGATCTTAGTTCCTGTTAAAGTGGGCAGTGCAGAAGAATATGTGGAATAGAATCCAGCTGTCCTGTGCTACAGAGGCAAAGCATCTTATTGTTTGGTAGACTGTTGACTCTTCCTCTATGGAGCGGAGATGACATAATATTAAATCTAGCCAGCATGTAGGCTCTCCTGTAAGAGGGGTTAGTGAGCACTACTCAAATAGCAATAAATAAGGTTACTTTCTACATGCTTAAGAAACTGCCACCTATTGTGCCCTTCACATGAAGCAAGCTTCAAACTGGGGTAGAGATATCTTGCCATTTCTAAAACCGCTATAAAATGAGGAGGTAATTTATATCTTATTTAAAGAATGGCTCATACTCCTATAGGTGGTATGGCACCCACTGAAAAAAGTGTTTTAAAAGGGTGCCCTAACGCAGCTTCATTGAAAGGGTATTGAGGAGAAACAATGCCAGAAAAAATGGTTTATTAAGTCTGATGCCTTAAACCCATGCCTTATTGAAGGATATAAGATGAAAGGATCCCAGAAAGGGTGTTCTCCTAAGTCTGATACCATAACCCAGGTCTAGTTGAAGGAAATGAGGAGAAACAATTCCAGAAAAACTGGTTTCTTAGGACGGATACCTTAAAAATAACGGAAAGTGAAGACTGAAAAATTCCCATTGTTGCCAATGGGCTGACTCTTCCTGGAGCAAAAACAGATCTTTCAGTTGCCAGATCATAAAACAATGTTTTCCCACCCTAATTCAGAAGGCTCCCAAAAATAGATGGGGGTCTCATCAACATTCACATACTGAAAATGGCACAGGATTTAGTAAAATTTCACATCCCTTACCTGTCTGCCTGTCTGTCTGTGGAGTTGAAATGTGAGCATTTAGTAGAACACCTTGCCCAAGACTAGAAGAAATAAAAGGCATCCAAATAAATTATTTCAGCTACTGCAGAGCATGATGCTTTCCATGTATTCTACTCCACCCTGCCTCATTGTGAAATTTAGTGCCTTAAATAAACAAAATTAAAAAATTTGCTTCCTCTAAGGCTCAGTCAAATATATGGAGTATTCTTTGGCATTTTTTTGTAGAGTGAAATCTATTTTTTCCAAATTTATTTATTTATCGTGTCAGGAGCAACCAGACAGTTGTATTACATTTTAACAAAACAAACAAACAAACAAAACACAAAGTTTGCAAGCTTGGTAGTTAATTAAATGTCCTTTGACCAGTATCTGGCCACTTGGAGTGCCTCTGGTGTTCCCGCAAGGAGGCCCTCCATTGTGCATGCTCAGGTTGCATTGCAGCAGGTGGTCAGTGGTTTGCTCTTCTCCACACTCGCATGTCGTGGATTCCACTATGTAGCCCCATTTCTGAAGGTTGGCTCTGCATCTCGTGGTGCCAGAACGCAGTCTGTTCAGCGCCTTCCAAGTCATCCAGTTTTCTGTGTGCCCAGGGAGGAGTCTCTCATTTGGTATCAGCCATTGATTGAGGTTTTGGGTTTGAGCCTGCCACTTTTGGACTCTCGCTTACTGAGGTGTTCCAGCGAGTGTCTCTGTAGATCTTAGAAAACTATTTCTTGATTTAAGTCATTGACGTGCTGGCTGATACCCAAACAAGGGATGAGCTGGAGATGTCACTGCCCTGGTCCTTTGGTTGCTACTTGTCAGGTGGTGCAATACCGGCTAGGCAGTGTAATTTCTCCAGTGGTGTAGGGCACAGACACCCCGTGATAATGCGGCATGTCTCATTAAGAGCCACATCCACTGTTTTAGTGTGGTGAGATGTGTTCCACACTAGGCATGCATACTCAGCAGCAGAGTAGCACAGCACAAGGGCAGATGTCTTCACTGTGTCTGGTTTTGATCCCCAGGTTGTGCCAGTCAGCTTTTGTATGATATCGTTTCTAGCACCCATCTTTTGCTTGATATTCAGACAGTGCAACTTGTAGGTCAGAGAAAGGTCCAGAGGGACTCCCAGGTATTTGGGTGCGCTGCAATGCTCCAGTGGGATTCCTTCCCAGGTAATCCTCAGAGTTCGGGATGTTGAGATGTCTGTTCTTAAGGTGAAAAGCACATGTCTGTGTTTTAGATGGATTAGGGATCTGCTGGTTTTCCCTGTAATAGGCGGTAAGAGCACCTAGAGCTGTGCCCGTATCTCGGGAAGTCTGACTTGGCCACGGTGGTACACGCTCTGGTCACATCCCGCCTTGACTACTGCAACGCTCTCTACCTGGGGCTGCCCTTGAAGACGGCCCGGAAGCTTCAGCTGGTTCAGCGCGCGGCAGCCATGTTACTAACTGGAGCGGGTGGCAGGGAGCATACAACGCCCTTGTTGTCCCAGCTCCATTGGCTGCCGATTTGCTACCGGACCCAATTTAAGGTGCTGGTTTTGGCCTACAAAGCCCTAAACGGTTCCGGCCCAAAATACCTTTCGGACCGCATCTTGGCCTACGAGCCCGCGAGGACCTTGAGATCGTCTGGGGAGGCCCTTCTCTCGATCCCGCCTGCCTCACAGGCACGTCTGGCGGGGACGAGGGAGAGGGCCTTCTCGGTGGTGGCCCCCCGGCTGTGGAACACTCTCCCTGCAGACATTAGACAGGCGCCCTCCCTCATGTCCTTCCGAAAAAGCCTCAAGACATGGCTGTTCGAGAAGGCATTTAATTAAGGGCTATAACAATGTGGTAAAGATGACTGGAATGGAACAAGGAATATGAGATTGGTTATGATTCCACTATGAGACGAAGCGGATTTTTAGTGTAGTTTGTAATTGTTATGTAGTTTATATGTTGTTGTAATTGCTCCTTTGTAAATTGTCTTTATATGTGTGTACACCGCCATGAGTCGCCCTAAAGGGCTGAGAATGGCGGTTAATAAATGCATCAAATAAATAAATAAATAAATAGAGCTTTGGAGAGCTTCTGTTCTACCATCTCAAAGCTCCCTGCTTGAGCAGTAATGGCACGATCATCAGCATAGATGAAGCTCTCTGTCCCTTCTGGCAGTGGCTGGTCATTTATGTAAATATTGAACATTGATGGAGCAAGCACGCTCCCCTGAGGCAGGCCATTCTTCTGTTTCGCCATCTGCTTCTCTGGCCCTGGAACTCAACAAAAAAGCTCCAGTTTTGTAGCAGGTTTCCTATGAGACGGGTGAGATGGTAGTCCTTTGTGATATTATACATTTTTCTCAGGAGGAGGCAGTGGTTTACAGTATCATAAGCTGCTGACAGATCTATGAAGACAGCTCCTGTGATCTGCTGCCTTTCAAAGCCATCTTCTATGTGCTGAGTCAAGTTCAGCACTTGTGATGTGCAGCTTTTGCCTTTCCTGAAGCCAGCTTGCTGTGGAATCAGACATGAGTCTATTTTTTCCATAATTCTATGCAAAATAAGTCTCTCCAGAACTTTGTAGAGGTGGCACAACAGGGAGATTGGTCTATATCTTTTTGGATCATTATGATTTTTGACTGGCTTCAAGATGGCTATGATTCTTGCTTTCCTCCAGATTTTGGGGATCTGACAGGATGCAGTGTAGTTGTTCATCAGCTTCAGCAGCCTGCGCCTTGCTTTTGGGCCAAAGTTCTTGATTTGTTCCATCTATAGATCATCCAGGACAGCTGCTATGCCTTTTTCACTTTTATTGAGAGCAATGTCCAATTCAGTAGATGTAAAGGGTTAATGAAGGTTGTTGTTCTCAATCTCTGGTTGTCTGGCTATTGGTTTTTTTCCTTCTTTGGTGGCAAGGTTGGGTTTCCCATTCTTCAAGAGTTGGTGTGCTATCTGATCTGCCTTTATGTTGGCATGGGTATTAGTTTGTGAGGGGTCAATGCTCCACCGTCTTAGCAGCCTCCATGCCTTCTGGCTGCTCCTGCCCATGTCAACCTCTGTGATCAGCTTTATCCACTGTTCTTTCTTGGTTTCAGAGATGGAGGACACAATGCTCTGAGCTGCCTGAAGAGTTTGCTCATTAAATGGTCTTTGTTGTGGAGCCTGTAATAGTTTTCCAACAAGGCATCTGTTTCAGGAGTAATGCCCTGAAGGTAGCTGGTTCTGCAGCCTCTCGGTATAGCGGCCCGTGAGCAGGTTTTCACTATTTCAATGAAGTGCTCATATTCCTCAGGGATTGGCACAACCGATATGATCATGTCATCTAACATGTCTGAGAATTAAGTCCAATCTGCCTTTCTAAAGTTGAATCTTCATTTAAATCGAGCTTCCTGAGGCCTTATGGTTGGGAACAGTTGGCATACTATTGGTCGGTGCTGTGTGTTTGGTATTGGTGGTCCCACTGATTTAGTGCATTGCTGTACAATGCTGTCGCTCACAACTAAGAGGTCTGGGTTATAACCTCGGTGTAGGATGGTGGGGGCTTACTATCATGAATGAGTGATAGTTTGTGCAGTTCAGACCAGGAGGGGACAGCCTCTCCATTTTTGTCCTCTTGACCATAGCCCCATACATGGCTATGGCTGTTAAAGTCAACAATTACTACCGCCCTTTGGTGCCTATCAAAGTTCTCGGGGGAGGAGAAACAAAACTCTTCATTTGGGGGCTTGTACACAGAGGTGATGGTGATGTTATTAAGCTCTACTGTTATAACCTCTATATTGTTTTCTTCAGTGTTGTGGGCACTGCTGACTTGGAGACCTGGTTTTACAAAGACAGCACTTCCATACTGTGCATGTGGTCTTTCCGCTACTAAGACCATTCCTGGAACTTTTGGTCGTTTCTGTTGTTCATCTATGTGTGTTTCTTGGACACACAGCACATCGCATTTCTTATCTTGGCACAGTTCATAGAGCAGTTGTTCTTTGGCAGCTGACATGCTTCAATGTTGATTGAGATTATTGTCATGGTTGGTCCTGAAAAGATCCATTGGTTGTTTTGCTTGCTTGCTTGCTTGCTTGCTTGCGTGTTGCATCATGCAAGCAAAGTCACTTCTGGTCGCTTCTGGAGTGAGAGAATCAGCCATCTACGAAGACGTTGCTCAGGGGATGCCCGGATGTCTTGTAATCTTGCGAGGAGGCTTCTCTCGTGTCCCCAAATTAAGAGACCTTCCAATTAATATGTGCAGTAAATGGCATTCAAACTGACATGTATTTCCACTATATTGTGTTTTGGAGAGATACAAAGAAAGAAGCACAATTTATTTTCATTTTGCAGGGAAATTGAGATAGTTAGGTTTAATACTTTAGGCATAACTGGATTTTAAATCACAGAAGTCAAATTAATGTTATGTTCCTGAGATCCTAAGTAAGTGGATTCAAGTTTCTAGGCTACACTTTTGGGGAAATAGCTTTTTTTATTTATTTACTGAATAGAAAGGGCTGAATGGGTTATAAATCACTTTATTAAACTGCTGTTTTTAAGTCCTAACAGCTGACTGAAGTAGTTCAAGTGCAATTCATCTGTAACCAAGCTTGATATATTATGTTCATGGTTTGAAATGTTTTTTCTGTAAAAATGCCTCAGAAAGTGTTTATAAACTTATTCGTTCACAAAAATGTTCAGGTAATTTACTTCAGTTATTCTATCTATGGCAAAAGATAATTAAATCAGCCCTATTATTTGTAGAGATATGACATTATAATTTGTTATTAAAAATATAATTTACTTCTACTTTTCCATGGTATATTGTTTTATTCTGACTTCCTTTATCAGAACAACCTTATAATAAAATATACTTAAACATATAGTATTCTTATATTGGAAGCCAGTATCTTAGTTTGGAAGAATCAAATGGTATCATAGCACTAGTGCAGTGGTTCTCAACCTGTGGATCCCCAGGTGTTTTGGCCTACTACTCCCTGAAATCCCAGCCAGTTTACCAGCTATTAGGATTTCTGGGAGTTGAAGGCCAAAACATCTGGGGACCCACTGTTGAGAATCACTGCACTAGTGGAATCCTAATTCTAGATTATGAAAAGCTGAGGAGTAGATGTAGTTTACACTGCAGTGTTGTTTCTCCTCCTATCTAGCCAACAACTACATTGGCACACATTAAACCCCTGGAACTCTCTTACATTTAGTGTATATCATTGTCACTATCTTGTCTAGCAGCTCCATGAACATCTATTAGAACATAAATGTGATACTGCTTATGCAACATGAGCACGCAATAGAACTCTGCTAGCTCAAAATTTCCCCATATAATGGTATACTGGAGGTAAGCCAGAATGTTGAGAAATATTTATCTCAAAGGTTGTAGATAACTGATTCCTTTTTCCTCTTTTTTCCCCAGTTCCAAGGCATAGTGATGTATGAGCTCCTTCACTTTATCAAACCAAGTTTAATTTATTCTAGTGTTCAGTTCTGAACAATGATCAACCATGAAAGTTTATAAAATAGTAAAGTGGAAAAGGTCATGCGTGAGTATTTTGTACACAAAACTTTCCAGGTTGTATATAAATGGTTCCTGCTTTAATGCAAGGGTTGTAATTCTTCACTAAGTTTCTTCTCAAGGTAATAATGAGTAACTTTTCCAATGCTCTTCCCACTCTGAGAATTTTTTCAAATCCCACACAATTTTCAAGGCTTTTCACAATTCTAGGCTTATTCTGTGCAAATTCACACATGGATGTTTTATGCAGATACAAACATTTCTTTGCAGAAAGGAGCATTTATCAGTGGAAAAACATATTCCAATGCAGAAATATTAACTTCTTTTCAGAAAATTCTGCTTTATCTGCATAACTATGTGTGAATTGTGTGCAGAATGAGTTCTGAACTGCAAAAATTCACATCAGTCTATGATTGTTTTTGTCAATGTTTTCTAACATTAAAAAAACAGTTTGTGACCTTTTCATCCCTGAAATTTCCAGGTATATCAGAAAAAAAATCACATTCATGCACTCAAGAACCATTGGCAATCCCAGAAGACCATATTACACCAGGAGACTAATGTTTTATTTAAATAAGACAGATTCCTATGTTTCTAACACATAAAAAACCTGATCTAGATTAAATTATGTCACATCTGACCCATTATTCTGAAAGGGAAGGCAAATCAGCTCCCCTGGTGGCCACATAATGCACAGAGCTGATTTGGGTTAATGCAGCCTTGAACTGTGTTAACAAAAGTTGTGAGTTGCTCCAAATTCTCCCCAAGAATCTGGAACAAACCACTACTTTGAGTCTATGTAAGCAGTTGGACTGGTTCTGGATGGAACTAGTTGCCAACCCATATTCCCCAGCAATCCAGAGAATCCAGAGTTAACTGCAACTTTGAGTCAGTGTAAGCAATTGGCCTGATTACATGCTTTTCCCATATGCAAGATGGTGTTTATTGACCTCTTCTATTCTCATCACCATATGGCCAGCAGATGCAACATGGCTGATGTCCATTGCTCATCACCTGGAGTAACACCAGTCAAAATGATGAGATGATCTAAGAAGAGAGGGGGGAAAGGAGGGTGATATTCTTCCTGTCTTCCTTCCCACATCATTCTGCCACTTCTCATCAGGTGACAAGTGACAGACCTTGGCCATGTTGCACCTGCTGGCTTCTGCAATGACAAACATATGCAAATAATGATAAGGGTGGCCATCTGGCAGCACTGGGTTCAGTGTTACTAGACAGTCAGGACTCCCTCTCATCACTGCAGAAGTTGGTGGGCTAATGATCAAAACCATTCCAGGACCTATCTGGCATTTACCACTTCAGATTGGTCTCAGTGTTTTATGCATACTGCTATAAAATGCTATAGCCATAAGATACCAATTAATTTTTGCCTTGTATCAATGGATACTTCTTTGCTGCAACATGCTAGTCTCAATCAAGCCCAAGAGCCAAACAATGTTCATTTAGAAATCTCCTTGAATTCTCCTTTGCTTGGTTTATGTTTTTGATACCTTTTCTCAGTTCTCCCTTATAGGCCTCATTAATGAACAGGAAGACCTGATTAATTTTTTGCTTTGCTTCAACAAATGGAGAGCTGTTAGCCTAGAGTTTATAGATGGAAATGTATGGTAATTTAATGATGGTTTGATTTGGTTAGGCTTCTGCCTACGCCCGTCAGTTGAAGCAATCATCTCAGATGCAGCACTGCTTATTAGAAAAGAGCAGATGAAGGGTTTGACTCATTATAGAAAATTAACTAGTCCAATTAAAACAATTCCTCAGAGCTCCAAGTCATTGGAGGTCAGGCTCATAAAATGCTTTCAGGCAGCAGGTGTTTACGATCTTAAATAATTTAAGGAAACACTGGCTATTTCCATAAGGTACATGACTGATTATTTTGATTATATAATGTTTGCTACAAGGACATACAGTGGTAAATATGCAGGAGGAAGTTCAGTGATTCAATTAACCATGCGGCTTCCATTAACGTTAATAGGGGACTGCATGCTTACTACTCTACAAATTCTGCTGAACAGTCACCCTGCAGAGTTTAATTAGAAAACTATCAAGCTTGCAGTAAAATATCTGCCATAGACTGGGTAGACAACAGCTAAATAGAGAGGACTGAGGATGGTTTGAGGCAGCACAACTGGTGTCATAATTAAATAACAAATATCATACCTTTTTTCTTCTCAAAATTATTATGATGTTTTGTAGATGAACAAGTCTGGGAAAAGAGCTCAAAAAGCCTGGAAAAATGCTCTGCAACAGAGAATAACTCCAAAATGGGTGACTGAGAATGCCAATGGAAAATACAAATACAACTTAGCATGCAATTTGAAACCTTTTTCTGATTTGACAGGCAGGCATAGCATTTTCAAGACCTGTTATGGGCACTCTGCTGAATGGGAATTTAAACTAAGTGTGGGAATATAAACCTTGACTTTTCTAAAAAGCCACAGTGGGCAATTTGCCTGGCTGCAAAGCCTTCTTATTAAAGTGTAAAGGGAAATCCATGAGTGAGAAATGACTGGAGTTCAAATTTGTACCACATAGCCACATTGAGCATTTTGCATAATATTAGACATTATTTGTTAGAAATTACCTCAAGGCTGATACAGATATAGCATTCTGTTTTAGTTCATCAGAAGAAAAAACTGTGTGACCGTTTAATTTTCATGAACAAGCTATTTCTACTGCAGCCACCTGGGACTATGCCAAATGTTCATAACCATACAACTGCTTCACATCACTAAATAAAGAAGTGTGGATGGTGAACATTAAGTCACACTGTCAAAGCTGGTCTTCTCACTTTTGAGGGACTCATTTTGTTTAATCACAATTACAGAGATGCACAAACATAGCTCTCCTCCATGCATAAAAGTAGAATGAGAAAGACAGAGATTCAATTCATTTGGGGTGGGGAGAAATAATTAGGGTGGTTTTTTTGTTGTAAAATTACCATAAAACAGGAATGTTTGGCATCATGGGGTTAAAATAATGAATTGATCATTCCTGATCTAAGTTATCAAGCGGACACTGAAAGAAGTATTGTTACATAAAACTGAATGGAAAAAAACCCATTCTTTGTATTATAGCTGAGGACGCATCTACACAGTCACATAGTATGCCATAGGAAATGAATTAGCTTGGTGTGTAAAAATGGCACTCCGTGTTATTTTATTTAGGTCCAGATCTTACTGGAATGTATGGAAGCAGTGGAGACAGTCTCCTGGGATTGCCATTCATGATCCCAGGAGATAGTTGCCAGTCATCCCTCCTCCCTGAACTCAGGCAGCCTGGGGCAGAGGAATGGCATTTCCAGCCTCCCCTCCTGGCCCCCAAATTGGCCCTTTAAAAAGAGACAAAACTTTCTTATGCAGGCACAAAGCTTGTCTTACCTTCTGGGGCTAGAAAATCAAGTGCTTTGAAGAGGGAAGGGGGGAATTCTGGCCACCTTGTAGCTAAAAAGGCAGGATTTCAGTTCCCTATGTGACCAAGAAATATGGAGAAAAACATCATTTTAAATGCCTTTTCCTTGTATGTTCAGCAGTATGATAGGGCCTTGTGGAGTTACAACTGTTGTTGGATTTTAACTTCCATGAGCCCTAGCCAGCATAACCAATAGAAAGAGATGACAGTTTTACATATGTGAGGCCACATTTAACTTTCCTGGTCTGTACCTTGCCCTGGATCTATACCTGCAGACAAAGAAATCGTTTTTTAATCATTCTATATTGAAAAAAAGACAGAGCCCTTGGTGGCTCAGTGGGTTAAAGAGCTGAGCTGCTGAACTTGCTGGCTGAAAAGTCACAGGTTCGAATCCGAGGAGCAGCATGAGCCCCTGCTGTTAGCCCCAGCTTCTGCCAACCTAGCAGTTCAAAAACATGCAAATGTGAAAAGATCAATAGATACCGCTCCGGCGAGAAGGTAACGGTGTTCCATGCAGACATGACCTTGGAGGTTATGGATAACACTGGCTCTTCGGCTTAAAAATGGAGATGAGCACCAAACCCCAGAGTCGGACTGTTATTGACATTCTGTGCCAAACATACACCATGATTCAAACAGGATGTTGGAAGAAACCTCCACATCCTGCAATCCATTCATATGTTTTAATCTAAAACTTCATGTCAGGGGAAAACCTTTACCAATATTAAAAAGGGGTATTATCACTACTTTAGCTTGTATTACCATGTTGCAATGCAAATAATGGGGCTTTGGCAACCCCAACACCCTTGCTCACTATGAAAATGAGATGTTGGGCAGTGATCACAATTGCATTTTAACTATAGGATGAAAAATTCAGTTAGATAGCAATCATCTTGTTAGAAAGAGAAAATATTTATGTTACATGAAATTATGCTGTCAAAAAAAGAGCCAGAAAGCAGTGCTTGTAAAAATCCTTTGTCAAATATGCAATGAAGAAAAGATGAATGGAAATACACAACCAAGGGCATATGCTAATAAGCAGTGAGAAATTTGGTCAGAATGTTTTTCTGCCTTTCCATAGAATCTGAAATTCCTAAAGAGTGCCATGTTAACATGACATGCACACAGTTTTGCATCTTTCAACATGTTAACAATACAGCCAATACTTCTGATTTAGAGCATGGAAAAGTTACTTATTTGGATTACAGTACACAAAAGTGAGGGAGGAGGGAAAGCAATAAAATCAAATCAATTGCACATTTAAAACAAACTGTTTTTCTTTCAGCATGAGGCTTGTGGATATACAGGCAGTCCACGGATTACGAAGAAGGTAGATTCTGTAGGTTTGTTCTCAAGTTGAATTTGTATGTAAGTCAGAACAGTTACTTTTTTAGTTTTGGGGTAGCAAAGGGAAAGATTAACACCCCTGTAATATTTGCTTTGCTGTCTGTGCTCCTGTTAAAAAGATTTCACTTCTTTCTATCTCTATGACAAATGGATTTTGAAAATTTTGGGTTGTTGTGGGCAGGAGGCAGACTACATTGGATAACATAGAATGTTGGATGAGTGTAGGTTGGATAAGCGAGACTATACTGTAGTTTGAATGCTGTCCTTTTCACCTTGTACATTGTAGATTAACACCAGAAATTAAAAATCTGCCAACATCCAAATGTAATAGTCAACACCTTCTAAAAGTTAACATTTCTCCTGATGAAAACATGAGAAGCTAGGCTCATAGTATGAAAATATTATGGCCAATTGACTGCCTAATAAAATAAAAGAGGAGAAAGGGAAATATTTATGAACCAAGAAAAAACTCAATGGTTTGATTTATCTCCTTTCATGTGTTTTACAACCCACAAAGCATTTATAACACCATGATAAAAACTGTTAGATCAGCAACATCTATGGCAATGATATTATCCTTGAAATGTGGTGTTACAGCATCCTGGTCAAAAGTTGTTATCCTGTCAACTAGTAAGCATCTCATCATTATGTTTCATAGCAGGTACAGAATACGAATAGCTAATCAATCTAGTTTGTTGAGGAGATTTTTTTTCTTTTTTTTTTTTAAAAAAACTTTCTCTTCTGCTCTTGGGGTTAGTGGTACAAACCAGAACTAGATCTTTTTGGAGTACATTCAGAAGCAACACCTTTGTCTTCATAAATCTGTTGCTAAGAAGTGTTGTTTTTCTTTCTAACACTGCCATATTTATCTTCCTTTTTTGTGTACTGACAATTTTTAATTAGTACAAGTCTGCAGTCTCTTGAATTTCTCTCCATCCACCTTTTCTTTCAGTATGTGATATATTTCATTTGCAAAGAACTGTTATTGACATTCTGTGCCAAACATACACCATGATTCAAACAGGATGTTGGAAGAAACCTCCACATCCTGTAATCCATTCATATGTTTTAATCTAAAACTTAAATTTGAATAATTCTGAGGTTTTTTTAAAAGGAGTGTTGTGAGAAAAGTAGCATAAGAATGTAAATTCAGATAAAAATATGGGAATGTGACACATTATTTCTACTGCCTGTCAATAGCTAAATAGGGTTACTCAATGTGGGGTTTTTAAACATTTTGGGACTTCATTGTTTTCATAAGGGCTTTCATGCATGTGTACACGTAAGTGGGTGAAAATTAACCCCTAACTCTTGTGTATTTAGCCACTCTTTCTGACATGGATCCATTTTTTAGTCATTTGGAAGCTTTTTTCCTAGTCCACTTTTGTTAGTAGACTATACCCATTCAATAGTCAATCCTGCAACAGTTACACATTTTTGATGTTGGACATGATTATTTAAATATCTTTCCCCCTTTTCCATAATACCATCTAGGTGAAGATGTGTTCTAATGCATGAACAGTTTTTCCTTGGAGGGTCATCCTTGATTTATATAATCTTCATCTGCTCACATTTTCTTCATGTTTTACTTGAAGATAGTATATGCATTTCATTGAAAAGAGATCCTATTTTCAGTATTCTCTGCAGAAATATTGTGTTCATTTGACTGTTTTTTTCTATCCTGTCATGTGAAAGAAACCTCATCAACTTGTTTGGCATATGTGTTGTAGTAGAGCCTGTGAGTAATGTTACAAACAGTAGTATGGGTGCCAGAAGGGGAAAAGGGGTTACTCAGGAGCAGGAATCTGATGATGAGCAGCAGAGAAAGAGGATCCGGGACATATTTACAGCACCTACAGATGAGGAGTCATTTGAAGGATTCTCTGGGGATGATGGGTCAATGAGTGAAGGAGAAGAAGGAGACACCGTGGATTGGACTAAGATAAGAAAAGTGCAACAAGTTGTGAGGAGCCAACAACTAGTGATACCTTTATGGGGTTCTCTGGGGGTGAAGACTGATAATTAAGGGATCCAACTGAGTCTTGGGGTGACTTAAGTCTTGACACGAGATGGAGGACTTGGAGGGAAGGACAGGGGAATTCACATGAAGAGCTGAGAGCGGCTATGGGGGATTCTGATGGGGTGGTGGTCAGTTCATCTTCTGGTGATGATTTGTAAATAAAAGTGGGTTCAGAGGTGATGGGCCTTTGCAGAAGGCAAGGTGTTGATAAGCATTTGTGTGTTGGGTGCTGTGTGTTGGAAAGGATTCTTGTGGACTTGCTGCTGCCTGTTTCGTGCTCGGCGTTGGTTTGGGATCTGCAGTTTGGATTTCCTGATTGTTTGCATGTTACTGACCTGGATTGGCTTCTTGTGAATGTGGACTTCTCCCTTCCTGGACCTGGACCGGTTTGGATAAAGACGCTGCTTCTGCGGATACTGGAGCAGAGCTGTTTCAGATTTCTCCCGCTTCAACCCTGGACTTTGGCTGATGACGCTTCTCTTCCTATGGCCCCTCCTTTTTGTTAACCATTTGTGTACTGTGCCTTTTGTTTTGCCTCAGAGTGCTTTGTGTGTTTCTTTTGCATCCAGTTTATCCAGAATATAATTCTGTCAACCTTTTGGAACAGATCTGGTTTGTTTTTTGAGTTTTGATCAGTGGTGCTGCATTTAGGTACCTCTGCGTTCTTTTTCTTTTGTTTTAATAAACTCTGTTTTGAAGCCACTTTTGAGTCTGGCCCTTTAAGGTGTCTGTGATTCCAACAATATGGTTCTGTTTATGGAAAACAGTATTTTGATTGGGAGGGGGTGTTGTAATACAGAATACAAAAAACAGGATGAGGTAAATTGAAATCTTAGAAATTAGTTATTTAAATGTAATAATCAAACTTCCTCACTTTTGTTGATGTTAGTTGTTTTAATTTACAAATCTTATTTCAAACACAATTTTGTTTCACTGTATGTGTGGGACTGCTTTTAATATCTTATGGTAACACTGAGTGAGACCTAAGAGCTAACCCATGGGAGATATGGCCAAAGGCTACCAGGGTGTTATAAAGTTAACAGTTTAAAATTAAATTCTGCTTTTCTGTCACCTGACATCTTGGTAGCACATGAATGTATCTTCAGTTCGCATGTATCAGTAGTTAATTCTCTAGTTTCGGTCCTAATGCATTCAAACACTATCTCAAATTGAATTGCATTATATTTTGTTACATTTTCAAAACCAAAAGCTCAAAAATTAAAATATTCCCTTTTACAAATTATATTTGTGGTAAATGTTTTAAGAAAACTGGGCCAAAGAAAGAATGTAGCACTATCTTTTTAAAGAAAGTTTTAAAAAACTGAATTTTCATTGATGGAATATTGAGGCCCCCCATACACATATAGGTTGAAATATGAGTAACTTTGTTAATGTCACCTATTTAAATGTTTCCAAGGGAATACACAGAAGAAAATAAAATGAGAGGGCATCAATATGCCCTCAAAAGAAATCATGAAATAAGGAGAAAAGGAGAAGGAGAAAAAGCAATGGGCAGACCAAAAAATAATGACCAGGCTGGCAATAGGGGAAACTAATAATTCAAAACTGTTCCCCTCCTGCTAGTTGGAATGAATAAAGCAAACCAGTGTAGTAACCTATGCTGCTTCAAAACTCCTCAAAGATAGGAGTTGGAACAGCCCTGAAATACACTCAGCTTCTTCCTTTCTTCCTACATCTGGTGGAATATGCAAGGACATCAACTAGCATATTCCATTTTATTGGCCTCTCCCATCCAAGGCCAATACAATGATCTCCCATGCCCAAGGCAGGCTAAGTATGGAAAATATTGAAGAATAAAAAGAAGTCAATAAATAATTATTCTCAGGTTGCTCCCTTATGTTTCTTTAACTGATTCCCATTTACTGTACATGTCGGAACCCAGACGCCCTAAAGAGCCAAACTCAAGAATATGTCCAAAAGTAGAGTTTATTTAAACAAAGCAAAAAAGACTCAGAGACACTTAACTCAGTGTCTCTGGTCAAAACTCAAAAGTAGCAACTAGTCCAGTTCAAAAGGTAAACTGAAGCAATAATCCAGATTATCCGGAGAAAAGATCCGGATTAAAACAAAGCGCTCCAAAAGTCACACAAAATAACACAACAAGTAAAGGGTTAACAAACAAAGAGCCGCAAGGAAGAAGACGTAGTCAAACGAAGTCCGAGGTCGTAGCAAGCCAAATCCAAAGTTGCGAGGTTCCAAAATCCACATAGGCAGCGTCGTAGTCAAAATCGGTCTGAAGTCAAAGAAAAGGAAATCCGCACTCCCGAGAATCCAAGCCGAGTCGAAACACGCACGAACGGAAGCAGCAACCTGTAGATCCAGGACCCAATACCAACACGAAATAGGCAGCAACAAAACCCAATGCACGAAACCAACACTTGGCCTCCTGCAAAGATTCTCCATTTCGGAGCCTACTTTTATCTTACACCTCATCATCCGAAGATGAGCTGATCTCCGCCCCGTCATCATCTCTTACAGCTGTTCTTGACTCCACACGTGAACTCCGACGCCCATCCCCGCAACTCCTCCATCTTCTGTCAAGACTTAGATCTTCCCAACACTCAGAAGTATTTCCTGACTGCCAATCCCTGTCACCAGAAAACCCCACAAACGTGTCACTAGACGTTGGCTCTGCATATACATCTTGTACCTCTTGTACCTTAGTCCAGTCCAATGTTTCATCCTCACTTTCATCACTCTATAACCCCTCACTCCCAGAGAACCCTGAAAATGACTTCATCTGTGGGAGCAGTAAATATATCCCAGATCTTCTTCCTTTGTCACTCCTCATCCGATTCTTGCTCCCAAGTAACCCTCTTAGTTCTCCTATTCATATCCACTGTATCTCCTTCCTCTCCCTCACTCATTGACCCTTTGTTATCAGGGAATCCTTCGAATGAGACTTCATCGGTAGGTGCCATAAGTATATCCCGGATCCTTTCCTTTGTTGTTCCTCATCTAACTCCTGCTCATGAGCACTCTTTTTTCCTCTTCTGACACCCATACTACCACTTGCAACGTTACTTACAGGCTCTACTACAACAGTACATATAGAGATGTTTAACCAACATATAGTGCGTGAGAACACAGAACATAGTGAAATAAGAAGGGTTCCTATTCCTCTTGACTTTTCCTGGACTTCAATTAACAATGATTTATATAGATCCAAATCACTGTGTTTTGAAACCAATAATTTCTCTAACATTATTTTATTTGAAATTTCACACAAGGAGACAAGTTGGACAGAGGGATGGTTCTGAATCAAAAAATGAATTCAGCTAACTGCAGATCTACTTGATGAGTAAATGCTAGCTTGCAACCCTTCAAACAAGCAGATGGATGAAAGTACAGCATAAGCCTGACAGTGCAATATACCTTGTGCTCAAGCTGAGAATCATTAAGAGGCTTTACAACATTCCTTTTGATGGTTATATTGCAATACTTTGGAAAGGTTTATTTCCTCCAACAAGTTTCTCCACCCTCCTTCATTTTAGCTTTTACTGTGGTATTATGTACGTGCTTATAGGATTTGATCCATGAGTTTTCTTACAAGTAACTGCTCTTGGCTTTATGTACATATCTCGTGTATTATCTCACTTTTGTTTTCCATTTCTTGATGATCCACAACTGAGTATTTGAATGTTACTACAGCACCACTCATGTCAGACTTTATTTTTCCTTTCCCCCTCTAAGAAGACACATGTGGCATGATTAAGTGGGTAGGTGGTGGTCATGGTGATGTGACATCCTAACTTAGGAACACTCTAAACAGATTCATTATCCTTTGGAAGCATATCATCCTACGAAGAGTATTCCATACCAATTCTTATTATTATTTAGATGGGCTTTAGATGAGAAAATTGAGTTGTGTGTAATCTTGCCAAGGTGGCATCATCTGCAGAAAGCATTCTTAAGCATATTGGCCAGATATTTCCCAAGTGGGTGGTGCTTGATGCATAACATGTCCAGTTCTAAGGTTTCATCTGCATTCAGTGGAGTCATACAGAAGGAATACACAATTAATCCAGATTAAGATCAAAGACCAGTGCAATTAAACTGCAGCACTTCCTGAGATGAAGAAGACTTTCCTTCAAAGATACCAGATCTGAAGAGCTTTTTACTAAATGTGCAGAAATTACCACATAGTTATTTTGCACTGAAAATATATTTTCCTGGTTGAGAAACAGGCATTTCTGCATAGACAATTGTATTTTTCTATCTAAATACTGTATCTTTTGAAGAAAATGCTCATTTTGATGCAAAACAATCACATCTGAATTTTGCTTAGAAAAAAGTTTAAATTGCACATAGGATTAAAATGTCTTGTGACTTCTGAAGACCTTTTCTCAGAGTGAAAACATTAATATTATTTATTTCTTCCCTCAAGAACATTAATGAAGCATTACATACCTACCCTGAGCTTACTGGGGCTGTAGATTTTCCAAAAAGGAAAGGAAAGGAAAGGGGCGGGGGAGGACTGAAAACTAATGCTGAAGGAAGGAACTTTTATAACTGAGGCCCCATCTACACTACCTTAATCATGAGAGATCCCATTTCAAAATGTTGGTGGCTAGATGATGCCACTGGAAAACTCACGATGATTCACTACAGAGATGCGGATCTTCTCATGTCTGTGTGATCCCACATATCAGAAAACATATGTTTTCCTTCCCTCCCCATTGGGAAGACTGCTTCAGCTGATGTCCATCCCTTTTAAACTGAACAAAACAGCTGATCAGCTGATTGGACTGTCAAATAGATGAATGGTTGATTGAAAGGATGCATGAATGGAGAACCATTACAACTCTCTTGAATTCTTTAATTAATACTGTAACACTGTAATCAGAGCTTTAATAAATAATTAGGGGAAGGGAGTTTTTAAAAAATTATCTCCATTATGCACTGATCTGTATATGTGCACATGCAAATCTGCTTGCATTCATTCTATTAGGACATACACATATATGTATCAGTGCATAATTGTACACTTAAAAAAACTTTCGGTGGATGTCCCCTGTCTGCCACCCCCATTTTCTCCCAAGACACAGAAGGGAGGTCGGTGAGGACAGTGGGGGAAGAACTCCCAGGACTGACAGGTCAGTGTGGAGACCTGCTCTGATGTCCTGATTTTTTTTTTTTTTGCCATGCCTCTGATTTGGTGTTGTCTGGAAGTGCTCTGACAGACCAATGTTCCACCTATCAAGGAGATAGTTTTATTTTGGGTAGGTTTGCTACTACAATGGAGCCCCCGATGGCGCAGTGGGTTAAAGCACTGAGCTGCTGAGCTTGTTGATCGAAAGGTCACAGGTTCGATTCTGGGGAGCGGCGTGAGCTTCCGCTGTCAGCCCTAGCTTCTGCCAACCTAGCAGTTCGAAAACATGCAAATGTGAGTAGATCCATAGGTACCGCTCCGGCGGGAAGGTAACGGCGCTCCATGCAGTCATGCCGGCCACATGACCTTGGAGGTGTCTACGGACAACGCTGGCTCTTTGGCTTAGAAATGGAGATGAGCACCACATCCCAGAGTCAGACACGACTGGACTTAATGTCAGGGGATTACCTTTACCTTACCTTGCTACTACAATACATCGTATGAGTCCATCTTCCTCTTTGTTGGTTATAGAAGGTATTGATGAAAGGTTTCAGTGAAACAGTAAAAGCATTTCAGTTTTGATGAAGTAATGTCAAGAGATAAACATCTGTGTTCTGCTTTAACTGTTATGATCCTTTTCAAGATTAGATGGGGGGGGGGGGGGCTGATGGACTATTATTGCTCTCCCACCAGTGAAATCATGAGACAACACCAGATTGTGGGTTAACTATGGGCAACTTTTATTATACACTATGTTACCAATCAATCTCCGTGTGACCTGTGAGTCAACTTTAAGAATTTAACATGAACTTAAACTTGACCATGAACATGACACCATGGTTCCCAGAAGCAACGCACATGTTGTTCTCATGGGGACCCTTCAGGTATATGGGTGAAAAAATTCATCCCCTGCTTATGAGGGTTCATTTTACTGCCACAGATTAGTGGCAAGTGTCCACTTAGTCACTATTGGCCACCAAACTTCTCAAAACAACCTGAATATCTCCCTGGAGATAATACAGAAGCTGATTGTTACCCACATCTGACAGGTGATACTGTCTGCTCAGTAAAAATTGTGCCTGGCGTGAGTGATTTCAGGTTACCTAATGAAAGATTCAAGACCAGCACTGAAAGCTTTCAGCATCGACTGGTTGACCCGTCTTTGGGCCTCATCCATTTGTTTCACAGTGCTGCTGCCCAGCCATGTGTGACAGGGTATAATTGTGGACCAAACCGGCATTGTGTGAGGCCATGCCTTTCTTATTGTCCAAAAATCAGCCAATGCTTGTTCACTAAACGCTTTTCCCTTCATCACTCCTAGGTCGTTACCTCTCAGGTGAATGATCAGTAGGTCAGTAGGGTTGCATCCATGTCCCAACACAAACAGAAGAGGTCTTCCCATCTCAGGTCCCTCTGCCCCTTCCACTCTTCTGCCACTTCCGCAGCCGGTCAACCCAGCAAAGGTGCCAAGCCCAGGGCCCCAAGGAAAGAAAATCATGCCCAAAGACCAGAACAAAGCACCAAAACAAGGCCCAAAGGTCACAATGGGAACCAGCTGCCCCCCACCTGAGCACCCAACAGCACCCAGGCAAGGCACAAAGGACAAAAACAGGGCCCCACTGCCCCCTATCCAAGCGCCCACAGTGCCAAACAAGGATTGATAGCAAGGGAGGGAGGAGGAGGTGCAGGCCAGCACCTTGTAGGCCCATGCCTCCCCCCCTTCCATACTCACATGGATGGAACTGATGGAGATAGGGAAGAGAAGTCCATCCTCTTCAGCATCTTCAGGCAAAGTGAGGTGGGCAAGGCTCACCTCTGCTTTGCTCCACCTACAAATGAATGCCAGGTGAGAGTCTTTGTCTCTCCCTTCAGCAGAAGGGAGTAAAGAGCTTCCCTACCGTCATGCTGGGGGTGGGAAAGGTGTTCCTTTGTTAGCATTAATACATTCTCTTGCCTGCTTGGTTGCTCTCCTGCTTGCCTGCTTGCTTAATTTTGTAGTTCCCCTTTCAAGTAAGAATTAGTCTTTGAGGGACTGGTCAAGCAGAACATTTATTTATTTATTTATTTATTTATTTATTTATTTCACTTACTTATACCCCGCCCTTCTCACCCCGGGAGGGACTCAGGGCGGCTTACAGTGGGGGCACAATTAGATGCCCAAATCAATTGACAAGTAATACAAAATACAAAACAATTCAACAATTAATTAAAACATCAATACATAATAAGATAATAAAACAATCTCATGCTAAAACAATCTCATGCTCAGGGTTCTGAGATAACACTTATCGGAGAACTTGCTTAATAAAAATGGACCAAAATTATAGAAAAATAGGCATCAATTTCAAAGAAAAGGCAACATCTAGGACTTATCCAGACACTTTCTTTAGTTGTACACTAAGGATCCTGGTCAATATTCCACTTAAATTCTGGTCAATATTCCACTTATATTTGGTAAAAAATAAAACCAAAGAAGGCCCGGAATCCTTTACTTATAGATATTTAGTTCTATTTCCTATAGCCAATTCTATAGCACCTCATGCTGTGTTGTGTTGAGTCATTTTTAAGAGTGTTAACATTTTAGAAGCTGCTGCAATAAGTTTGGGAAACTACATATTGTTGTGGGTGACTCTTTCCACTTATTTCCTGTCCCCAAGGTACTCTCAATTCCTCTTTTGGTAAGCCCCAGATAAGGCATCCAAGTACAGAACCATAACCTTTCACTTTCATCCTGTTTGCTTCCTTCTAATTTTCTTAATTTCACAGAACTGTGCAGTTTTTCAAGTAATCCCTGGTACTTGAAAAATTGCAAAGTTCTGTAAAATTAAGAAAATTCCTGGTACTTAGAATAAATTTTCTGGTGCTTAGATAAATTCCTGGTACTTAGATAAATTTCCTTCATTGATTTTTATTTATTTATTTCAGGTACTTTTACCCCTCCCTTCTCATCACCCGAGGGGGGACTCAGGGCGGCTTACAAAAAGGCACAATTTGATGCCTATACAAATTACACATAATATACAAAACCATAGTTAAAACAATTATCACAGTTAAAACAATCAAAACAATCAGTATATAACACATCATATAAAACTATTCTCATGCTCAGTGTTTCGTCTTTCAGAGTTTCATAGTTCCATTCCATTAATCATTTCCTGACCATTGTCAAAGTCCTTTCTTTAACTGCCTGGTTGTCCGGTTGTGATTACAAATTTCCTTGCTGTTTGCAAGATTCCTGATGCCTGTTTGGCAAAAGTTTAAGCTTGTGCATGCCTCTGCAACCCAAATCAAGGTGTGGCAATCATAAGTAACCCCTGTGTTCCTCTGATAGCAAAATGTGCTAAATAGGAAAAGACTGGGAATTGTGAAATACAACTTTTGAAATGAATATTTTATGTAAGAACCTTCCCCACACTGGTGCAGCTAGAATGGGGGAGGCGTTTGCCTCTTCCCCAGAGGAGAGAACATTGAGGTCCGGTGGAACTATTTTGAAGGAGGCGGAGCCAGGCCCTCTGCCTGGCCTGCCCCCATTCCTCATTCTAGAGCCAAGTGTCGACAAGGGAGGACGCATTAAGGTTTGCCTCTGGGCCCCGAGGGGGGTGGCAGCATCTTTGCCTTGGCGCTCCCCGGCCACCAATTCCCTCCTTGGCCCTGGAGTGGGGTGCCTTCCTGGCCAACTCCCCTGGGTAGGGGGCTTGTGGGAATAGCAGGCCCATCCCCATCCTACTTTCCTCCCTGTTGCAATCCAGAGCAGGGAACGAGGCCCTAAGATAACTATCCACCACACTTGACTGTGAAAAACAATCCTTTTTTATTGAAGAAAAATGGTTACAAAATAAAGGAAAAATGCAAGTCAAAAGCCACAGCAAAATCAGCAAACATGAATTTAAATGGACAAAGCAAAACCAAAAGCCTCACTGGGAAATACTGGAATCTGTTAGCAATCCACTAACCGTACTTGATATCCTAGAAATCTTCCCAAACTATGGCCAGGGAACCGGGAAAACTGCCAAGGTCTTCATCAATTCTGAAACAATGCCTGAACTGAGACAATCAGCTCGGCGTATTGCAATTAAAACTCAAGAATTGGTTCCGTGAACCGCCCTTCTGTTTTGAAGCCAATGTTTTTAATTCTTGAATTCGGGAGGATCGACGCAAACTGAGTGATTTACTTCTGTCTTCCCAAATTTGCCCCCTTCTGTTGTCATTACAGTTAACAGGTTCAGAAGGGAGGGAAAGTTCAAGGTCTCCCTCTGAAACATTCTCATGAACACTGGTACTTTCATTTTCCAAATCTACAGAAGTTCCTTCCTCACTAATTTCAGGAACATTGGCATTTTCCAAACCTACAGCAGTTTCTTCCTCACTAATTTCAGGAGCATTGGCATCAAAAGGTACATTTCCACTAGCATCAGTAAATATACTTTCATTAGCATCAGGAGGAACAAACAGAGAATCAGGTTCAAGTTCAAACTCAGGCTGAACCCCAACACTCCCTCGTGTTCGCCGGCTCCTTGCGGCGTGTCTGTGGTGCCACCATCGTGGGGTTCCGCAGGGAGTGGCGCTGCCTTCTTCGCCAGCCCCATCCTTCTCACAGCTCGTGTTGCTGTGGTCTGGGCCCAGGGCTGGTGGCATCCACCCGCATCAGGGCTTGCCTGAGCTCCTGCTTGTTGGCAGGCGTGTGGCATTGCGGATCCGGCATGGTGTCGGTGGCCCGGCTCCTGCTCTGTGGAGCTGGGCAGGCCTAGCTGGTTCCCGTGGGCACCTGCCGTGGTGCTGGGGAGGCGACGTGGGCCTCTTTCAGCTCCTCGCCAATCGGCTGTGCCATTTGGCGGGTTGGCCCAGCCCACTGAGGGTAGTCCAGTGCTTCTCGCCTGCCTCACGGCCGTACGCTACACATTTTGACCTTACCCCTATGTTGTTTGTTGCTAGACCACCCTCCGGGGGCTGCTTTGGGCGCCGGGGTAGTGGATTCTTACACTGCTTGCAGGCACGTGGGATGCTTCAATGGGGGCCAATCTGGCCATATTTATGGTGGCCATCTTGGCTTCCCAGTCAGTGGCCATATTGGCTGCATGGTCAGTGGCCATCTTGGCCACAGGGTGGTCAGCATCTTGTTTTTAGGGTCATCTCCCATTTTGATGACAGGGCCTTGACGGCCATCTTTGGCCATCTTCTTGCCTTATAGTTAATCACACAGCCAATACTCAATTATATATGTTCCTTTTTACAAGATTATTTGGTCATTGAAGCCATTCATCAAGGGCTTCAAACTTCATTAAAAAAATTCCTGATGTTGAGAATTGCTTAATTGTGCAACTCTCTGCCCCAGCGTGTGGTGGAGGTTCCTTATTTAGAGATAGGTGCACAGGCAGTTGATATAACTAGTCAATGTTGATTATCTCGGCCACTTGTACAACACATGGTCAAAGAAGGGAGTCTTTACAAATAATTGGACGAATTACAAGGTCAACAGTGATAATAAATAAATATATATAACATGATAAAATAAAAGTTCCTGCTAGACATTAGAGACATGGAACAATAGCTTCAAACTACAAATAGGGGATTCCATCTGCACAATAGGAAGAACTTCCTGATGTTTAGAGCTGTTCAACAGGGGAACTCTCTGCCCTGGAGTGTGATGGGGGCTCCTTCTCTACAGGCTGTTAAACAGAGGCTACATGGCTCTATATCAGAGGGTTTTTTCCGCTTCTTGTCAGGTGGTTGGACTAGATGCCCCTTGAGGTCTCTTCCAACTCTATGACACCAAGATTCTATATAACTTTATTTATAAATGATTAATAAAAGGAAGTTAACATTACTTAACCAATACCAAATTGGCCTGTCCTAACTATTTTACGGTCTCAGATAATACATGTGGCTCATCATTACAAATCCCAGGGTTCATTTGGACTGTGGGGCTACCCACTACTATAACTAAACATTGTTATCTTGTCAAAGGTTTGTCACCCTGACAGAAAGCTACGTTGGACGGTGAGCACATTGCACGTGGCCAACTACAGCTGTGGTTGTGAGTTATATAGTTCATGCCAGTGGATAAATGTAAGTCTAACCATTAACCTACCCAATCCATGTTGTTTTATCCCTCCAAGATGTCACCCAAGAACAACATTGGCAGTCCAAAGGCCAAGGTTAAGAACCCACCAGCAAAAGCACCCTCCGCCTACTGCTGTGTCATAATTGAAAGATGAAGATGTTTCAACAGATGACCTTGATGTCATTCTGACCTGTACTAATGCCTGAAAGAAAAAAGAGAGATACCATCCCCAGCTGCCCCAGGCATGCTGGGTGGGCACATAAGACGTCAAAGTTTGAAGCTCTTCTTTCCTGTGTGTCTATTTTAGAGGCTGACTGATACCTGACATCATCCAGAGATGTCGAACCCAGGAGTCCGGTGGCCATTGAACTACTTCACACTCAACCATCAGCTGCATCCAGCCCGGCTGTGCCAACTACAAGTTCCCTGACGGGGCAACATCATCCACAGAGGCTGACCGAAGTCCGACAACATCCAGTGATGTTGAGCCCAGACACCCGGCGGCCATGGAAATTTCTCATGCTCAGCCGCTAACTGCACCCAGCCCAGCCGTACTGATCCTAAGCTCCCTGACCACATCATCGGCCGATGAGACAACCATATCCACAAGTAACAATCCAAAAGACACATGGCTCTTCAAACAAAGCCGGGCCCAGGAAGTCTTGGCCAGCCAATTTCCTCCAACTTTGACACTTATGATAGAAGGCCATCCTATATGGGCACACCTACATTCAACACTGCTGGCTTTACCAGCGAACACTCCAAAACTTCTCAAAAATGCCATTCATTTATGGGACTGACATACAGCCGGTGTGGATATCTCTGAGGATGAGTTTCATACCACTAGCTCCGGCAGGGATGAGTTTCCCTGCTGGAGCTAGCAGACGTGGTCTCCAATTCGGCCTTGGTCTCCCAGCACTTGATCGTGCTGGGAGACTTCAATATCCATGCTGAGACCTCCTTAACAGGGGCAGCTCAGGATTTCATGGTCACCATGACGACCATGGGGCTATCACAATTTATATCCGGGCCCATCCATCAGGCTGGACATACACTCGACTTGGTTTTTGTGGCGGATGGCGGATTGGTCAGAGTGGAAGAGCAAAACATCTTTCCATTGTCATGGTCTGATCATCATCTGGTTAGCGTTAGACTTACTGCGCACACAAACCTTCGCAGGGGTGGAGGATCAACCAAGATGATCCACCCCAGGAGACTGATGGATCCGGAAGGATTCCCGAGGAATCTTGGGGCTCTTCCTGTCATGGAGCCTGGCGATCATGTGGACACCCTGATTGACTGCTATAATAGTGAGATGGCCATGGTGAAAGACTTGATCACTCCCGAAAGCCCCCTATCGTTGTGCAGAGACACACCGTCTTCTTGGTTTATCGGGGAGTTGGCAGTGATGAAGCGCACAAGAAGGAGGCTAGAGTGCAAATGGAGGAAATCTCAGGATGTGTCTGACCAAGCACGGGCTGTGGTCTCACTTAGGACCTTCTCCGTGGCTATACGGGTAGCCAAAGAGACCTTCACAATTGCCCATATAGCATCTGCATCTAATAGATCTTTGGAGTTGTTTCGGGTCATTGGGAAACTTCTTCACCCTCCTGAGGTGGAGGAGACCTTCGACGACCCAAAAACTCGGTGCTGCGAATTTGCGCAGCACTTTGCAGACAAAGTTGCTCAGAAACGTCTTGAGCTGGGCTCCAGTTTGATCGCAGTTCCAAGAGAGGTGACCGAGGCATCTGCTTGTCCGGTTTTGTGGGATTTCTTCTGGCTTGTTCGTTCTGAGGACGTGGAGGTGGCCCTTGGGGCAGTGAGAGCCACCACGTTGGCTCTGGACCCTTGCCCATCTTGGCTAATTAAGTCAGTCAAGGATGGTCTGATTGATTGGTTTATGTTAATCATCAATGCATCGTTGGAGCAAGGAATCTTTCCATCAGGTTTGAAACAGGCTGTGGTTAAACCACTCCCGAAAAAGACTTCCCTTGATTCCACGATCTTAAATAACTATAGACCAATCTCTAACCTCCCTTTCCTGGGCAAGGTGCTGGAGCGGGTGGTTGCTGCTCAGCTCCAGGGCTTCCATGATGACATCAACTACCTGGACCAGTCACAGCCTGGCTTCAGGCCTGGCCATGGTACCGAGATGGCTTTGGTCGCCTTGGGGGATGATCTCCACAGGGAGCTGGACAGGGGGAGTTTGACCCTGTTGGTTCTCTTGGCCATCTCAGCGGCTTTCGATACCATCGATCATGGTATCCTTCTGGGACGCCTCTCCAAGATGGGCCTTGGAGGCTCGGCTCTGTTGTGGCTCTGGTCCTTCCTGGAGGGTCGATCCCAGATGGTGAAGCTGGGAAACGCCTGCTTGGACCCCTGGCCTTTGACCTGTGGGGTCCCGCAAGGCTCCATTCTGTCTCCCATGCTTTTTAACATCTACATGAAACCGCTGGGTGAAGTCATCCGGAGTTTTGGAGTTGGGTGCCATCTCTATGCAGATGACACACACCTCTACTACTCTTTTCCACCTAACTCCAAGGAAGCCCCTCGAGTGCTAGATGAGTGCCTGACCACTGTGGCTGTTTGGATGAGGACGAACAAGCTGAAGATTAATCCCAACAAGACAGAGGTCCTCCTGGTCGATCATAAACCAGACCGGGGTATAGGGTGGCAACCTGTGCTAGATGAGGTTGCGCTCCCCCTGAAGTCACAGGTCTGCAGTCTGGGGGTCCTCCTGGATTCTTCACTTACATTTGAGGCTCAGGCGTCGGTGGTGGCCGGGAGGGCCTTTGCACAACTAAGATTCATGCGCCAACTGCGACCATACTTCAGGAAGGAGGATCTGGCCAAGGTGGTCCACGCCTTGGTCACCTCTAGACTGGATTACTGCAATGCACTCTACGTGGGGCTGCCCTTGAAAATGGCCCGGAAATTTCAGATGATCCAACGGGTGGCAGCCAGGTTGTTAACCGTGGCTCCTTACAGAGAGAGGTCATCCCTCCTGTTTAAGGAGCTCCACTGGCTGCCTTTCATCTACCGGACCCAATTCAAGGTGCAGGTTCTTACCTACAAAGCCCTGAACGGTTTTGGACCTGCCTACCTGCGTGACCGCATCTCTGTATACGAACCCACACGATCTCTTTGATCATCCGGGGAGGCCCTGCTCTCGATCCCACCAGCATCGCAGGCACGATTGGTGGGGACGAGAGAGAGGGCCTTTTCGGTGGTGGCCCCTTGACTCTGGAACTCACTGCCTAAAGACATCAGATAGGCTCCAACTTTGGCAGTCTTCAGGAGAAACTTGAAGATGTGGCTGTTCCAGTGTGCCTTCCCGGAATAATGATCTCATAGCACTTTGTCCTCCAAAGCACTTTACATTTTTCTAAGTCTGCTCGTATGCCCTTTCACAAACACCAGTATCCCCTTCTGTTCATGTCCCAGCATATTTCCAATTTTAACTTTACATTTGGCCTCCCCTCTATTATTAATTGTGTGTTGTTTTATTGATAATGTTGTTTATCTTATTGTTTATGTTTTTTAATTGCTTGTATTGTTGTTTTATTGCTTGTATTGTTGTGTTTGGGCTCGGCCTCATGTAAGCCACACAGAGTCCCTTGGGGAGATGGTAGCGGGGTACAAATAAAGTTAATAAATAAATAATAAATAAATACCCTTGGGAACACATTTTACTCAAAAAAATTTGATTGGATTTTGAGAAATGAATACACAGACATAATAATAATAATAATAATAATAATAATAATAATAATAATATAAAATAGACTTGCCCCAGTTAAAGATATTACTTTTAACATACCCCCTCTTTGAGACAATTCGCCCTTTTGGTTCTAAAACACAATATATTTTGATTAGTTAACTCATCAAATGCATGGTTGTCTTTGGACGGGTATTACTTTCTCTCAGCTGGTTGCCCCTCTTACAGGTCAACAACACTTATGAGGGTTCTCCAGCAGGGTTTGTCCCAAACCTGGCCAACACAGTCAGTGTACAACTCATACCTGGTCCATGCAATGGACATTACGCATCCCGAATGCAGTGTTCAGCTTCCTAAAGAATTTTGGTTATGGGGATAGATTACCAAATATGGCATTCAATCTACAATTCACCTAATTCCAGATCATCCATTACAATTTGAGCTTTTAGGTTTTTGTTGATAATCTTTCCATACAGATTAAGCTTTGCTTGATACTTTATAAATTTTGACAGTTCAACAAGAGAAACTTCAGATCAGATCTGTTATCAAAATTATAAAACATTATATGGACAATTGCTTTGTTATATACACAAGATTTGAATAAATATAAAGCTTTGCTGACATTAAAATAAAATAAAACAAAAGGCACTTTTGTCCCTTTAATTTGTATGTGAATTTTCTATTCCTTTTACTTTTTAAAGTTTTTTATGCTGACTTCATCTTGAACAGTGAATGTTCATTTATCAAATGCTCATTGAACTCATTTTACAAGGTATCTTACAAGTGCAGTTTCTGAAATGATCTAGCCAAACAATGTATCATCTGTATCATCTGTACATGGGAATTCTATCCACTGGGTGTCAGAAAGAGGAAAAGTAAGAAGTGAGTGACTGTCATCATCTCAAGACAAATGATCCATCATCTCCATATGAAAGCATTGCTACAGTCTCCTTTGTAAAATGGCAAACTTCAGTGTATTTGTTATTTGCTTGTAGTTGTGGAAATTGTGGACCATAATGCCTTCCATCCATGCTCAACTGCCTGATATAAGGAAGTACAACAAACCTTAGAGTAATATGGCAATCTATGACACAAGGCTGCCTTTTTGTTATCATCTGAACCCCATTGTACAACAGACTTTCTAGTCTTAATTATTTTCAGCTTTTGTTAACAGTGGTCTTTATGATGTTTCTAATATAAAATCTGTTCATAACCGATAGTACTCATGGATGAATGTACAAGATATACAGAACCTGACTTTGCCCACCCATCAATGAAATAATGAGACTGGACAACTGTGTTGGAATAAAAATGGGCAACTTTTATTAAATTGTTACCTATTTAAACCTTCTTCATAAACTGCAACCAGCTAAAAGTGGGTGCTTGAACATGATGTTGTGTAAGCCGAGACAGTGGCCATTTCAAACCCACTCATCAGCTGACTTGGGTGAGACACCTGAGTTCCCCGCATAACTCACCAAGAGTCATAACCAGAGCAACGGCTTAGGGAAGCAACAGAGTATTCAAACTCCAAGTTGGGAACCTTCAGGAATTAGAATTCCCCTGCAGCTCCAAGGACATTTCTGCTCACCCCCATCTTGGTTGAGTGAACTCACTGGTGAGGGTTCATGTCCCTGGCCTTCATCAAAATGAGTTCCTTAGTTGCATGTCAAGATGTAAATTGTACGCCCCCATTCCTCATGACAGCCCCTTTTAATGGCTCCACCTAATGCCAATTGCCCACTAGCCTCAACAGTGTAGGGTAAGCAGAAAAAATCCTGTTAAAAAGGGAGACAATTCCTACCCAACCCCAAAGCAACCCCTTGATACATTGTTGTAGGTTTGGGGGGGGGGGTAGGCCAGTGTGGGTTGTTCCACGCTTTGAAGTTGAGAGGGTTGGGCACTTATATGTTGTGCTCTGTTCCCAGAACTTGGTCTCGATTCATTGGGGTGGGCAAATACCCCTTCCCATCCTGTGTGGCTGGAAGAGGGAACCCATATCTATACATTACAGTTAGAAGTAATCAAAAACAAAAAAGTAATACCCTTTTTTTTTAAAAAAAAACCTACAGTTTCTTGCTTTGTTTAAGTGAACACACTTTCACCATATCCAATGTGAATGCATCATTCACCTCAAAGTACTGTGTTACTGGTGTTCTGCCAACATGTCATATTTATGCCAAAGGGCTGGCATTCTTGACAAACTGAAGATTGATATGCCTGAGTGCATTATTTTTATGTTCTTCAGCTGCTACACTCTATTAGTGCAGTGATGATGTTTCAGCTTGACTTCTTAGGATGGTATTTTGCAAAGAGGTTGGAAAACTTTCCTGTATTCATCTTCTATTTGCATAGTATCTCTTTGTGCACCTGAATTGAGTTTTTCTGAACTATTTATACAGAGTGTATGTTCTTTAAATGCTTTAAAAAATGCTGTGATAAAAAGGATTATTACTCGGAAATTATATTTGCTTTCACTGGTGTAAATTTGACTTGTACAGCAGGCTTTTTACAATTAAAAGAGAATAGAATCTTAACAGAAATTATTCAAAGTTAATTGCTTCAATACTTTTGTAACTTGATATTAATATATGCCAAATGGATATGGTATGACTTCCACTTTGAAGTCAAAACCAATTATTCATATTTGCACTTTGACGTCATTACATTTGAACTAATTAAACTCAGCCCAGTATATTCACTTATTTGGATGTAATTAAAATCTCATTAATTGAAACAAAACCCTCTAATTTTACTTAAGAGAAAATAGTTTGCCAGGCAAAATTCTGACACAGGGCTGTAATGTCATCAGCTTATTAAGCATATGAACTATGCCGTTTTTGAAAGGAGAAATGCATATAGGAAAAGATTCGTCTAAGTAATTCCTTATGTCAAGTGGCAGTGGAATTTTATTTCAAAGTAATAGAGCTGAAAAGCATATTTGAACATGAAAGATGTGAGTGATTGCCCAAGCTTTAATGCATTTTGTTTGCATATCTATACTTTAGAAGAGCCAAAATGTCAGTTCTGAGCTTTGATAACATACTGCGGTGATGACAGATGGATAGATAGATATAGATAGATAGCTTCCCTTTCCTTATCAAAAGTTATAGTTGTGTGAGCAGGGATCTGAATGTAGGCCTCACCCAATTCCAGTATTCCATACACCAGACAACACAGGCTTTTCTCTATTAAACCACAATGTTTTAGGAAGTCTATTTATATCCCTACTCCCTAACCGCCCCGTCCCCCAAAATG
Organism: Anolis sagrei; assembly: GCF_037176765.1. Lineage (NCBI taxonomy): Eukaryota > Metazoa > Chordata > Lepidosauria > Squamata > Anolidae > Anolis > Anolis sagrei. Next base: position 118,638,914 of record NC_090023.1, read on the forward strand.
TATGCTCAAGGGTTAAATTCCAAGAATATTCAGTGGTAACACTGCCATATTAACCATCTAGTGTAATATGACTAGAAAGATTTTTTTGTTTTGTTAGAGACTCTGTCTTTGTAATGTTCCATTGTAATCTCAGACTAAATCAAAAGTATCCACTTGATGGTGTGCTCCAAATAACAAGTTGTGTGAGAGAAGCAAACAGAGTAATAGGGTTATAGTGGCTGGATAGAAATATGAAGTTTTCAACATATGATCCTTTAAGGTTTTTAAAATACGTTTTCAGAATTGCCCCCAGTTCAACTCCATCACCATTTCTCACATAATTTTTGGACAGATCTGGTTAGGATAGCAGAATGGACATGGAAATTATCTAGGCCCTCCCGACTTTCCCAGTTTAAATAGCCAAATATGTGATCCATGCAGGCAACACTCAATTGATCATGGTGTTTTATCTAGCTGCAAGCAGGATGAAGTCTGCTTTGTTGGATTTATGTCTCCTAGTAGAATCCAAACTGCTGGATGCAATACATTAAGAGTTAAATTGATTGGGCATATCTTTAATTATATGACAGAAATAAGCAAGACTTCTTTAAGAGTAAAGGTGTTTTCTGGATCATGTTAATTGTTTCAAAAGTTTCGATGATAGTTTAGAAATCTCCATAAATAGCTTTTATGCTTCTATTCACATGCAACTGAGTCCTCATAAGAGTAAACATAATAATTTAATACTTTATTTCCAAGTTTCCTCTTTAAAATTTGCATATTTCATCTTTTTTCTTTATTGAAATTTGCAACCTATTTTAGAGGAAATATTTTAAATATGAGTTGGACTTAGTGAAAAGCAACTAAAGAAATGCTAAAGATGAGTGTGCTCCAATGCTTTGTGGTTGGTGTTCAGATTTAAGATTATTCTATATTATTAGAAGGATAATTACCATTGACACTAGCATAATGTAGTATGTTAATTATAGTCTAATATTATAGTTGTGAAAATGATCCCTTTCTCAATTGTCTTAAGTAGAACATAACTATACATTAGACTAATTAATGCTTAATTTCTTATGTCCTGAGTTGTGACCAAAGAACTCATTCATTTTATACAAGTCCTAAAAACAAAACACAAAAAGGTCAAGATGTATTTAAAAAATTAATAGAGAAAAGGGCAAAAGAATAAAGGGAAAGGAACATCAAAAATGAATGCACAAAGAACTACAGAGCATGCCCCTTTGTCACCATAGTAACAAAAGTTTCAAAGTTATTGTTAAAAGATAAGACAATGTTAGACAGCTCATTACATGCAAAAGCTGGTGTTAGCCTCAGAAATCTGCCTGTTTTTCTTTCTCCCTTCCACTGAAAAACACATTGCATGCCTTTACATTATTATAGACATTCTCTATACTTGTATTGCGGTAGTAATATTGAAGCTGTCAGGCCTCATCTGACCCTGGAAGCTAAGAGGGGTCAAAGCTGGTTAGAACTTCAAAGGGAGACAGCCAGGAAATAACTGTTCTGTAGGCTATTTCCTAAGCCAATGAATATAGCATTGACTCTGGATATAGCGTGTGTGCATAACTTTTTAAGAAAACACAATTAAAGTCATGGGGTCATCATTAAATTACTCAGGCAAGGAAAAAGGCATGTGGGCTAGTATCTCAATGGAGGTTAAATTACTACCTTGTTTCCTGAAAATAAGACCTAACTGGAAAATAAGCCCTAGCATGAACTTTCAAGATGCTCATATAAGCTGTACCCTTTTAATAAGCCCCAGTTAAGATCATCAGCATTTACTGGTAGGACATCTGTTACAGCACATGATGAACATATTAAATGATAAAATATTAACAAATTATAACAAATATAAATAAATAATATTATTAATATAATATTATGATGATGTTCCAGAAGATGACATGACTGTATCTGAATAAATGAAGATTTTGTACATGAATAAATGAATCAATATAGATGGTTGCACATGAACATGAAGAGAGAAGAGGAATTTGGCTTTGAAGGGAGAGGGTGGCAGATTCTTGGGTGAGCACAACTTTTTACTGACAGAGAGTTTTGGGGCAGGTGATTCTACATCTATTTGGCCAGTAGGGTCAAAGTAGACACCTGTGGGCTTGTGTTGGATCGAGAACACAAGTGTTTTACTCTCTGAAGCCAGAGTAGTTTAGCTGGTAGTGAACTCTGTTAAGAGGGAAGCTATTTACTCTGGGTGTGGTTTGTCTGAGGGACTCATTGCTATTGGACCAGGGTTGTGTGAGGGATCTAGCTCACATTTAAGTTCAGAAACCTATTCTAGTAACCACTAAGATTATTGTGCTCTGTAACCATTTACGTTTGTGTGCCTCGTTAAGAAGACAGTTGTTTGTTTCAAATATCTTAATAAACTTATTCTCTAGTTCACTGTTTAAACAGCCTCAGCAGTGATTCATTCTCTTAGGATATTTCCAGTGATTTTTAACATACTTACAATTCAGTCACTTTGGGGAGCCAAAGGGAGGGTTGGTGGATAAGAAGATTTACTTCAGGGACAACAACATCTTTAATATTCACAAAACTTCTTTGGGTGGTGGCAGCAACCATATCGGTTTATACACGTTACCTCAATAATCATTCCAAATGCTCTGTGTCAAGAGATTTATTTTAAGATCCAAGATTGTGTTTCCTTTATAGTGGTGTTTCCATTAAATTGGTGGCCAGCGGCGGGATAGTAACTTTAAGGCTTAATCCAGTGTGTGTGATCACAAACCTGAGGTAAAAGTTTGGCCCAAAGTGATCCTGGGGTAATTTTACCTCAGAAACTGCTCAGAAACACCATTTTAAAACCGTGTAGTGATGACTCCACCTAAAAACAAAAAGATCTCAGTGACTCCAGTAAGGGAGGAGGGGCAGGCTGAAATGTTAGAGTGACTGAAGAAAGGGGAGAGAGTCCAGATTTGGTGACTACCTCCCTGGAATTAGAAAAGATGAGAATGGAAATGGAACTTAAGAAGATGGAATTTGAGGCTGAGAGAATGAAACAGGAGGCTGAGAGAGAAAGGGAAAGAATAAAACATGAGGCTAGAGAAAAAGAGAGACAACTTGAGACTGAGAGAGAAAGGGAAAGAATGGAGTTTGAAGCCAGTGAGAGAGAGAGAGAATGACAACTAGAGATTGAGAGAGAAAGGGAGAGAATGAAGCATGAAGAACGGATAATGGAGTTGAAGTTAAGAGAAAGACAACCCACATCCAGCCCAAGTGAAACTCAATTTGAGCCATTAGCCTCCCACATAAAGCATTTCCCAAAGTATTCAAGGGGAGACTGTGTGGAACGTTTCCTAGCAAGCTTTGAAAGGGCGTGTGTTGATTTTAATGTGTCTGAGGAGAGAAAAATGGCACATATAAGACCTCTGATATGCAGAGAGCTTAGTGAGATTTATGCACAGTTGCGGGACACTGAGTGTACGAACTATGCTATCTTTAAGGAAAGGGTGAAAGTACGCTTTGGCTTGACAGCAGAGCAAAGCAGAAAGACTTTCAGAGAAATTAAAAGAAAGAATGGTGAAACCTATTCCCAGGTGGGGGCTAGAATAGAAAAGGCTCTACAAAGGTGGCTGGAGGGTAGTAAAGTCTCCACATTTGACCAACTGAGGCATTTGATTTGTTTAGAACAGTTTTACAAACTGGTTCCAGCACAGATGAGGTGGTTTATTAAGGAAAAGAGGATTCAAACAGCAGCAGAGGTGGCTTCAGTTCTAGACGAAATGGAGGGAGACCTTGAGGCAGGTTCTCCATTGTTTAGGAAGCCAAAAGAGTGGGTTCCAAAAGGAAGAACTGACAGGGATGGTCAGAATCCTAGAAAGGGGGACGCCAGCTCAGGAACTGCACCACGTAAAATCCTATGTTACCACTGTCATCAGGAAGGGCACGTGAAAGCCTCATGCCCAAAGCTGACCAATGTTAGACCCGTGACCCCACCAAAGTACATCAAAGTGGTTAAAAAGAGGCTAAGAAAGAAGCACCAAAAGAGGTAGAGAGAGAACAGATGGAGAAAGACAAGGGGCCTGTGGCAAGACAGAAATTAGATCAGGGCCTTGTCACTGTAACATCTATGATTTTAAAAAGCACAGGAAGGTTGAAGTGTTACCCAGACCTGGTTCTGACAGTGAAGGCAGGTTTAAGGCACATAGGAGACATTGACAAACACATTAAAGATACACAGAAGATAGTAACGGATGCATTGTCCAGGATAGTTGAATAAGGTGTACAGGTAATATAGCGTGTCAATTGTATTGTTGAATGCTTTGTATAAGATAATGTATGGTTTTAAAATGCTCAACCTGGTTTTCTCTTTTAAGATCCCAGATTATGTTTCCTTTATAGTGGTGTTTTCGTTATACCCTCCCTTCCCCTTTAGTGCCCCCCCCCCAGTGTTTTTGACACCTCCTATCAATCTCTCTCCCCCCCCCCCTTCGGTTCCATACCTGTTACAATATCCTGTGTTGTAAAATGCGATTTTAAACTGTTTTCTAATCTACTTTTAAATAACAGATTTACTGGGGAGTTGTCCTTTCCCTCCCAGGGTGCTTGTGCCCCGCTTTGTGCTGGTCAGCGACCTCAATAAAGTTTTGTTTGTTGTTGTTAGTTAAAGATCCACAAATGATTGTGCCTTGCACTTCAGACTGTCTTCTCCTCCTTCCCTTTTCCTTCTCAAACAAAGCTCAAAATGCCAAATGAGAAAGAAATTGGTCTCTAGAAAGTATGCATATATCTGCATCATGGATTTGTTTCTTTGTTGCTACAATGCAGTGTTTCATTATTTCTCACAGAAAAGCATCAATTCTGTTTTCCAAGAAACATTGCTTGGGCATCTGTGTATGCTTTAAAACAAAACAAACCCTCAAAATCCAAAGTGCACCCAAAGTTTATACTTCTTTTTAAGTAAAACCAAAATATATCAACTAAGTTTTCAAGATTATCAGGCATCTTCATTAGGTAGATATTATTAACTAGCATGTAAAGCTTAAGTGTCTGTTTCTGCTTTAGATTTTTACATTGCTGGTTCAAACTAATTTTTAATTTGCCTGGTGAAATGATACCAAACAACAACAGAAGGCTTTATTAATGCCACATCTGAATAGCTAGAATAACATTGGCCATTTTCATATTTGATAACACATACCTGAAAAAAATGGTAACTGAAAGGAAAATATGTGGATGAGTTTAGCAGAAATTATTTGATCATATGATCTCATATTCCATATTTATTCTGCCATATTTCTTTAAGTTATTACATTTTCTCTTCTCTTATAGTTCTAAACATTCTGGTAGCATACCTACCGACAACCTACAGGCATTAATTGATACTTTTCCTTTGGGAAAGATTGTTACAACCATCAATTAGAAAATGGATCCCATTGAAAAGATTTGTTTTTGTTCTTTCAAGGTCATTTATAATTATTTTTTTAAAATGCATTCACAATTATCTCTATTTTAATATTGTTAAAGTCATAGTCATTTCTAAACAGATTTAGTTTTTTGAAGGTCCTCAATGGTTTTTGTATTGCCTTCTGGGTGCACAACTATATGTGAAGAGGTCAAGTTAATAAATATTTCTTTTTTAACAGTGTATACGTTCATTGAACATAAATCCGTCCAGCATATTTTTTCTCATTTCCATTTAACTAGCAACATAATTATTCTGTTGCTTTTAACAAGAGTTGAAAGGTTCCTTTAGTTATCTATGTTTGGGAAGTATTGTAATTTCAATTATAAAGAGTGCTCATGCACTTGTGTTTTCATAGACAGAACTTCAGAGACCAGCTAATGGGTTTAAGTAGGACTGGTAGAACTTCAAACAAAAACATTCTGTTCTTTTTGGATTATACAATACTGAGATATATATCCGTTGTGTTCCATAAATTATTAGAAACATATTTCTTGTTTCACTTGGCTTTTCATTCCTTGTATTTACTTCTGAATACAATTTCCATTTTAAACATTCTTTTGATTTTGTATGTGCATACACCCAGTCCAAGAGAAAAAAAACAATTGTCAGAATTGTGTTATATTCCAGTGCAACAATTATCAGAATGTAGATACAGATCTACCAGTGTATCTGATTTTTCACTTCTATTTGTTAAATAGCAGAGCTGAACAACTTAGAAAGTGAGTCTCACAGAAGGTGGCCATGCCATCAATTGCTTTCCAAATTATAAAGAGGCTATCTAAAGTGCTGAAATATATATGGTAACTAAAGCAGATTTACCACTCAGTTGAGATAGAAGCAGTTATCATCAAAATGATGAATGGTGGTTGATGACATTAAGCCACGTGAAGGCAAGTTGCCATTCACAAGTTTCTAGGTAACATTTGATGTCCTGACATTATGATATCTGATAAAACATTGAGAGATCTCATTTTCAGAGTGATAACAGGATGCCAAATGTTTGTTTAATTTTCTTACCACCTTTTCCACATATACCGTTTCTACATAGAACTTCTTTCAGCCAAATGTTTGTTCTTTTCCCCTTGTAAGATAAATGTATATACAAAGCTATGATGGGCTGATCCATATAATTGTTATGTGATTTCAGCTCCACTAAAATCATGGGATTGGGGGCTGGAGTTCCAAGCTTCCAAAAGACCAGATAAGACACAAACAAGCTGAAGGAGAAATTAGAAGTGTTATTCTCAATGGCCACAGAGGATGTTAGCTCCTCGGTGCTAACATACAGAAATATTTATTGCACTTTGACAGCAGTTTGCAACAAAAGACATCCACTGCCCTGAATGTTGATTGGTCCAGGTCATGACAGGCTAGAATTTGCAGGCTGGTTGACTGGGATTCACTATCTGTTATTGTTGCTTATTGGCCACCAGGCTTGGAGGGAAATTTAATAAATTATCATTGCTCAAACTGAAATGTTGTGGTCGTTACCCATTCTCTCTCTCCTGGGATGTGTGAAGAAAAGAATGTAGGTAGGTTTGAGGCAATGGATGCTAATGATGGTAGTTTCCACAGCCTGGATAGGACAATGGCTCATGCTGGTGAAACAATGGGAAGCAATGGATGCTAGCCAACCTGAATAGGTTCCCAAAAAGAGGACAAAGGAGGGTGTTGGGCAACTTTTGTGATCTCTGGTTTAGTTCCATTATTAAATGTATGGAGGCATTATTAGGAGATTATGGTAATTGTGTGGTTATCTCCTGAAGTCCTAGGTGTGGGGCAACATTCCAGTGAAATTAATGAGAGGTTACTAGCAGGCAAGGAAAAATTCAATGCATGCTGGCTGTGTATCTCAATGGAGCCAAAGATAGTAATTCATAATCTGGGGCTCTAATTTCTCAATAACATCATGACAAATCTTTACTACTTTACATTACAAAGTAACAGTCTAACTGTATTTTTTGGGACAGGGGGAGGAATTTATATATCATAAGTAACACACACACACACAATTCCCAGAAATTAGCAAAATCTCCCCATGACTATCATCTCATGGCAACAGTGGGTTTTTTTCTTCATTTTGTTGTTCACCAAACAAAAACAACTGAAATAAGGAATTATTTCTCAATTGACATTATGGCAAAATGACTTCTCTCTGCTTGTCTCCTCTTCCAACCCAAGACTGAGACCAAGAGTGAATCCATACTGCAGAATTAATGCAACTGACATCACTTCAACTGCCATGGCTTAATACCATGGAATCCTGGGATTTGTAGTTTGGTGAAGAGCCAGACTTTTTTGACAGAAGATGCTAATGTTCTTATAAAACTACAACTCCAATGATGCCTTAGCATTTAGCCATGACCGTTGAAATGGTGTCAAACTGCAAAATTCTATAGTGTAGATGATGCACACCACCTACACTGTGGTAATCTGGCATGTGAATGCTCTCCAGCTCAGAATATCTTCTCTAAAAGAAAATTAGAGGATAGATCCTTCCTTTCCCATATTACTAGGAAGGGAGAAAGTATGACATTCTGTAGATTTTGGAATCACATCACTTTTACAAATCTGACAAAATGGTTTTACTTTATCTGAAAGGGTGCTATGCATTTTCCCTAGTGGAAGCAGACTTGAAAAAAAATGGATTACAAATCCCTTAACCTCTTGCTCATATCTCTGTAGCCATGTTGGATGGGGTTATTGGGAGCTCTAGTCCAAAGAAGTGAAATTTCTGGGTTTGGATTTACAGTGCAATATCTGTGAGCAAATACATTCCTGAAATTACAGTGGAAAAAAGAAATCATGGCTCATACCAAACCCTATTGAAGAAGATTACTTCCATTGGAAGTTGCCTTTGAGGATCTAGAAAATTCAAAGAGATCTATCTGCACCACCAGGGCAACTACAAAAAATCCAGATGCGCTTTTGAGTATGTCCATCTCCTGATTCAATTGATTTCCTGGTGTGAGTGCCATGGTTTGTGTATCAGAAGCATCATTTAGCAAGGAAAGTAAATGTTATTAACATAGTAATAAAAGAAACATTACAAAATAATTGTTGCACATCACATTAGTATTATCATCTTGCATTATGCATTACTTTTCCCATTGCAAAGCACAGGCAGCTGCACAAATTAGCGTAAATTTGAATCATTGTTGTACATCAGAAGCTTATTTAGCTTAACTACTAAGGAACAGCTTGTGCAATTATGGTTGCAACATGCAATGACCTGGGAATAAGTCTTTCTTACTTTTAGATAGACATAAATAGGATCACACTGCAAGCCCCTGCTTTTCTTTCTGTTGCAATGATCATATTTACCAATTTCTTCAGAATTCTTATCCAAAACAAAAAAAAAATGAATAGCTTTCATAAATAACCACATCTTAAGACCAAAGTAATGTTGATTGCAGGCTTCACCGAATATAATGCTTTTAGAAATATCCCAAGAGTATGAATGGTTGTTGTCACTGTTAGATAAGGTTACTGCGTAAACACTCAGGATGATCAGAAAACATGTTATTCCCTTTTTTCTACTTTTCATTGTTTGTGTCTTCTTATTTATTTTGTTTTGCAAATCTTTAGAGAAGTACTTTTTATGGCCCTTCTCCATCTCATAAAATGTTCCTCCTTCCAAATGCAAACAAGCTTTCCCATTTGATTTATAACTTTGGCTTTTGAGATTCCAAGCAACATTTATAAAACATACCTAGAAACAATTTATTTGTTCTTCTCAGTTGAAATCTATTCACCTTGAAACTATGAGCTCATGAATGGTGTAATGATAACATCATTTATACAAGCAAATGAAAAAAAATGGTCTTGCATAGCTTATACATTTTAAAGAAATGTGTGTGTGTGTCCCTAATGTTGTTACTAAGCCAATTGTGTGATTGTCACACATGCAGCACCCCCAAATATATGTATTAAATTGGATTATAATTATATTTATTTTACAGAACTGAAAACTGACAAGGATTAATGTCAAATTGATGATATAATCTTTGCACTTGTCAATCCCCAACTACACATTTACTGTGCAGGAAAGAAAATAGAAAATAATATTCAGCATATGCTACCTGCACATAAAATTATTGATCTGCAAATAACGAACTGAAATTATTCAACAACAAATAGCTGAAAACAGCCATTCTGGAAGACTTTATCTCAAGAGGAAATATTGTTAGAATTGCTCATTGTTTACTTAGAGAAATGAAATTAATAAAGTAGTGGGTATAATATGTAATCTATTCTGAGATTTTCAATACATTTTGGAAAGATGTAGAATCATTTGGGCTGCTATGCCAGATTTTCCTGTTGGATTATGTAAATGGGGTAATTGAAAAGGTACATTGTCATGGCACATGTACAAAGTTATATGTTCTAACTATGAATGCTTGTAATGGACAGAAAATTGGAAATAATGTATCTTGAGCTGTGACTACATGAGTCAAATTAAGTGGACTTACCTTGCAACCATTGCATGGAGCTCATGTGATCTATGACTCGATTGACAGCAGAAGCACTGCTTCAAGCTTTTAATCTGGCAAAAAAAGGAAACAAATGCTTCTGAGTGATTCTGGTATTTTGGGACTGTAGACACTGAAGCAGGCTGGATGCAATCTGATCCAGTGTCCATGTGACCAACAAACCTACTGTTGTGTCGCTGACTGAAAGTAGCTTCCTCACAGAGGCTTTCTGACAAAGTCAGAACATGGTGGTCATTGAGAGAAATGTTGCCAGCTGGCATGGAGTCTCCAATATGCTCTCAGTGCAAGGCTCAGATGACACTCTAATGCAGCATCAGGGTAGCTTTGGAATAGTTTACTCCAGATAAATTTTATATGTTTCTGAAATTTGGAGTCTGATTTCATTTTATCACAAGCAGATATACATGCCATCCATATTTCAAATCAGTCTCTTCAATTTAAATTAGTCTTTCATTTTTAAATAAAAAAGCCATTACTTTATCCATGTCCAAGCTGTTCCATTGTAGCATAGTCTCATATTTGGCAGTACCATTCCTCCTCTATTTTTTGCATCTTGTAATTTTTTCATTTTGATTCTGGGTTTGTTGTTTTTCCAAGTAAATTTTGTCAGTCCTTTACTCCAAACTTAAAAATGCTTCTTTTGACAAGATTGGTATTGTTTGAAACAAATATAACATTTTGGGATTACAAAGCACAAGGAAAAAGCGGGCATCTTTATAGATAAGAGTTTTCATGCATTAACATTTTGATTGTTGATATTCTTTTCATTACAGGTCTAAATTACTCCACCTTTGTAAGTTTTTTATATTTCATGCCATTTTGAAATTACATTTTGGGATTATATTCATTTTGATTGTTGATATTCTTTCCATTAGAGACAGGTCTAAATTACTCCACCTTTGTAAGTCTTTCTTATATTTCATGCCAAACTTGTTCATAGTTGTTTTTAAATAATTCAAAGTTTTCATTTGTCCATTAAATTTCCAAATATTTTATCTTAGTTGTTGCATTTATTTTTTGTCTTGGTTCTTCTTACTCATATTATGAGTGGTTATCTTTGTTTTATCTCAATGAATTGATAGGCCTACCATTTTTTCAAATTCAGTTCTTATTTCTAGTGCTCTTGGAATATTTTTTTAAATGATTTTGAGTTAGAATCACTATATTGTCTGCAAATAGTCTTATCCTATAACTTCTTTTTAAAATTCTTAATCTTTTCATCTTGGTATTTGTTCTAACTTGTCTTAGCCAACATTTCCACTACTAAAAGAAATAGTAAAGATGAGAGAAGGCATTCTTGACTAACTCCTTTCTGGATTTCTATTTTTTTGTATACAGTCTTTATTTATTTGTAATTTTGCAGTTTGTTCTGAATAGATTGACTTTATTCAATTTCTAAAGTTTTCTTCACAGCCTAGTGTCAATAGTAATTCACCAATAAAAACCCAAGAGATGTTATCAAAGACTTTCCCAAGAGCATCAACTCTCCTTGCTGTTCTTTGTGCACTTGTAGATATTCACCTGCATTTAGAACTAACCTCATGTAATCCTTAATTTGTCTATCAAGCAGAAATCCTGCTTGGTTTTCATGAATCCAAGTTTTCAGTATTTTTTAAAGTCTATCTGCCAATATAACTGAATAAATTTTGTAATCCACATTTAACAATGAAAGTGGTCTATAATTTTGGACTAATGTAATGTCCCTATCTTCTTTTGGAAATAAAATTATTGTTGCTTTTTTCCACAATTCTGGTATATTCTTTGTTTGTATAATTAAGTTCATCATTTTGTGCACACATAGAGCTTGTTCATTCTCAAATGTTTTATGAAATATTGCCATATATCCATCTGGTCCTGGAGCCTTACTGTTTTTTTTTTTTGTTTTTTTTTTTTTACAATTTCTTATCATTGTGGTAATGTCATGTACCATGATGGTGGTGTTCAGAGTGTCGATCTTCCTTTGTCAACTTTAATAAATTTTGTCCCATGTTTGATTATTTTAAATTTTCCCCATAGTGTGCATTTCCAATTTTAAAACCACATATCATCAAATCCAACTCAAGACCAATGAGCCAGATTCAGTCAACCATGTCATTTTATGTGACCCATGAGGCTTTTAATGCTAGCGTAACATAGCTACATATATACAGTCTTACAATTACAAATGACCCTTTAAAGGCAACTATAAGGTTGCTGTGGTCCTAGAGGAAAATGACTTTGATATTCCTGGTCTAGGGAATAATGTAGGGTGAAAAGGATAGCTGGGTAAGAGCATTTATTTATTTATTTCATACATTTCTACCCTGCCCTTCTCCCCATAAGGGGACTCAGAGCGGCCTCAGAGTATGAAGGGGAAGCAGGGAAAAATCTATGAAATTTCAGGATTCAGGAAACTTATTATGATCAGGAAGTGGCAGAAGGTACTAGTGTATGTATGCAATTATTTGTCATCACTTCAAATGGTTGCAGAGTTGTACTCATCAGCCTGGTAACATGGAAGTGCTTTCATACATAATGGGAGTGACAGTATGCCATGACACCGTTCAGTTTCTACAAGAAACAACATTGTAGAAAAAAATCAAAGTTATTTTTAGACCTTTTTTTTACTTGAAAAGACACAACTAGATCCCTCTGGTGCCTTTTCACCCTCAAAGACAATTTCCTTCACACTCTGGTAATGAATAGCATGTATATCCTCCCTATGAAAATGTCCAGAAAATATGATACTGTCACACAAACTTTTAGGAGGTGAATACAGTTGGGCAATTTCATTTTCATTTTCAGCAATACTTGTTAGAGAATAAACAAGTTATGGAAGTTGCAAAGAGTAAAATCAATGCTACTTTAGGGAAATACGAATAGCAGGAAGTTTCTTTGAAGAAAAATAATCACTTTCCCTTTTTATTTTGCTTGAAAATACATCAAACAGTGTCCTGCTGACACAGTGAATGGTTTAGCTTTCAGATTAAAAGGTGATGATTATTCTTCAGAAGCTGCCTGCTTTCATGGTTGACTTGTGATGATGGCTGCTGAACAACGTAGTCTGTAGCATCATGTGGATTGCTGCTGTTTCTGCTTAGATATTGCTCTGAGAGTAGCAATACGTGAGCAATAGTGACATCCAAGTCACCAAGGCAGGCCTCTTGAAGTTTTGTTGCCATGTTCCACGCCATCATCCATCAGGTCAGTAGGGCTGATGAGAACTGTAATCCAACCATCTCTAGAGCCCCACAGATTCCCAAAACCCGAGTTAGGACAATATTTTAAAAAAGCTCTGGGCCATTACAAATTCAATTCTGGATAAATACATGCATTTCAGTGGCATTATAGTGTGACGAGCATTTTTTCTTCAGATTTGTGCAGTGTCTAACCAAGAAAGCATATTACAAGTTAGGAAACTTTTAGCTAGACATTATGCATTCTATTACCTTTATTATATGTTTTAATTGCTTCTTATCTTAGATTTTGTTTTGTGCTTTATTTAATTTTAGCATTATCTGCCTTGAGCCCTTCTCTTGTGTTTCAGAAGCACTGGGGCAGAAATGAGAATGAGGAAAGTTTTTTGTTACAATCAATATTTCATTGAGAATGCATAAAGATTCACACATTTCCTCATAATTGCAGTGGTGTGAAGTGGAGATGTCAAATGTAAGAAAGAACTGAGAAATTCATTCATTAAAAAATTTCTTAAAGCCTAATAGGTTTACAGAATAACACCGCAGATATTTTGCCCTAGAAATATGCATCTGCATTTTCTTTGCTATGAAAGAAGGGGGAGATAGTATGATGAGTGATGACAGTCCCTTCAGATTAAGGGTGGTGCTGCTGAATGCCAGGTCTGTCAATGGAAAGACAACAACCATCCACGATTTAATACTGGATGAAAAGGCAGACCTGGTGTGCTAACAGAGACCTGGTTGGAAGAAACTGGGGGGGGGGGGTAGTCTTGGGCCTGGCATTGGAGTCCCGTCAGCTCATAGTGCTCATAGTGTCCATGCAGAGTCTGCCCTGTCAGGAGCAGCTCAGGACTTCATGGCCACCATGGCAACTATGGGGCTGTCCCAACTAGTATCTGGCCCTACCCACTGTGCTGGACACACATTAGAACTGGTTTTCTGACAAGGATGGGAGAACAGTGGCAGTGTGGAGGAGCTGTCCATCGCTCTGTTGCCATGAACCGACCATCACCTGATCAGGTTTAGACTTACTGTACCTCCTAACCTCTGCAGGGGTGTGGACCCATTAAGATGGTCCGCCCCAGGAGACTTGTGGGTCCAGATGGATTTGTGGGAGATTCAGATGGATTCTTGGGGAATTTCACATCACCTTGGTAGGTAATCCTGTTGATGTTCTGGTCTCTCTCTGGAATAAGAAACTGACTAGGGCAATAGAAACAATCGCTCCGGAGCGCCCCGTCTTAAGTAGCCTTGGTTCCCCTTGGTTCAACGAGGAGTTGGTAGCGATGAAGCAAACAAATAGGAAGCTAGAGAGCTTGTGGTGGAAAAAGCCTAGCAAGTCAAACTGAACACATCTACGCCTTTATCTAAGGGCATATGACGTGGCAATAGAAGCCGCAAAAAACCTCCTTCTATTCGACTAATATTGCATCCACAAGGAACCCTCCGGTGGAGTTGTTTTGAGAAGCCAGAGGGCTGTTGAACCCCTCCTCCCAGGACGGGTCCCCTGACCACTTGGCAGCCCGCTGTGAAGCATTTGCTCAGTTCTTTGCAGACAAAGTCGCTTTGACACCATGTTAACAGCAGTCTCTGAGGATGTAACACAAGCACCTGCTTGTCTGGTTTTGATAGATTCATTTCAATCTGTTCAGCTCAAGGATGTGGAAAAGATTCTTGGAGAGGTGAGAGTGACCACATGTATCCTAGACCCCTGCCCATTCTGGGTTGTAAAGGAAGCCAGAGGGGGTTTGGCAGAGTGGGTAAAGGTGGTGGTTAATGCCTCCCATTGGGAGGGCAATATTCCAGCCAGCTTGAAACAACCTGTTATAAAACCGCTGCTGAAAAACATTACTGGACCCCACTCAATTTGTCAACTATCAGCCAGTTTCCAATCTCCCCTATTCGGGCAAAGTCCTGGAATGTGTTGTGGCCTTGCAATTCTTGGTAGACACTGATTATCTAGATCCGGCGCAGTCTGGCTTTAGGCTGGGACATGGTACTGAGACAGCCTTATTTGATTATCTTCGCCGGGAGCTAGACAGGGGAAGTGTGTCCCTGTTGGTTCTGCTGGACTTCTCATCAGCCTTCAATACTATCGACCACAGTATCCTTCTGGGGCACCTCTCAGGAATAGGCCTTGGAGGTACTGCTTTGCAGTGGCTCCAGTCCTTCCTTCAGTGTTGTTCCCAGAGGGTGTTGTTAGGGAACTCCTGCTTGGCCCCATGTCCATTGTACTGTGGGGTCCTGCAGGGCTCAGTATTTTCCCCTACGTTATTCAACATATACATGAAGCCATTGGGGGGGGGGAATCATCTGGAGTTTCAGGGTACGGTGTCATCTCTATGCAGATGATGTCTAACTCTGTCACTCCTTCCCATGTACTACTAAGGAGGCTGTTCAAGTCCTGAACTGGTGCTTGGCCACTGTAACGGACTGGATGAGGGCAAACAAATTGAAACTAAATCCAGACAAGACAGAGGTACTCCTTGTCAGTTGCAAGGCTGAACAGAACATAGGGTTACAGCCTGTGATTGATGGGGCTACACTCCCCCTGAAGGCACAGGTTGTCAGCTTGGGAGTGATCCTGGACTCATCGCTGAGCCTGGAACCCCAGGTCTTGGTGGTGGCCAGGGGAGCTTTTACACAATGAAAGCTTGTGCACCAGCTGTGCCTGTACCTTGGGAAGTCTGACTTGGCCACGGTGGTCCACGCTCTGGTTACATCCCGTATAGACTACTGCAATGCTCTCTACATGGGTTTGCCTCTGAAGACTGCCTGGAAGCTGCAATTAGTCCAACATTCGGCAGCCAGGCTACTAACGGGAGTGGAGTACAGGGATTGCACAACTCCTTTGTTGTGCCAGCTCCACCGGCGGCCAATTAGCTTCTGAGCACAACTCAAAGTGCTGATTTTAACCTACAAAACCCTATATGGTTCCGGCCCAGTTTACCTGTCCGAACATATTCTCCCCTATGGACCATCAAGGCTGTTAAGATCTTCTGAAGGGGCCCTGCTCTCAGTCCCACCATTTTTGCAATCGTGTCTGGTAGGAATGAGAGATAGGGTCTTCTCGGTGATGGCCCCCCGGCTATGGAACTCCCTCCCAAATGAGATCAGATCTGCCCCCTCCCTCCTGACCTTCAGGAAGCTAGTGAAATCTTGGCTTTGGAACTAGGCAATCTCAGCATAATGGTTGAGACCGGTAATTGACCAAAGTTATTGACTACATATGCAGAGTTGGACATGGTTTTATTTTGGTGAATTAGCTTATATGTATTTATTTTATATGTTTTTAATCTCATTGTTGGTGTATGATGTTTTCGACTGTATTGTTAGCATTCAATCCTTGCTGTTAGCCCATCTGAGTCCCTCTATGGAGGTAGAGAAGATCAGGATACAAAAGTTTTAAATAAATAAATAAATAAATTTCAACTAACCATGAAATGCGGGTTCGGAGCTCGGTATGCTTTGTTATTCCCAAAAAGTCAGGTTTAAGACACAAACTGAGTTTGAAGGCAGAAGTTTCTTCAGTTTGGCCAGAAAGAATTTCAGCACAGAGTCTGCATTAAGAAAAACTGACAGGCTTTTTATCCCCTTTGACAGCCATTCAAAATATCCACAAATTCCCCTGATTGGTAGAAAAGCCAGTCTGGCTCCTGTTGGCTGGAGCACCCTCCTGTTCATCACTGGCTGGATGAGGTTCCCTCCATGGGACGAAAAAGGAACAGTTGTGGTTAGTATATTCAGTCCAGTCCATTTAAAGAGAGAGAGGCGTGAGCTCAGGAATGTCAGGATTGACATCAAATGCAAATAGTCCCATGACTGACTTAATGTAAAGTTCAGGTAAACACAAAGAGATAGTCCAGAAAACACACATGTGTGATTGAGATTACTTGATGAAACAAAGGTTGGTCTCACCTTCAGCCACTCCACTGATGCATATCAACCGATGATTCTGATCCCATCAATGAAGCCAAGAGGTTCAGTGCACATAAGCAGATTTATGAATGCGGAAGAGGTTTGTCAATAGAAAGGAGCTGTGGTTTACATAAACAAAATAGCTATCTCATCAATGGGCTTCAGGCTTGCATACATTAGCCAGTTTAGCTTACTTCCTGTCCCAAGTTGTGTGATTAACCAAGATGATATATTTTAATATTTGCAGTTCTAATTACATTTTAAGAGTTTAATTTCATTCTATATAAGTTATGCAATTTCATAAAAATGGATTTCATACACATATTTGGTCAGACTTTTCCACAGTTGAGGCAGAGTGGTATTTTAAAAAATGGAAAAAAGGAAAAATAAAATAAAATAATATTTAATTAATCTCTATTAAGTTGTGTTTAATCAAGAGGGGTGCCAATTTCTCAACAACAGTGGAAACAGTGTTTTTTTTATTTAAGTTTTCAGTGGCCGCCAGAGTCATTGTCTTGTTTTCCCATCTTTGCCCTTCCATGGGATCTTCTGTGATTGGGGGATGGGTAGTGCAGACAGCTTCTTAGGACCCTGATTGGCTGATGCATCAGGAACCCTGGCTAGCACACCTATCTATGTTCCTCTTTTTATTTCTGTTTTGGGTAGTAACACTTTCAAGCATATTAGTACTGAACTAGGATTTATACTTTTGACAAGAGTCCTCATTTTTAATACTTAAATGTCAAACAGATGAACAGTTACAATGTGATCTTCTTCACAGAGGGAACAGCATTAGAAGATGACTTTGGCACTGAAATGGGGATATTTTTGTTTGTTTACCAAAGACATCTTAAATTTCATTTTTAGGAGGGAATCATATTAATACTAGGGATGGAAGAGCAAATGTGGGAGAACATCTACATTGCAGGTGTTTGTAACTAGATTCAAATTAAACAAATAACAACCTAAATAAAAAGAATTTTCATATTTTGGCTCAGGCATTGAATATTGAATGAATCCTTATGCAAAGGTTATAAGCCAACCTCACCAAAGGAGTACATAAACCCCAAAGATGCCAAACAGTAAATGAAAGTGAGACAGTCATGGGAAGAGAAGAAGCAGATAGTGCTTGCTCTAATATGGGTTTAAAAGTAAATGATCAATGTCCAAAATAGAAATATGGCAACCATGATTGATTTGAACCTATTAGCTGCTTGATAAGCCCCATTTTGTTGAAACACTTTGCTCACAATAATGGGTCACAAGTCATTCCTACTCACACATCATGCTAGCAAAAAAACTAAATTTGGTCCTTTTATCATTATTCTCTAGGCATTTTGCAAAGGCCTTGATGGGCTTATTTAATCTAAATGACAAAACTGCTTTTAATTTAAAGCTGTTGTTTGTACCATCAAGATGGACTAAATGTTGTAACCAAAAGAATCAAGTATTTTCAGAATAGAAAGTGAGGAATATCAACATTTATACTTGGTCCTTGGCTACTTTCATTATTAATCGTGAGCTCCTGTATAACAGCAATAGTTCAATAGTCAAAACTGCCATATTAATCTTTTGCCAAAATATAGTAAATGCTGTCTGATTTTCTGTACTAATTATTATCTTTATTTCACATGTTCTGGGATTTAGAACTGAAATATAGAAAGTGAGCTATTATGTTAGCAGTGTAGTTATCAAATACTGCATTTGTACAAAGGCTTCCAAGACAAACAATTATGTTGTGTGATACTGACAGCTAATTGTGCAGTAACAGCTGTTATCTTTCCCTGTGTAATCTTTTTTAAAAGAAGGGAAGGAGAAATCTATTTGCTCTCAAGACTGTTTTATCAGCTGTCCTCCAGATAGTACAGATATTGATGAGGGGATTTGCAGAGGAAGAAAATATATGCTCTACATGGGCTATTATAGATGTTAAACACATTTCAAACATTTTGAATTTACTTCTCTGAATCTCAGTCCTTATTTGAACTTTTTCCTATAACTTTTTGATTACCAAAGGCCACAGGATAGATAAAAAGTGCAAAAGCAGAGTACAAGCTCAAAAGAGCAAAACCAAAAGAGTATAGCTAGAATTCAAGTTTGCAGCTATTTACGCATAACCTAGGGTACACTTGTAACTGATTTGTATTCATGATCCCTACATATTAATGATTATGTCAATTGTGTAGAGAATACAAAGGAATTGTAAATGTTGCCCATTCCTGCCTCTGTGAGAGATGGAGGTGCCTTTGATTAATTGGAATGCAACAGACTGATAATTCCACCTTCTTCTCCAAAGTGATCTCCATAAATTGTGACAGGGATCATTCTTCTGATTGTCTCACCAGAGATCATCAATCTGCTGTATCCTGATCGGCTTGTATAAATATGTGAAAGGATGTCATAAGGAAGAGGAGCAGGCTTGTTTTCTGTTGCTCTGGAAGCTAGGACTTGGAGCAATACATTGAAAGTATAGGAAATGAGATTCCACTTGAATATTAGGAAGAACCTTCTGACTGCAAGAGCTGTTCAGCAGTGGAACTCTCTGCCTCAGGGTGTGGTGGAAGATTTTAAACAGAGGCTGAATGGCCATCTGTTGGAACTGCTTCAATTTTGCTTTCCCTGCATGGCAGGGAGTTGGACTAGATGGCTCATGTGGTCTATGATTCTATGACATGAGAACAGATCACTGTTCCTTATAGTGACTGCTGCAGAATTTTGGAAAGAGGTCAAGCAAGGAGGCACTACTGAAAAATATATGCCTGATCCAGAGTATTGGTCATTCATTTTACAAACAGATAAAAGTGTAGTAATCCTACATTTAAGCCTCAACCTTCCCTTCCTATCTTTCTTGTTCTAGTACATATAAAAATATCCCATAAGGATTTCATCACATGCTATTTTATTGGACTGGATTTCCGCCAGTAAAGCAGCCAAAACTATATGGTTTCGAGCTGTATGTCAACAGGAAAACTATAACAACCAGAAAATAACTCAAATAAATTCAGATACAAGGGTGATGAGGAAAAAAGAAACAAGTGAACTGAAATGTTGAAAGCATGTGACATCATAGGTAGCCTCTGACTTTACTCATTCACTCTTTCTTTCTAACTACCTCAACTACATCAACTGTCATGCCAACTATCACTTACCAAACCTTTTCAGATCTTTCTAAATATTTCATCAATCATCACTCACTTTCAACATTCAAGTCTCTTCTGACTTTCTTGGCATCCTCTTACCTCTAAAAGACACCATCATACATAAACAAATCACTGAAGTATATATGTTAAATGAAGCAGTATTTTTCACCAAAAGTCTATGACATCAAAGTCTCCTTCAACACAATTTTGCTATCTCTGCAATCAGTGGTCACAGAAACTATGAGAATCTGCCAGTGGGGAGAATGTCGCCTTTGAGTTGTCAAGGGATATGCAGTCAAATAAAAATAATGCAAGAAAACATCAAAGGGATGGTTCATTTCCACTCCGTCATTTCACTTTATAGAGTTTTTGACACAACTTCCCTGTCTTTTTGGAAAGCAGATAGAGTAATGGGACAGCTTGAGGGAGATGGGGGTGGTAACAGCTGACAGGGAGCTCTGGCGTGGGCTGGTCCATGAGGTCACGAGGAGTCGGAGACGACTGAACGAATGAACAACAACAAACCAGTGGCACAAATATATATTCACAACACTAAACACTCATCTTGTTTCTAGGTCATACACAAAAAGACTGAATTTTGGGTCTGGTACAGAAAAAGGCCTCCCTACCTTTTGCTGTTATAATGTTCTTTCATTTACTCTGAGATATACGAACCCTATCCTAGGGGCATTTCACAAGATTTATTTTGGAGAGTCAGATACTGAAACAATGTGGCTTGCCCAAAGCCATACAGTAAGTTTCTGTGCCAAATGGAGATTTAAACCCCAGTCTCCAGAGTTCTAGGTGAAGTCTTACATCACTTCATCACACTATTTTGTTTAGTTTATTCTGTGTGTGTGTGTGTGACCTCATGGATTTAATGGGATTTTCTTAGGCAAGGATAACCCAGAAGTGGCTTTTGTCAGTTCCTTCCTTTGAAACATAGCCTAAAGCACCTGTCACTCCCTGGCATTCTCCCATCCTAGTACTATCCAGGTAAGGTTTGATTCGCCAAACTTTTCCATTGATGTGCCAAACAATACAACTAATTATTTTCTTGTAGTTTCAATAGTCAACCTTCTACTTATGTGAAGATAACAGACAATGGAAATGTTTGGCAAATCAACACCCAATTCTTTTTTTTTAATATGCTAAGTAAAATATTTTCAGTCTACTTTTCTATATTTGTAATAGCATGCATGTGTGCGTACAAACATGCACACATCACATGTTTAATATATGCCAGAATCCAAAATGCTTCCAATTTCTGTGGCATTTTTTATTCGTTTGGATTATGATTGAATGACAATAAACTACAATCATTTTGGAGAGCCTGCTTTTTACTTCAGTTAGAATTCCAGCCCTGGAAAAGTAATGAATCCAGGAGGAGATAGCTTTTCTCAGATAAACTCTTGCACAATTTGCCTACCTAGGCTAAAGATAACCATAACTTTTCCTTATTCAGTCATGTTGAAAATTAGGAGTCAGGCTGACAGACAAAAGACCTCAAGTGTGCCAAGTCAAGTAGTATTACTTATAGTCTGTGGGATTTACTCAATGCAGAAGGGAATCTTCAAATTGCTACTGATAGAAAGAGCTGCTAAACAACTGGAAAAGATTGCCAAGGAGATGTCATGCTGTTTCAGAACTAAATTTCAAGCAGTCAGTACAAGGTCATTGTGTAGGAATGCTGGACCCAAGCTAATGTCGGTCAAAGCATCTCAAGATGTCTCACTCAATTTTCAGAAGCCATGATGCATTATGTGGGTAATTACTTTCATTTCACCTTGACTAAACATGAATAACAGAAAGTTAAAAGTACAGTTCTTTGTAGTGTTATGAATGTTGTATCGTTGTATTAGCTGCTACCCTTTAACACAATGAACAGTGCTGATAAGATGAAGGTAGTGATGTGGGGTCACACAAGGAAGAAACCATCTAAAAGTTGTGTCTTCTTTCTAAAAAGCTGGAATGGCGATCCTATTATCCTAGTTTGCAATAGTTTTGTTGTTTTGAAAGCAACCAGTACAGGAAAATATTTCAATAATAACAAATCTTGACTTTTAATATTAAACATAACTGTTATTCAGCCTATTGAATTCCAACCATGAAATAAAGAGACCAGGCACATGAAAACAGATTTAGAGGGCCTATTTATTAAAAAGAATTTGAATAACCCGTGAATGGGGACAAAAAACATTAAGGGGTATCATTCTGTAATACTCATGGTTTATTGGCCACTTAGTGAGAACTGACCCTGGGCCAGGTGTCACTTCTTCTGACCACCTCCAAGGACATGTGTGCACCAAGGATTCCGAAGGCCAATTAAAATGCTTTGGCTGCACCTCTCAGCCTATTATAACTGGAAGGCCGTCCTGAGGGCACTCCCTCCCAAACCTCAGAGCTAGAACTCTCATTCCAGCAAATAAGGTTGTCCAAGTTGCCCTGGCTGTGCCACTGTCCCCAGGGAACTTTGAATTCCAACTGCTGGGCTAACCCAAATACCTCCCTTCCCAATTGCCCAGCATATGTGCTCCCACCCCTTAATGAAACAACCTGAATTAGGAAGACATAATTTTATTGGGGGGAGATTCCATTCTGGATTGGCTTCATTCAAGGTGGTTTTAAATGGTGTATTTTAATATTGAGATAAATGTTTTTAATGTTTATGTATGCATACATGAATTCTTGTCCCGCCATTGAATGTTTGCCGTATATATGCTGTACTCTGCCCTGAGTCCCCTTCGGGGTGAGAAGGACGGAATATAAATGTTTTAAATAAATAAATAAATTCACAAGTAGGTCCCCGTCGGATTTCTAATTTGTTTTCTTCTTACTCATCCCCATCAAATCACCACTTTGTTAATGCTTCCTGGTCCAACATTGTCAGCCTCTTGGTACGTGCACTGTCATGCAAGGCAAAAAGGCGCAACTGAAGGGGAGAAAGATGTTAAAGTTAATCAGTTCTTCATACAAGGGTAAAGTTAGTTGCTTGGCTGCCATCACTAGTTTTCTAGTTTTCTTCTACCCAATGTGTGTCAAGCAAGTCCTTCAGCCACTCCAAGAAAAACCCCTCTGCTCTTTCCAAACTCCTACTAGTCTCCTCAAAGTACAAGTCTGTGGCTGTTGCCTTCTTTCTCTGCACTTCTGGTTTTGCCTCTCCTTTATATCTGAGGCCTGAGTCTTAATGTTTTATAAAACCAAGATTCTTCCTTTGTTTTCATCCTCATCACACTTTGTGTTGGCTTGCAAGTTGCCAGAAAATGCTTCCCACTCAAACATGACATGTAACTGTTACCTTTCCCTTGTTTGGGGACCTGGTTAACCTAAGGAGTGGGCACCCAGCTGGCTGGCTCTCTGGGCCAAGACATAATGGCAGCAGGCACTTACCCTACAGTATCCCACCGCCTGCTGCCTTTCCTTTGTTTGAAGAACTGGTTAGTTTAAGGGGTGGGTGCCAAGCTGGACGGCTCTCCAGGTTAAGCCATGCTGGCAGCAGGATCCTTCCCACAGTGTTCCACCACCTGCTACCTTTCCTTTGTTTGGAGTGTTGGTTAACTTAAGGGATGGGTGCTAAACCTACTGACTCTCCATGCCAAGACATACTGGCAGGCATCTGCCCCACAGTGTCCCACCACCTGCTACCTTTCCCTTGTTTGAAGAGCTGGTGGTTAACTTAAGGGGTGGGTGAGTGGTCAGCTGGCCATGTGAAGACATGCAAGCAAGCAACCAGCAGCCATAGCCCCCATCTTCTCCAGTTGCCAGCTGCTTGCCTGTCAGCCAAAACACTGCTGCCACTGTGCCTGTCTGACCTGAAGCCATCCTTCCCCCTATTTCCTTGAACCCCTCCATTGACCTTTTTGGGGATGCTGCCACCTTGGCTTTCTGAATCAGTGAAGCTGATTATCTACTCTGAACCACTACAAGACTTAATATAGTATTAGTGCTGCAAAACATTGTTTTGTTTTGTTTATTTTTTTCAAACATGGCTAGATTTCTCACAATACATTTTAAAATGTCTTTTTTCCCCATTGCATCATACTGGAGTGTTTTTTCTAATAGGGGGACATGCTGCTTGCTTGTGGATGGTGGCGGGTCTCTTCCAATATGTTGTGAGAACAAGAAATGCAAAAGCTTTGGAAGAAGTTACTGTTGTTTTTTTTATTAGTAAAGAAAGTGTAATAGTGGGCTGTAGAGGTGTGCAAATGACTTGTAAAAATCAAAATTCTGAAGAAATCAGAAGGTTGTAAGTCAAAAGTCATTCCGAAGCATTAGCGTGGCCCACTCCAAAAACGTAAGAATCAAAGCTGACCCCCAAACTTTTTTGTAAGCTTGGAAGGCTCCCAGTCAGTGTCATTTAGTGCAAGGCTAGAAAGCAAACTGCTACTAGTAAAAGAAAGCATCAGAAAAGCTAAAGCTACTATACCTGGCTGCATCCTTTGCCATTCTTCTCCCCAATGGCTTCTCCGCTTGAATACTTCATGATGGCTTGTTCCTTGGTGAAGACAGTAAGAATTCCATTTTAGGAACACAGAGAACTTGGGAAATTTAGTCTGGAAAGGGAGCATCCCTTTGCCAAAAAATTCAAAAGGACCTGCCTTGAACTACATTTCCCAGTATGCATCAAAATGAGAATCCACCAATTAGGAGAGGAGAGAGAAAATGTCCCTCCCATAAACAGATCTTTTTTCTCTAAACTTTAAATATGCCCTAAAATCAGTAACTGTATTAATATTTCTGAAAGTTAGAGGGAGGATGTTCCCTTGTTATCTTGTGTCATTGAATAGAAAATTCAAGGAGGTGGCTATTGTATTTATTTTAAAAATGTTGTTTTTGAAAGCTTTAAAAATCCCCAAAATTCCATGGATATGTGAAAAGTTATGAAATTTGATGGGCAAAGAGTAGTAAATGGCTTCAAACTACAAGAGAGGAGATTCCATCTGAACATTAGGAAGAACTTCCTGACTGTGAGAGCCGTTTAGCAGTGGAACTCTCTGCCCCGGAGTGTGGTGGAGGCTCCCTTCTTTGGAAGCTTTTAAGCAGAGGCTGGATGGCCATTTGTCAGGGGTGATTTGAATGCAATATTCCTGCTTCTTGGCAGGGGGTTGGACTGGATGGCCCATGAGGTCTCTTCCAACTCTTTGATTCTATGATTCTATGATTCTATGAAATGTGTTCTACCTTTGTAACAAGTTTCACCCCAATAGCTTTTAAAATGAGGAAATAAGAGTCCCTGAAGTTTCCCCAATAGTAGTAAGCGGGGAGCCAAATACCTACTTTAAACTACATTCCCCAGACTGCACCATCATCATAAGGCAGGCATCAATCAGGATAGAGGAGAGAGAGGTTTGCCTCTCCCTAACACCAGCAACAGAATATGCAAAGAGGAGGATTGTGACTGATCTCTCTCTCTCATAAGTAGGCTAATCTCTGTGCTGGGCTGGAA
Source organism: Anolis sagrei (assembly GCF_037176765.1). Classification (NCBI taxonomy): domain Eukaryota; kingdom Metazoa; phylum Chordata; class Lepidosauria; order Squamata; family Anolidae; genus Anolis; species Anolis sagrei. Next base: position 118,664,518 of record NC_090023.1, read on the forward strand.
AAAATAATAACCTAAATGATTGACTTGGGGTTCTCCTCCAACTGAATAGGGAAAGCATATTAATTGAATGTCAGGAAAGTTTCGATGGTGCCTTTCTGCCTGGAAAAAAGGAGTCCGTCTAGATATCCCTTGATGGTGTCTGTACTAAGATTTCTGTTCCTGGGTTATAAATGACAGTTCCTAATTGGTTCTGTCATAAAAAACATGATGAAAGTTTATTACACTGCAAAAACTTTGTCTTTGCGCAAGGGACATAGTCCTATATATAGCACATTTTGCTTTGTTTAGTCTCTCTCCACCAATTTCACAAAGCTTCTGCTACAAAAAAAAAAAAAATCTGGAGTACAACTATGATTTTCAAAGTAAAGACCACACAGTGAAAAAGGAAATAACAGCTTAAAACTAGGAACAGATTTTCTTATTCAGAAGCCAATGGCCATCTGCCAGCAGTGGTTTGATGGTATACTATGATTTCTCTTCCTGGGTTATAAATGCCAGTTACTGCTATATTCATGGGCAGGACTGTACACATTAATAAATGGTATGATAGGTTCATAAAAAAAGAAAGGAAGGCTGCAAAATAATACTTGTATCAACAGTTTTGCACACTTCAAGAATTTTTGGAGGGAAGGGTTCAAGCTCTTATCTGGTTATATTTGATTTTCCTTTTTTTCTTTAAGTCTTTTAGTCCTAAAATATGTATGTTTCACATAGCATTGTTGTTGTTGTTTTCCATGATCCTAAACGGAGATTGTCATTTGCAAAAACATGCCAGGACAACAAAAAATGGAATAAAAATATCATTGCCAATAAACAGCCTCCCATCTCATTATCCTGCATTTCATACTCCATATAAAGTTTTGCTTCAGCTGAGCAAGAAATGCCCTTTTAGTCCTACTGCTGTCATCTCTATTGCCATATACTTGAGCAAAATGTCTCTGGGGTACTACACCACATTTCCCTTGAGTCCATTGCTTCAGAAAAGAAATAAAAATACTGCAAATGAAAAGATGAAATGATGTCCATATAGACTCACAAATGCTTGAGAAATGTACGTGTTTCTGTTAGGAGATTAGATATATACATTTGCTGTTTCACAGTTCAGTGGAATGAAAATTAAGATAGTTGTTTCTTTGCAGTATTGGAAAGCAGCATGGGAATCTATATAAAACAAAACAAAGGAGACAAAAGCTGATATACATGTACACAAAACTTGGATTTAATTGGGCCACTTTTATTTGATAGACTTATCTTTAATTAATGTATTTATATTATTTGTAGATGGGGAAATATATAGAATAATCCCAACGCTGCTCAGCCAAAATTATAACACTCACAAAAGGAAGAGGGGGTATGGTTGTTGACCCAACTGTATATTTAAAGGTTAGGAACTGGGAACCACTGGAACTGAGAGACTTAAAAGGATTCTTCAAATGAATTCTGCTGCCACAATTTCACTAATAATCAGGCTGAGGTAATATTGAGAGTTTGTTCTGTAACACACACTGTGCCACTATAGTTTCTTAGAGGCTGCTGTGAAGCTGACTTTAGTAATACTTTGACCACAAAGGTATTTACACTGTGGCTTGTATAAGTTGATAAAATAACAAGAACATTTATTGAACAGGCTTGAATTATTCAGGTACAAATGCATTATTGTTTCAGTAAAATACTGGCCTAAAAAGCTTGTGGTTGCGTTAGAATAAAGATTTTAAAAACTTCTGGGTTACAAGTTTTCAAAGGTCCACCACAGAAAATTACTTCAGGAAATGAATCTCTGAAAGTAACTCCCAAAAATGCCTCTTAGGAATCTAGCCAAAAATACCCCGAACTAGACTTCCTTAGGAAATGAACAGTCCACTAATGGGGTACTGCTCCTCCACAGTATTCTAGCTATTTACTCAATAGCTACTCTGAATACTTCACAAAAGACTAACCCAAACTTCTTCTCTAAACCCAAACTTGCTTTCACTAACACCAACATTTCTTCTCTCTAACAGCTCCAAACTCCAACTGATTAAAACTGGGACTTCAAACCTCAGTTTAAAAGGCACTTCTTTCCTCTAGACCACTTAGGCTCAGCCCCCATCTTCCTAACTAATCCTAGCCTTCTTATTTTCCCTCCAAGACTTGAACACACCCCCTCAAGGCAAACGTAACTAAGATGGCTTCTCCCTGTCTCCCCTTCCTAAAATGGATGTCGTGGCTTCACCAGGCCCACTCCCTTTAGGCTTCAGGCTGCCAGCTAAGGTAAGGGATTCATTACACCTCCACATTGGCAGTCTTTAGGAGGAGCCTAAAAATGTGGCTGTTCCAGTGTGCCTTCCCTGAATAAAGAAGCAATGCCCTGCTGTGATTAATTCTCTGCAATTGTCCTCAGAAGCACTTTAACTAACTACCCGTTTGGATGGTCTCCCTACATCAGTGGTTCTCAACCTGGGGTCCCCAGATGTTTTTGGCCTTCAACTCCCAGAAATCCTAACACCTGTTTTTTCTGGGAGTTGTAGGCCAAAAACATCTGGGGACCCCAGGTTGAGAACCACAGCCCTACATTATCTTTTAAAACCCTCCTGCTTAGATACATCCTACCTCTGTTCATGCCCAGTGTTTATTTTTTTAAAAAATTATTTATTACATTTGGCCGGCCATAAGGTTTTAAATTCTCTGTGTTATTGTTTATCTGTGAGTTATATTAATTATACTCTTTTATTTGCTTGCTGTTTTGTTCTTACTGATGTGTTTTTGGGCTTGGCCTCATGTAAGCTGCCCCGTCCCCTTGGGGAGATGGTGGCGAGGTATAAATAAAGTTTTATTATTATTATAAACTGGATGTCATTCTCCTTTAATGTAAGAGGCTTTGGGCAGGACAAGAGATCTCTTGGTTTTCGGATACTGTTGTTTCTCCTGATTTTTTAAAAAAGGTAAAACTGACCTTGTGATGAATGTATTGCTAGCTCTTAAGTTTCCATGTGTGAGTCTGATGAAGAGGTAGAAATCCAAATCGAATATTTTCTCCCTTAAAGGGACAGTCACCCATCTTTTCCTCTCTCTGCATTAGAATGGTATTTTCCTCCTTCCACTGAACCTCAGAAACAGAAGGGAAATTATATAGGGAAATTGTGCCTGCAGATGCTCACCATCATTTATCATTTTAATTTCCCTAATACTTCTAAAGCCACAGCTTAATTAAGCACATCACCCTGTGCCAATACCCTATGTTCCCTAAAATAATTCGTAGTAGGCAAAACTCATGTAGAAAATTCTAGCCCCAATGCAACAAAGAAAATATTACACAACCGAACAAAAACAATTCTTGGTGTCTTACGTTTTAGACCTGTTTCTGGGATTATTTGGGGCACCGACTCAGAACATCACATTGGATAGACCACATCAGGTCTAGTTTCCTAGATATGATTATCATGGTTTTCTACGGGTAGATGACATGTTCTGTATCTCAAAAACTAGAGCCAAGAGAGAAAAACTGGTGTCATTTTTTGAAACAGCAGGCTAAACATACCAAGAAACAGGGCTAATATTTGAGCTGCCAAATGTGTGTTGGCCAGTGTTATATACTTCACTAGAAGTGGCGGAGTGGGCTGAGGATCATCAGTGAAGGAGGACATCTTGGGAATAATCTGGGCTTAAAAGTTGTTGTGTCTGCCTCAAAGCTTCCACATCAGGATGCCAGGATTCTCTGCAGTGTTCCATTCTCTGAGACTCAGTTCAATTGCAGGGCAAGCAAAGGCAATCCACTTCACAGTTGCACAGGTTCTGCCATGAGGACAGTGTTAGGTGTATAGTGGTTGACACTAGAGATGTGCAAAAAAATCAGATGAGTCAGAATTCATAAGAAAATAGGAAATTTTGTAAGTCAGAAGCCATATCCGAAGTGTTTACGTGGCCCACACCAAAAACTTGAGAATCGAAACTGACCCTGTACTTTTCCTTTTTAGTTTTGTAAAGCTCTGAAGGCTTACAAAGTCAGTTTCATTCAATGCAAAGCAAGAAAGCAAGATAAGCTAGTGAAAGGAAGCATAAGAAAAGCTACCTGCTACCTTTGCCATTCCTCTATCTATAAATTAATGGCTTCTTGGCAGGAAGACAGGAAGTATTGCATTTTGAGAACAGAACAGAACTTGGAAAATGTAATTTGGGAAGGGGAGGCCCTAAACTACGTTTCTCAGTATGCAACAGAATAAGAAAGCACCAAGCAGGAGAGGGGAGAGAGATTTGTCCCTCCCCAAACAGCTTTTATCAAAACTTTTTTAAAAATCCCTAAAATCTGTTGATATATATTTCTGAAATTTGGGGAGGAGGAAATGCTCCACTGTTAATTTGTGTCATTGGATACAAAATTCAAGCAGCTAACTCTTGCTTTTTTTAAAAAAAAATGTTTTTATATGTTGTTTATAAATTTTTTGAAGATTTCCCAAAAATCCATGGATAAATAAAACATTATGAAATTTCATTGGCTAACAGTGGTAAATGTGTTCTACTATTGTAGCAAGTTTCAACTCAATAGCTTTAAAAATGAGGTTTCCCAATTATGTTCATTTAATTATGTGCATGCACCCTTTGGGATGCAAGGAGCCATGTCTGAGCTAAACTACATTTCCCAGAATGCAATGATGCAACAGCCAGTCATTCAGAGTCAGTCTAATAATAAATAAATAAAATAATTGAATTTGCAGTATAAATCTGTGCTAAGTTGAAGTTTTATGGTTGTGTGATTGTGTGTCAAACAGACATTCAAAGGATTGCTACTGTTGCTTCTTGGAGCGGGGGGGGGGAGGGGAGGGGGGAAGTGTTTTTGTCAAAATTTTAAAATCCCCAAAAATCTGGAGATGTGTGAATCTTTCTGAAACTTCTGGAGATTAATGCCCTGGTTATCTTGTGCATTGCATTTAACATTCAAGTAGATAACTATTGCATATATATATATATATATATATATATATATATATATATAAAAAAATCCCAAAATCCATGGATAATCGAAACATTCTGAGATGTGGTGGGCTAAGAGGGGTAAATGGGTTCTACCATTGCAGCAAATTTCACTCTAGTACCTTTTAAAATGAAGGCGAAAGAAGCCCCTGAAATTTCCCTGATTATATAAATGTAATTATGTGTGTCGCAATTACTTTAATGAAATAGTAACAAAATTTCATTATTCTCATTATAGTAATGAGTTTTTCACTAAGTATACTTTAGAAACACTTTAGAAACAAAGCACCAGCAAACACCCCCCCCCCCCCCAGTTTTGTAAGTACTTGTGAACCTTTTTTTCTGGATTGCACATGCCTAGTGGATCTAATTTCTATTTATTCCGATAGGGCCACTACAGGAAAGCTAAAATTACAATCACCAGCATGGCAGAACTTCTACGACTTCAGCAGAATTTCGTATGCTTCTACTTTGGAATATGAAGAATGATGGTGACATAATTTAGCCCCTGAACCTTCCCCCACATTTGGAAGAATATTGAGTACTTCTATAAATGTGGCTATAAGAGACAGGCATTGTTAAGTTTTACTGCAGCTCATCTCTATCCTCAGTAATGGATTATTAAATATTCTTGAAAATGTCCTTTGATTATATGATGAAAATCTTTTCTTATTTTGTTTCTTGCACACAAATCAGAAAAGTCAAAGGTTTCCTTCATCTTCAATGAGATTATATTATAGTTTACAAAATGTTTTCATGCTTATAAACTCCCCCCTCCCCCCTAAAAAAATGGTGAATGAGATTTTGGGAAAATGTGACTTATTGCATACACACACACACACACACACACATATATACACATACCCACTTTTTATGTGAAACGAATTGTTACTGCTGGTTTGTTTGTAAAAATTGATGCATCGGATGGATTTTTCTTTGCCTCTCTTTGATCAATAATCTGATCCCTGTTTGTGTTGAAGAATGTGGGTGCTTTAACAAAGTGAGGAAAATAATAATTTCCCACAAAGTCTTTTCCCACAAAGTACAAAGACTTTGATGAAAAAGTGGTAGTAGTCTTTTTACCCATCCTTCTCTCTCGGAAAATTTTGTGATGCTTAGCATTGGACTAATTACCTTGACATGTCAAGACACAATGAATGAGAACATTTGCTGATATTTTTAAAATTTCCAGATATTAGCTATTTTTGTGCTAACTGAACTTTACTTCCACGTATCTACTTTCATAACTATTCACAAAGGATATGTAACAATTGGCATATCAAAAGGTTCTAATTGCTTGTTATTTACATGAGTGATTACCTTTTGTGTTTTTGAAGCTAGAATACAAATTTTAAATATGACCAGCAAATGGTCTCAGCAGGATCTTATTTCTGGTTTTAGCTTTGTAGAATGAAATTAATTATTACCAAAAGTTGAAGCCCTCTGTTGCTGTGATGGGGTATGTGAGATTTTATTCTATTCTCCCCAGAGAGCGGTATTAATTTTCTTTTAATCTATGCTACTTCAATGACAATTTGGCAATTTCCTGTCATAATGCTAGGCGAATGCTTGATGAAATTGGTATGGGGCTTTGTTTTGTTTTGTACGTTTGCTTTTGTTGTGGTGGTTCCCAGAATGCTTTCTGCTCAGTGTTCCATAAATTATTGGTTGGTGAGAGAGATCATGTGAAAGAACAAACCATGAAATCTTTGCAGTACTACAGAGATTAAGGGAGAAAGGATGTATCTTTTCAACTAACAAGCTCCCTCTCCCCCTCCCTCCCTCCCTCCCTCCCTTGTATTTATTGGTTACATTCGTATTCCATTATTTCTCAAATAAACATGTTATCGAGTACTCTCCTTCCAAATAAATCTTTGAAAAACTTCATGAAAAATTACATGATTTTAGTTTTATTTCTTGAACCTTTTCCTGCTTCGTTGAAGTTTTGCTGTCCCGAAGCCTCCTTTCCATCCGCACAATATTCTGTAAAATAAGTTGGGACAAAAGTGGTGTAAATGCTATAATGAAATAGTGGGATTAACTACAATATGGTGGATATTAAGCAGTCTTCTCAAAAGATGAGAGAAAAATGACATACTATATCTTGCGGAATTTGTGGCCCCTTCTACACTGCCATATAAAATCCAGATCATCTGCTTTGATGGTGCAGTGGATTAAGCCACTGAGCTACTGAATTTGCAGACTGAAAGGTCACAGGTTGGAATCTGGAGGGGAGTGAGCTCCTGCTGTTAGCCCCTGCTTCTGCCAAATTAGCAGTCCAGAAATATGCAAATGTGAGTAAATCAATAGGTACCACTCTGGTGGGAAGATAAGGGCACTCCATGCAGTTATGCTGGCCACATGACTTTAAAAGTGTCTACAGACAACACTGGTTTTTTGACTTAGAAATGGATATGCGCACCAACCCCCAGAGTCAGACATGACTAGACTTAATGTCAGGGGAAAACCTTTACCTATATGGTAGTGAAAACTCATAATTCAGTTCAAAGTGGAAAATGTGGATTATCTGATCTCATAATCTCAAAAATATGGCAATGTAGAAGGAGCCTATGTCACAAGATGAAGTCAAGGCCTGAGTAGATAACTCATCTCTGAATGCTACAGCCTGTAACATCTCTGAGAGTAGCACATCCCCTCCAGCTGTACAAATTTGGAAATGATAGCCTCTTTTAATCCTCTGTTATCCTATATTTCAGCTGCTTTTAAAATGTTCCAATTCCTTTTTCTTCCTGCCATTTCCCTTCATTTACTTCAGTTTATTTCAGTTCCTGCAAAATGAACACTTGAAACTGTTGCATGTCTAGTGAACTGCCTAGGTGAGTTAAACTTTCAGTTAAAATAATTGGGACATCAATAAATATGTATACACAACAAAAATAGCAGTTGTCTATCTTTTCTTTCCACAGTCATGGCTAGTGAAATCACATCTATAGTGTGATGTTACTTTTGTGAATTTTCCAGGATTGGTAATACTTTTAGGCAGACTGAAATGGACATCCTGGATGTAATGGCAGAGTTCTTCAGGAAAGAATTATGTATTATATCTAGCGTGCAACGCCCACTCTAAAGAGTTCTGCTGCTCTCACATACAGTGGAAGATGCTGACATTTTAGCAATTTTGTACTAAAAAATAATTGCTAACTCTATTGCATGTTATATAGGGGAGGTTCCACCTTTTTCATCACATCAAGGAGCAAGAGTTCTTCAACTAGTCCTGAAGTTATTTTTTTTCCTCCAAGAATCACCTAGTTGTTCCTTGTAGACTAGTTCTCTTACTGTCACTGGTTTTTCAAAGCTTCAAGCATAGGTTCTGCCTGAGATATAATTATAGATGTCATGGATTCTGCTTAGATCACCTGCATGAAGAAGATATAGACTACCACCTTTCTTCTTTTGGACATTAGAAGTGGGGAAAAGGATAGGAAATAATCATCATATACCAGGAAGCTGATGTTTTTGGTCTTACTTACTTACTTTGATCAAAGACAATTCAGTTAAAAAAAATCTGTCCTGAAATGATTCAACTGGACACAATTTCTTTTGGTATAACTTTGCACTGATGAGTATCTATGAGGCAATTAATTATTTCATACTTGTTTTGAAATCTCTAAAGTGCCATGCCATTGTTTTGCTCTGCAGCAGCTAAATGTCAATATTTTCAGCAAAATAAATGTTTATTGCAAGAGAAATTCAGAACAGCCAATAAGAAAATTGTTGAGTCTACCTTATAACACCACAGCAATTCTCCAGAGTTGTAGGATACAGTACGCTAAATAGATATGACATTTAGTTTTATTGACTTTGGAGTGTGAATATTCAAGACTAGCATTAAATATAAAATTACTAGAAATGTATCTTGCAGTTATTCCTCTTAAATGTGCAGCTCAAGGTTCTATTATAGTGAATCCCAATGTTTCTGATGGTGGGAGAGGGGAGGTTTTTCCCCCAAGTTACAAAACACAGTATGTATACAATATGTCCAGGAAGCACCATTCTTCCTTTCTCTCCTAGAGATTTTCTAGAGACCAGCGGTCAACAGCGCATTGACTTCAACCTGGCAAAGAGAAGAACCATTTTTATGTGGCTGTTCTCAGTTCATGAGAGCCAACTTGAAGCCTAACAGACAACCTCCCTGAGGATTCAATGACAAATTTGAAAAGTGTTATTTAGCAGTATTTTGAAAATACTGCTTTGGTGAGATCAGTGTGTGCAAATGTTTGCTTTTATTGTGTTTCAAGGGCAAGTGTCCTCCCATCTCTCAGTGAAAAGGCTTTATTAAAATATTGTCCAAGTCCACCATCTTTTCTCACATTTGTCTCTAACTTTATTTTAGTAAAGTTAAGATAAGCAGAAATCATGGCATCGCCTTTTAAAAGTCTAGCTGAGAACAATACAAAACACTCAAATGCTAACCAAAATTGGGTAGGGTATCTAGGAGGGATCATCTAAACAAAACAAAGATAAGGAAGTCTTGCTATAATCTGCCATCCATCATGTAATAGGCACTCACCCTGTAGAAAAGAGAATGGTTGAGACCAATTATTCCATAAAATATGCTGATGTTGTGACTATTGTTTTTCTTGCTTATTTCAAAGTGTGGGATCCCATGGTTTCTGGAGCTCCACTATCTGTTGAGCAAACTCCAAACTTCAAAGGAGCTACCAAAAGCACTAAACAAATTAGAACAGGATGCAGCACTTGAATAGCTCCTTTAAAGTAGAGGAATCTACCTGGATGCTGCACTCGAAGGTTGGAAATCACCTATGTACTTAACACACACTCCAGTCCAAGATAAAATGGTAAAGCAGTTCAATGTATTGTCAAAGGCTTTCATGGCCGGAATCACTGGGTTGTTGTAGGGGTTTTTTTTGGGGGGGGGGGGCTATATGGCCATGTTCTAGCAAAGCAGTTCATTGAAGAATATGTGAAAAGCAATTCAGCAAAATAGTATTAAAATCAAAGTCCAAATATCAGGATAAATCCACAGAAATCAAAGTACATGAATAGCATCAAAAACAAGGAATACAAAAGCAGTATAAAACCAAAACATGAGATTCAGGAACAGTCTTTAACACCTGGAAACATGAAAGATAAACAAAAAGGAAACATGGAACTAGAAATCCCTTGACTTGACAGAAGTTCTATACTCCAACAACGTTCTCTCATCTGGCAAAACATCCTGGTGGTCTAGCTAACATAGATAGAACATCATACCTTCTCCCCTGGGAAACTGATAAGGACTCCATGGATAATAAGCATCTTAACCTTCATACACTCTCCTGAGAAGCTTTGTATTGACAGAACACAAATCACCCATCTAACTTCTCTTTAGTCTGTCTACCTTGACTTTCATTTTCATCCTCTGAGTTCAGTTCTGTTTCAGACCTTGCTTTCCTAGTGAACTGCCTTTCTGGAATGTGGCCTTCGGACATAGACCACTCATTTTCAGGGCTTAAAATCTCTTGCTGGCTCTCCTGCTGATTCTGCTGACTTGCAGACACAGAATCCCTAGTGTCATCAGGCGGACTAACAGGCCCAGAATCCCTATAGATCAAGTGCAGGCATAATCAAAGGCAGGACTACAATACTGGAGTGGATTCATTACCCCACTGGCAGCAAAGCTACCAGCTACCATTGATGGGATAAAATGAATCATGTTTTCAGCCATTTAGCCATTCTACTTGAAAGAGTGAAAGAGAACTTTTGTAGCAGCACAAAAATATGGAGGGTATGATTTCGACTAACCTTGAATCTTAGACATATTCTGAACACACTCACTAGGAAAGAAACTCCAATGAGCACAGTGGAGTCACGCACTCTGAACATAAGTATAAGCTCAGCTGCATATAATTTCATTCCACATTAAAGTTCCAAAGAAACATTAGCCTGCAATGAGACATATTTTATTTTGGAAAGCAGAAACACCTATGATTTAGTTAAGGTCTCTGTTAATTAAACATTAATCTCTTCATTTACTGTATGCTTAATGTAATTGCAAAGTTAGTGTTTTTAGTCATTTATCATTTGTGGAATGAAATGAAATCTGTTTAATAACAGTGATATCAAACAAGCAATTCATCAATTACAACAATCTATCATATCTAAACCATAGTAGTGCAATTATGAATCTGAAATTTGCAATTCATAGCAAGATAATAATGTTTATAATGATATCTGGAAGCCAATTTTAATGCCCATCTGTATGCCTTAACAAAGTGATTGCATTTTGCAGTTTAAACTAACAAGTTTTTACAATGCAATTAACACCCTGATTTCTACTGTGTATGGTCAGTCAACTTGCTTGTCTTGAACAATGCTTTCTCATTTTGTTTAGGAACAGAGCATCCATCTGCTTTGTTAGATGAGTGATCTTTTTTCTGCCACAATAGAGATCAACATGGATTAATATTAAGGGTACATAGTTGAGTTGTGTTTGTCTACATTTAGGAGATTAAAGGACCCACTTACATATTTCCATGGTGTCAATATCTACATGCTAGCATATAGAGCAACACTATATATGGTGTGTGATTTTATCAAACAAAGCAGAACATACAAAAGAAATAAATAAATAAGGACTAAAAGGGTCGCATCATGTGCAGTAGTGATGAGATCATACAATAGATTTATAATTTCATAAGTTTGGGGATTCATATTTACAGTAGTTTACCTTTTTCAATTAGTCAACATTCCAAATGATTTTCTGAGGTACTAAATATTAGGGTACTGAGTAATGCCACCTGAAGTACTGTCCCTTTCACAGGGCACACTAAGAGAGACAATTATGGAAAGATCCTAAGGGGTGTTTCTAGCTACCTTTTCTTCATGGGCTCCACAACTGAGACAGCATTGCAAGAATAATTTCCCATTACTTTGGGATCTTATCCCATTGGAGGGAGTGTGTGTAATATTACTGTGGTGTTTAGTCCTGTAGCTTTTAAAAGCACATGGTTCCATTATTTATTCCTTATCACATTCCATCTAAAGTTCCCAGTTTTACTGGTATTATCCATTTTCATCCTTATCCCATGAGTGAGTGAAGTCCCCACCCACTCTCCCTTTTTTAAAAAAGGTGCCTAACAAAATGTTGTGAAGGATTGAACTCTTGTGGTTTCTTGAAAATTGTAATACTGTAATACTAATATTGTAATAATAAAGATCTACATTTCTAGAAAATGCAGAGAATGGATATTAATTCAGATGTAAAACCGTAGCACTATTAATTATTGAGGGGGGAGGGGGGTTGAGCTCATCTTTTTAAAAGGATAGAAAAGGCAGAAAACCCCACTATTTCAAAAGCTAACATGAAAGGCAAAGCAAAGTTGTAATCTCCTAAATTAATGTTATTTCTTATTTTTAAATAATAAAAAATACTGTGCAAGGATCAGGCGGTTGCATTATGGCAGAGTATTGGAGCCTTACTTCTTGATAGGACACAAGACAACCTCCTTTATGTCTAGTGTTATGCTGGGAGCAGTTTTACCCTTACTCTTTTCAATAAAAAGAAAAGATTCCTCAAAGGATTTCACATCCCATGGCTTATTTGTTATGCTCTACTTTCCAGACTTTGTACTACTCACTTATCCTGCATTAATGTAATATGGGCTTATGTGATTGTTTATTGAAACTGAATGGGAATTTTTAGAGGAGGTCAATTTCAGATTAACCTCCTCCCTCAATTTTGGAGTTGGTTTGATTGGCATTTATTTCCTTTTGTTCTACCTAGCATATGATTTATTTATTTATATATCTTGCATTTGCATGCCAACGTTATCTCAGTTAGAACCAAGGTGTCTTACTTAACACATAATGATAGGCACCTTGAAACACATTTTAACATGGAAGAGACATTATTGCCAATTCCTTAGAAGTAACAGTCTTGGAGTGATGGAGCTATTAGTTGGAACCATGGTGGCTTCACCCGTATTCTTTAGAGTCCATTGTTTATTAACTCTGCTGTTCAAAATCTGTTCTTCATTTTTTGAACAGCAGCAGAACCTTGAATACTAATCATCAAATCAATAGAGTTACAATTGACTCTTCTAGTTATTAATTTCAAGTAGCCATGTGTTGGACCTCTCAGTTCTTCACAATGCTACTGTTGCATATGGTGAGATTTAACTGAGAATGAGAAATACTGTTATAGCTATATTAACTTTGTGACCTACTTTTTCATGCCAGGAGCTACTTGAGAAACTGCAAGTCACTTCTGATGTGAGAGAATTGGCTGCCTGCAAGGATGTTGCCAAGGGGATGCCTGGATGTTTTACCATCTTGTGGGAGGCTTCTCTCATGTCCCCGCATGAGAAGCCAGAGCTGACAGGCGGGAGCTCACTCCACTCCCTAGATTTGAATTGCCAACATGTTGGTCAGCAGTCCTGCTGACACAAATTTTAAACCCATTGTGCCACTGGTGGCTCCTACACCTACTGACAATATTTAAGACCAGAAGGTTGGCTGGAGTGAGGGAGTGAATGTGACTTTGTGATGTATTTTTATGTCTGCTTACTGCTATAAATGTTACATCTTTTCTCCATTTAATATTTCTGGTAAGAATGAAAAATGCAGGGACTACACAGTTTCTAGTTAGGAAAAATGGCAATATAATATATATGAATCATATTGCAACATTAATAACAATACTTGCAGCTTATGTCAAACTTCAGAGCATTCCAATTTTGTTGCTGGACAGGGCAGGTTGAGATTGTATAAACAGTCCAAGTACAATTCTCTTTTAAAACAGCTGGTTTTAAGAGTTTCTAAATGCAGATTAAATATTAATGTATAATTCTTAGAAGAGTGTATATATCTATTAGGGTTGGGCGGTTTCGTTCGTTAATTTTGTAATTCGTTAATTATTCGTTATTTTTAACATTTACAAAACGATTACAAAACTTATTTTCAAACCCGGAAGTGTTTTTAAATATCGAAACGGCATCCTCCATCTTTTTTACGAGCTTCCACCCGTTTCGGAAATGAGGTTTAAGGATGGAGGATGCTGGGTGCGCCGGGAGCCAATCCGGCGCTCCCAAGCACCCTGTTTCCCTCCCCAGTAGCAAGATAGCAAGCGGCGCATTTGCCCCACTTCCAGTCTCTCCCCTCCTGCCAGCCACCTTTGCTCTGCTGCTTCCCTCCTCTTTCCTCATGCTGTCTTCCTGGGCAGCAGCTTCAAACTATTATTTATTACTATATATCAGGGGTCTTCAAACTTTTTAAACGGGGGGGGGGGGGGGGAGAGATTACTGTCACAGCATGGGTAAGAGTCTTAATATAACAGCAGGAAATTCATGAATATGTTTACTGATCAGCCGATCAGCCGAACTATCAGGAATGTGGCCTCACATAACCCAGCTTTTTCCACACAGCCATATAACTCAGAATCTCAAAGCACAAAATCCCCCAAAACGGGCTTTAAACTGGATTATATGGCAGTGTGGCCTCACATAACCCAGCTTTTCCCACACAGCCATATAACTCAGAATCTCAAAGCACAAAATCCCCCAAAATGGGCTTTAAACTGGATTATATGGCAGTGTGGCCTCACATAACCCAGCTTTTTCCACACAGCCATATAACTCAGAATCTCAAAGCACAAAATCCCCCAAAACGGGCTTTAAACTGGATTATATGGCAGTGTGACCTCACATAACCCAGCTTTTCCCACACAGCCATATAACTCAGAATCTCAAAGCACAAAATCCCCCAAAACGGGCTTTAAACTGGATTATATGGCAGTGTGGCCTCACATAACCCAGCTTTTCCCACACAGCCATATAACTCAGAATCTCAAAGCACAAAATCCCCCAAAACGGGCTTTAAACTGGATTATATGGCAGTGTGACCTCACATAACCCAGCTTTTCCCACACAGCCATATAACTCAGAATCTCAAAGCACAAAATCCCCCAAAACGGGCTTTAAACTGGATTATATGGCAGTGTGGCCTCACATAACCCAGCTTTTCCCACACAGCCATATAACTCAGAATCTCAAAGCACAAAATCCCCCAAAATGGGCTTTAAACTGGATTATATGGCAGTGTGGCCTCACATAACCCAGCTTTTTCCACACAGCCATATAACTCAGAATCTCAAAGCACAAAATCCCCCAAAACGGGCTTTAAACTGGATTATATGGCAGTGTGACCTCACATAACCCAGCTTTTCCCACACAGCCATATAACTCAGAATCTCAAAGCACAAAATCCCCCAAAACGGGCTTTAAACTGGATTATATGGCAGTGTGGCCTCACATAACCCAGCTTTTTCCACACAGTCATATAACTCAGGAGGAACAGCTTAATTATAATATAGTATAATAATATAATATAATATATATTATAATATATTATATATAATATAATATACAATAATAATATAATATTATTGTATATTATATTATGTTATTATATATTATATTACTATATTATATTATATTATTATTGTATATTATATCATTATATTATATTATATTATATGTTATCATTGTGTATTATTATATTATATTATTATTATATTATATTATAATATATCATATCTATATAATATGTCCCAATACCACAGCATGTCCAAAAGCAGAAGATTAAGTCAGAAGGAAACATCCAAAAACAATCCGAAGAATCCAGTCTTTAAACTGGTTTGAAACGGTTTAATGTAATATAATGTAATATAATAATAATAATATAATATAATATACAATAATAATATACTATAATAATATTATATTATATTATTACAATATATTATTATTGTATATTATATTATATTATGTTATTATATATTATATTACTATATTATATTATATTATATTATTATTGTATATTGTATTATATTAATATAATTGTATATTAAAGCACCCCTGACAGGTCCATCCATTCTTAATAATAATTATATTATATTATATTATATTATATTAGAATAGTTTTAAGCTGCTGGCCAAGGAAGAGTTTTAGCTGGGTTGAGACAAGCCGTTTCAAAGCGGTTTAAAGACTGGATTCTTACATCGGATTGTTTTTGGATGGACATTTCATTCTGACTTAATCTTCTGCTTTTGGGCATGCTGTGTGGGCTTGGGACAGTTTTTTGAGAACACTTTTCCTTGCTTCCACCCAATGTTTTCTAACCCTGTGATTCTGAAGCAGTTTGCTTGAACTGCTCTTATCCCAGATTATATACAGGATAATCTGGATTTGCTAAATTATGTTTTTGGCACAGCAATTTGCTACAGACTTTAGTTCTTGATACTAGAAGTAGATCACTAAATTAAGTGCTTCTAGCTATTTTTGTTGTTATAATAATAATATAATAATATATAATATAATATAATATGTATAATATATTATAATATATAATATAATATACAATAATAATATAATATAATATAATATAATATAATATAATATAATATAATATATAATATAATATATATATAATATAATATTATATTATATTATATATTATAATATATAATATAATATACAATAATAATACAATATAATATAATAATATTATAATAATATAATATAATATACAATAATATAATATAATATTATATAATAATATATAATATAATATATTATAATTTAATATAATATACAATAATGTAATATAATAATATTATATAATAATATATAATATAATATAATATAGTTGTTGTTTGTTTTATCACACCAACAGTCAACAACAGAGGGAGAGGGAAGCTTCAGAAGTTCCCCCTGTCCCGTTTGGAGGTTTTTTTTAGCCTATTCCGCAATCACGTCCGCCATTAACAAATCGATTCGTTAATATTAACGAAATTTCGTAAATATCAAACTTTTTTAAAGGAAAATTTTGTAATTATTTAAAATAACGAAACGCAAAAACCCCCAAAAAACTAATCGATTTTAGAAACAAATTTTTCCGTTGTTACCCAGGCCTAATATCTATCTCTCTTTTGTGTGTGTGTATGATGCTAAAGCAATGTGAAAAGTAACTTCACATAAATGTGTTCTATTTATGGCCCCATCCTGGACAGTGTCACACTGACATAAAGTACACTGCCTGTGGTGACAAATGCACTTGACGGAATGTCAAGAGCTTATCGGTTGACAGAAAGCATTTATCCTTTATAAGATTAGGCTCTATATGTAGGCCTTTTTAAAGCACAGAAGAAATATGGAGCTTGGAAGAAGAAGAAAAGGAAAACTGTAGCTATTTCACTGATTTGAGTTTGGGAAAGAAGTGAAATAATATGAAGAATTCTTTCTCCTTGTCATGCATTCTGTTTTTACCTTTATTTAACTTCTTTAACAATCTATGTGTCTTCCAGTAGATATGTACAAAGAAGGGATATATTAGCTAATTTTTACAATAGTTTTCATGCTTGGTCATACTTTATACCTAAAACCTGTTGAATACAGGGGGATATCCACATGGGTCTACAATTTGTAATACAACCCCCCCCCCCCCCCCCAATATTGTACATCACCTAAGGATTTGTTTCATATAGGTCCTCACTTGATTCATTTGAACATGAAAAGTGAAATTATGGTATATCATTATAAGAGCCTAATCTTATAAAGGATAAATGCTTTCTGTCAACCGATAAGCTCTTGACATTCCGTCAAGTGCATTTGTCACCACAGGCAGTGTACTTTATGTCAGTGTGACACTGTCCAGGATGGGGCCATAAATAGAACACATTTATGTGAAGTTACTTTGTGGTTAGGTCTTGCAGTTGTATATTTCCAGTTGTATATTTGTGGTTAGGTCTTGCAGTTGTATATTTCCAGTTGTATATTTGTGGTTAGGTCTTGCAGTTGTATATTTCCAAATAATAGATAGTTAAAATGACCAAGAGATTGTCAAAATATTTCATGGCTGGGATCACTGGGTTGTTGTAAGTTTTTTGGGCTGTATGACCATGTTGCAGAAGCATTCTCTCTTGACGCTTCACCTGCATCTCACAACCTCTGAGGATGCCTGCCATAGATGCAGGTGAAACATCAGGAGAGAATGATTCTGGAACATAGCCATACAGCCTGAAAAACTTATAATAACTCAATGACCAAGACAATTTGTTAGGGTTTTGAAAAAAAGTTTTCTCCAGCGGAAAATCTCAAGAACTAAATTTTCAAAGGAATATTTTCATTATTCAGAACCTTTATTATTCAGAGCCAACCTTCAAGCTAACCACAAATGACAGGGAATGTGGAAGATCCCTTTCTGTCAGATCTATTTCACAATCTGAAATAACACTGCTGAACATGAGGAGCACTTTGGATGCTGGAGGCACATACCAAAAATGTAAGATGTCATTGGAATTCATTGCCTGAAGAGATGTCAAGTCTTGAGGTCTTTTGCACTTGGGGAGATTGCAGGGCTACCTTCATGGTGTCATGAAGAACTTGCACTACTTTCCAAAAATTAAGGGGTTCTCTAGCCAATCTGAAGAAATTCACTATTTTTCTCAAAAGTCCAAGGCTGCTACATGTTTTCCCACTTTACCCATTGGAGCAAAGGAAAAAGACTCAATTGCACAGCTCCCCTCCCCACATCTCAAAATTAGTAAAAATATATATTTAAGATAGGTTCTCACTCAAGTGAAATGATTTTTGAACTGTTTGGTTAAAGGGCCGCAAAAAAAAATGAGTATATGTATTAGGAATGGTATTGAACTTAATCAGTTTCAAACTAGACTCAAGTTCCCTTCACTTTGAGAAATGGGTGAGTTGGTTGGTCATTATGGCCTTGAAAGCCCCAGAAGTAATCCAGATGGAGGGTGCAGAAAGGAAGCATGGCTGCCAGGTAGAGAGGGAGAGAGGCAAGCAAGTAATGGGGCATCCAGTCAGTTGGGTAGCTGGGAGTCCATCCAGGACACACATTCACCTTCAGCCTCCATACGGCCACATCCCCAGAGGAGCTGAGCAGAAGAATTAGGCAAGCAAGCCAACCATTCCCTGAGACTTGCACCACCCAGAGAAGAACACAGCTTGCATCATTCAGAAAAAAGAGAGCAAGCAATGGAGGGAGGGAGAGAGGGAGAGGAGACGGGGGGAGAGGCAGGCAGAGCCACTGTTGATGCCATGAAGCCAGACTGAACGACTTCATGAGCCTTATATGGCCCACAGGCTGGATGTGCCTCACCCCTGCCTTATATAAACAACACACTGAATGGGTTGACATTTTGGCTTCAGGCTTTGTCAGTTTTAAATTGGATACACAAATGTTGTACAGCAGGAAAAAGAACAAATAAACTGATGTTACAGGTATGCATGGTTTTCTTGTGAAATTTCTGATATTATGCAACATTTTTGTTAATTTTTTGAAATACTTTTTTTAGTATTGCTGTTTTCCACAAAGTTTAGCAATAATGCTAAAAAATAAGGATAGTTTTTTTTTGTGCAACATCACTGGATTTTGTGTTAATTTTTTTCATGCACCAAAACAAATCTATCTCACAAAAAACACAAATGTGGCTGCCTGAAAACAATTCTTCTCATAGCCAGAGCTGCACAGTTTTCAGGGATGGCTCTTTAGTTCTAAAGAAAAGATGTGTAGCTTCTAGAAAATATGAAGATTTTCGGGAAGCTGCACAGCCTTTATGGAAAAATAGCAGAGTGTTCTCACTGCAGGGATGGGGTAGACCTGGAGTGTTTCAAAGCTACAGAAGAAGAACAAACCCTGTTTCATTAAAAAATATTGGGGCAATGAAAAATATGTATATGATCATATGTATATTTATTTAGCAAAAAATTAATCCTTGGGAGCAACAAGGAAAGTCAAACCTGGCTCCTCCTAAAATAGACAGAGATTCTCAAGAGTGCTGATGTTGGAAGTGGCAATCAGAAAGAATAATCTTAGAGGCCAATGTCAAATAAACAGAGAAATGTCCTACAGTTTTTAAAGTCTATGAAAAATGCTAAGGGAAGAAGGATTAAGGAAACCCAACAAAAACCAGAAATGTTGGGAGCAGAATAATAATAATAATAATCATCATCATCATCATCATCATCATCATCATCATTTACACCCGGCCACTATCTCCCCAACGGGGACTTGGGGCAGCTTACATGAGGCCAAGCCTGGACAACATATTACAGTAACATAAAACCAAAACCTAAGAAACAAGCAACAGCATCAAAATTACATTTAAAAAATACAATAACAAAATAACATTCTGATAAACACAATCACAGTGACAGTGGACGGGCCACATGTGCAGGATAAAATGTTAAAAAACTCGAATGAGATAAGAATAGGAGCAAGTTATTTGCAGAGAGCTCATGAAGAAACACAGGGTTGTGAAACTAAACATCCCATTAGGGGGGCGTATACTCCAGTGACAGCGTTGAGGGGAGCAGTAGTGTCATGTTGTATATCTACTCACCAAAGGTGCAGCAGAAGAGCCAGGTTTTAAGATTCCTTTTAAAGGTTTCTAGTGTAGGGGCTTTCCTGATCTCTCCAGGTAATGAGTTCCAGAGTCTAGGAATCACAGAGGAGAAGACTCTCCCTTGTGCCCACAAGACGAGCTTGTGAGACTGGCAGGGGCAAAAGTAGAGCCTCACCTGAAGATCAAAGGGCTCGGGTTGGTTCATGGAGAGAGATATAGTCACGAAGGTAGGCAGTTCCCAAACTGTTTAGGGCTTTATATGTGGTAACCTATACCTTGAATTGGGCCCGGAAAATAAATGGCATCCAGTGGAGCTCCTTAAACATGGGGGTCAACCGATCCCTATAACTAGCCCAGTTATTAATCTGACTTCCGAACGTTGGACAAGTTGTAGTTTCCGGACTGTCTTCAAGGGTAGCCCCACAAAGAGTGCATTGCAGTAATCCAGTCTAGAGGTAACTAAGGTGTGGACCACCATGGTCAAGTCAGACTTAATGAGGTATGGTTGCAGCTGGCACACGAGTTTTAACTGTGCAAAGGCCCTCCCAGCCACTGCTGATACCTGCGCATCAAACGTCAGCACTGAGTTCAGTAGGATCCCCAAGCTGTGGACCTGTGTCTTCAGGGGGAGTGCAACCCCGTCCAGCACAGGTTGCCACCCAATACCCCAGTCAGGCGAGCGACTGACCTAGAGGACCTCTGTCTTGTCACGATTGATCCTCAGCTTCTTCGTCCTCATCCAGATTGTCACAGCAGCCAGGCACTAGTCCAGTATCCTCGGGGCTTCCTTGGAATCTAGTGGAAATGAGTAGTGGAGTTGGGTGTCATCTGCATAGAGGTGGCACCATACTCCAAAACTCCAGATGACCTCTCCCAGTGGTTTCATGTAGATGTTAAATAGCATGGGAGACAGAATAGAACTTTGCGGGACCACACAAGTCAATGGCCAGGAGCCAGAGCAGGAGACCCCTAGCTTCACCAACTGGGAACAACCCTCCAGGAAGGACCGGAGCCACAGTAAAACCATGCCCCCGAGTCCCATCCAAGCGAGTCTCCCCAGAAGGATACCATGGCCGAGGGTATCGAAAACCACTGAGATATCCAGGAGAACGAGCAGGGTCACACTCCCCCTGTCCAGTTCCCTACGGAGGCCATCCACCAAGGCAACCAAAGCCATCTCGGTACTGTGCCCAGGCCTCAAGCCAGACTGCAAACGATCCAGAAAATTGGTGTCATCGAGGAATCCCTGAAGCTGCGAGACAACCACCCGCTCCAGAGCCTTGCCCAGAAAAGGGAGGTTGGAAATTGGTCTGTACTTGTTACATATGGTCAGGTCAAGGGAGGCCTTCTTTAATAGAGGTTGGGGGGTGTATGATTAGCTTACAGAAGGACCTGTATATGTAGAATAGGGAGGGCATGCATATTGCTAATCATCAAAGCAGAAGACATCTCATCCTGTTCAAACCATGAATCATCAGGGATACACAATTATCACCAAATCATGAAACCATAGAATTGTGGAGCTGAAATCAATCACAAGAAAATCTAACCCAACTCTCTACTATGCAGGAATATAGTGAAAACACTCAAGATAGCTGACTGTCCAGTCACAGTTTCAAGACATCCAAAGAGAAGCAATCCATTGCCTTCTGGAAAAGTATAGTCTACTGTCAAGAAGCTCTTACTGTCAAAGTAGTTATTCCTAATGTTTAGCAGACTCCCTTCTTGTAATTTTTAATCCATTGGTTCAGTTTCTAGTTCCAGAACAGCAGAAAATATGCTTGCACCATTTTATACATCTGTTGAAATAGAGGTGGCTATCACATCTGTGTGACATCTTTTCTCCTCCAAACTTCCTATGTTGTATTTCATAGGGCTTTGCCTTCAGGCTCTTTACTGATTTGGTGGCCTTACTCTGAACATATTCCAGCCCTTCAATACCATTTTTGAACTGTAGTGATTAGATCTGGACATATTATTCTGAGCAAAGCAGACTAGAGTCCTAGTATCACTTCACTTGATCTGAATTCTACATAATACATTTTTTTTAAAAAAAAGTTTCAGTTGAGATATTGGGATTTAAACAATAGTCTTTATGGTTATGTGAAACTATTATGACTGCAAGCAGGGGAGCTTTTCTTCTTTTCTAAAGCATTTTATATACAAGGAATTTCATACAACATCCCCCCACCCCAAATTCTGCTAGGTAGTCACCACCAATAGATTGTGTTTGTGCACTCTTATCTGTCCTGCTATATAAGGTGATTCGATGTCCAGTTGCCAAGGATCTGTATTTCAAACCTGCTGTAGCAAAAGAAACAAAGAAGAGGTGTTCCAGATTTTATTACCGAAAGACTAGAAAACACAGAACTGAATAAAACCTTATGGAGTCTCCTAAAGATACAAGCAGTTGCTTAGCAACTGTATAGTACTTGATAGTGGGCAAGATTTAGTGAGAAATCATCCTTTAAAACCATTCAGACAAATGTCCAAAGGTATTTTTAAAAGTTTATTCAAGAAAGAAAAGGGTAAAACAAGGAAGACATTTCTAAACAAAACATCAACTGAGTCAAGTTACTTTCACTTGCTGCATGTAACTTACTGGTGAGAATCTTGCATATCAGCACACTGAAAGTTCTTTGCAGAGAAGATGATGTGTGAGACAGATTAGATGTTTCTAGGAAGGTAGAGAATTGGTTCAATTTTCATGTTTTATGAAAGTGAGGATCAGTAAAGGCCTTCACCTTAATGGAAATTGATTGTTATTTAATTCAGTAGCATAGACGGCCAATTTGAGAATTATGCACAGCAGATGTGGAGAGGCATTGCTCTCAGTCTGTATGAGACTCCTTGCATTCTCCAACGTAATACAACAATTCAACAACACAAAAACAAAAACGTCCAACAATTTTGGGCTGATTTGGGACAACTGTAAATTGAACATCATCCAAAATGCAGAAGAATGACTCACAATTGCTGCAGTTTGGTTTAGAAATGTGTGATTTCTTTGGAAGTACCTATGAGTTGGAATTCCTTCAGAAGTATAGCACTTCCGAAGGTGGTATTTGACTTGTCTAAGTCCCACTCCCAACATTTAGAATTTGAACCATTAGAAGTAGCAATTGCTTATAATGGTCTTTGAATGTCTGACACAGCAGAAATTGATGTTGCAAGCAAGCCTGCTGCTGGGGGGTGAAGCCTAACTTGTTGGCTTGCCTCTCAGCCAATCAGGACTTCTGTATCACATAGGCAGGAGGGGGAGACATTTGGGATGATTTTTGGAGCCTCCGTCATACTTACACCTTAAAAAGCAGACTGCATGGCTGCAGCTCAATCTTGCCATGGAAGGGATGGAGGAGGGAAGCTGGTTTGCTGCTGGCTAGGAAGACAGGGAGGCAGGAAGAATGGTGGAGAAGGGAAGAAGGCAGATAGAAAGGAAGAAAGAAAGAGAGACAAAATTAATTGAAAAAAAAGCTGACCTAGGGAAGCCAAGCTGGGAAGAAAGGAAGGAGAGGGAAAATTCTCTGATTTGGGATGTGCGAGTGGGCTTCAGGCTGGGGGGGGGGGGGGGGAAGGGTGGGTGTTGGGAATTTTTAAAAATGCAATTAAAAGTAAAGTAATTCTTTAAATTTGCAGACTTGCTGTCCCCGTTTGGCTGGCTGTACAGCTCAACAACCATTTTTTTCCATTTCTTTAATCTTGCTTGCCTACAGGCAAACCTACACAAACTTTTGAGGGCAAATATTTTCTTTCCAGTTTCAGCTTCCTTTCCAGTGTATCAATCAATATTACATATTCAGAAAAACAGTATTGTATTGCATGATTACACAGCTCTATCCAAAACTCTCCAGGGGGCCAATGAGTTTCCTATTTTGGGGGGTTTTTATTACACTTCATAAATATTAGAGGTTAACTAACAGTATTGCTTTGAATTGTTCCCATAACAAAATATCAACTTTAAAATACAAGGCAAATCTTACACTTTTAGGGCTTGTTGCTGGCCAAAGTCTGTTATATTTTGTTTTTGAAATGTTCTACATCTTTACTGGGGGGGTCCATTTCAAGATTTCAGTGCTTAAACTCACATTATTTCCAATTCATCTCATAACTGAAACTCTGGCTAGAGAGACAGATCTGGGCACTACATCTCAGAGGCTAGGCCTAGGTTACATCTTGATGGGAGGTCCTGTCCAATATTTAAGTGCTCAAACTCACTTTATTTCCAATTCATCTCACACTTCAGAACAACCCATGATGATAATCATCATCATCATCATCATCATAATTTCACCAAATGTTTCCCACTTGCTGGACATGGATCATCTAAAGCTTTACGTAAAATCAGAACCTGAAATCCAGTCACTGACCAACACAGTCAGAATCTTCAGCACTGACATCAGTATGGAGTTTGGTCTAGACAATGCCACAGTGGCATTAAAGAAAGGGGAAATTACTCACAGAGAGGGTGTAGAGATGCTAAATGGACAAAAAATGCAATCATCCTGAAGCCTATAAATATCTAGGCATACTGCAGTTGGACAACATCAAGCATGGGCATGTGAAAAATGTGGTCAGCAAAGAATATATCCAAAGAGTCAGAAAGGTTTTGAAGACTTTACCTGCCCAGAAAATCTGGAGGCAGAGGGTTTCTGCAAGTGAAACAAACAGTAGAAGAGAAACATGCACTAGCAGATTATGTAAAAGGCAGTCAAGAACCAACATTGAGGGAAGTCAACGGTAGTAAACTGCTTACAGTACCAAAGACCAAGAGTGAATACCATAAAAACACAATCCAGAGCAGAAGAGAAAACAGGCAAAAGAAGGCTCTCCATGGACAGTTCCTGGGAAAATTGAGAGCCAAATTGACAAAGAAAAAACATGGCTGTTGCTCACAAATGAAGCTTTGAAAAAGAAGACGGAGGGCCTGATTCTGGCAGCCCAATAATAAACATTAGAACAAATACCATCAAAGCCAGAATTGAAAAGTCAACAACAGATCCCAAATGTAGACTCTGCAAGGAAGAAGATGAAACAATAGATCACATCCTCAGCTTCTGCAAGAAGATTGCACAGACAGACTACAAGCAGAGGCATAACACCATTGCTCAGATGATTCATTGAAACTTGTGCCACAAATACCATCTGCCTGCGACAAAGAACTGGTGGGATCACGAGCCTGAAAAAGTTACAGAAAATGAACACGTCAAACTACTCTGGGACTTCCAAATTCAGACAGACAGAGTTTTGGAGCACAATACTCCTGACCTCACAATTGTGTTAAAAAACAAAGTATGGATCGTCGATGTTGCAATCCCAGGTGATAGCAGGATTGAAGAGAAACAACTGGAAAAGCTGACATGAAATGAGGATTTCAAGATCGAACCGCAAAGACTCTGGCACAAGCCAGACAAGGTGGTCCCAGTGGTGATCGACACACTGGATGCAGTGCCTAAAGACCTTGGCCTGCATTTACACAATATCAGTGCTGACAAAATTACCATCTGCCAGCTGTAAAGGCCACCTTACTGGGATCTGCACACATTATTCACTGATACATCACACAGTCCTAGACACTTGAGAAATGTCCGACGTGTGATCCAATACAACAGTCAGCAGAGTGATCTTGTCTGCTGTGGACTCATCTTGTTGTGTTTCAAATAATAATAATAATAAGTATTATTATTATTATTATTATTATTATTATTAACATGCTTAATTTTCCAAGAACCCCACCCCCCCCCATATAATTGCTGCACTTCAACAGCTGTTTGACATCTTAAATTCTCTTTATATAATAACTGAATAAAATAATATTCAATGATAGCTGAAAAATGGTTTAAACATATGTTTTTCAAGTGCCAAGCTTGGAACTTGACACTTGTTATGCAAAATGTGTACATGATTTTTTGTGCAGAAAACAATATTTTCTATATAGAAAATAATATTTTTGTACATGCAAATGCAGTTTTCTTCATAAAAAATGTTAAAATTGAGAAGTTACTTTATACAAATTTTGAGCAAACAAATTCTATCCAAAAAATAACATTTCTGTGCATAAATAGGATTTGCTGTGCAGAAGAGGTTTTCTGCACATGGAATGCTATATTCTATGCAAAAAAGTGTAAATGTTATGCAGAATAATTCTCAAGCTGTTAGCAGCAGAACTCTAAAAACCTTTATCACAATGTAAAGAAAATTACTAAAATTACTTATTGCTTTTTTCAAGAAGAAAATTAGCAAATAATCACATATCTAATCTATTCCCAATTGCCTATTCTAGTCACAAAGATATGGTGTGGTGATAGATTTCCCAGCAGATTCATCACCCAGAAATGCAGTCATTGTGCTCTATCCTTTCAGTAAAGCCTCATAGGTTACATTGGTTTTAGCATTTTTCAGCTTATGTGTTCAGAAGGGAAGCATGAGAAATTTGTTTTTTCTCAGTTTACAACTACAAAATCTACATTCCTGGCATCATGATAGATTTTGAAGTATTATGTGTTTCACAAAATATACATCTTTTGAGCACAAAGACAATTCCATACAACACACAGGCAAGTGTTAGTTGAAGATTATGTCTTAAAAATGTCAATATTAATTCCATTCAAAGTGATGTACCCAATGAGCTTTTCTCTCTACTACCATGAATGGGGGTGGGGGATGGGGAATGAGTATGTAACACAGAGTTTCTCAAACTGTGCTCTTAACAGCTGGTAAACTGTGGGATTCCTGGGAGCTGGTCCAAAACACCTGGAGGAACACAATTTGAGAAACATAGATATAACATGACTAGGGTAGTATTGGTGTATGGTGGTTAAAATTTATACTATAGGTCAATATGTCCAGTGTTTTAATTTCAACAAACAGCCATTCATTCAATCTGAATTTGTGTGGGCTTTAGCAATGGAAATAAATTATAATCTCCTTCCCACTGAATTATATAGTTATATAGTTTTGAAATATAATATTCTATTTTTTCTTAAGAAATGTTTATGTATGTTTCTATGCTTCTGCCACCCATGGGTTGATTATATATTTAGGTTTCTCTATAGCTGTGCTAAAACTTGAAAGCCTTTGTGTAAAAGCTTTGAGAAATCATAAATCTTACCTATGTCATTATCTGACCTTTTCTACTGAAAGGTCAGGAAGCCTCTGGAAACTATTTCTTAAACACATACACACAGGTCAAAGCTGCAGAAATTCCAAGAAGAGTAGCTGCTGGTAATACATTTCTTTCAGTTCAACATCTGTCATTTTATTAGTCCTTTCCACTATTTTCAGGAAGGATGCTGGTGTCTGATAACGCCACCAATAAAACACAGCTGAAAGACAACACAGTGAAACTGATAAATGAGTTAATTCTACGAGTGACAGCTCTTCGAGTACTTAAAAAAAGATGGCATCTGTCAACGGTACTTCAAGTAACAAGTGTAACAAGCAGAATCAAAAGTAAATATTTTTGACATGGGAGTACATGAACTAATGCCAAGGTAATTTGACTTTAGGGTGGGCTTTAGGGAGTAAGGATGGTCAGCATTTGGTTGCAGCAGCAGTAGGCTGGCAGAAGGCAGTTCTTGCGGTCCTTCCCATATTCCCATCAGATGTGTCTTTTGTAGCATTTGGCTTGGGAAATTAATCAAGGATTCAGTTACTAGTGACTATTAGGTATTGGAATTGTGTGAGGATCCATTTAAAGGATGTAATTGGTCTTGTCCAGCTGGTGTTGGAAACTTTGCCTATGGGCTGTGAAGCCACACTGGGGAGCTGCCCAACAGGACCATCTCATGCCATCCCAAGGGATCAGGTATCACCCAGATATGCAGGTCCTTCCCATAGTCTTGAGAACCACTATATTAGAGGACAAGATCAGACCCAGGGATAACAGAGTAGAGTGGCCTCTTACATTGACCACTTTATCCAAACATATAATAAAAACAGTGGAAAAAATACTGCAATTTGTTGAGTGAAATACCAGGTTGTGAGAATGCCCCTCTTATCACCCACAGGAGAACACAAAACATTAGAGACATCTTGATTCATTCATATATAGATTCCAAACAAGACATTACTAAACCCATTCTTTCATCATTGTTCCATATGCCCACAATTCATACAGGCACAATTCTTTAAGGATCAGCACACTAAATTTCAATATAAAATAACAGTTTTCCTCTCCCCAAGAAATGGGGAGAGAAAAAACATTTGTCTGCCTCACACGAGGCAGGGAGGAGTTCTGGAGGAACCCTCCAGAACATCCGGGGGCGTGGCCTGCTAGCACAGGCCAGGCCCTCCCAGGCTCATTCCGCACCTGGAAGTTGGAGAGAGAGGTTGCAGAGAAGAGTGAAGACAAGAAGTCTGAAGAGGTTCAGCAAAGAAGAGAAGAAAAGAGGTTAAGGGGATAAGAAGAGCATCTACAGGTCTGTACAGGGGTCCTGGGGGAGGGAGGCTTCACCCACCCACCCCTCTCCCGGACGAAGGCTGGGCCCTTCAGGGCCCTTCACGGAGGCCTGGGTTATGGCAAACAAGGGCACACGTGGCCAGGGGCCTGGAGCTGGGCGGCTTGGCGGGCGGCTAGCCGGCCATTGACATTCCCTGGCGCATGGTCACCATGGCCTAGGATTGGGCCCGGCCTCGAGCTACCTGAGGGTTCTGGCAATAGGGTTCGTGTTGAATTGGCGTCCGTCGCTGCCGGGGCCCGCAGCGTCAATTTTGGTCGCCGTCCGGGCCGTTGATGGGGCGGCTGCCATTTTAGGATAGGCCCAATTTCGTTTGCCACATGGGGCAAAATGAAAGTGAAAGGTATTTCAATTACTTTATGTTGGGCCGGATGCGTGTTATATGTAGTAGGTATGATGTTAAATATACAACGTTACACAGGTAATAGGGGAGTTATACCCTTGGCTACAGAGGTTGCTGACCTAAGGTCGATAGTTCTTATTCGGGAGCGGAGTGAGCTCCCGATGTTAGCCACAGCTCCCAAAAAGAGCTCCTGCTGTTAGATCCAGCTTCTGATACCAATATATATATATATATATATATATATATATATATATAATTTTAAATAGGATCAGAAGGGGAGCTCCTGCTGTTTGATCCAGCTTCTGATAGCAAAAAAAAAATGGAGCAGGGAGAGAGCTCCTGCTGTTAGATCCAGCTTTTGATACCCCCCAAATAATATTATTATTTTAAATAGGATCAGAGGGGGAGCTCCTGCTGTTTGATCCAGCTTCTGATAACAAAAAAAAATCGAGCAGGGAGAGAGCTCCTGCTGTTAGATTCAGCTTTTGATACCCCCCAAATAATATTATTTTAAATAGGATCAGAGGGGGAGCTCCTGCTGTTTGATCCAGCTTCTGATAGCAAAAATAAATAAATAAAATAAAATAAAAAAATATTATTTTAAATAGGATCAGAGGGGGAGCTCCTGCTGTTTGATCCAGCTTCTGATAGCAAAAAAAATAAATATTATTTTAAATAGGATCAGAGGGGGAGCTCCTGCTGTTTGATCCAGCTTCTGATAGCAAAAAAAAAAAAGGAGCAGGGAGAGAGCTCCTGCTGTTAGATCCAGCTTCTGATACCCAAATAAATAAATAAATAAATAGGACGTTAAATTAATAAACCCTAGCTTTAGGCTCGGGTCACGGGTGCAGCATAAAAAAAAACAAAAAAAAACAAAAACAAACAAACAAAAAAAAAACAAAAAAAAAACAAAAAAAAAGGGAGAGCTCCAGATGTCAGCCCCAACTTATGATAGCCTCGCAGTGAGACTCAATGCACTTAAGCACCAAAAATGCAAATGTGAGTAGATCAATAGGCCCCAACGGTAGGCTCTGACCGCTGGGGTGCGGGAGAGCTCCTGATGTCAGCCTCAACCTGTTATAGCCTCACAGGGAGATGCAATGCACTTAAATCAACAATAAATGCAAGTGTGAGTAGTTCAATAGGCCCCAATGGTATGCTTTGACTACTTGGGTGCGAGAGAGCTCCTGAGGTCAGCCCCAATTTGTGATAGCCTCACATTGAGACTCAAGGCAAATGTGAAGAGATCAATAGGCCCATCGATAGGTTTTGACTGCTTGGGTGCGGGGTGAGCTCCTGATGTCAGCCCCAACTTGTGGTAACTCACAGCGAGGCTCAATGCAAAGGTGAGTTGATCAATATGCCCCGGGCTAGCCTGGGCTTACCTTGCGAAGGCACTTGAGAGCCCTGCCTTTAGGCTGAGTGGACGCAAGTAAATAGCGTATTAATTGCTGGGACAGTGGGTCATCCGAGGGGGAGCTTAAGGTGAGCCTGAGAGCCACCACGTTATAACTATGCAAGAATCGGTGAGGCCCAGATTTAAGCATTTCTGCATTGCCCTAGGCATATATATATAGATAGGTGATAAAGTCATCGTCAACTTGTTTGATTGGTGCTTTTATACTTGTTGACACAGTCACTGGTTATTTTTCTTTCAGGATGGCGCCGAAGAAGAATGTGGGCGGCCCTAAAGGAAAGGGACCTGCCAAGAAGACTCCGGCGAAGCGTCCCCTCCCTCCTAATGAATCATCATCGGAGGAGGAGGACGTTTCAGCTGAAGAATTGAATGCTCTTTTGGCTAGGATGGACAAATTTGAGAGGGAGAGGGGGCTTTTAATGAGGGAGGCTGGGCCGCGCCCTGCGCGGCAGGCTAGCAGGAAGCTAATGTTTGAAAATCTGCTCTCCCGCATGTCTGTTCTAGAGGCCGGCCGAGCAGCGGCGACACAAGAAGTTGATCAGAACAGCCAACCGGAGCCCAATCAGAGGGAACAAGAGCCCCCCGCCCCAACACCGCAGGCGGTCGTGGGTCAAGTGTCGACTGACAACCTAGCAATCACAACGCTGGCCAGCGCGGCCCCGGCTCTATCCCGGTCTCAACCGGTTAGCGCTGAGGTACAGCCTACGAAGAAAGCATCACCATCGGCCCCCACACCGGCTGATCCGGTCATGACACCTCCTTCGATGACACCGGCTGTGCCAGAACCGGCGACATCGGGTCAGTCTTCTATACAAGCCAGCGTCGTGGACAGGCCTTCGACACCCGCAGGTAATAGCACCACACTGGTCTGGCCCTGGGGCCTGTGCCAGGCACATAACACTACACCTACTCTCCCGAGGGCGGCCCTGGTTACAACAGAAACTTCAGTTGCTAAGGCTAGTCCTCAAGTTCCTTCGGTTGCCCCTATAACCTTGGAAATGGCCAGGTCGGGGGAAGACAACCAGTATTGGGGAACTGATAGATGGGTTTTGCCAATAGTTCCCACTGCAGCCTCATCATCGTTGGGGGCTCATTTATCTCAAGGAACCATAGACAAGATACTCAGAAACGAGTATATAGATATATTTTCATTATATTTTAGAGAGTTAAGTAAGAAGGAAAAAGAGGATTTGGATGAAGAACGTAAAGAGAAGCTAAAGAGAAGGCGGGTTGAGCAGAATTGGAAAAATTGGATAGCTTGTTATACCATATATGCATCCCTGCTAGTGGAAGCTCATCCTTACAGGGCCAAGGCCTTGTTTAAATATCAAAATATAATATATGGGGCATATGTCAATTACACGGGTCAGGCGTGGCTGGTTTACGATAGTCGCTTTCGTTCTGAGGCGGCCACGATGCCCAACAAGCGATGGGACCTCATCGACAGTCAATTGTGGATGGAGGTAATGAATACAACCAGAGCAGTTTCTGGTGAGAAGGCCGATAGCGGCCATACTATACAGAACACTAAAGAGAGTCAGCCCTTTAGGCAGGGAAGCACAACACAACAGCCGCAGAGACAAAAGAGTATGTGCTGGGAATACGCGGCCCAGGGAGCTTGCGCACGCGAGGACTGTAAATACCAGCACGCCTGTGCAATATGCCAGGGTAATCACGCAACCAAGAGTTGTTACAGGGGAAAGCCTACTGGAATTGGGCCAAGAGGCGCCCAGTTCAATAGAAAGAACCCAGGACAGGTTAATGTTCCAAAAGGGCCCCAGCCCAATCAAGGTGGGTCCGCTTAATTGCTGGCTTAAAAGATACCCTGACAGAGCTGCAGCAAATTACTTGTCTCACGGCTTTACTACACATCGGTTTATGAGCGGGTTTTATAGCATGCAGTGGCGTTGACTGCATTTTTGCAGCTCTACGGGTGAGTGAAGGGGTGGCATTACCCAAGAACGATACCTCACAGAGGCCTGCATTGGGACGGTTTGTGCTCCCTTTGTTATTTGTTGCCAGGAGTGGTTTTTCCTCCTGATGCGTTGGTTATCCACCTCGGTGGTAACAATTTAGACCTGCTATGCAGGTAAAGCCCTCTTTCTGCAAGCACGGGCGGACATTCGAAGGATTTGTTGGTCATGGCCCAGGGTGCACGTCGTTTGGTCTGCTATCATACCTCGTCGCAAGTGCAGAGGCGACGTGGGAAGGCTTGAAAAAGCCAGAAAACGAGTGACTCTGGCCATGTGATTGTTCTGACCCACGGGCAGACAGTCGAAGGATTTGTGGGTCACGGCCCAGGGTGCACGTCGTTTGTTCCGCTATCATACCTTGTCGCAAGGACAGAGGCGACATGGGAAGGCTTGAGAGAGCCAGAAACGAGTGACTCGGGCCAGGTGATTGTTCTGATCCATCAGAGTGGTTGTTACATTGAGCACCCAAAGCATCACTCGTGACGACGAGAGGTTGTATCGGGGTGTTGGTGTACATCCTTCGGAATTGGGCAACCAACGATTTCGGTTAGATTTACAGGAAGATATTTTAGGGGTGTTAGAGGAATTGGTGGGGGATGGGGGCGAAATGGACATTTGCCCCCAATCCGTGGCGTAAATAGATAGGGAAATTCCTTTAGTCGGTGTGCACCTAGGGCACCCCTTTAAGGGGTGAAAGGCACTTAAGTAAAACACTCACCTACAGTTTAAAGGGGTGAGGTGTAGTTAATGGCCTTTAATGGGAAGGAGTCTCGATACAAGAGCTCTGGAAGAGACTCCTCATTCCTTTCCCTTGATGGTGATACGGTTTGATTACCGAAACCCAGGTGCTTCGCCCGGAAATTGTTATTATCGGGTAGTGATACTACCTGGGTTAGGTTACACAAGTTCCTTACACCCTTGAGTTAAGTTAAGAACTTAAATAGGTAACGTTAAATAAAAGTTGCCCAATTTGAATCCAAAGCATTGGTGTTGTGTCTTTTATTTTTGTGTGTTTCTTCGTGGGTTGGCAGACAACAGTTTTCCTCTCCCCAAGAAATGGGGAGAGAAAAAACATTTGTCTGCCTCACACGAGGCAGGGAGGAGTTCTGGAGGAACCCTCCAGAACATCCGGGGGCGTGGCCTGCTAGCACAGGCCAGGCCCTCCCAGGCTCATTCCGCGCCTGGAAGTTGGCCCACCACTCCCGCCCATTAACAGTATATCTTGCGGTTGCCTGCGGAACCGGGTAGGAATTTTTTCCTCTTCTTGTTTTATAGGGGGGGTTTTTTGCCTACCCTATACTGTTTAGGGGCTAGATAGAGGAAGTGGGCTACGCTTTAAATAGGCCAGGCGTAAATAGATAGGGAAATTCCTTTAGTCGGTGTGCACCTAGGGCACCCCTTTAAGGGGTGAAAGGCACTTAAGTAAAACACTCACCTACAGTTTAAAGGGGTGAGGTGTAGTTAATGGCCTTTAATGGGAAGGAGTCTCGATACAAGAGCTCTGGAAGAGACTCCTCATTCCTTTCCCTTGATGGTGATACGGTTTGATTACCGAAACCCAGGTGCTTCGCCCGGAAATTGTTATTATCGGGTAGTGATACTACCTGGGTTAGGTTACACCAGTTCCTTACACCCTTGAGTTAAGTTAAGAACTTAAATAGGTAACGTTAAATAAAAGTTGCCCAATTTGAATCCAAAGCATTGGTGTTGTGTCTTTTATTCTTGTGTGTTTCTTCGTGGGTTGGCAGACAAATCACTTTTCATTTTGCTCTACTGAAAGGATAATTTATGCCATACCTTCCCTGCTCACTAATGTACACAGGACAAATGGGCAGGGAAGTCAAACTTCGTATTATAGAACATAAAAGCAAAATTAGGAAAAATTTTATTGATTCTATTTTCTATAAGAGTTTTGAAGATTTAAACCACAGTCCTGAGTCACTCCAGGTCCAGATTTGAGAAGTTGTCACACCTTCCAAGGTCACTGATTTCCAGACACAGCTCCAATGTGAATCTTTTTGTATTTTCATTCTCAAAACAGGACATCCAAAAAGGTTGAACAATACTAACTCATATGACCTTTTTTTGGGTAAAAATTGGAGATATTCCTTTAAATGCAATTCATGAATAGCAGCAGCTACATTACATTGCAACCAACTGGCCGGTGTGCTTACTATATGAACAGTGGGTTTAGTTATTCAGCTTCATACTCACATTGGAATAAAACTTCTTGCAGAGTATGAATGTTAAGAAATAAAACTTTCTGTGAGTATAATTTTATATTATCTTTGTTATGTATATATCTCATGCAAATATGTGTATTTTAAATAACCTTTAGCCATTATATATATTCCCTTTAGGATCCATATTTTTGGAAAAACAACTCAGAAAAACAACACAGATAATAGAATACATTCCTCAATTGTTCAACTTTATGTTAAGTATCCAACTACCTGATGAAGACTCTCTTGAGTCAAAACTGGTTGTGGATTTGGAGTCTACTCATCCTTAGTAAAGAAATAAAGACAAGTATTGTGTATGAGAAGAGGAATCAATTTATCTTTCAAGAGAAGAATAAGAAAATTATTTTTACTATTGATGTAACAGTCTTATGTTTTATTGCATAGCAATGGCTTTATTTGTGTTTGTATAACTACCTAGCTTTGAATTTATACTGATGCATTGAACTAAATATATGTTTAATGACATTCAAAACCTTTGTATCACTGTAACAGTGGATGCTTGTCTTTGTAGTTTCAGGGAACCCATTTGCCTTTATAGTATGAAAAGAAAAATACCATTGAAATTTCTCCACAATATTACTGGTTACAAAATGCACCCTTTCATAGGGCTAGATGAGCCTGAAGTATCCAAATAAGTGTTATCATTCTTGATTTCAAAAGCAATTTCTAATGGTCATTGATTACTATACCAATTTTCAGTCAAGTGTGGCAATATTTCATTCATGAGAAGAGGATATTTTTTCAGTTGTAAAAAAACTGAGTTATTCCTTACAATGTAATGTGAACTACACTGAGAGGTTTACTTATGAGGGGAGGGAAACCCTTAGTCCCTAACCCATTGCTATTTCTGTATAGAAATGCTTAAAGCTGACAGCAATATTCTCGTATACAAACTGATGGCTAATTTCCACACCACAAATTGCTTACTATAAGCAAAAGTCAAACACACCTTGACAGAAGTATGCCTATCATCCCACCTCAATTACCTATGTTTGCTTCTGTTTCTCTTAGGACATTTTTTCTTCCTGTGCATTTATTTCTGCACCAAAAGCCAAAATGGATCCCTGTGACTGGGAAGCTTTTTTTTAGTGCTGTGTGTATCACTGGTTATAGATACATTACCAAATCTGATCGTTGGCTGCACTCCAGATAAAATGAAACAGGGCTGTTTTATCAAGGGTGTTCTGATAGCAGTCACACACCAAAGATTGCAAAATTAATGGGAGGAGAGAAAAATAAAAGATTCTATCTTTGAGCTACACCACGCATCAGACCCTAGGGGAAGAAAAAGTAGCTTATCAGTGTGAAAAGAAAACAGATCTGTTTCTTACAGAACAGAGTCAAAATGCTCCCTGTGGGTTGGAAAAATAGAAATGGCTATAAATGCATGGCTGAGAATACTCCCCATTCCTCAACTGTTCTGAGATATTTACCAACTTGGCTAAATGAGCTCAGACATGAAATAGAGAATTAATAATACACTCCTGACACTTGTAGGGCTTACCCACTGCATCATAAAACACTTTGAAAAATTCTCAAGCAGAGTTTGAGCCACTGACAGGGGAGTGCTTTCCGTTTTGAAAATCCTTAATAAGCCTTAGGCAAAATCAGACTGATAACGCTCAGTCTGAATCTGCCGCTGAAAGTACAAGAGAAAAGAACAGTAATCTGCATGTTTGTGTTTGATATGTCAGGAAGGAACAACTTTGCATTACAGTTGTACAAAGGATTCTGTTATCACTGCTTATTGGGATTTTGTGATATGAAGGGTAGCTAGGAAGACAGCAGCAGTCACCTTCACTATGTGATGAAAAAGAATCTTGGGATGCTGGAGTAAATCCAATTAACACAAGGAAGGATTACTTCTCAGTAAGCATGACTAAGACCAGTCTACAAAGTTTTTAATTATATATGACCAGTTCAGCCTGCTCACAAACACATCACTATTATAGTTGTAGCTGCAGATTTCACCAGTGAAAGCACTGATCACTCTTAATGCTTTATTAATCTCATTTAGGCTATGCTGGGTTATTCAGGGGCATTTCTGCCCTGGAGCTGCCCTGGTTCCAGCATGTGCTGCTGAATCGATGGTCAGTGACTGGACTATCCAGCCCATCCCTGTGTTGGCTCATCCTGTTGTCTTTGTGTTGCTGTCACCACTCTATGCTGGCCATGTTGCTCCCTGCAAGCTCTTTAATGTCACCTGCCACATCTGCTGATGCCAGAATGGGGTGCCTGCATTATTAGTAAAGAAGGGATAGAGTAACTCCTTCCTTTCCCCTGGTTGAGCGGGTGCCCCATTCTGACACCAGGAAACACAAACCTAATGGCAAGATGCTCCCGGAGAGCTCAGTGACAAGCAGGAATCAGCAAAGGTGGCAATATATGGACAAGCCATCCCCTTTTTCTGCTGATGCCCATTTAGGCAGTGGAATGAGCCAAAACAAACCTGATCTAGCTGTCCAGATAGATGCAAAGCCTCAGAATACTCCAGAGTTTCCAGAAAAGTTACTGCCAACACTAGATTTAAGGTGAGTCCAAGTTATTATCCATGCAAACAAGCTATGTAGCCTAGGAATGTGTTTCACAAAATTGAGCCTGGGAAGCAGTTACATGAAACTGAAATCTTCCTTTAGTCATGCTTCCAAGTAAACATACATAGAATATAGCATGTTTACAATATTCTATGCCAGAACACTTTTGAGGGAAGCTGTACTGCAGAATAAATATGCATATAATTTAGCTTAAAATTAAGAAAATGCCCCAATTGGTAACCTATTCTACAACACTGGTTCCTTTGGTCTTACACCCACTGTAAGAATGAAATCCTTGACCTTTCCTAACCCAGACTTTATCCACTGGCCTCATCACCCCCCCCTTCTCAATCACTGCTATAAGGCAAATAGACACAGGATTTCTTGTATCTTGGATGCCAAATCCGTAATTCCCCAGCACATTTATGTATGTAAACAAGACCTGAGTGAGTTTTATTACAAGCTCACTAATTTTGTTGTTGATGCTTAGATGGTTTGGAGAAACTTTCATAGCTGGCTATAATTTCTAATAACACATCATGTAAAACTGCTGATTGCTTTATAGCATGAAATCTTTTCAATTAATTTCCATGGCATAGGGTTTTTAAAGTGCACCTTAAAAATAAATGAATTTATTCCATAATATTGTTTTATGTTCCAGAAGACTTTGACTACATATTTAATTTTTAAAAGACTTAATAAAATGAATGATAGTCCTTAAGAGAGTGAATTTTTCAACATAAATATTTTTATGGTTTATAAGTAATGAACATATGTAAATATTTCATAAGTATGACTTATAAAATTATAAAGTCCCATTTAAACATTCAGATTTATTTTAGAAGATACGAGTAACTTGAATGCCTCTTCCCTTCCATTTCTATTACATGTTTGGCAAGGTTTGTAAATCTACTTTGTGTCCTATTTGAAAATGTGTTTGCAACAACTCTTTGGGAAAGTGGTGTGCTACATCTCTGTGTAGTTGTGACACCAATACCTTTATTATAGGTTTGATGACATTAATTTATGAGTCATTAAGTGCCAGGGTTGGAATATCAGTTTTGCCATCACTACAACTGTTCTCTAGCACCAGTTTTAAATTCTTTTTGAACATGGATCATATAGACATTATCCTGTTTGCCATCATTTTACATACAGTACAGCCCACATATTCATTCAGGATACATTCTTGTATTTTGTGTGGATGTGTGAACATGTGATAATAACGAATCCTTTTGAAATGAAGGATCTCTGACCGAAGAATGTCACAAGGACATGTTTTGTTAAAGAAATAAAAACTATGTGTCTTTCTTGTGGATACTGAGGTCGTACTCTATCATCTTAACAATCTAGCAAAAAACTGTATTTTGTTCTTTCTTCATGTAAAACCGATATTCACTATTAAACTTTGGGCATAATTATCTATTTCCCATGGTTGTAGGCAGCTATAATGTAGCCTACAACTCTCTAACCATCTGAAACTAAGAGTGCATCTACGTTGTCCACAAATACGTATTCAGAATGGGGTACTCCCAATAAGTGTAACCAAAATCTACATGACAAGCCATTGAACTGGCTTGGGGGCTTGGATGGCAGATGCACTACACATCTCCAAGCTGGCCCTGTGGCTGTATGGCAAATGCATAGCCCAGTGATTCTGGACCTGATTTGGCAGTGCTTGACCACAACTCTTACCTTGTTCCTGTTGTTGTAACCTTTGCAGTGGCCACCAGGCATGAAAATGGTGGTGGTTAATGCTTAGCACCTGTAATTATGATAGCCAGAATGACCAAGGGACATGTGAGTGGGGAGATAAATGCTCTCATTTTCCCATTCTTCCTTCTCTGGCTATCATCCTTGCAGCCACCTAGAAAAAACCACTGAGCAACAACCACCACCAATTTCAAGCTAGGTGCCATCCCCTATTCCCAGGCTGCCTGAGCCCAGGGAAAGAGGGATAGCAGTGCAAATAGCTGTAGCCACTTTCCAAGTACATGAGACCAAAACTGCAGTGTACTCCAGATTTTCAGGAAAAATTAAGAATAACATGATGTTAACATATACTGTAATAAGGGTCAGTGTACATGGACCCTAAAACAGTGGTGGATTGCTTTCCTGTTGACCAATGTGTCTACCTCTCTCCACTCCTTCAGCTGTTTCTCCCAATCAGAGTTTAGATTGTAAGCCTTTTTTGGCAAGTCTGTTCTGTAAAACACCATGCTAACCATTGACACTCCATTCTTTTATTATTAGTTTTTATCGATAGAAAAGGGGAACCATAATACAACCACATAAAGTGAGCAAACAAATTATAAAATAAAACATTTTTAAAAATATTCTTTATTGAAATTTTCATAAAAATAAAACATTTTAAAAAAGACGCCCACTAATCTACTTTATAATGAGTACATTTTTTACACATGACAACACAATGTAGATAAATATAAAAAATAATACACACTAACATACATACACACTTAGCAT
Source organism: Anolis sagrei (assembly GCF_037176765.1). Lineage (NCBI taxonomy): Eukaryota > Metazoa > Chordata > Lepidosauria > Squamata > Anolidae > Anolis > Anolis sagrei. Next base: position 118,704,304 of record NC_090023.1, read on the forward strand.
ACAGTGATACCTTGACTTAAGAGTTGAATTTGTTCCATGACCAAACTATTAACTCAAAATGCTTTTATTTCAAAGTGAATTTAATCCCCCCCCCTTTTTTTTATTAGGAGCAACTTGAGAAACTGCAAGTTTCTACTGGTGTGAGGGAACTGGCAGTCTGCAGGGATATTTTCCCAATGAAAAGCATTGAAATGCTAAAATCCATTCTGACCCCCATTCCCCAATTATTTTTGTTATGTGTTTTCAAATAAAAATGTACTTTATAAATAACAAATAATTTATAAATGCACATCACATGGAACAATAAAAAAGAAAGATAAACTTTAAATGTTAGAAGCACAAAGTTGTGGCAAAGAAACACAAAGTGAAGAGGCAGAAGAATCATTTCCTTCATACTGTACTCATTCCAGCCTCCCTCCCTTTCTTGCGCTCTCTCTTCACAAAGCCAGACATACCAGGAATAAAAACTACACAAAATCAACTAACTCAAAGTTCCTCAAAGTAGATAGGAGAAAAGCAGACAGAAATCTCCCAAAGCAGACAAGAGCATGAGGCACAGAGGAATCAGGCACAGAGGCTGCTTACTTGAAACCCTAAAGTCCTGTACTCTCATACTAGTGCTCCCTATAGCACTAACTCTTAGCTCAAAACACTGCTCTTATCTGAAAGTGAAACCTGGACCAAGTGACATGTCTTAGGTTGGGATGCTCTTAAGTCGAGGTTCCACTATATATGCTAAAGCAAGGCTAGCTAACAAACATAAAAACTAGCCTACAGACCTCTCACTTTCTGCTGGGTTTTTTTCTTAAATCTAACTAGTCCACTCCATTTAAGAAATAGTATATAGTCACTCACACTTCTACGTTTAATAACATACTACAAGCTAAATAATCCCCAAAATAATCAACCCCACCCTCAATAAAACTTGTTGGAATATACATATTATTCAGTCAACTTCAGATATATCTTTAAATAGACAGATATTCCTTCTTTATCAGCCTAATCAATCTTTCTTTAATAAATTAGTGCTGTAATAATATATTTAGAGAATAACAAGATCACAAGCTGCCCGGACAAATGGAGAAAGTGTTACTTTCAGTATCAATATGTCACCCAGGATTGAAACTACAGATGTGTCCTTCATAATTCCAGAGGGATTTTGGCCTCATTACCAGAAGCAGTTGAGCAGAGGTCAAAGAGTTCAGACAGTGTCAATCAACATAAATTCCATAACGAAAGTGTGTGAAGCAGTATTTTTTAAATCATTATACACAATCAATTGTAATTATCCTCTTTACTGCTGCATTGCTTTAATTAAAAGGGCCGTGATGTATGAGTAGAAACAACCTAACATTAGTTATGAGAGAACCATAGAATTGTATCATCATAGAGTTGTAAGAGGCCACAAGGATTGAGATCATATGTTTTTTCCCACTGTACATAACCATAAATTAGCATTGAAAAACTATACATGGGCAAAACAATATAACTCAAATATTTGGGTCCAACTGGGTTCATGATGCATCCTGGAGAAAATCTACTTTTTTCCTATATCCCTTTCATGAGCAAAAGACCTCAATGTAAGGAAATTGTCTTAAACACTTTTGTATTGCCAATTAGGATAGTAAGAGGCATTCAGGGAAATTCCAATGGTTCCCTCTGATCAGAATGAATGGCATGGCAATACCTCTCCAGACTCAAATTGCCAACAGCCAGAATAGCTAATATCAGTTGAAGCCATTCCAATCCAAGAATAAGCTACCAAAATGTGCCTGGTTAAGGGATTGTGCACAGGCTCCAGTAACGCCTAAAATGTGTTGCATGAACAGAGCCCCACACTGTGGATAGGTGCCATTTACCAGGAAACTTATATGTCACTGCATTCACACATGTTTCCCTTTCAGACATTAACATCAAGCATATATATCTAGAACCAGTGTGCTTGACAAATAATAAGAGATCAATAAATTACCCACTCCTCATCATAGAGAAAACTCCCACTTAGATGCCAATTCAATAGTTAAAATGGGTTATCTATTCAAAAAATCATTGTTCTAAACATACAATAATGATTTCCAAATCTTTAAAATACATTTCTTTATAAGAATGACTTGGGGGGGGGGGGGGAGACACAAAGGTCTAAATCATATAGTCCTCAAATCAATGGAAACTGGATAAGTCAATAATTATAAAAGTTCAACAGTGTCAACTGACCTTCTATACTTATAGATAATTGGGATTCAAGAGAAATGCTAAAAGATGTTAGTGGGTTCAGGAATTTGTGGTTGTTTTGTGGGATACTAATAGAGTTTGGTTCATATACAGAAGAGCAGCAATTGTGTCAGTCATTAGCATTTATTAATTCTGAGATTAAAGGAAAGTATCTGGATGTTATTAATATTTGTAAAATGTGTAGAATATTTTCTTCCATATTCGGAAGCTCTTTGTGTGCAAAATTTTCATGTTGCTGTTTTACAGTGATCACAATGTGTTATGCATATGAAACAGCATTTGCTTTCAAAAAAATTATATTTGTGCAGAAAACAACCATGCATAATTTTTGTGAAGAATAAGCTGCAAATTGTGAATGGGATTTAAAAACTTTACAGTTTTTGAAGACTTCTTTTCACTGAGAAGAAATGTACTAAAAGTGTTAATTACTACTCTCTAAAAGAAAAAAAACAGTACAAATTCCATCTGCTAGCATGATCTAAATGAGTTTCGCATTTTCCCTTATCAATCTATATATATATGTATATATATATATATATATATATATATATATATATATATATACACAGACACACACACACACACATTGAATATTAATCTTTAAAATCACAGTTGTAGGTTACCTAGTTTCAAGTATATATAACGTTCTTGCTTTACCTTTTTTGTTTAGCTGTATCATGTGGCATTAATAGTATTAATGGCGTAGAACTATGTTTTCTGAATTAAAAAACCCCCTACATTCTGATGTAGTGAAACATATAAGGAAGGATAAAGTATTTGATAGGCCTGACTTCTTAAAATCCTACAGAAAGTCTCCCTCTTTTCATCAAGTTATCTAATATTGCAATTCCTATTTGCCAATTATTTATGCATTTGCTTAGCTATTGTACCACGAAATTGTGAAATAATAACAACAAAAAACTTCCAGCTTTGAAAAAAGTGTGCTATCTAATAACACACACACACAAAATAAGGGGAAAATAATAAAAATATAACACTATACAATGCAATTATAAATCAATAATATTGTTATATTACAACAATTCCAGCAAAGTGACAAATACATATGCACAAAGTACCGGTATGTGTTTGTGACTTAAGTCACCTGTTTACTTATGTGACCGCATGAATTGTATAGGCTTTTCTTAGGCAAGAAATGCTGAAAAGTGATTGAGCAAACTGAGAAGAGGCTTCAGGTGGAATGGTTTGTTGGCCCTGTTGTTTGAGAAACATACTGGGACTCTTCTCCTTTACTAATTCACCTTGAAGGCAATGACTTGGGATTACTAAAAGTTAATGTCCTCATTTTGCAAATTTTATATGTCTCATTTTGCAATCTTTCATGTCTTCTATTTTATTCAATGAACATGGGGTGATTTTAACTCCATCAGTCTTTCAGCCATGCTGAGTATGGTGAGGTAAAAGTAAAATGATAACAATAACAGCAACAATAAGTGAACATCTGATGCCTTGACATAGCCTCTATGAGGGTGAACAGTGAAATTCAGACTTCCCTGAGCTAAAATTTAGGTCACATTGTCCCACATCCTGACATGCTTGTCTGACAGCAAGAGTTCTACAGGGTTGATGTTATTCATTTGTGAGAAGAGGCTAATATGTTGGTCCTAAGGGATTAGCATGAAAGAGTGAAGGCCACATTGGTTTGGGGAAAGGAACTAAGCAGAAGTTTGATGCTTTTCATTGGCAGATATTGGGTGTGAGGTGGAATGTCATAATTTAATGAACACCTTGGCACCCACATTTAATGATATCTGGGCTCTGGAATGATGATATCTGGGGCTCTGGAATGATGACTTCAGATCTTGGGATGCAGGGCATTGTTAAAGAGCCTGCCTGTGGTGCTAACCTGGGGCTTTGCTCTCTCTTATAAGATTCAGGGGCTTGGGAGAGAGTATCATATATAATCATAGAATCAAAGAGTTGGAAGAGACCTCATGGGCCATCCAGTCCAACCCCCTGCCAAGGAGCAGGAAAATTGCATTCAAAGCACCCCTGACAGATGGCCATCCAGCTTCTGTTCAAAAGCATTCAAAGAAGGAGCCCCCACTACACTCTGGGGCAGAGGGTTCCTCTGCTGAACAGCCCTCACAGTCAGGAAGTTCTTCCTAATGTTCAGATTGAACCTCTTTTCCTGTAGTTTGAAGCCATTGTCCTGCATCCTAATCTCCAGGGCAGCAGAAAACAAGCTTGCTCCCTCCTCCCTATGACTTCCTCCCACATATTTATACATGACCATCATGTCTCCTCTTAGCCTTCTCTTCTGAAGGCTTGTTCTCCAGACCCCTGATTATTTTAGTTGCTCTCCTCTGGACACATTCAAGTTTATCAACATCTCCCTTCAATTGTGGTGCCCTGAATTGGACACAGTATTCCAGGTCTAACCAAGGCCGAATAGAGGAGCATCAATGGAGATAAGAATTAAGATAATTTTTAAAAGATCTGTAAAAGGTATCATGTTTAAAAATACTGTGGATCTGTTAAGTTTTGTCCAAAGAAAACATTATATGTTGCAACAACTTTTTTGAAAGTCAGTGAAATAAAATGCCTATATTCTAGATTTTGTGGAATTGGGTTTTAGATATCTTTCACCACTATAGTTGTATTGGCTGGGATCAAACTGATAATAAATCTATCTAGCACCCATGAAGTCACAATAAAAATTATTGTAGGTTGCAAGTCTTCACAAAACAACTAATGTATACCTCACAGAATATTCTGAAGAGAATATAGAAATAGTATAAAGATAAGTGCTACTTTGAGATGCTTTCTATTAAGAAAACCTTTTCTTTGCCAACTGCATTTTGATTTTATAAACAGATTTGTTCCTTCTGTAGAGGATAAAATATGTCTGGACATTTATTTTCATTTTTCTTGATATACATTTCTTTTTTAACCTTTGATAGTAAAGAAATTATTTCTGTCATTCATTCTCACTTGCTGTTCTACTGGGAAGCATACCATTTTATCTTTAGAAATATTATTTGACTTTATTTATTTCATTCTTATATGGAATTCCAGCTAACTTTTTTCTGATAAGCAATAATAGCTCTCATGGGCATGTTTGTTCCCTATAATTTTCTTTTTTTAAAAAAAAAAAAAAAACTATATTAGAAACTTTTGTCCAATGTTCTGAATAGAATCTTGAAAAGTGATATAAATGCCACAGTAAAAGCAACTTATATTATTTACAAACTGAGTGATAAAAAGAGGCATTTTTATGATTTGACATTTCTAATCTAAAGCCTGTCATGAAAAAAATCAGGTAGATATTTTACATGTTTCATTTGTACTACTGAAATCTTTTTTAAAGGTTGAGTTCAAATGTCTTTGCTTAATGAATTTTATTGTTGTAATTAAATCTATTGTGCTATAAATTTTACTATTTCTAAGATTCATCATCATCTTCATATTACTTTTCATCCAGACTAAAATTTCCTGAATATTAAGTTCCTTTATTTCAACAAAGGCGGCGAACATTTTTTTCAACAAACTATTACATTAAAAAATATTATATGCTTTCCATCCGATTGACTGGATAATGTATCTTAATGATCATTGGGTCAAGACCTGTAAGCTATATCCCATTAAAAGGAACATTACAGGTAAATGGACCAAGATATTTTAAAAATGAGATATTTCCTGACATTAAGAAGAAAACATGCTCACAAACACACATATTGACATAGGCCAGGGGTCCCCAAACTACGGCCCGCGGGCTGGATCCGGCCCCCCGAGGGCATCTATCCGGCCCGCGGCCTGTGGAGAAGGATGAGAGGCGGGCGAAGGGGGGGAGGTACCGGGCAAAGCGGCTTGGGCCTGCTTTGCCCGTCGCCTCCGTGGACCCAGCCTCTCCTCCCTCGGGGAGGCATCCTGGATGCCTCTCGGAGGAAGGAGAGGGGGTGGGGGAGGTGATGGGCAAAGCAGCTTGGGCCTGCTTTGCCCGTCGCCTCCGTGGGCCCAGCCTCTCCTCCCTCGGGGAGGCATCCTGGATGCCTCTCGGAGGAAGGAGAGGGGTTGGGTGAGGCGACGGGCAAAGCGGCTTGGGCCTGCTTTGCCCGTCACCTCCGTGGGCTCAGCCTCTCCTCCCTCGGGGAGGCATCCTGGATGCCTCTCGGAGGAAGGAGAGGGGGTGGGGGAGGCGACGGGCAAAGCGGCTTGGGCCTGCTTTGCCCGTCGCCTCCGTGGGCCCAGCCTCTCCTCCTTCAGGGAGGCATCCTGGATGCCTCTCGAAGGAAGGAGAGGGGGTGGGGAGGCGACGGGCAAAGCGGCTTGGGCCTGCTTTGCCCGTCGCCTCCGTGGGCCCAGCCTCTCCTCCCTCGGGGAGGCATCCTGGATGCCTCTCGAAGGAAGGAGAGGGGGTGGGGAGGCGACGGGCAAAGCGGCTTGGGCCTGCTTTGCCTGTCGCCTCCGTGGGCCCAGCCTCTCCTCCTTCAGGGAGGCATCCTGGATGCCTCTCGGAGGAAGGAGAGGGGGTGGGGGAGGCGACGGGCAAAGCGGCTTGGGCCTGCTTTGCCCGTCGCCTCCGTGGGCCCAGCCTCTCCTCCCTCGGGGAGGCATCCTGGATGCCTCTCGAAGGAAGGAGAGGGGTGGGGAGGCAACGGGCAAAGCGGCTTGGGCCTGCTTTGCCTGTCGCCTCCGTGGGCCCAGCCTCTCCTCCCTTTGGGATGCGTCCTGGATGCATCCCGGAGGCAGGAGAAGGGCGGGGGGGGGGGGCTTAAAACCAGTCATGTCCGACTCTGGGACTCTGCTGCTCATCTCCATTTCTAAGCCGAAGAGCCGGTGTTGTCCATAGACACCTCCAAGGTCATGTGGCCGGCATGACTGCATGGAGCGCCATTACCTTCCTGCCGGAGCAGTATCTATTGATCTACTCACATTTGCATGTTTTCAAACTGCTAGGTTTATATTTATTCTAAACTGCTAAGTTTATATTTGTTAAAATAGTTCTTCATTTTAATTATTGTATTATTTAAAGTGCTTTTTGCACTACAAATAATATATTTGAGGTGTGGATAGGAATTCATTCATTTTTTTTTTCAAATTATAATCCGGCCCTCCAACAGTTTGAGGGACTGTGACCCGGCCCTCTGTTCAAAAAGTTTGGGGACCCCTGACATAGGCCAAGGTTAATCATCCTTCATGGGGGACATGAGAGAAGCCTCCTCACAGGATTGCAAGACATCCGGGCGTCTTCATAGATGGCTGATTCTCTCACTCCAGAAGTGACCAGAAGCGACTTGCAGCATGCATGCAAGCAAGCAAAATAACCAACGGACCTTTTCAGGACCAACCATGACAATAATCTCAATCAACACTGAAGGCATGTCAGCTGCCAAAGACCAACTCCTCTATGAAAGTAGCAGGCTCAAACCCAGAATCTCAATCAATGGCTGATACTAAATGAGAGACTCCCCCCTGGGCACACAGAAAATTGGGCGACTTGGAAGGCGCTGGGCCCGGTCCTGTTCAACATCTTTATTAATGACTTAGATGAAGGGCTAGAAGGCATGATCATCAAGTTTGCAGATGACACCAAATTGGGAGGGATAGCCAATAGTCCAGAGGACAGGAGCAGAATTCAAAATGATCTTGACAGATTAGAGAGATGGGCCAAAACTAACAAAATGAAGTTCAACAGTGACAAATGCAAGATACTCCACTTTGGCAAAAAAATGGAATGCAAAGATACAGAATGGGTGACGTCTGGCTCGAGAGCAATACGTGTGAAAAAGATCTTGGAGTCCTCGTGGACAACAAGTTAAACATGAGCCAACAATGTGATGTGGCGGCAAAAAAAGCCAATGGGATTTTGGCCTGCATCAATAGGAGCATAGTGTCTAGATCTAAGGAAGTAATGCTACCCCTCTATTCTGCTTTGGTTAGACCACATCTGGAATATTGTGTCCAATTCTGGGCACCACAATTCAAGAGAGATATTGACAAGCTGGAATGTGTCCAGAGGAGGGCGACTAAAATGATCAAGGGTCTGGAGAACAAGCCCTATGAGGAGCGGCTTAGGGAACTGGGCATGTTTAGCCTGAAGAAGAGAAGGCTGAGAGGAGATATGATAGCCATGTATAAATATGTGAGAGGAAGCCACAGGGAGGAGGGAGCAAGCTTGTTTTCTGCTTCCTTGGAGACTAGGACGCGGAACAATGGCTTCAAACTACAAGAGAGGAGATTCCATCTGAACATTAGGAAGAGCTTCCTGACTGTGAGAGCCGTTCAGCAGTGGAACTCTCTGCCCCGGAGTGTGGTGGAGGCTCCTTCTTTGGAAGCTTTTAAGCAGAGGCTGGATGGCCATTTGTCAGGGGTGATTTGAATGCAATATTCCTGCTTCTTGGCAGGGGGTTGGACTGGATGGCCCATGAGGTCTCTTCCAACTCTTTGATTCTATGATTCTATGATTCTATGAACAGACTGCGCTCTGGCACCACGAGATGCAAAGCCAATCTTAAGAAATGGGGCTACAAAGTGGAATCCACGACATGCGAGTGTGGAGAAGAGCAAACCACTGACCACCTGCTGCAATGCAAACTGAGTCCATGCACAATGGAGGACCTCCTTGCGGCAACACCAGAGGCGCTCCAAGTGGCCAGCTACTGGTCAAAGGACATTTAATCAACTACCAAGCTTGCAAACTTTGTGTTTTGTCTGTCTGTTTGTTTTGTTAAAAATGTAATACAACTGCCTGGTTGCTCCTGACACGATAAATAAATAAATAAATCATCCTTCATATCTGTTCACCCAGAAAGATTATGGAAAAATAAGTGACAGAATATTGTATGTGTGCATACTATATTGAGAAATGCATGTTATGTCATAGAAGGATTAAATAGTAGGGAATTGCCAGTTCCTATGCACACTGCACATATCTTATTTGTAGTGCATAAACAAGAAAGAACATTGCAATATTTAAAATAAAGAAGAACATAAATGAACTGGTATTTCAATGGGAAGTGTGGGCCTGCTTTTGACTGCTTAGATAGTCAAGTTAATTAGGACTGCTGTGTGCCTTCAAATTGCTTCAGACTAAAGTTTAGGGTGGGTGCCATGTAAATGACCTTGGAGGTCTGCATTCAACCTGTGGGCCTTGATTTGGGGACTCCTGGTCTATGCAGCTTAGTCATTATTAAATATGCTTTTCTATTATCTCCACAATCCCATGCATTCAACAACATCCTTCCAGCAAATGCTCATACACTAACTGGCCCAATGTAAGTGCTAAGTGTATTAATATTTAAAACACTATCTCTTTTTTTTTTTTTTTTGCAATTTAGCTATAATAATGCAGCTAGATAACAATACAGCAGAAAACATTTATTTGACACAATGTTTGTGTGTTTGTTTTATTCCATTTTTAATGTCAGCTGGTTGGCAACCTGAAAACATCTTTCAGAATGGCTGTTGGATTTTTCTATGAACAACATTAATTATATATAGACAATATCAATGGTATTTCATTCTTCTTTTTGTTTGTTTTCTGGAGTTTGTATTTTGCTCTTTTTAAAAGTCTTTAGCTTATTGCTAATGAAGAATTCAGTTAGACTCACTTTTGTTCTAAATTGCTTAACAACTCATTATTCTGAGTTGTTAACAAAATAGGGAACTGGGTGGAATTGAAAGTGAAATTCTGTACAACATCAAGGTACTTCTGGGCTGTCAGTTCTAAAGTATATCAAAAATCCCTCAGTGCCAGGAAACAGATGAACATTTCTTCGTTAACCACCCAATTCTCTACTGCCTCAAATATCTCTCTATTGCTCAATTTGGGGGGATACATAAGGATACGTAGCTATGGCAATGTCAAACATCGTGAATTCACACTGGATTTGCAAATGTTATCTCACAGGAGGACAATATTTTAATCCTGCATCCCGAGAGACAATGATGTGACCTGCTTCACCACAACCTGTCATCCATGTTAGAAATGACAAGTCCCTTGTGTCCCATATATTATCTAGACTCACTTTTAATGCTTTCATACTGTAAATATGGAACAGGATTTGATATTTTTCACAGATCACGCCTGAAAAAAAACTGTCACTGTGTCATATTCCTCCTCTTCTTTCCACAATGACACTATGTATTTTCTGTTTAATCATGACTACAGCACTACCAGAAGTCTGGAGGCAGATGTGGAAAGCATCTTTGGCATCATATTAGAATTACCAATTATTTAGAATGGAAAGGGAAATTTGATTTAAGATCATTTGTGGTCAACCCAAATGACCTTGAAAAAAATGATTTCATTGTGCAGAGAATTCCACAGGTAATCCTGAAACTAGTTTGAGGCCCAGAGGGTGATTACACAAACAACAGAGCAGTGGTGCACAATAAGGGCTTTCTTGCAGATGAGGCCTTAAACTGAAATAAACATCATGCCAATGTAATTTGTGTGAAATCCAAAGCTTCCTCCACAAAAAAGATTTAAAGTTACACAAAGGTTTGCAGATTTAAAATGAACATTATTTAACAACACAATAGCAATGCTTCTTGTACTGAGATCATTGTCAGATATTCTCTTTGTTCAGGTCCACCTACAAAATGAAGGAAGGGGTAAAAGCCAGTCTTAGGTGATGAAACACCAGGAATGGTAGATAAGGCTTCCCTCTCCTTCCTCTAGGAAGCTTCCCCTTGCTACTGTTCTCGACAATTTTAATCTCTAGAGCCAGTTGTATCAAAATCCTTGGAAGAGCTCCTCAAAATCAATCTTTGGCTCTGCTGGCTACTTGGAGAATAGAACCAATCAGAACAAGACAAAAAATAGGGCAGAAGAATAGAGACAATTGATGTGATAGCAATAAAACTTTAGAAATTGAGTGAAAATATGACGCCACAGCCTCTCCCCTTCCACTTTAGGTGGCGAGTGGGCTTGAGTCATGACTGGTGAAATGTAGGAACTCTTTTCATTTAAGAAGGCTCAACTACAGATTGCTGTTCATCAAGAGGTTTGTCTGGTTAAAATCCTACTTTCCCTTACATAAGGAAAGACTTTCATTTCAATTCTGCCTTTTTAGATGGATAATGTTATAATTTAATCTTCAAGTTTTTATTTCATTTGTTCCTGTTTTGTCTACTTATTATAACCATCTATTTTTTAAAAAAAATATAGCTGTGCTGAGGGATTTTTTTCTGTAAGGTTCGAAGAATAATTACATTACATTTCAGACATAAAAATCAATCAATAAAAACTGTATTTGGCAGTCTTAGTATAGTAGCTTGGAGTCTTCAAAGCTGTTTCCATAAATTGTCTTAATAATGTTTGCTGTAAGTTAGGAAGGTGTTTGATAATAAGATTATAATAATGATAACTTGTTTTAGGCTATGTTATGACTTAATGTTTGTGATGAACTTTGAACGAGGAGTGTCTGAAATACTCCATAGCTTTCCTAATCTCTTATTCTGACATATAAATTTAACATTCATACCATTTGTGACTACTATTCACTGAGTTGCCTGCCTGGCAGGCAATGCATTTCAGTACACTTTTTTTGCCCAGTGCATAAAATTGTTGCCTGTCATTTTGAGAAATGCAGAGATTTATGCTTTAGTCTTTAAGGCCATGTTCTGTCATTTTAGCAGACATGACATTCTTGTGGTTTATTATTAACATTAAATCAGTTTGAATATTTCTAACATAAAATGTGCCTTTCTAAATTTTTGTCCTGTAGTTGTCAAGTTCCCTTCTCATTGTATTCCACTGTCAAAAAGAAATAGAGATTACTGACCATGATTATAAAGAACATCTGTATAACTCTCTAATACAACTTGAGATAGATGGGAACACAGAATGAAATGAAATTATCCATTATACACACTGTTTTGGAGAGAAAGAAAAGAGAGCCAGTAAAGTGACCAACACAGAAAATCTGAAATGCTAACAAAATCTGACACAGAATCTGCTGATTCTGCTTTTTCTTTGTTTCAAAGGGATAGCATCCTGACAATGGCAAGCTATTTTGTCTCAGTGAAACCTGTGAACAGGTGGGAAGAATGTCATCTAAATTTGTGGAGATATTTACATATGTATGCCTTTTGAAAAGTTAGATTAGTTTTGACAGTGGTGGATAATGGCAAAAGAGATACAAATTAAAGAAGAAAAGAGAAAAGGCATTTATGTATACACAACAGCTTATAACTGGATTTGTGTTAGTGCTAGAATAGGTAAAGGTAAAGGTTTCCCCTGACATAAAGTCGAGTCATGTCCAAATCCATTTCTGAACTGGAGCCGGTGTTGTCCATAGATGTTTCCAAGGTCATGTGGACAGCATGAATGCATGGGGCACTGTTACCTTCTCGCCAAGGCGGTACCTACTGATCTACTCACATTTGCATGTTTTCGAACTGCTAGGTTGGCCGAAGCTGGGTCTAACAGTGGGAACCCACCCCACTCCCTAGATTTGAACTACCAACCTTTCAGTCAGCAGGTTCAGCAGCTCAGCAGTTCAACCTACTGTGTCACCAGGGCCCCTGGTACTAGAATAGATAGATAGATAGATAGATAGATAGATAGATAGATAGAGATAGATAGATAGATAGATAGATAGTGAGAGAGAGCTTCTATAGTGGTTGAGCATTTTGCTATGACTTTGTTGACCAGGGTTTAAATCCCTACAGCAAGTCACACACGGTCAGTCTCAGAGGAAGCTAATGGCAAACCCTTCTGAACATATCTGGTTTTACCTCTTTTTGGAGAGAACCTGATGAGTCAATTACGAATTACAGATACATTTCCCCTACATTAATGTGTGAATTAAGGTTAAGAGATTTCTTGGATTGCGCTATTAACTGGTATATTATAGTCACGATACACATTGAATATCTCTCCCTATCCTAAAACAGAAAAGGGTAGAGGCAACAATAAAGTATTTCTGGCTTGTATGCCAGAAGAAGAAGGATCAGTTCCATACTATCGACATTTTCTTTGTTCTAGAATCTAGATTGTTTCTTTCTTTATTTCATCAGTAGGTTTTCTGATTTTGGAAATGACTGATCTTCATTACCAAATAGTAGATAAAGAGATAGACTTAAGAAAAAACCCTTTGATTGCTTCTATAATATTAATAAAGGAGACATCAACTACACATGTTGACGATAAAGCTCCCCCAGCATTTTCATGTCAACACTGTGGTATCACGTTTTTGCTGGTTCATATGGAGTTAGACTAGTTGGGAAAAGAAAAGGAAAAAAATTCCTCCTGAAATTGATAAACTGTCCCTAAACTCTAGCATTTAAGCTCTGAAAACCTTGGAAGTGACAGGGAAGTAGCTGAGTTTTTCGTTATGTAAACAGTCCTAGTCATATACCAGACAAATAATAACACACCTTTCAAGAATGAAGCAAAGTGGAAGGAGAGATATTGGCATGATTTTCTGCATATAAAGAATATGGATATGAGATTGATGAACTTATGAGCCAATCCAGAGGATGGGTAATTGATTATATACTCATATTGTGATTATAGGTAGTAGACAAATTGAGATGTGGAAATAAGACTACAAAAAACCCAGAAACATTTCAAGTATTCTCAGAAACTATTTTAAAAGAACAGCATATAAGCATTGTAAAAATTTCTTATCTTTAAGAAATTGTTATTGTGTGCATGCACACGCACACACACACACACACACATCTATTCCCAAAAGTGTGGAGGATTTCCCACCAGTAATTTAACTTGGAAGTGATTTAAGATTTTCAAGTTAAAATATTCTAAGCCTTATACCAGAAGCAGTCAAAGATAGTCACTGAAGTCAGTAAAGGTCAATAGCAGCAACATTTCTGCAAAAATGTGAATGCATTACCACGATGAACTTATCCAATCCTATTTACATAGATTCTGAATGATGAAATATTTCTTCCCCAAAGCATTTCTACATACACAAATAAATACAAAAATATGGTTTATTCCTCTTATCATTACATTACTCTATATCCTCTTAGTGTAGTGTAAGTCTCATGGAATTAAATAGAACTAATATCAGGGTAGAGATGTATAAAGATGTAGGTTCTCTTACTAATGAAGAATACATTTGGTAGATTTAATATGTGGAAACTAACTTGGAGGAATGGATTGTAACAGTTCCAGCATCTTGGTGGAAAACTAAAATTACTTCTTTGGTCTATGTAGATAGTGCATCCAACTAAATACCTAATCCTGTGTAAAGTGTCTTTTTTGGTAATGGTTATAAAATGACAATTATCAGTCATGAGCATTTAGTGAATATGGTGGATCCTTGGTTCTGTTGACAGCCAAATCTGTGGATGCTCAATTCCTATTATACACAGTGGTGAAGTAAAATGGTGTTCCTTACATAAAAAGAGAAAGACAAAGTTTACTTCTCTCATTTTTAATAGAGAGAAAATGAGAATAAAGGGGTATAAAGTGAGAGTTTCCATGGGAATTATGTATTTTCTCTCTCCCAAGAGTAATTGTTTACCTTCTGGCCAGCTGTGTTTCAGCATTTCTAAAAGTGCTTCAATGCTAGTGGTGTTCTGACAAGTACTCTTCATTTTCTGGTTTTGAGCTCTGTGTGGGATACACTCTAATTAGCTTCAGTAATTTTCAGTTGAAGTGAAAAGTATTTGTTATTTAACTCTGCTTCATGAGCTTGCTCTTCTGCCACTTATTCATATCACATTTGATCATTTTGTAGTTAAACATGTAGTTTCTTTTGTGGAAAACCAAAAGGCTTACTTACCATTTTAGAAATGGCATTTGAGAGAATACTTAAGACTACCAAGAAGGACCAGTCAAGGTCATGCAGATCAGTTTTATTCAAATCAGCTATATATCAACGATGGTCACTGTATTAATTATTACCTATTACAGTGTTAAATATCATAGTGATGTGCATAGTACAAATATAAATTAAATGTATATGTGTGTGTTTCTAGGACATGAAAGATAAGCTAAAAGACTAAAAGACTCCGGAGTCATCACTCTGAAGGTTGTCAAGCAAAAATATTTGGGCATCCCTGAATCATATAGTGAGAAGTAAAGGGGGAGGGCAACAGCTACCAAAGATGGTACAGATATTGCCCAAGACCTAGTAAACATGCTGCTGCAGTACAAGTATTCATCAATGTACTTGAACTATCATCGGGACAGATGTTAGTCCATTTTCCCCACATACACTTTTTCACACACAAACCCTTCTCTGGCTACTAGTTGGCTACAGGGGAACATTTTTGTTGCCCTTAAGCATGCAGAGAAAGAGAAGTGTAAAGGAAGATGGAAGACACATGGGCCCCATCTATACTGTCATATAAAATTTGAATTATCTGCTTTGAATTGAATTATATGGCAATGCAAACTCATATCTGGATTATCTGCTTTGATAATCTGGATTATATGGCTGTGTAGATCCAGCCATGGATGCACCCCTGCAGCCATTGATTAGCTGAAAGTAACTATATCTACAATGCCAGTAGCTATTGTGGCACACCTGAGGCAAAGAATGTTCTACAGTTAGGTATGGACAGTCATGTAACTATAGGAGAAACATGAAGACATTGCTCCCTAAATAAGAATTCTCCACCCAAAATAATTGTTTACTCACCTCTAAAACTTGTAGTATTGCAGTAATTTGATACTTCGGTTGAGCTTTTGGAGCAGAGTTGCCAAGGGACTGCTAAAACAGGAAATATAAAAGGTCTAGGGGAGAATGATTTTCCGTCTTATGCTCTGAAATGCTAAAAAAATGGGAACTCAAAGAAAATATGATTTGATAGGGATTGTCTTTTTGGGGAGGGAATACATTTCCTCATCCCTGCTATAGCTACATCCCTGGGTATTGAATTTCTCTCTCTACAACATTATCCCAAATATATATGCTGAGATAAATAGGGGAATACACCTGCAGATATCAAAAAGAGGAGTCCAGCCATAAAGAGAAAATTCTGCAAAGCAGCTTTCTTTTCTTGAAATTTCAATTCAAGTCTGCAATAGGCACAGATTGAAAAGGAAATGCTGCTGTAAAGGGCAATGCAGTTCCTTTTATTGTGCATTACAGCTATAAACTATCAATTGCAGCACATATTAGGGTTTATGTAACCAATAGCTACAACCTCAAGCATAGTTAAATACTTGGTAGAAAAAAGGTGGGCTAATTTATTTTCTGTTTCTTGTCAGTGTTTCAAAGGTTTGTCAGTGCTATAAAGAGAACTACAGATACCCAACACACTGTGTGACTGCTTTGATATAATGTCTATATTTTTTTGCCAGCTGTCAAAGTTGTAGTGGCCAAGCAAGCAATTTTCAGATGCCAATTTCAGGTAAAATGGGGATGAATAGGCGAAACAATATGGTTCCTGTCTTGCCTGATAATAATTTTGAATGATTGCTCTCTTCACAGTGGAAATATAGGTTCCTGCAGTTTCTCATCCAACTTCTACTGAAGTCAGAATAAGCCAGAGCAAAATGAGAACATAAGCAAAATCCTTCTTTGTTTAATGATCTGTTATTTCTCTGTGTAGCCAAAAAGCACAATCCATGAAAATCAACTATGGAAAATGCATGTTTACAGGGGGGGGGGGGGGGTTAAATTCAGTCTTGTGAAAGAGGGCATTCCTATCTGCAACTAAGAATGTTTTCATTTACCATTGCAACATTTTGCTGCAATTCTCTTGTATGATGTTGGCTATCCCCAAAACAAAAGGTCTTCACCCCTTCCTTCCTCTCACTCTTAAGTTAGAATCTAATGCTACACAACTGTTCTGATTATTTTGAATGGTTTTACAGAAAATAAAATATACCACCTTTACATAGAATATAAATGAAATGAACAGTATTTGTAGCCTAAATTTCCATTTCTTTAAAATTTTCTAATAGATCAATATACATAACAGGTTCATAAAGTCTTTGTTAAAACTGTGTTTTATGCAATATGATTGTAAACATATATAAGAATCTGTAATAGTGGATGTCCAAGATAGGTTTGCATCTTAACATGTAGAAATAAATTGTAACTAAAAAGGTGTTTAAGCCCCCTCTCTCAAGCTTTTCATATCCGGCTACATACCTGGATAGTGGTCTTCTGAAAATGGAGATTCTCCATTAGGCCCATAACACTGGTCATATGGAGAAGCTCTGTGCATAAAAATATCAGACAAAACTTGAGCATAGTAATTATTTTGGCCATGACTGTTGGATTCACTTGATATATTCTGGAGACCAAAGGAAGTTTAGACTTGTGTTTCAAATGTAGCACCTTTCTTCTCATAATGCAGATGGACAAACCATCTTTGAAACTTAAGAAAATTTGTAAAGCAGTAATATAATTGTAGAGTGAACATTTCTATTCAATCTAATCTAAAGTGATACTTTCTGTTGCTCTAGTTTCTCATTTTCCCTTCAGATCAGGTTAATAATATAAATTTGTGAGTATAGAGGGGAAAAAACATCTTTCTGATCTACCAAAAAGGCATTCTAAGAGTCTAGACACACTTTTAGTGTGTGTCATGTGATATATTCATTTTGTTAGTGTGTATATCTTTCTGTATGTTTTTCCCTATGTTTCTACCCACATTTTTAGTGTAAGCCCAATCACAGGACCATTTTGTGTCCCTTACAGTTTCAGCAGGTCTGAATTTGGAAATTTCACATAAAATGTGGACATGATTTATTTCTGTTACATATTTAATTTAAATTAATACACAACAATTTACATAATAATCTAAATTAACAATTTTATTCTCTAAAAATACATACATTAATTCACACACTTCATTTAATCTCTACAGTGTATCATACTATGATTTATATATTTAATTCTAATAATGGCATTGATTTATGGAAGATATACACCAGTAATTTCAATATGAGAAAGATCTCTGAGTACGCCATAATTGGTGAATTATACTTTCACAGAGCTGTATTATATGGCAAGCTAGTTAGTTCTTGTCTCAGTATGTTTTGCTTCATTTCCTTTCAGCAATTGCTCTTTTTATTGCCATGTAGCAATAGAAAGCACATTGATACACACACAAGCATACAGTAAATAATTAATAATAAAGTTAGTCTTACTTCACCTTAGATGGTCTAAAAAGAGAAACAAATAAGCAAAAATCTCAAAGGGATTTTTACTTTTGTATTGATTTGGTCTGTCAATTCAGTTGCTGAAAAATGTTTCAAAGAGAAAGCATGTGGGCAAAAATATATTTACATGGTGGAAATCTAAATAGGCCTTAATTTTAATTGGGAGAGGGTAGTAGTGTTGGGGGAGACAAAGCTCAAAAGTCTTAATTGGAGAGATGATTTAAAAAACTCTCCAAGTGGGCTATAGCAACTTCAAAGCAAAATAAGCCATTGATATCAAAGACTTATAGTAAGTTCTGAAATAAACTAAATTTCATTTCTGTGCTACCCAAATGTAATAATTATAGTAGTTCCCAATATGGGAAGTACCATGGTTTATCTGTGTGTCATGTAGCTATTTAAAAATGAGAGATATTTAAGGACAAAAAGGAAGGTGGGGATAGACAAGGGATGCAAATACACTATAGAATTAATGTAGTTTGACACCACTTTAACTGCTCTTCCTATTGCCAGATCATGTGACCTGTGGAGGTTGGGAGGCAGAACCCACCTACTCCCTCCCAGCCTCCTTCATGAGTCACACAGTCTCATAGTAGAAAGGAATACCCCTGAGAACAACATAGATGGCTGTCTCATGACTATAGTCAACAATGACATGGAGGAGGAGGTGGGAGGGGATAGTCATCTAGTGTCCATGGGCCACCTAATCCTGGGAAGCATAGAATGGCTGTTGAGATAGCTGTAACCAGTTCCATTTAGGAATCGGCCACAGCTGCCTGGACTGCCCCTAACTTGTAGTACAGTTAATTTAACACAGGATAAATCCATGCTAAGCCTCCTTGCCCTGATTAATTGAGATCAGCTCTATGTGGTATTTAGCCACTATAGGGCTTATAACTTTCAGGGATGATCTGTGGTCACTGTAGATATGACCTTTGGGGTGTTTATCATCCCCCCCCCTTCCAAATTTTACAATACACATTAGCATGATGAATGTCTATAATGTGCTTCACATTCTGTGGAGAAAATTTCACTGTGAAATGAAATTCAGTGTGCTCCCATACTACAGCACATTCAGGGATTTATTTCATCCTTAAACTCTTAAATACAAAGAGAAAATTTGACATCATAAACACAGGGTGTTAAAACTGATTTTTCAAAAGCTAGTCAGTCAAAATCCTCTTCCTGGTGGTTGAATGTCAATTTTATTTTTAGAGATAGTTACGGACAGAGATATTCCAGTCACTTTTATGAAAAAATGCATTTTCAAAAGTGTTTCATATATGAAAGCAAGCAAATATATATATTTTATTCTACAACATGCATTACTCAGAATCTATGTAAGCCACTTTTAACCCATGACTAAAAACATTTTGCTCAGAAACATGTTCATTTTTCAAGCTATATGTGCGGTGAATCAGAAATGTAGTTTGCCTTTTGCCAAAAACTCTTATCAGGAAATTCAGCTTACATTCTGAACCTATTTGTGTAAGTTTACAATTATAAAAGCCAGGCATTGCAGTACTTCCACCCTTTCGAACAAGTTATATCTATTTAATGTACAAGGACTACAGGAATAATCCTGAAGCTTTTACTTGGACATTTTTATTAACCTATCCTGGGTTTTCTGTGAATTACATGAAAATCCCAGGTGATTGAGCTACTACATCTTCTTCTTTGGAAATGAGTTACAGCAATCTGTATCACAGCTGCTAGAATATACTCAGACCAACTTCACCAACACATTCTGAAGGGATTATAGAACACATCTCTGGACTAGTGCACTTTTAGTGTGATATCATAATAAAATTAATTTAGATTTTGCAGTGAAAGATGAACACTTCTGTTTGACTACAATACCCACTAACCATGCCAAATGGGGCACTATAGTATAAAAAGTAACTTTTTGAATCTTTGCCTAAAAGTCAGGTTTGGTGCTCAATGTGAAATGGCACCTGATTGCATTGCTAGGACTACAATTATTTGTGGTCTGAACACTTTTTAACTGATTTCCCATGTTTCATGTTGCAGATGTGTCTTAATATATGTTATGCAATCCTACCTGGAGCATGGAAAAGTCTGTTTATTCTTCTGTTATCACCTTTTCATCCTCTTCTTGCCAAAATACCATAAATATGCAAGATAGAGTAGCTGTGCCCTATTTGTATCTTTAACATATCTAGTACCTAATTTGGATTACACATCCTTGGGCATAAGGGTGTCATTAATTTCAATGCCAATGGTATAACACTTCTGCCTTGGACCACAACAGAGTGAAAAAACTGACATCCAATCATGAGCTACTTAACTTCTCTATAGCAGAACGTTTGGAAAATAAATATTTCTTTACTTCATCTACAACCAAATTCCTTTGATTTTCAATAAAGTTGCAGGCAGTTTGCCACAGTGTGCTAAGGTCTAGCAAAAGAACTGTACAATTAAGAGGGACTACAGTGTATCAACACCTTTGCTGCTCCAGAAATAATCCTCAGATTGTGTGTGTGTGTGTGTATGTGTGTGTGTGTTGTGGCTCAGCTGGAGCCTCAGGAAGAAGATGATGGGTTTCAGATTTCTGAACATGTTCCTGTTATTGATACAGACGATGTTGATACTGAAGATGATGAGTTTCAGTTTCCCATGGCAAGGGATGTTTTGGAAGATGTTTCTGATCTTAGTGAAACTTCCCAGGTGCAAATGGAGGAAGCAAGCTCTCAGCCTGCCAATTCTCAGGCTGCCGATTCTGCAGATTTAGATGGGGAGGATCACTTGCAATTCAGGGTTTGCTGCAGTGCGAGACTTGCTAACAAGAGAGAGGTTAGAGGTCAAAGGAATGCGTTCATGCTGGGAAAATATATTAAACAAGCTGTTTGAAGTCTCTTTGTCAGTGCAACTTCTGCAAACACCCTGGTAACCTCTCTGGGTTGCCTTGGCTTTTGGGCAGTGCTTTTGGCTTCTTGGGACTTTGTCTTGTTCTTGGCTCCTTGGGACTCTGTCATGCTGCCATGGAATCTTATTTGATCAATGCCTTTGGATTATGCTTCACGTTGTTAGCCATTGAACTTTGGAAACTTTGCCTTTGCATTTAAGACTCTGCTTTTGCCATTGAACTTTTGAAACCTTATTTTTATGTTAAAGACTTTGCTTTTTCTTCAATAAACTACAAAACCTTCAGCCTTCTGAGCAAGGTGAATCTATCCTGAGTTTTGACAATATGACAAACAAGTAAATATAATCACTTTTCCTCATGAGTAAGTTTAGAAGCTAACATAGGCAACTTTTACAGAAAATATATTTTAACAATTTAACAAAAAAGAGATAAAAATCTCATATGTAATTGCCCTCATCCCCTACTTGTTTTTCCACTATTTTCCCCCTTTCCCACTATTTTCTCCTTCCCCTCCCGCTCTTGTTCACCTCCTCTCTCTGGGAACAGTCATATATTTCCTTTATCGTTCATTCTGTTTGTTGGATCATAAGAACAGTTTGGTTTAATTTCTTATATTTTCTGCTGTCCTTAGCCTTGGCTATCAGTTGTCCCCTGATTGGTAAGGCACATTTACATGTTATCTGCTTGACACAGGTGCAGAGTTATTCATTATTACTGGCATTGCAATACAGTGAGAAATGTACATTCCAAGTATTGTTTAGATGCACATGTATGCTTTATTTTAGAACACAGTTTCTGGATGCATTAGCTTGGAAGTAATGAGATGCAATTAGCATTGTGTGCCTGAAACGAGAATTTGTGCCAACAAAATTACTCTTAAATAGCAAAGTACCAAGAGCAAAGTTACTTTATTAATGTAACTAATAATGGCTTCCATTTGCTTTCAAAGGTTTATTTGAAAGATATTTTAGAGGCATTTTTACTTCAAGTTTTCCTCATTTTAGGTCATTTTCTTAGTAATCGTAAGAATTTGCCTCCTTAAAAACTAGGAGAGAATGATAGAAAATTAACTCCATGTAACAAACAACACAGATATTATTATAATGAATTACAGTAACTAGTAGGCATGTGTGATTAAAAATATGGTTCTAATCTGTATTCAAATGTAGGGAGCCCTGGCACTTCAATTCTAAAGTCACTTCTGAATTTTTCTGAAAAAAATTCAAAACTTTCTGAAACTTCCAAATCGTTGGAAGTAATTTGTTAATGGCGGTTGCGATTGTGCAATAGGGGGAAAAACAGCACAAAGTGGGGAAACTTCAGAGGCTTCTCTATCCCTCTTTTTTGAGCTATCCTTATGAAACTTGCTACAGTGGTAGAACACATCATCCACTGTTAGCATACCACATTGTTCAAAATGTTCAAATGATCCACCAATTTTAAAGAATTTTTTTAAAGAATTTCAGAAATAAAGTTTTAAAAATAAATAAATAAATAAAAGAGTGACCTCCTTGACTTTTCTAGGGAATGATGTAAAGTAATAGCAGATCAATCCCCCCAACTTTCAGATATGTTCATACATCTACTATTTATTGGTAAATGTTAAAGGTTTTGACATAACCTTTTTTTCATTATAAAATTGAATTTATCTCATATTAAGCAAAAGAAGAAACCAATATAAACCAATTCCTCATTTCTCCAGGGGCCATCTAGTCTAGAGAGGTGTTAGTAAATGATGGGAGATGTAGGAGTAATGCAAGTATGCTCAAAAGACACACTCATGTAGGCATGCAGGCAGGCAGGCAACAACACAGAGAAAAAGTAAATTTGGCCTGGGACCCAGATAGTGAAGGGTGAACACACACAGACCAACCACCAGTCCAGTTGGTTTCAGTTATGAGATGAATTGTTTAACAAATTAGCAGTTTCCCAACACTTAATATTTTTCTCTCCCAAACACACTCTCTTTTATTCTCTCTCCAAACACTATCTTTCTGGTTTATCCCATTTTATTTCTCTCTCTCTCCCAAATGTTCTCTCTCTCTCTCGTTCTTCTTTCTCCTTTCTGTTTCTCTCTTTCTCTCTCTCCCCCCTCCCAAAATGTTTACCTTCTCCCTTCTCTCTTTCCTTTCTCCCTCCTCTCCAAATCTCCTCTTCCTCCAAAGCCTCACTTTCACCCAACTAGCCAGCCAGCTGCAACAGTAGCAAAACGCAATCACCCTTATCCCTTACCCAGCTGGAATGAGGCTGCAAGCCATGTGGCCAGGCTTATAAGGGGCAAAGGCCCTAACCCCTCCCCTTTAGAAAAACATAAGATGGGAGACAAATTGGGAGGCAAGCCCAGTTAGGCTTCCCACGCAACAGTGTTAGTTGCACTAAAAATATTTTTAAAATACATCCGAAACTATATCTGAGCCATTAGAATAAATGGCTCTGGACCCTTCTAAACTAAAAAAAGACTTCTGATGCACTAATGTGTGTTGGAATCCTGTTCGAATGTCAGCAAGTTCCAACTTTACTTCCGAATTCCCAGACTTCCTAGTGTAACCCCTCATGCCTAGTAACTAGTTATGTGTTGTCGAAGTCAGGAGAGAATGCTCTTGGAACATGGCCATACAGCCTGGAAAACTCACAGCAACCCAGTAACTAGTTAATTTAAGCCACTGTATAGGGTAATTGCTATGAATAAAATTTTAAAATGATTTCTTCAATAGATGCCATTGCCTAAACCCTGTTCTATCTTCCCATTAAAGTCCTAAAGCTCCTTATAAACACTCAAAAAGCTTGTTATTCATAAGTGTCTTAGCAGAGTCTTCAGTCAAATTTCTCCTGAATTGCAGCTTTTCATTCGTTGCTGGTACTAACTCGCTTTCTCTTTATACAAGAGATGAATGGCAGAACAATAGAAATGACTTGACAGCCTTTTCTTTATAAACATCTTGAAGATAAATTGATTTGTCTAACCTTTTCTGAAATATAATGCTTCATATACATGAAAAATCTATTATCTGGGACTAATTCCTTTATGTACTTTTCCCTCTTGTCAGATTGTTCAAAAACCATTCTTCATACTGCATGCTGCTTCATGTTCTGACACATTTGTTGGTATGCAACATATTTCTTTTATTTATTTTCCTAGTATGAGGTTATTGTTGAACTGAAGTGTAGGCTGCATTTCATATATATACACACACACCTATCTATCTCAAAATGGGGGGGGGGGGGAATGGTGTTCAGCAAACATAAATATATTGGTGGTGTCTTCCTTTAAAATTTCTATCCAGTTCTTTTTGTACAATAATGTAAAACATGTGTTTTATAATTTGGAATGTGGGTGCTAGAAAAGTATTTGACAATTCAATTTATATAGCACAAGAAGTGATGTTGATTTTCATTGTGTTGCAACAATAATACATGTTAGTTTTCCCTGTATTGGAAAAGTGGCTTAATTTGCAAGTAAGTAAGTTAGTTAGTCAGTGTTACTGGTATTGCTCTATTGATCTATGTGTGGTTGAAGCAGTCTGCAATTCTGAAACGGTCATGCAATGGGAACAAAAAATGTGTGTCATTATATATATGAAAGGGTTAAGCCAAAGATTGCTTCCATTTACAACTGACAATTGAAACAAACTTGCAAAATTGAGGATCATTAAAATGGCTGGAACATGGTCTTCTAAATCCAAAAACGACCTCACATTTTATCCATCCCATATAGCAGTTTTTCACACTTTGCTCTGATATTTTTATTTTGTTATTTGGGATTGAATAAGATTTCTCTTTGAAGTAAAAAAAACAAACAGTAAAGGAAAGGATTAAAGTCTTCTAAGAAACTTTCAAAACATTGTCATCCAGTGATACAATCAATTCAAAAACACAAAAATTAATTGCATTACAACTGAGTAACAACTGAATGTATAAAATATTGAATTTGAGAAAATGTTGTGTGGTATGACATTTTAAAAAAATACCACCTAAGAAAAACAACTACAATATAAACATATTTTTCATTAGAGACTTGTAGGGCTGAGAAAAGTGGTATATAAATACTGTAAATACATAAATTCTTATGGTAAGTGAGGCAAGCTCGATATACAAAGAAGGAGTGGGGCAATGGGCTTTAGAGGTGAATTGATAGCTTTAGATGACCAACTTTGCTATAAGGAAAGCCATTATCCAGGGGTCCCTTTCACAAGGTTACATTTGAACACAGTTCAGTTTGGGCTTGCAGGGAAAGTAGACATGCCAGGACATGGCAATGTGTAGGGAAATAATTTTGAGTCCTATGTTTGGTAATTATTAACATGCATTTTTGAACATAGTCATGGAATGTTTATATTCACCCTGAGTATCCAGCTCTTTCTCAGTGAAATTAAGTCTTCAAGAAACTCTGGACCAATAAGGAAAAAGGAAAAAAAAACTTAACATATGCAGGAACACCTCTGGTATAAGTGGGACTAGGAACACATGTGGTATCATCAGTATATAGACAAGAATAGGAATGTAAAGTCCACTCAGAATATTCTTCTCTTCCGTGAAAAGGGGTATCTCAATACATTAATATCTAATGAGATGTGTTGAACTTCTTGAACGTTTGTAAAAAAAAATACAGAGAAACCATACATTTTCATCAAAGTTCATAATAATGATGATATGTGAAAAATGCACAAACTCTCTTAGTATTGCCCTCTGAGGGGGGGGGGGAGTAAAAGAAATTCCAATTCTTGTCCTGAAGAATGAAACAAGTCAAGAGATAGGGCTCTATACAAGAACAAATGGGCTTCGTATACATGTACTTCGACGTATACATTTGGGTCAATTTTTCATGTCCTTCACTACCATATCAAACATATTCTTCCTTCTTAAACTATTCTAACGGCTTCAGCTTTCCTACAAAAAATAATAATAAAAGATTCTAGTTAAATCTATCTTGAGAACAGTAGATTTTAGGGATTTCCTAACACAGAAACAAGACGCAACACAATTATAACCATTACACAAATAACAGTGTTTGGATGAAAACAGTTCTGTGAATGTAATATCCTGTATTAAATTAACCATTCTTCCTTCTTCTCTTTCAGAAATTCGAAATGTCCTCCAGGTTAGAAAGTCAGCTCTAAAGCTTGTGTTGAGGAAGCATGGAAATGAATTATAAATATATTTTTGTAACCCTGTTTTTTCATGACTGTACTTAGACAGCATATTTATTTACCTAAAACCCCCAAATAAAACTAGCCTGAGGCACCATTGGTGCCACCTGAAAATACATAGGAACCTGAGGCACTGATGATACCATTGTAGTAAAAGCAGGAGCTGGAGCCACTGTCAGTGCCACCTGAGACTAGACTGGAGCCTGAGGCACTGGTGGTAGTACTGTAAGGGCCATAGTGCCTGAAAAAGCAGCTGTCTGAGGCACTAACTGTGCCCCCTGAAAATAGACAGGAACCTGAGACACTGGTGATACTAGTGTAGTAGCAACGGCAAGCACCTGAAGGACTGTTAATGTTACTTGAAAATAGGTAGGAGTCTGAGGAACAGGTGAGACTACTACAGGAACTTTAGATGTCTGCATACTCCCCCAAGGCCAAGACCCTATCACAGTTCCTGGCATCTCCAGATACTGAGATGGCAATGGAGGGTCTCATATTCTTGGCTCTGCCAAGGACTATTGCTGAGACAATATGGCTGCATCTACAGTCATCCGTTGAGTGCCCTGTTGTATAACCTGCCCAGGCAGCTGGGGTATCGGTCCAGCCTCCATCACACCTACCTGTTAAAGCACTGGAACCCCTTGTTGCCCAGCAACTGCTCCAGATGCAGTAGTGGCCACCTGCTGAAGAGTAGCCCCCCCCCCCCCTGTTCCTCAGGAACGGCTCTGGCAACAACAGTACATACCTGTTGAAGCACTGGAGCCTCCTGTTGTTTAGAAACTGCTACAGCCTCCATAGTGGCCTCCTTATGGACAACAGGATTCACCTGTAGCTCTGACAACCCCAATGTTATTTCCTACCTGTTAATAATGTTACCTGTTCCACAACCTGGGAAGTAACCCCCACATCGGACAACAAAGATGTTGCCTGCCCAGACTGAATACAGATACCTAATGTTGATGGAACCAAGACATCTGATGCATCCTCTGCTGCAACCGGCACCAGAGGTAACACATGTGGTCTCCAGCAATCCTCTAGAGCCGCTAGGTGAGACAAAACCATGATGTTAAATGCCTCAGCAGCCGCAGAATCTATCACCTGGCTCAAAGCCTGTGGAGGGATACCTGACCTCATTATAAATCCCCTCACTTGTGGCAATATAAGACCTTCTCACTGGCAACCATGCCCTCAATTGTGATATCCTGTGGAAAAGGCTGTGTGGCTGGGGCCCTCTTGGCAGGCCCTTTACCCTTCAGTCATTCCTGACCCTTTTAGGAAAAAAGAAAATAAGCAAATACCTAAGTGATGGCCTATGCCCTAATGCAGGGCCGTAGCCAGAAAAAAATTTCGGGGAGGGTTGACAATTTCGGCGGGGGGGGGGGGGTTTGAAAATTTCGGGAAGGGTTGATAATTGCGGGGAGGGGGGGTGTTGAAACCTGCCTCCTAGCTCACACTGAAGCCAAGAGCAGAGCAGGGGGCAGAGCAGCCTTCAATAGCCTGCAGCTCCGCCCCTGTCAACCACCTCCACCAAGTCTGGCCTCTTTAATGAGAGCATTCAACACACACACACCCAACTTGGTTGCTTCACTACATCGGCTATTGCTGCAAGTAATGACAGTGCGAATAAATTGTAAATATTTGCTTGAGATAGTGCTTACAGTTCTGGAGGGACTCTTAATTTTTTGCATCTCATAGACTTAGCATGGGGATTTGGCTAACCAGTTAAAATTCATGAGTAAACCAGTTTTTTTTTTAAAAAAAATCTGAAACATTTCGGGGGGGGGGGGTTGAACCCCTAAAACCACCCCCTCGCTACAGGCCTGCCCTAATGGCATTATCTACCAGAACCAATTAAATGGCCACGTTTAATGGAAAAAAATAGCCCCCAGCACAATGAGTTCAGGCTTCAACAAAGATTCCACAAAATGCCTGCCTAGTTCAAATGTAGACTCCTTGCCTGCCACAAAACTATACTATGTTAGTGGGGCCAAGAACAGAGGGAGCAATAAGAGAAAGCACTAAGGTTTTCCTAAAAGGTAACCAGAAGACAAAGTAAACAATCAACAGGGAGCAAATATAGTAGGAAAAGAAACCCACCCGCTGGGCACTCCTGCCAAAAGAGGCCCTCTTCCCAGGAGTAGTTAGCACTTCTGCTGAAAAGGCTTCTCCATGGGGGCGAAATGCCCAGTGGGACATGAGGTAGAAGCGCTGCGAGGTTGGGGCTGGACAGAAGCATGAAGCACCACTACAAAAAGATCACATGCCGAAAGGCCCCTTCAAGAGGAGGAACAAAAAGGGGGGATGCAGATGCATCAAAGAGTCCCTTCCAAGGGGGCAAAAGGTCAAGGGGGCAGCTAGCACCACCACAAAGGGAGCAGCACTGAAAGGCCCCTTCAAGGGATGAACAAGGAAAGACTTGCACACCAAAGAAGCCCCTCAGAAGGCCAAAAGCAAAGGGGGGCAGTAGCAATGTTGCCACCACAAAAGGAGTGGCACTGAAAGGCCCCTCCAAGAGGGTGAATAGGGAAAGGCATGTGTGCACCAGAGAGGTTCCTCCGGGGGGGGGGGGAGACCAAGGGCACCACTAGGAAGGCCAACAAGGTCCCATTCAAGGGGGTGAAAGGCCCGAGTGCAACACTAAGGTATTCAGAGCCACATAAAGTACTCTCAGCAAGGCCTTCCAAGGGGCAAATGGCAACCCAAATGCTGCTGCCTGAATGCTCTACCTCCCAGCCCAGCACCAGCCTGGAAAAAAGAGGGAGCCTGGTCTTGAGTCGCCCCTGGCACGCACATGGTAATGGGAGATGTGTGAGAAGGAAGCCTGGTCTCCAGCAGCCTTCACAAGCTGTTTCCCCAATGCCGACATGAGGCAGACTAAGAGGAGGAGGATGGAGCAAGCTCAACAACTTGTTGCTCTCTCTCTCTCTCTCTCTCTCCCCCCCCCCCCCCCCACATGGCTGGGCTGACAGACGAGCTGGACCCAAACAAGTCTGGCTCCTTCTTGGGGGCCTTCACACTGCCTGAAGTCTTTCTTGGCTGCAGGTGGGCATGCACATGCGCACGCACGCACACACACACACACACACAGAAGAGTGGCCCCTATGAAGAGTGACATATGGCTACTCTAGAGATCGTTTTTCTGTAGAACGTTAACTCTAGTTTCCTTGATTTCAGCAGTATAATTTCAGATGGGTGAAAGCATCATTTGTTGTCGCTATTGTTTAATAACTGCCACTTTAAAATCCTTGCTAAACTACTACAAATCACCTGAAAATCTATCAGGAGATTTAGGTGTAGCTTCTGCTCATTCATCATTTAGTTGGATCTATGTGCAAATGCCACTTTTCTTTTATGGCAATCAGTTTGGTCATTGACATCAGGAAATTATATTATGACAGAATAAAATGAAAGTTAAGCCTGAGGTGGGGATGGGGAGGAGGATGAGGAGGAGGAGAAAAAATACTACTGGGTAATCTTGTAATAGCACAACCCCATAGCATCTATTTCCACAAATGGCTGCTGCCAAGGCTTAGTTGTGCTACTACACAAATTTAAGGAAAATATTGTTTCCCTATTATTCTTCTTAGAGAATTTGCAGCCAATAATAGGATTTGATTAAAATTAACTTCACGCAATGTCATTGTGGATTTACACATTGGTATATAGCTCTCTTCTTTCCCTTTCACAGCTATCCTTAAGATAATCTGTTAGAAAAACATATTGCTTATAGCAAACAGATGGGGAGATAAATTTTATAGTCTTATGGATCTGTGCTATTACTCTGTGCTCTTCCGTTGCAAAACACTTTGGGCAATAAGCAGTTGCACTCTAAATCGATGCACAGTTAACAGAAATTAGCATCTGGGCTGGTATATCAGCCAAATATAAACTTCCATAATAGTGCAAAACCTAGATGTGTCTTGCCAGATACAAATAGAACTAGACTTTTTCTGAAATAAATGGATAGAGGGCTGAGTATAAGAGACTAGTGTGTTTGAGCATTGCAGGTATCATCTCAAGATTATTTATTTGCTATGATTACCCAGCCACATAATATATGGTTGGAATGGTTTCTATTTATCAAAGAGTGGAAGTGCCATTTCATAGACTAGTTTGTACATAGCTATGATAGCTAGAAAGACCGCATTGACTTTTTTCTGAACTAAATAAGGCTTTCCTGACCCATCTTTATCTGTGTGTTAAAGTTAGATCACATCAAATTCAGTCCAAGAGAGACAAAAGTATTATTTATATCAACAGAGGAATAAAAGTAGTAGAGGGAATAGCATTCTCAATAGATAAGCAAAATGGGATGTCTCTCTGCTACTTCCTTCATCCCCTGGCTTTGAGAGCTAAGCCAATTTTCAGACAAGGAGACATAAAAAAACAAGCAATATTTCAAAGGGGAAATAACTGGAGCTGGGTTTGTAGGAAAAATATCTGCTCTCTGTAAGCCTACTCCAAATTTTGTAATCTTTCTCACATTCTTACAATTAATTATTTCTTTCCAAGAGTGATGGTTATTCCTATGTCTTGGCACCTCACTCTTTTTTGGGTCACACTTGATATTGGCAGAATTCCTGTTGGTGACATACACTGGTTTAATATCAAATTATTTTTTCATGTCCCTTTCTGTATGTCCCTGCCGAAATGGAGTCCATGGAGTCTGTGGGACCTTGTTTCTGCTACGTGAAGAAATGGGGAGAAGACTGTTTCTGATAAAGTCCTTAGAGATACATCTCTGAGGAAACCTTGTTACAGCACTTTGAATTGGGCCCGGTAGCAAACTGGCAGCCAGTGGAGCTGGCACAACAAGGGGGTTGTATGCTGCCTGAGTGCTGCTCCTGTTAACAACATGGCTGCCATTCGTTGGACTAGTTGAAGCTTCCGGACCATCTTCAAAAGCAACCCCATGTAGAGAGTGTTGCAGTAGTCTATACGGGATGTAACCAGAGCATGGACTACTGTGGCCAAGTCAGACTTCCCAAGGTACGGGCGCAACTGGCGCACAAGTTTTAACTGTGCAAATGCTCCCCTGGTCACCGCCAAGACCTGAGGTTCCAGGCTCAGCAATGAGTCCAGGATCACATCCAAGCTGTGAACCTGCGTCTTCAGGGGGAGTGTAACCCCATCCAACACAGGCTATAACCCTATGCCCTGTTCGGCCTTGTGACTGACCAGGAGTACCTCTGTCTTGTCTGGATTCAATTTCAATTTGTTTGCCCTCATCCAGACCATCACAGCAGCCAAGCATCGGTTCAGGACCTGGACAGCCTCCTTAGTAGCGGGTGGGAAGGAATGACAGAGTTGGACATCATCTGCGTACAGATGGCACCGCACCCCGAAACTCCGGATGATCTCCCCCAGTGGCTTTATGTATATGTTGAACAACATGGGAGACAGTATTGAGCCCTGAGGAACCACACAAGACAAAGGATGTGGTATTGAACAGGTGTCTTCCAACAACACCTTCTGGGTGCGACCCTCCAGAAAGGACCGGAGCCACTGTAAAACAGTGCCCCCAGGCCCATTCTGGCGAGGCATCCCAGAAGGATACTGGGGTCGATGGTATCGAAGGCCACTGAGAGGTCCAGCAGAACCAACAGGGACACACTCCCCCCTGTCTAGCTCCCGGCATAGATCAACTAAGGCGACCAAGGCTGTTTCAGTTCCATGTTCCGGTCTAAAGCCAGACTGTGCTGGATCCAGATATTCTCTGTGTTCCAATACCTGGAGTAGTGAGGCCACCACACATTCCAAGACTTTGCCCAAAAGGGGGAAATTGGAAACAGGCTGATAGTTGACAAATTGAGTGGGGTCCAGTGATGTTTTTTTCAACAGCGGTTTTATTATAGCTTGTTTTAAGCTTGCTGGAATGTTGCCTTCCCGAAGGGAGGCATTAGCCACCACCTTTACCTACTTGGCCAACCCCCCTCTGGCTTTCTTTAGAAGTCAGGATGGGCAGGGGTCTAGGATGCATGTCGTCACTCTCATTCCTCCAAGTATCTTGTCCACATCCTCGGGTTTCACCAATTGAAATGAATCCATCAAAACCGGACAAGCAGATGCTCGTGTTACATTCTCAGAGACTGCCATTAACATGGTGTCTAGACCAGAACGGATCAAAGCGACTTTGTCCACAAAGTACTGAGCAAATGCTTCACAGTGGGCTGCTGAGTTGTCAGTGCTCCCATCCTGAGTGGTGGGATTTAATAGGCCTCTGACAACTCAAAACAGCTCTGCTGGATGGTTCTTAGCAAAAGCAATATTGGCTGCAAAGAAAGATTTCTTTGCTGTCTTTATTGCCTCAGCATATGCCCTTAGAAAGATCACAAACCATGTTTGATTTAGCTCGCTCGGATCTGAACGCCACACACTCCCTAGTTCCCTCTTCCTTTGCTTCATCGCTGCCAACTCCTCGTTGAACCAAGAAGATGGTTTAGCTCGGCTACTTGAGAGGGGACGTTCTGGAGCGATTGTATCTATTGCCCTGGCCATCTTCCCACTCCAGAGAGTTACCAGAGCATCGACAAAATCACCTACAAAGGTGGCGGGAAACTCCCCAAGAGCCGTAGGAAACCCTCCGGATCCATAAGCCTCCTGGGGTGGACCATCTTAATGGGTCCTCCACCCCTACAGAGGTTAGTGGGTGCAGTGAGCCTAAACCTGATCAGGTAGTGGTCAGTCCGCAGCAACAGAGCGATAGCCAGCTCCTCTATACTGCCATCATCTTCCCATCCCAGGCTGAAAACCAAATCTAATGTGTGTTGTGCACTGTGAGTAGGGCCAGTTACTAATTGGGACAGCCCCATGGTTGCCATGGAAGACATGAAGTCCTGAGCCGCTCCTAATAAGGCGGCCTCTTCATTTAAAAGAACCAGGAACAACTGAACCTGGAATGAAATTGATTCAGGGAAGTCAAACAGACATCACATACACAAAAGGCATGTGTTGCATCATTCCATAATGCAATAGCAACTTTGCCATTTATTACCCAGTGCAAATGTCATACAATCTATTTGAATAACATAACTAGGCCCATCAGAAACCTATAAGGGGATTGATTTGTAAAATAAGGACAAGAAGAACAAGTGCTCTTGTAGTGAGTCAAAATAATTGAGCAACAGGTCAGAAAATTAGAATGTCAGGGAATGTAAATGAATAGCTAGACTGCATAGATAAAAAAAGAGTGAATTTTAAAATTTAGGAAATTGTTTCCTCTATGCCTCAATAAAAAGAATAAATTTCTTCACAGCTATAAAAAATATCTGGCATTTCCTGATATATTCTCTTTTTCTAACTCAGATATGTCCACAGGACCCTGAACACAGCTGAGCTATCAATGTTCATAACAAATAGAAGTTAATAACATATTAACAAACTATCAATTTTTATAATATAGAAAATTCTTAGACTTCATTGCAAGTGATTTTGAATTATCAGTAAATGATATCAGAAACCTTTTCATAAAAACGTTTTACAGACTTTTAAAAAAATAAGTATGTACCAGTTATATACAATGGACAGATACTAAAGGGATTTTCCATTTTCTTTTGATATGCTATGTATTCATTTCTTGTTCTGTATTGTGTTTAATTTTTTTGTAATGTCTTCCAAGAAGGCTGTAAAATAAATCCAATGCAGAACACATTATTTTAAAGCTATTTAACTCAACAGATTGGATGAATGGACAGATAGACTGATAGATCAACCTGCCTGGACAATATGACATACTCCGGACTCTAGATATCATTAAACTACAACTCTCATCATGGTGTAATTATTATTATTTCAGGTATTTTTTTCCATATCATCTTGGCTGGGCTTCATGAATATACTATTTATGTTGTTAGGAAAAATCATATAAATAAGCTTCTTTTCATTCAAGATTATTTCCTCAAAGATCAATCAAGTCCATGCTAGTCCATAATAAAAAGATTGTGAATGGAAATAAATTTATCTTTTCATGGGTGAACTAGTCATTATTTCCTGTGTTTGTGTTTTATAATTAAATTGTTATACCTGGTGACTTTTACTTTTTGGGAGGTTCACAAATCCCTCATTATTTGTACACTCAGTGGATGAATTATAGACTGTAGGCTATATTTAAATAACAGCCATCTGAACAATATACATGCACCTTATTTATAAGCTTCTTCTAGTTTACAGTGAATACTCATTATCTTTATGGGTGGTGGTCACATAAGGTACAGAATAGTCAAATATCTGTGCCTAAGAAGTTTTTTGATGATAATAGCTATGGTTACCTAATTTTTAAAACCAATTATTTCATGCACTTGCTTCTTCTTGTAGAAGAATGAACTATTTGAAAGAACTATTTGAAAGAATGCCATGGCATTCATTTGTCCGTTCACAACAACCCTGTCTATAATGGACAAAAAATGTGACTCATATGTGTTTTATTAATTTCTAATGACACAGTTTTGTATTAAAGCTGACCATGGTGCTTCACCCCCATCAACAGAGTCATTTCCTCTCCCCATTTTGTCACAATGACAATATTTCACCATCTTTACTTGTAAAACTGACATACTGGCAGGATGTCTCTTTGCAACAAAAATTTGATTTTGCTGTCAAAATATCAGCAATATCAAAATACTATCTATTCCAATGACATGTACCATGTCGTTCTGTTATGCCTCTTTCTTATATAGGCTTCTCCTGAATAGAGTTAGTTCTTATACACATAAGCCACAGTGTCTAATCATATGAAAATAATACAGGATAACCTATGGCTCTTAGACAAATGCATGAATGTCCTTCATTTAAAAATTGTGCTATAGTAAATCTCAATATGTAAATATCAAATAGCATGTGGAGACAAAACTGAAATTTAAAGGACCCAACAGGTCAACTGCTGAAGCAGGGGCAAAATGGAATCTTCCAGCACAACCATCTGAGTTCATCCCTCCAAAAAGAATTGGAACCACAGTAAGACAATGCCTCCTAGTCAAATCCATGAGAATGCCATGGTCAATAGTACTGAAAGCTGCTGGGAGGAATAGCATAGCCCAAAAGGACAAGCACAACCTGTTTATTTCCTTACATAGCTCATCTTGGTGACCAAAGCTCTCTCTGCCCTATAAACAGGCCTAAAGCCAAAGTGGATCTAGAAAATACATCTCATTAAGGAAGTTGTCGGGCTGTCTTGAAGCTGGATAGATTTAAGTAGTTGATCTGATATTTAGTTTTGTCACTTCAAGTAGACACTTGAAATCTGGAGAACTAAAACTAATATCTACTGCAAGTTAGTATTCCACATTGCATGTATCCAATTGGAAAACCATCAAATATAATAAAATTAATATCATGCCTGAATCCACCTTAGTGCTCCTCAGTTGTTCAGGAGATCAGTTGTATAGTGAGGAAAATAGCAGTATGATGCCCAGTTGAAGAGGACAGGTTTTTATGAGCATGCATTGAAAGAGCTATGAGTGTTTGTATTTGGGATGTAATTCATTACTAATTTTGTCCTTGAAGAAAGCAATTGGTAATTTGACAATTTTATTCACTTTCCTGCACAAAAAATATTTTTAAAGCAAGAAAAAATGATATAATCTTTCACAGAAGAAGTCCTGAAAACATCAAGGTTTCTCAACTCTCAAGAACACATTCTTTCAACATTTTTCATTATGTTTCAATATTATTTCTATATGGCATAAAACAATATGGTTGAAACAATTTTGGGATTTAGCTTCACTTGCCTATTTTATGTACCCTCTGACATTTCTTCCTACAAAGGGATGGAGATGTTGTGGGTGGGTGAGCAGTGTATGTGTGTGGAGTTTCTAATTCCTGTTATTTAAAATGCCCTTCTGAGATATTGTATTGGGAGAAAGATAGACAGATTTAAAAAATACATCAAACAGCCTTGAAACGTAAATGCTAATTCTCCATTACTGATTGTGGACTACCTTTTATATTGATTGTATTTATTTCTCTTGACTCAATTGGAAACAAAATTGTGCACTACAGAACTTTCATTCTGAAAGCAATTTTAAAAATTGTTTTCTATCCCAGTTTGCACACAGAAGGTCTTTCTAGGTAATCCAGTGACATTATGCTTGGATTCTGATATCTGAAAGCAAAATACTGTACATGTGCATTGCATATCTTAAAAAATATATTGAATTACTTAGGAAACATGGCCTTTTTCTTTTTCTTTTTGAAAGGTTTAAACAGATATCTAATCATTTCTCAGTCTATTATTTTGTGTACTTTTCATCCTTTGTTTGGCCATATGATGGCTATTGTATTTATTTTGAGGTCATGTACTTGATATTGGATATAAAAAGTTTTAGAAGGCATGATGATACTAGAAGTGCATTGTTATGATATTTGTATTCCCTTTCCCTTTTTATTTCTGTCTCTGTAATTGTTTGGATTGGATTGAGTCAGAAGAGTGGGAAAAGATGATTTATCACTATTTATCTGAATTGATGTTTTCTTTACCCTGTTTTTCAGAGTAATTAAAGTTTATGCAAAGAATGCTTTATGTGAATCTGGGTGATTCCTACTTATGACTGCTTTGGGCAAATTGTGATCATTAAAAAAAGCAATAATCCTCTGTGATGACAGAGAATGAATCACCTCTAAATATCTTTAAATATTTATGCTGATCTTTTCTAAGACATACCAAGATTTTGTTTTCAGGATGATTGTCCCTTTGGAATTCTTAGTTCACAAAACTAAAATGAGTAATTAAAAAGTTATTCAATAGCAGCTATGGCATAAAAGAAGGTTAATTGGGCACAAGGGGAACCTTCACTTGAAGATGTATTTAAACAATAAGATCATGAAGAAAATAAGTAATTAAAGATGGTCGACCCTGACATTCTAGAGAGTGTGATGATTTATCAATTACTTATTCCTTGAGTTTCTCATAATGATTTGGGATTTAACATTTTGCCTTGGCTGGCTGCTAATGAGCACTGTGACTGATGAATGGACAGCTTTTCATTTATTTTCCCCCCTTTAATTAAAGAAAAGTAACATAAATACTGATTACCATCTACTTAAATGATATTCAGCATAACGAGGTTGATCTCTTGAAGTCTGATCTATTTAATGTAGCCATTTATCTAAGTTCTCAAAGACCTTTTTCAAGCTACAACAAGAACATATGGGCTGCTCACATGATATTGCCAATATCTAGTACTTCTATTTCAGTATTTGTAAGTCAAGAAACTTGATAATTTTAGTCCCATATTTTTTATGTATGCAAAAGTGGCATGGAATTGTGCCTTTTTTCTAAGCTACCCTGAGTCCCCTGCAGGGTTTAGAAAGATGGGATATAAATGAAATAAATAAATAAATAAATAAATAAATAAATATTTTGTTTGATTATATTGGTTATGACATATTCTATTTTGACATTTTGGCATTGTTTCATCATTTCATGTTTTATAGATGATTGATATATTGAAAATTCTTAATTGTTCCTCTTTTTATTCCCACGTTATGTGCATGCTGCTTATAGTTTCTTCAGTTTACAACTTCAGTTTCCATTTTAGCTTCTCAAGTGGTAAAAAACATAAATGTGTAAAAATATTAAAGCATTTTGGCATTTTCTGATATCTCATTGACATTATCCATTTAATACCTTCTGAGATTCATTGAGGGAGAACAGGTTCTTTGTGTCAGAAATTGGAATATATTGAAAGCCTTGTGGAAGTGTAGGATTCAGCAGAGACACCATCTGGCATTTTTCCATTCTCATGGCTCAAAAAAAGAATGAAAGTGAAGAGAAAATGAAATGAAATGAGAGCATCATTTCAAGCTCTGAAGAGGGAAATTGCTAAGAGGCCAATAAAAGACCTCCAAAGAGCTCTGAAACAGAAGAACTGGAAGGCAGAAAATGCAACACAGAAGAAGCAGTGGTGGCAGCAGATGGGGGTTTGGGGTTGCAAATCTTATTTGGACTCAAAGTTGCAAGGGAGTAATTGCTGGAAGAAACATTAACAACCTTAGATATGCAGATGATATCACGTTGATGCCTGAAAGTGAAGAGGAGCTGAGGTGCCTTATAACTAAGGCGAAAGTGAGAAAGTGCAAAAGCTGGGTTGCATTTAAAAATAAAAAAAACAAGATTATGGCAACCAGACTAACTAATAATTGGCAAATAGAGTGAGAAAACATGGAGGCAGTGGCAGACTTTGTATTTCTAGGTGTGAAAATTACTGCAGATGCAGACTGCAGCCAGGAAATCAGACGATGTTTACTTCTTTGGAGGAAAGCAATGACCAATCTCAACAAAATAGTTAAGAGTCCAGACATCACACTGGCAACAAAGATCTGTATAGTGAAAGCAATGATATTTCCCGTAGTAACCTATGGATGCGAGACCTAGACCATAAGGAAGACTGAGTGAAGGAAGATAGACCCTTTTGAACTGTGGTCCTGAAGGAAAATTCTGAGAGTGCCTTGGACCACAAGAAGATCAAACCAGTCCGTACTCTAGGAAATAAAGCTCAACTGCTCACTGGAGGGAAGGATATTAGAGGCAAAGATGAAGTACTTAGGCCACATAATGAAAAGGCAGGAAACCTTGGAGAAGACAATGATGCTGGGGAAAATGGAACAAAAAAAGGAAGAGAGACAGACCAAGGGCAAGATGTATGGATGGGACAGGGGGAACTTCTGAAGCTTCCCTCTCCCTCTGTTGTTGACTGTTGGTGTGATAATTATATTTTTTTTCACTGATAAAACAAACAACAACTATAAAACTTGCACCAGACATGCGGAAATAATAACGAAACGATTTCAAAACGATTGTTGTGGTTCAACAGCAACAGCATGATGGGACTGAGTGCAGATGAGCATGATGGGAATGAGAGTACAGATGGGAATGGGAGTACAGATGCAGGTGTGGGCTTTCAGTTTTCTCAGTTTTCTCAGTCACAATCTGTAGCTAGAAACAAGCCACTTTTCTCACAGGAACGGAATGTGGCTGATAAGACAGCTGGTGAAGGTCAGGCTGCCCCACAGGTGTTGAGACGGAGTTTACGAATTGCGGCCAAGTCTTGAGCTCATCCGTTGGTGGGAAAACTGCTTGTTAGCTGCCTGTTTGATGTTCAATGTTTTGATGTTTTGCCTATAAGTAAACTGCCTTGGAGCTGGTTCGGCGTCAGTTCCAATGTTGCAAAAATGGCTCGCTTTGGCTTCGGCTCTGGGGCTTGGGGCTTGGGAAAAGCCTGCTTCATGTAACCTCATGCTATTTCCTGGACTTTACTCTGCTTCTTTGCTTCAAGTCTCCTGCTTTGACTCAAAGGGATTATATTGGATTTTTACCTTGTACTACTGATCTTTTTACTCACAATAAACTTTCTACCTCACAAGTTTGGCTGGTTTGTCAGAGACAGCAAGGTGAATCTTAGCCTGAGATACAACAACGATTTCGGAACAATTACGAAACGAATTGAAAATTTCGTTTCGATTTTTAGTTGCTCCTGAATGGTTCAATATCGCTTCATTATAAAAAAAAATTAATAACGAATTATGAAATTAACGAACGAAACCGCCCAGCCCTAGAAAATATATACAATATGGAAAATGTATATAGAAAATGAAAATGAATTTGCATGAAGGAAAAGATGGAAATCAATGCAGTTGGGATCTGGATGAACACACTGGAATTGAAACAGGGACACCTCTCCCCATGAACATACACAGATACACTTCTCTGCAATTTTATAGTAATTCTGCCCTAACTCATGGATTTTCTTTCTTTCTTTCTTTCTTTCTTTCTTTCTTTCTTTCTTTCTGATTTTACCTGCAAATTCTCCAGTTTACATAACATTCTTTATTTAAATGTCCTGGTTTTTAATCCTTTCCCTTTCCTTGCACTTTATTATCTTCCCTCCTGCTGATTACATGCCACATCTAGACTCATGAAACTTTTCTGAAATTGATTTTCTCCTATTTCCACTTATCATTCTGAATTATTTTCAAATGTTATCGTTGAAGTGCTAAAGTGCTTTAGCAATATTACACTAATGAAACATTGGAGTCATTTTGTCTAGAGGAAATGCTTCTCTTCCATTTGCTTGATCTCTCTTGAATTTGTGTTCTGGAAACAATAGTTGTTTTTACTGGTGAGAGGCATCTTGGCTAGTTCCAGGATAATACAAGCAGACAGTAAAGTAGATATGCAGTTCATTTTGGAAAACACTATGTTGTTTTAAATTGACCTAGGAAGGAGGAATGAAAAGTTATTGGTAGTGCTGTGTGTTCACAGGAAATTGTCAGGAAATCACATGGATCTCTAAAATAAAACCAGATTGTACAAGAACAAAATCTGACACCTTCAGAGATTTTTTTTCATCTGGAGTGGCTCTCAGAATATTTATAATGATACCTTGTTCAATAGTATCAGATGTTCCTAAGCTTTGCCATCATTTTATCACCATAATCACACAAACAAGTTTCATGTTATTTTAGAAACTAAGCAGGATCAAGCTGGTTAGTACTTGAATGGAAAACCACTCACATGCACAACGGATCTACATGTAAATCTAGGAAAAGATCCTGCCTGAAATTATTTCCAAGTTGACAAAACGACACTAGTTAAAACAAAGCTTTCTATGATCCTGGCATAACACTGTTCGGGCTTAATAAATGACAATCAATGCCTTTGTTCTTCCTCTCTTCTTCTAGTAGCATAGATAATTCCTTAGACCATGAATTTTGGCAGCAGCAGTGGGGACCTTGGAAACAGTGTTCCCGCTACTGTAGGTGAACAAAATCCAAGAATTGACTCATTCCACTTTAGGATAACCAGGTGTGGTACAGTGCCACACTCAGGATGCTAAATCTTGAAACTTAATGCCCTGCAAAAGTGCTATTTGAGTGTGTTGGAGAGGTATGGGATACTAGCAAGTGGCTGATGAATGAATGGTCTGGAATTGCCAATCTTGGTGCCTCTTTGAAAGTGCCTGAGACAACTTCACTTTTCATTCACTAAAAATTTACTACTTCTTGAATCCAGCCCACTATTTTCTCTCCGCTTAAAAAATGACCAACTAGACATTTTTGAGATGTTATTTCTGCAATTTCTACACATTTTTCACATGCCTGCATGCTATATGATATATTACTATTTGGATAATAGTAGGGAACAACATAAATTCTATTTGCATGTCCCCCATATAAAAGGGCACTGTGTAGCTGTTGGAATCACAGACATCTTAAAGGGCCAGACTCAAAAGTGGCTTCAAAACAGAGTTTATTAAAACAAAAGAAAAAAGATGCAGAGGTACTTAAATGCAGTGCCACTGGTCAAAACTCAAGAAACAAACCAGACCTGGTCCAAAAAGGTTAACAGAAATATGATCCAGATTAACTGGATGCAAAAGCAACGAAGCAAACAAAGCGCTCTGAGGCAAAACAAAAGGCACAGTACACAAATGGTTAACAAAAGGAGGGACCGCAGGAAGAGAAGTGTCGTCAGCCAAAGTCCAGGGTTGAAGCGGGAGGAATCCGAAACAGTGCTGCTCCAGTGTCTGCAGAAGCAGCGTCTTTAGCCAAACCGGTCCAGGTCCAGGAAGGGAGAATCAATGCCTTTGTTCTTCCTCTCTTCTTCTAGTAGCATAGATAATTCCTTAGACCATGAATTTTGGCAGCAGCAGTGGGGACTACTGTTTGTAATGTTACTTGCAGGCTCTACTACACCACATTCATGAGAAGCCAATCTGGGTTAATAAAACGCAAACAATCATGAGGTCCAAACTACAGATCCTATACCAACACCGAACACGAAACAGGCAGCAGCAAGTCTACAAGAATCTTTTAAAAATACACAGCACCCAATACACGAATGTTCATCAACACCTTGCCTTCTGCAAAGACCCATCACCCCTGAACTCACTTTTAT
This sequence comes from Anolis sagrei, assembly GCF_037176765.1. Taxonomy (NCBI): domain Eukaryota; kingdom Metazoa; phylum Chordata; class Lepidosauria; order Squamata; family Anolidae; genus Anolis; species Anolis sagrei. The sequence goes on from NC_090023.1 coordinate 118,746,522, forward strand.
TTTCAAATCATCATCAGAAGATGAACTAACCACCGCCCCATCATTATCCCCTGCAGCTGCTCCCAGCTCTTCACATGAATTCCCTTGTCCTTCCCTCCAATTCTTCCATCTCCTGGCAAGACTTAGGTCCCCCAAAGACTCAGTTGGATCCCCTGATTGACAGTTTTCACCCCAGAGAACCCCATAAAGGTATTACTAGTTGTTGGCTCCTCACAAATAGCTTGCACTTCCCTTATTTTAGTCCAATCCATGGTGTCTCCTTTTTCTCCTTCACTCATTGACCCATCATCCCCAGATAATCTCTCAAACAACTCCTCATCTGTAGGTGCTGTACATATGTCCCGGATCCTCTTTCTCTGCTGCTCATCATCAGATTCCTGTTCCTGAGTAACCCTTTCCCCCCTTCTGGCACCCATACTACTGTTTGTAATGTTACTTGCAGGCTCTACTACAGCAGTAGCCTCACTTTCAAGGTTAGGCTTCCACAGTTTGTGCAAAGGAGATGCAGTTATTAATAGGGAAAAAAGCCTGCACACACAGAGATACTTTCACACTTAGTATTTCCTTCAGTGGAGATCGCCATTTAATGGTGTAGTGAACAGAACACCATCAGAACATTCATAGACAGATTGATTATCTGATGACACAGTTTGAATGATAAGGGCCACTTAACATTGTCTCCTCTTTGAAAGGCAGTTTGGAGCAGAACACATCACTATTGCCCAGGCAACTAGAAGGCAGTTCTTGTCTTGCTGCATTGATCCACTTCTTAAGCTACAGTACTTGAACTTAATTTGATACAATCCCCCTCAAGTCTAACATTGTTATAATTCCTGCAGGCCTGAATTAATAGGGTTTCTTTTTTCCTGAGTTTTTAATTCTTTTTCCATGCTTAAAAAGTCTCTTTTATAAATCTAATTAAATGCTTGGAAATGAATGAGATAATTTTTGCATTTAACTGGCTGTATTAGGAATAAAGTGTTAACCAGTAGTCCAAAGTATGACCAATGAAAAATTTCCAAAGAATTATAATTAGAAAACAGATGTTGCAGACCCAAGTACAGATACTGAAGTTAAAAGAAATCATGTGAATTGGCATCACATGGGTTTAGAAACTTAGAAATACAGAATGCCTCACATCATGTTTTTGCCATTACTGTGCAAAAGAGATGCCTGCACAACTATGGACAGAACTGTCAATAGGAATGACAATGGAGGGTTGAGGCATAGAGAACTGAGTGAATTAGGCCCATAGCTCTTCAACCTGCAAGTGTGGTAGCTTGGGAAATTAAAACTTATGATTTCTACAAGCAACTTTAGGCAATCAGTTGTTTGGATGGGTACTTTGAGTTGAATGGAATGGAATGAATGCAGGGCCGGCCCTAGGTAATTTTCAATGGTAAGCAAAAATTATTTTGGCACTCCCCCCCCAAAAAAACAACAACCAATCACTGAAAAAAAGGTAGAGGTGAATAAAGAGTTACCTTAAAACCAGAAGGTTACTTACATTATGTTCATATAGTTACATTACATAGAATTAACACAAATTAATGTTTTTAAATGCAAATATTTTATTAAACTTGGCAACAATTTTAAGTTTTTGTTGTTATTTTTGATCTACAAGTAAGACACAAAGGCTTCACAGAAAATACAAGATCTTTGCACTATGACAATTCCGCTGAGGCAATTGAAGACAGAACAGCCCTTAATACATACACATACATACATATATATTATTTTATTTGGAATTGCAAATTGCAATACATTCCATCACACACATATTTAAATAAATATTGTGTGTTTACGGAACGAACGGCTTCCTTTCTGCAAGGACTTCTGGAATGCATAGCAATTCCAAATGTATGTCTGTCAAACAAAAAAAAATCTCTGGCTGCTTCTCATTACTTTATTTTGCATACCACCACACGACCCCAGGGTGCTGCTATTATTATTATTATTATTATTATTATTATTATTATTATTATTAAGAGTCTAAATGGCCATCTATCAGGAGTGTTTTAATTGTGCTTTTCGCTTATGCCAGAAGGAAGTTGGATTGGATGGACCTTGGAGGTCTCCCTACTTTATGATTCTATTACTATTATTAATAATAGTATTATTATTAAGCAGAGACTCTATGGCCATCTGTTAGGAGTGCTTGGATTGTGTTTTTCCCTTATGGCAGAAGGAGGTTGGACTGGATGGCCCTTGGAGGTCTCTTGCAACACTAGGATCCTATTACTGTGAATTCCTCCCAAACCCCTCCAGTGTTTTCTGCTGGTCATGGAGGTTCTGTGTGCCAAGTTTGGTTCAGATCTGTCATTAATGGGAGTTTTAATGGTCTGTGGAAGTCTGAGCTGAATCAGTTGAAGGCACTCCAAATCCCATCAGCTTGATTAGCATTCAATGGCCTTGCAGACAAGAGTCAATCAAGGCCAGCTAATATGTCTCAACAATGGATTCCCCCGGGCAGGAAGCAGCCAGGCTTTGAAGCTGCAAGGTTATTTGCTGCATCAGAAGCAAACCAAGGGTAAATTTGTAATGTATATAGAAAACACAAAGTTTAAAAACTTGGCATCCAGCTGCAAGGTCATTCAGTGCTAATCAAGGTGGCCAGAGTCAACACTCGCACTTGCCTCAAGCAGGCAAGAGTTCTTCCCACCCTGGACAACATTCCACAGGGATATATATAAACCCCACTTGCCTAGTTTCCAACAGAGTTCCCAACCTCTGAAGATGTCTGCCATTTATAAAACATAACAATCTAATAAATATAAATAATTCATGATAAAAATAATAATGTAATAAATAATAATTGTAAATACAATAATAAATATAATAAAATATAATAATAATAGTAATAAATCCAAAGCTGAGAAGGAAATGGGGGCGAGTCAGTTTCCAACAGACCTCCCAATCTCTGAGGATGCCTGCCACTGATGTGGGTGAAACGTCAGGAGAGAATGCTGCTGGAACATTTTGAGCCTTCCAGGCGAAGCAGAGGCTTCAAAGGGCAGAGAGAAGAGCACGAAGTGGGGCAACAGCAGCAGCGAGGTCTTCTTCTCTTCTCCTCCAGGGTCTTCCTCCTCCTCCTCTCCATTTGGAGGTGTCTAAACAGAGAAGAGGAGGAAGAAGAGCCCAGAGGAGAAGGAGATGGCCAAGCCTTGCTGCTGCTGCCACCCTACGCTCCTCTTCTCGCCCCCTTCGAGGCGAGGCCTCGAAGGGGGTGAGAAGAGAGTGGCACAGAGCAGCAGCGAGGATTCCCCCCTTCTCCTCCAGAGTCTTCCTCCTCTCCATTTGGAGGTGTCTAAACGGAGAAGAGGAGGAAGAAGAGCCCAGAGGAGAAGGAGATGGCCAAGCCTCGCAGTTGCTGCTGCTGCTGCCGTACACTCCTCTTCTCGCCCCCTTCGAGGCGAGGCCTCGAAGGGGGCGAGAAGAGAGTGACACAGAGCAGCAGCAGCAGCAAGGTCTTCCCCCCTTCTCCTCCAGAGTTTTCCTCCTCCTCCTCTCCATTTGGAGGTGTCTAAACGGAGAGGAAGAGGAAGAAGAGCCCAGAGGAGAAGGAGATGGCCAAGCCTTGCTGCTGCTGCCACCCTACACTCCTCTTCTCGCCCCCTTCGAGGCGAGGCCTCGAAGGGGGTGAGAAGAGAGTGGCACAGAGCAGCAGCAGCAGTGAGGATTCCCCCCTTCTCCTCCAGAGTCTTCCTCCTCTCCATTTGGAGGTGTCTAAACGGAGAAGAGGAGGAAGAAGAGCCCAGAGGAGAAGGAGATGGCCAAGCCTCGCTGCTGCCCCACACTCCTCTCCCCGCTCTACAAGGTGCACAGGGCATGAGGGGAGGGAAAGGCGAGCACCTTTCTCTTCTCCCTCACATACCTTTCCTGCCTCTGCCGCCAAGAAAAGCACATGCAGGGCGAGAGGGGAAGGGCAGAGGCGCGCGCCTTTCCCTTCCCCCTTGCCCCATGCACGGCTTTTCTGCTTCCTCCCGCCGCTGCCGGCCACCGGCGCTGCTCATGGGACAAGGCCCAATTGGAGGGGCATTTAAGGAGGCGCCTGAGCGCCCCTGGGAAAAACAAAGTGTTCCGTGGTCGCTTACTTTGCGTAATGGAAGAACCGCCCCTGAATGAATGCATAATCACAATTCATGATATCTTCCAGGTAAGTAGCAAGACCTTCTTTCCAAATGGGTGAGCACAGTTAGCCCCATACCTGTTCCATATCTTATCTGAGAGTCATGAAGAGGGGAGGAAGGCATATCAAGTGATCATCTTTTAGCTTTAAATTGGATCCATGTGCTTTAAGGAGTGGTGATGCTGGCTTTACCTCAAGGTCAAGAGAAGTTAAGACGTGGAGATTTCAGCATAGCATCAGAAGATTGTGGTTTTAACTTAAAATATTAACAAGAAATTATTATTTCTCAGTGATCCATTGAATCTGTTTTTGAAATTGAGTTTATTTTCCATTGCATCTGTACTTTTCCACACTCATGCAACATTAAATTGTTATACTTGTTACTTCTTGATCTTCATTCTCTTCTCATTCTTTTTTGCTGACCAACCATGGAATAACTGGGTTGTTCCCCATTTGAGCATCCATCTGGATGGATCATATGTCAGCTCTGTATGTGTCTGTGCATGCTTGTGTATGTGCATGCTTGTGCATGCTTGTGCATGCGATCCCTCATAGTCCAAGGATAATGGCCCATCATTCCTGGTGATGGGTCCGTATGTGTATGTGTATTTGAAATTGAAAATGATCGAAATCTGTAGATGTGTATTTGTAGAGGGGATGAAAGGAACTAATTCTTAAGTAGTGATCTATTTAAATTATTTCAAGGCATTTTCAAGTGTTTAATTAACTATCAAAACATGTTATATCTTTCTTTCTGAAAGCTCTTCAGAGTTTGCTTATTTGAAATGGTTCAGGAAGTCTGGATATTGAAAGAGCATTGGAGTCGTCCATTGTAAATGCACTGCTAAAAATACTAAGTAGCTAAATGTCGCATTCATTCCATTTGCCACAAAGCCCTATAAGGATGACTGATGGTACTGATCTCAAGATGTAATTTAAACAATGTCACTGTAGGGTGAATCTGGTTTTTCGCTTCAATTTAATTATTAACTTCACAGTATTTTAATTTTATATTGAATAGATGCAGGGAATGAATAGGTAAAATCCACATAGCATACTCATTGAAGGGCAAAGTGGTATTTTTGTAGCTCTATTTCTGCAACCAACTTTTCATCAAAACTAACTCAGAAAAATATTTAGTTCTATGATTTGTAGTTCTATTTTCAGCTTTGGTTTGGTACACATTTGTGGTGGTAACAGTTTGTAAAAGAAAGGAAAAGAGAAAGAAGTGAACATAAGAAAGCTTTCATTTTACACTTTTGAATCCATGAATGAAAATGACACGTATTTCTTCTGTAAAATCATGTGTTTGCATGATTTGTGTAGTTTTTGTACTTTCCAAATTTCACAATAGAATAATCCTGTCAAAGGCATTTACAAATAGACTATGTTAGAAAAACAACTTACAAAATTTTGCATATCACCAAAATTTGTACATATATGTTTTGAGAGGGACATGCACGAATTTATGCACATTTTTTATATTAGGACTGAATATGTTTTATATGTTCAGGATGAACAGCAGTAAAAAGAAAGCTGAATTAATAGATTTGTCTTTTTCTAGCTGTCAGTCAACAATAGCCCAACTATCCTAGGCCCTACCTTCACTGCAGTGAAACTGCATTCTATGGTCAGTGTAGACTCATATAATGCAGTGCAAAGTATTTAAACTGCATAGAGTTGCCCCTGTAATTTACACAAGGATGATTCTTATAGTGAATTGGTGAGTCTGTATCAGACGGTTTTCTGAGCCTCACTCTCTTTAAATGGGAAATATCTGTCTTTATGTTGTTGTTGTTCATTCGTTCAGTCGTCTCCGACTCTTCGTGACCTCATGGACCAGCCCACGCCAGAGCTCCCTGTCGGCCGTTACCACCCCCAGCTCCCTCAAGGTCAGTCCAGTCACTTCAAGGATGCCATCCATCCATCTTGTCCTTGGTCGGCCCCTCTTCCTTTTGCCTTCCACTTTCCCCAGCATAATTGTCTTCTCTAGGCTTTCCTGTCTCCTCATGATGTGGCCAAAGTACTTCAACTTTATCTCTAGTATCTTTCCCTCCAGTGAGCAGTCAGGCTTTATTTCCTGGAGGATGGACTGGTTGGATCTTCTCGCAGTCCAAGGCACTCTCAGCACTTTCCTCCAACACCACAGCTCAAAAGCATCGATCTTCCTTCGCTCAGCCTTCCCTAAGGTCCAGCTCTCACATCCGTAGGTGACTACAGGGAATACCATGGCTTTGACTAGGCGGATCTTTGTTGCCAATCTGATGTCTCTACTCTTTACTATTTTATCGAGATTGGACATTGCTCTCCTCCCAAGAAGTAAGCGTCTTCTGATTTCCTGGCCACAGTCTGCATCTGCAGTAATCTTTGCGCCTAGAAATACAAAGTCTGTCACGGCCTCCACGGTTTCTCCCTCTATTTTCCAGTTGTCAATCATTCTTGTTGCCATAATCTTGGTTTTTTTGACGTTTAGCTGCAACCCGGCTTTTGCGCTTTCTTCTTTCACCTTGATTAGAAGGCTCCTCAGCTCCTCCTCGCTTTCGGCCATCAGAGTGGTGTCATCTGCATATCTGAGGTTGTTAATGTTTCTTCCAGCAATTTTCACCCCAGCTTTGCATTCATCCAGTCCCACACATCGCATGATGTGTTCTGCATACAAGTTAAAAAGGTTGGGTGAGAGGATGCAGCCTTGCCGTACGCCTTTCCCAATCTTGAACCAGTCTGTTGTTCCGTGGTCAGTTCTTACTGTTGCTACTTGGTCCTTGTACAGATTCCTCAGGAGAGAGACAAGGTGGCTTGGTATGCCCATCCCACTAAGAACTTGCCACAATTTATTATGATCCACACAGTCAAAGGCTTTAGAATAGTCAATGAAGCAGAAGTAGATGTTTTTCTGAAACTCCCTGCCTTTCTCCATTATCCAGCGGATATTGGCAATTTGGTCTCTCGTTCCTCTGCCTTTTCTAAACCCAGCTTGAACATCTGGCAACTCTCGCTCCATGTATTGCTGGAGTCTTCCTTGCAGGATCTTGAGCATTACCTTACTGGCATGAGAAATAAGGGCCACTGTACGGAAGTTTGAGCAGTCTTTTGCATTTCCCTTTTTTGGTATGGGGATATAAGTTGATTTTTTCCAGTCTGATGGCCATTCTTGTGTTTTCCATATTTGCTGGCAAATGGCATGCATCACCTTGACAGCATCATCTTTTAAGATTTTAAACAGTTCAGCTGGGATCCCGTCGTCTCCTGCTGCCTTGTTGTTAGCAATGCTTCTTAAGGCCCATTCAACCTCACTCCTCAGGATGTCTGGTTCTAACTCATTCACCACACCGTCAAAACTATCCTCAATATTATTATCCTTCCTATACAGATCTTCTGTATAGTCTCGCCACCTTCTCTTGATCTCTTCAGCTTCTGTTAGGTCCCTGCCATCTTTGTTTCTTATCATACCAATTTTTGCCTGAAATTTACCTCCAATGTTTCTAATTTTCTGGAAGAGGTCTCTTGTCCTTCCTATTCTGTTGTCTTCTTCCACTTCCATGCATTGCTTATTTTAAAATAGTTCCTTATCTCTTCTGGCTAACCTCTGGAATTGCGCATTTAACTGGGCATATCTCCCCTTATCCCTGTTTCCTTTTGCTTTCCTCCTTTCTTGGGCTACTTCCAGTGTCTCAGCAGACAACCATTTTGCCTTCTTGGTTTTCTTTTTCTTTGGGACGTACTTTGTTGCTGCCTCCTGAACAATGTCTCGGACTTCTGTCCATAATTCTTCTGGGACTCTGTTTACTAAATCTAGTCCTTCAAATCTGTTCTTCACTTCCACTGTATATTCGCTAGGAATGTTAGTGAGATCATATCTAACTGGTCTGTGTATTTTCCCTGATCTCTTTAGTTTTATTCTAAATTGGGCAATAAGAAGTTCGTGATCTGAGCTACAGTCAGCCCCAGGTCTTGTTTTCACCGACTGGATGGATGTCCGCCACCTTTGGCTGCAAAGGATGTAGTCAATCTGATTTCGGTGTTGACCGTCTGGAGAGGTCCATGTGTAAAGCCGTCTTTTAGGTTGTTGGAAGAGAGTATTCGTTATACACAGCAAGTTTTCCTGGCAAAATTCTATCAGCCTGCGTCCCGCTTCATTTTGTTCTCCCAGACCATGCTTGCCTGTGATCCCAGTTGTCATTTGACTTCCCACCTTGGCATTCCAGTCTCCTGTAATGAAAATAATGTCTCTTCTTGGTGTATTATCCAGTAGTTCCTGCAGATCCTCATAGAACTGATCTACTTCTGCTTCTTCAGCAGCTGTGGTTGGGGCATATATTTGGATCACTGTAATGTTGAAAGGCTTTCCTTGCACTCGAATTGAGATCATTCTGTCATTTTTTGGGTTGTATCCAAGCACCGCTTTAGCGAATTTCTTATTAATTATGAAGGCTACTCCATTTCTTCGATGTTCCTCTTGTCCGCAGTAGTAGATCTGGTGGTCATCTGATGTGAAGTGGCCCATTCCAGTCCATTTCAGTTCGCTGACCCCCAGAATGTCTATCTTTAGTCTTCACATCTCACCAATAACAACATCCAATTTGCCCTGGCTCATAGATCTTACATTCCAGGTTCCTATGGTGTGTTGATCTTTAGAGCATCGGATTCGTCGTTCACCTCCAGTACCGTCGGCCGCTAGCCTTCCTTTCGGCTTTGAGCTAGCTGCGTCATCACATCTGGGGCTAGTTGAACTTATCCTCTGCTCCTCCCCAGTAGCATTTTGGCCATCTTCCGACCTGGGAGTCCCATCTTCCAATGGCATACCGACATATCTCTGGTTGTACTGGTCCATTTAGTTTTCTTGGCAAGGATACTGGAGTGGTTTGCCATTGCCTTCCCCAGGGATCACGCTTGGTCTGACCTCTCTGCCACAACCGTCCCGTCTTGGGTGTCCCTTCACGGTTTCGCTCATGACATCATTGAGGTGCTCAAGCTCCAGCGCCCCGACAAGGCGGTGATCCTTTGCTGGAGATCTGTCTTTATACATCACACAAAATCAAAGCATATTTACTGACATCAGAGAAGCCAGCAACCAGCTTAGTTGCAGAAATAACAAAACATTCCCACACATATCATTTACACATATGAGGTTCTTTTTTTTTCTTTTTCTTTTCCTAAAAGTCCCCTTTAGGTTTTTTTTATCTTTTCTTTAGCTATTTTTATCTCCCAGGTTTATTTTTCCTTCTCTTCCCTTTAAATGTCTATTAAACTTCCTTTTTGGAAGCCCATTATTCAACAAATATCTGAGTTTTTGCTTTAGCTGTCACCTACTGTAACTAATTGGTTGTTGAAAATGGATCATGCCTTACAACATGAGGTTTCTGGACCAACTACAGTCACCATCACATTATCCATAATTTGCTACTTTTGTAGGGAAGCTTCATCTCTTTAAAAATTGACGCTATTTTCATGTGCACAAAAATTGGGGATATTTGATGTAAAAAGTACTGATTCCTGAGCAAAAATATGTGTTTGCATAGAAAAATTCATATGTTTCTTTAGCAATAGAATCCCATGAGTTACACAATTAACATAGCTTTTTATGCACCGTCATTGTGTTTCCTTGCATGGCATGGATGGCTCGTGTGATCTCTTCCAGCTCTATGATTCTGTGTGTTTTATGGTGTGCCAAAGCAGTTATTTAAACAAAATTTATGTTGTCTGCTTTAAAATGGGTAGTTACTCTGCTCAGAAAAAAACTGAATATTTTTAAACATATAAGGATTTCCTTCCAATAAAGTCACAAAGTTTTGAAAATCCTGCATTAGGTCTCTTTCCCTCAATAGAAAGTTTTGAATTTCCAGGCACTTCTTGGAGAGAATGTGACTATGAATTAGTATTCTTCACCTTCCTAGTTTCCTCTATTACATTATTTGAAATACAGAATTGGTTGTCAGGGAATTCAACCTCTAGTGGGTTCAAAAACGATCAGTGCAGCTCTCTGGCATCTGGAAGCTGCCAGACAAGGCCTCCATAATATTTCCAAAGAGAACCTATGTGCTACCTAATACATTCTTCCGCCCATGAAATATGTGCAAACAAATATTTTATGGTTTTGACATTTAAAATGATCTGGTTTATAAGGCTACATCCATTTGCTTTCCCCGGCCGGAGTAGATCAACTGAATCAATGTGAGGCACATAGATGTTTACTTACCATCCTGCAATTGAGTCAATATCCCCACTCTAACTGAGGCTAGTGACTGGGGTTAGGCAATATTAAATAACGTTTCTGTGTTCTCCATGGCCAGAATGCACTCCATCTCAGTCAATGAATAATTTAATAAAGAAACTTTAGTAAAAAAAAAAAAGGGGGGGGGGAGATTTATCAATCTGAATTGAAAATAGAGTGAGGATTTGCCACATTATTTGCTCTCCTGCTTTTAGGAGAGGTTGGATTAAACAACATTGCTTAGCTACAATATTGTAACATCTTTGTACCATGTTTTTTGCTAAGCGAAATCAATGAATAATTCTTGGCAGCAGCTTTTGACATGCACATTCATTGGGGAGATATCTGCTCTAGTAGAAACATACCACCTGTACAGGATTTTTTTCCACTGGCTGGGACTAAAAGGGAGCTTGGAAAACCTAACTGGGCCATCCTAACCCCCTCCTACCATCAATACAAGGAGTTTACAGTTATCTTGCATGTTTTCCAACAGAATCACTGCTCCGGTAGAAAAGCCCACATAGATCTGTGCATGTGTTCACATACATCTAGACACACATGTACACATTATTTTCAAATAGGATATGGCAAGGAATTGTAACATTATGTGCAGCCCATGAAGTCGTAAATCAAAGCTACACTTTGGATTGAATACATATTCATTTAGGACATTTGCATTTAAAAAACTAACCTGAAAATATGCAAAGCACATCAACACACTATTGTACTCAATTTATGCATTCTTAATGTTCGACTAAAATATTTTACACTTTGTAGGGCTTCTATATATCAGATATGGAGAAACAGATAATTTAAATAAATAGTATTGGAATAGTGATGGAATGATGCACTCCCCCCCCCCTCCCCCAAGGACCTGCATGTTTCACCAATATTCTTTTTCCAATAAAAGAAGATCAGGGTCTTAGCAGGGGTAAGACACCTACCCTCAATATCATGTGTTCTCATCTGGATCAGACTGAGGTTGTAGAAAAAGGAAGAAGAAAAGCATGGCTGCTAGCTGCATTTTTTTTACATAGTCTTCTAAATTAAAAAAATGAGGTAGCCCTCATCAGAGCTGAAGTCAGCAAACTGATGTACAATTTTGAGAATGTTGTTGTTTTATGTATTTCATGATAATAAACTCCCAAATCCAGTCTTACTTAGAGTGAGTCCAGTCAAATGAGGATACACTGAGATCAAGTGGGCCTACTGTAGTTATGATTATGAGAAATAAGTCTCTCAGTCATAACTAACTGCCTACTATATGTCTCATTGGATTCAATAAGACTACTTTAAAAATCTGGAAACTTGGATCAAGTCTGGTATTCTGATAGTCCAATGCTTTAGAGTTAGAAAAAAAAAAAGCAAGAGTGAAGAAATGGCATATCTGACTCACAAAGCAATACTCAGGAAGATGCAATGACTTTGTGCTAATATTCATATTAATTATTTCAAAGAGGCCATGTTCAGGCCTGGCAAGATCTGAGTTCCAGAGAATCATCCTTCAACAGCTTAGTTATGGATGATTTCAACGTAAATCTATTCATTCCTAAATAAGGAACTGTCCCATCACTACCTTTGGGTTCTCTTCATTGTTTGGTTTCTGTTCAGTTTCTGTTCTCCCTTTAGACACTGTCCTGCCAAATTAATGAACTGTTTAATTAAGACTTCCACTGCTATTAAGCTTCAGTCTTGCTGTATATAGCATGGAGAAAGCTGAATAGTATAAATTTGCATGCTAGATGCCTATGCATTTCCCTTAAGCATCATTTTTCAATACAATGTCCATACAATATCCAATTCTCAGATTGGACAGTGATCCTAGAGGCCAGGGTTCATATCCTTGGTTGGCCATGGAAACTCATCTTGGGCAAGTCACATTCTCTCAGTCTCAAAGGGAAGCAAAGACAAACCTGCTCTGAAAAATCATGCAGGAAACTCGCCATAATATATATATATATATATATATATATATATATATATATATATGGTAACTCAGAGTTAAACCATCTTTGGGTTATTGTAAGTCAGAAATGAATTGAAGGCACATAACAACAGCACACTGGAAAACACATCAAGCATAATGAATCCTAATGAACATAATTTAAGCAGGCTTTCATTTCAGGGCCCTTCCACACAGCCATATAACCCAGAATATCAAGGCAGAAAATCCCACAATATATGCTTTGAACTGGTTTACCTGAGTCCACACTGCCATATATTCCAGTTCAAAGCAAATAATGTGGAATTTTATTCAGCTGTGTGGAAGAAGACTCAGATGAACAGAGAATCTACTCAAGATGGCAGACCAAACTGCTATCCAAGAAACAGAATTCTAACTCTCAAATAGTTTCAGAACCTTGGATAGTTTAGATTAAAACTCAGTTCACAATCTAACCCTCAAATAGGTTCAGCATCTTGGATAATTTAGGTTAAAACTCAATTCACCATCTCACTGGTGTTTGGTATATCTACACTGCAGAATTAAAGCAGTTTGACACCACTTTAACTGCCATGGCTCAGTGCTATGGAATCATAAGATTTGTAGTTTTACAAGGCCTCTAGCCATCTCTGCTAGTGAATTCTGATGCCTCATCATATTAATCTGTTAAGGTCATTTTGGATTTTTCTCATGTCCTCTGGGGTATTAGCTCTTTCAATTTGATGTCACCTGCAAATTTATTTATTTATTATTTCTTGCATTTCTATCCCGTCCTTCTCAACCCCCAAAGGGGGACTCAAGACAGCTTACAATGGGCCCCATTCCAAAGCCATTACATAACAAATCATACAAAATTGAAACCACAATTAGACATAAAAGCATAATTAACAATACATAAGCCATCGTTAAAACAGTTAAAGAGTCTCATCAGCCATATTGTCATTCTAGTCACATTCCCTTAAAGTGTTGTTTGCATGTATTGTCCAAAAGCCTGGTTCCAAAACCATTTCTTTAGTTTCTTTCGAAAAACTGGGAGGGAGATGGCTAATGTTACCTCAGGTAGGAGTGTGTTCCATAGGCGGGGGGCCACCACCGAGAAGGCCCCATCTCTCGTCCCCGCCAGGCACATTTGTGCTGTTGACAGGAGCGAGAGCAGGGCTTCCCCAGATGATGTTAGGTTTCGAGGTGGGACATAGGGGTGGATGCATTTGGATAAGTAAGCTGTGCCAGAACCGTATAGAGCTTTATAAGTAAAAACCACCACTTTGAATTGGGCTCAGAGGTGGACCGGCAGCCAGTGGAGCTGGCACAACAGGGGGGTGGTATGCTCCCTGTATGTCGCCCCAGTTAGTAGCCTAGCTGACACACTGACACACTATGCTTCCGCCACCACACGCCCTCTAGCCACCTCTTCTTTTGCTTCATCGCTACCAGCTCCTCAGTGAACCAAGGAGCTGGTTTAGCTCAGTTACTCGAGAGGGGGCATTATGGAGCGATCGTGTCTATAGTCCTGGTCATCTTCCTATCCCAGAGAGAGACCAGAGCCTCAACAGGGTCACTTACTGAGGAAGCGGTAAAATCCCCAAGAGCCGTCAGAAAACCATTTGGATCCATAAGTTTTCTGGGGCAGACCATTTTAATGGGTCCCCCACCCCTGGGAGGTAGGAAGATGCAATAAGTCTAAACCTGATCAGGTGGTGGTCATTCCATGGCAATGGAGCAATGGTTAGCTCCTCCACCTTGCCACCTTCTTCCCATCCCTGACAGAAAACCAGACCCAGTGTGTGTCCAGCACTGTGGGTGGGACCTGATACTAATTGGGACAGGCCCATGGTTGCCATGGTGGCCATGAAGTCCTGAGCTGTTCCTGACAGAGTGGTCTCAGCATGAACATTGAAGTCCCCCAGCACAATGAGCCATTGAGACTCCAACGCCAGGCCTGAGACCACTCAGGTACACTAACAGAATCCCTATCCTGTCCCGGTCACCGACCTTCAGGCCGACACACTCAAACGTGACTGCGGGATGGGGCACCTGGTCAGGGGGATGGAATCCTTATAAACAATTGCGACTCCCCCTCCCCGCCCTCCAGATCTTGCCTGGTGCTGCATGGAGTAACCTGGTGGACAAAGCTGGGAGAGATTAACCCCCCAGCCTCATCCAACCAGGTCTCTGTTATACAAGCCAGGTCAGCCTGTTCTTCGAGGATTAGGTCCTGGATAATTGATGTTTTTCCATTAACTGACCTGGCATTGAGCAGCACCACTCTCAACCTGGAGGGACCGCCATCTTGGGTACTCAGCTTAACTTTGTTGGGAGCCCGGTTTAAATTTGTAAGAGTTCTTTCACAATTTTTTGGTCGAATTGATAATTTAGAATTGTCACATTAAGGCCGAATTGGTAATTTGGATCTATCGCTAATATTAGGCCACATTGATAAATTGGGTCTCCCTTTCCTGCATCTTCCCCTACCAGTCACCACCTCACCACCACCTCAAAATTTGATAAGCATGCCCTGATTCTGAAATCCAAGTCCCTGATAAAGAGGTTGAATAGCACTGGGTCTAAGACAAACCCTGTGGCACCCCACTGGTCACTGCTCTCTAGGACTGTGGTTCTCAACCTTTGGGTCCCCAAATATTTTGACCTTCAATTCTCACAAACCTAAGTGCTGGTAAACTGGCTGGGATTTTTGGGAGTTGCATGCCAAAACACCTGGGGACCCACAGGTTGAGAACCACTGCTCTAGGATGAGGAAGCATCATTGGTAAGTATCTTTTGGGTCTGATCGGCTCCCAATCCATCTTAGAGTAGCATTGTCTAGCTCACATATTACTAGCTTCTTTGTGGAAACATCATGGAGCACCTTGTCAAAGGTTTTACTGAAACTGAGGTTTACTACATCCACAGATTCCTTTTATCTACCAAGCTTGTAACTCTATAAAAAAGAGATAAGTTTAGTCTGGCATGACTTCATTTTGAGAAATCCATATTGACTTTTAGTCAGCATGGCATTCCTTTCTAAATGTTTACAGATTGTTTGTGTAATGAGCTGTTGAATATTTCCAAATATCAATAACTGGAAAGTAATTGCTGTGCCCCCCCCCCTTTTTTTTGGAAGATGGGGGCAACAGTTATCTTCCTCTAGTTGGTTGGAAATTATCCTGTTCTCCAAAATTTTTCAAAGAGTTTGCATTGTTTGTGTGTGTGTTTATTAACAAGACTATGAAGGACAGATAAGCATACATACTACTTAAGAACTCTTTTGGGTATCACTGTCTTTATTGTGATATTGACAACTTTCATGAAAAGGAACCACATATTTGAGAATTATATGCTTCATCTTTTGAATATTGGTAAACACTGCATGATTCAAAGAGAGTATATTGGCAGTATGAAGGGCAATATCTGAGCTTGAATATGACTAGGGATCTTAGAAGAACCTTACTTTATGTTTCACATTGTTATCAGCCGCTTTAGGTATCTGCAAACACAAGCTTTTTCATGACTTAAATTCTGAACGGCAATAATATTTGCTTTGAACTCATTCCATGTATGAAAAAGCACTGATAATGTCAAGATAACTGTAACCTGAATGCTTCCATAAAATTCCATAGCAAATGTAAGCAAATTTAATGCTGAGAAAGATAAAGTGTGTGTCTCTTTTGTTTCCAAGTGTGTAGCTCTACAATCTACCTATACAAGGCTTACCTTTCTATTACTTCGCAATGGGTGGCTATAATATCTGGAATATGTATTTCTATATTCTAGGGATGCTCTCATTTTTTTCATGACTCCCATCACTTCATATCATGGTTTTCTTTCCTTCAATAACTAATACTTCTGGTATAGTTAGTCTTAAAGACTCCTGTATTTCCTTGCACCTCCAAAATAAAATGAGGATAATAGCCTTATTATTTATTTATTTATTTATTTATTTGCTTTATTTCTATACCGCATTTTCAGCCCAAACAGCCTTGAGCTGCTCTACAAGGTGAGTCTCTTACAAACAGCCCCACTTTTGCAAAGTAATGTGTCTCCTTTGAAGAGAAAAACCAGGGTATAAATGAACATAAACATAATAATAATGATGCATTTTATATGTGTAAATTAACTGAATAATTCTTAAATGCTTTTCATTTTTAAAAGCGAGAAAGGAAGTTTAAAATATTATTTGAAATAGAATTATAATAAATTTCCTAATTCTCAAATTTAATTTGTTTTTCATGGGGCAACAATTGCTTCTATCTGGAAAGAGTTAAAAGTCTAGCCTTAAAATGAAATAAAGCAGAATACCTTTCCACACAGAATATGAAGCTTGTGATGTCACACAGAATGTGAATCTGAGGGGAATCTGCCATGTATACAGTACACCAAATTATGCACAAAAACAATTCAGAAAATAAACACAGGAAGAATATTATCTTCAATGGCACATTTCACTATTAATCGTGGCTTGATTTTTCAGTTGATTTAAAGGCAAACTTTCTGCAAGAAACTGGTTTACAATAGATTTTCCACTTTCATGAGGGTTAGTTGTGCAAAATAGTGAAATATGCCCAGTGAATAAATGATGGATTAAAAAACTGCTATTTTTTAAAACTGAGAGTACATAATAGTGTGAGGAAGTCAAAGGTCTGAAAACAGTATATCCCCTTAATTCTAAAGAAAGAGAAACCAGCCATGTTCAAATCTTGTTTATGAATGCCAATTGGGTGATTGGGAGAGTTTGTGTGAAAGGTGGAGCTGCGTGATGATGAAAGGTAAAGACACTAATCAGAGAAGGGAAACCAGGGTCCATTGGATCTTTCTGTGATGTGACAACAATAAAAGACTATTGTGAGTACTTTAATGACATGCTGGCTTCTGCATGAAGACTTTAATCTTGTGTTTATCTTACTCATGGCAGAGGAAAAGCTTTTAAATGATACATTCTGAAGCTTATACTGCCGAAGGAAGAGGAAAATTCTACATAAATAGAATCTTGTAGCTATTTATCTATATTAGCTTACCATATCCTTTTGACATCAGAATGCCCAGGAACTTGTGTATGCTCCCTTCCATTAAAAAGGGTGAGACCTTGTTTATAGCAGATTCTTAATCTTTCTGGGTATTAGAACCCTATAAAAAGTAGATGAAATGATGGAACCATTCTCTGAGAGAAATGTAAAGGAACATTGTTTCCATTGAAAGAGGCTGGAACTTGAAAGAAGAAAGGGAATCACATATTTTTGCATCTGGTTCATGAACCCATGAATCTTCCATGACATAGGATTTTCATTTTGACTGTTCCCAAATCTGAGTTGATTGGAACCTGGGTGGATCAAGCCCTTGGGTTTGTGGTTGCACATTTTGCCTCAAGTTCAGCTTCTATTAGTTCTAAAAACTTGTTTTTTCAAAGCAAAAACAGAAAAGTGGTAAATTGTGATTTGTCCTAATGTTAAAATGCCCACAGCTGTTATGAATATATATATATATATATATATATATATATATATATATATATATGCATTTATTCATATATTATTGTTATTTAATGCTAGATAATAAGTTATGAATAATTATATAATATGTACAACTGCTGAAAGGATGATTGGAAGTAATCACTTTCTCTCTTTTTCTTTTCTTTTTTATTTTTCTATTCCTTTTTCTGTTTCTTTTATTTTTCTATGGTTCTGTGTACAATGCCAGATAATACAGTACTACAACATGATACTAGAAGTCTGTTCTTCTTCAGCAATTTTTCAACATTAATCTAATTCAAATGCAGATAAAAATGTCCAGCTAGACAGTGGACAAGGAAGAGAAGGGAGTTAGATGGGTACAAAATAGACTTTCTTAGAGACTTTCATAAATAGGGTATGCTTATATTACATAGCAGGAAGAATCCTCTAAGTTCAAATATCAAGCATCTGTGCCTAAAAAGATGTTGATACTTATTAAATCCCACTTTTTCTCTCACCATGAGTATGTTAAAATCAAAATATGTGAGACTTAATGTAAATGAGACTGGCTCATTTAATTATGATTATATCTATCAATGACTTCAAAGCACTCATCACTATGGCAACCAGGTACTAACTAGAATATTGTAGGTAAAAGCTTTAATTTGAATCAGTAAGGAATGGTTTGGAAAGATGAGCATTTATCTTCATATACGACTTCATCAGGAATTCACCTTTTACAAAAATTATTTGGCTTTTCTTCTTTAGGATGCATGCATAAATAAAACTCATTTGAATATACATGGACTTGTTTTTCTCCTTCTAGTTTCCATTATTTCTTCTATTACTTCTTTTACAGTTAATGGAAGAAAAGTCATGGGATAAGTTGCAGGAATTCACCTCACTTCGTAAGGCTTGTCAACACTGACCCCAAACCTCAGTTGGGACCAAAAAATCATCCTGGATGTCCAAACAATATTCAGGGACTTCCAGTCTGTAACATAGGGCAAAATGGGTTAAACAAGGTTGGGTGATTGGTCCAGAGTTTTAGTGATACTCTTGAGCTGCCCCACCAACTCTAATCCAGACTGATTTGCTGCCCACAACCCATTTCTGTCATTTCCTTTTCCCTGCAATCAATGGCACAGGAAAAATGGGAAGAAATTGGGCCATGTTGTCCTTCTTGTCACTACAGCAGAGAGCCACAGAGCTCTGGAGATCTCCTGGCCATCGCTGGATATTTTGGAGGAAAAAAGTGACAGAGAAAGTAATGCATATATTTTAAAAAATCTTTGATTAAAATGCATGCACCCAAAAACTGCACACAAAGTATAAAGTAGAGGTTTCCCCTGACATTAAGTCTAGTCATGTCCAACTCTGGGGGTGGTGCTCATCTCCATTTCTGAGCTGAAGAGCAAGCATTGTCCATAGACACCTCCAATGTCATGTGGCTGGCATGATTGCATAGAGCACCGTTACCTTCCCACAGAAGTGGTACCTGTTGATCTACTCACATTTGTATGTTTTCAAACTGCTAGGTTGTCAGAAGCTGGGGCTAACAGCAGAAGCTGGGCTAATCTGCTCCCTGGATTCGAACTGCCAACCTTTTAGTCAACAAGCTCAACAGCTAAGTGGTTTATCACGCTGTGCCACCAGGGGGCCCGCACAAAGTGCATACATTAGAAAATTCAACAGAAAATGTGCACATGTTGAAAAATGCACATCAAAGGATGCATGCATTTCCATCAGGACAGTGGGTAACCTCTCACTTTGCAATCGAAAAAGAATGCCAATAGGAAATGGAGACTCAGTATAAGACTGACAGAGTTTCACATCTTTAATTGTCTTGAATGTTTTAAAAGGTGGCATCTAAATTATTAACTGCTAGTGCAATACAGCCAGCTGTGCATGTGATACACAATGATTATAACTAAGCATTAAACTTGACATTAGGGGAAATATTTATTTCTTAAGACCAACACATTTTCTCTTTCATAATGGATTTCCTCAGGGGTACATATATCAGCAGACTAGCAAATTAAGCCAACGTTTACCTTCCAGAGAGCTTTCAGAAGAAAGCCTAGGTCAGACATGATATTTCATTCTGCTCTTCTCTTTGACCTTTGGAATTGGCTGCTCTTCTTCTATTTACTACACTCATCCTACTTTCAAAATACTGACATGAATCATGCATTCACAATAAGCATGAATATTTATTAGGAATGCATGATCCATTAAAAAAATTGTTCTAGACCGTGCTCAAAAGTAGTGGGCGCTGGTGCTTCATTTCTAAAGTTCCTTCCGAATTTTGGAGGTAAAAATTTCAGAACTCTAACAAAATTTATGAATCTTTGTAAGTACTTCATTAATGGTGGTCACAATTGTGCAATAGAGAAAACATCACTGGCAGCAGTAAACTTCAGGGGCTCCTCTGTCTCTCATTTTTTAGGTAGCTTGATGAAACTTGCTACAGCAGTAGAACACATTTAGAACTGGGTTGTTGTAGACTTTTTTGGCAGGCATCCTCAGAAGTTGTGAGGTCACAACCTGCCATAGATGCAAGTGAAACATCAGGAGAGAATGCTTCTAGAGCATGGCCATACAGCCCAAAAAAACTACAACAACCCCCCAGTGGTTCTGGCCATGAAAGCCTTGGACAATACCTTTACCACTGTTAACACACCAAATTTCAGAACATTTGACTTATCCATGAATTTTTGGTGAATTTTCAAAGGTTTTATAAAAATCTGTTCCTGGTTTGGAAGTGTTATTTCCTGTTTCACTGTGTTGTCTTTACTTTGAAAGCAGTTGTTCTACTCCAGAAAGTTTGTTTGTGTGACAAACAGTGATAAATTGGTAGACACTTAGCAAAGCAAAATGTGCTGCCATATATAGGGCGATGTTCCTTGTGCAAAGACAGTCTTTGCAGTGTAATAAACTTTTGCCATGTTTTTATGACAGAACCAATTAGGAAATGACATCTATAACCCAGGAACAGAAATCATAGTACAGACACCATCAAGGCACATCTAGACTGACCCCCTTCTTCTGGGCAGAAAGATACCATCCAAACTCTCCTGACATCCATTTGCTTCCTCTACTGAGATGGAGGGAACCCTCAAGACACATCCATATAGGTCATTACTTTTTTTACAATCCAGCAAATAGATTGCCTTGGAGCAAATCAATTATCCCCCCCCAAACAGCGACAACAGCAGTCGCCTTGAATGTCTGTCTCTATGACACAATTAACCACATAACTTCATTTTAGCACAGATTTATATTATTGCATATGGTACCTTTAGTTCACTTTGCAGATTCAATGATTTTATTTTATCATTACTGACTCTGAATGGCTGGCTGGCTACCCCCACAGTACCTTGCTGTGGGGCCAAAGTGCAATCGGGCCACATAAAGCAGTTTATCTTCTCTTGGCTTTGCAAAAGTTGCTTAATGCTTGTTTGCTTTAGACCTCTTTGCAAATTCAATCATTTTGTTTATTTTATTTATACAAACTCTAAATGGCAATTACTGCAGCTATTTATTTGCGTCCTCCAGCCATCATTTGTCTCCTGAGCAGCTTTGTATTCTGGGAAATGTAGTTTACGGCAGTGCCTTTGACAATCTTTATCATTGGGTGCCTTACCTTCCCAAACTACAGTTAAGATGGCTGTGATTAGCCATGCCCAGAGTGCCTCTCTTATGGCAGTGCCAGCAAAGATGGGGCCAAAGGAATGAGATTTTAAAAGAAATGTAAGTTAGGCTTAAATTTACTTAATGGTTAGTGAAAATTAAACTGATCTTGGGAGACATTTGAACGTTACAGAACATTTACGAAAAAATTGGTGATTCAAATTCTAATCACCCCCCCCCCCCCCCCCGCACCTTTCCTGCATGCCTTGGAACTCCCTTCGTATGCATAAATTTAACAAATCAGATCCAACTTCTGATTTTAATCCAATTTTTTTGCGCAAACCTAATATTTGTCATAGAAGTATCTGCAAGTCAATCTGTCTCACTTGAGGGCAGGTTTTGATGGCATAATTATCAATTTTGGTATGTTTTATGAATAAGAAGAAGGCTATTCCACATAGAGTCTAGATGCTCCTAGACACTGCAGTTGCCACCATTTTCTCATCCAAGGATTCTTTAAAAAGCCTTTTGCCACTCTGCTAAGGAAAGTATGTTATAGAGTCTTATCCAAAAAGGCACAATCCCCTTGTTGAAATCGAGTGGTGAAAGGTGAGAGATTAATTGGTCCCCAGAGAAATTAAGAAGCTCCACTCCCCTGTACTCTTTTAGCACTCCTTTGAGATTTAGCACCCAAAAGAAAATGCTGCCATTTTGCCATCCAGACATTAAAAAAAAAAGCCAGAAGTGGTTCCACAGTAAAGAGAGTAGAGGAGGTCTGTGCTTCTTTTACATTGCCCTGGGATAAACTTAACTCTCACATTTCACCACGCTATTTAGAGAAGGGGATGGGTCCATTTCTCGATAAGAGTTAAGTTATAGTAGTTACATTGACTCATGGATATGTCAATCCAGGTTGTTTGAGTTGATTTTTAAAAATTAAAATCTCTAAGCTTCTTCATTAATATATACAGTAATTTTCCAGCACTGTGGAAACAACAGGAAAAAATTACGGGGTTTGTATTATATAAAAGCGAAATTAACTCACACATTTTTTTAGTTGTGCTGATAAAATTTGGAAGCAAGGTAGATGATCCATGTTGGTAGTGAAGAGGGAATTTTCCAATATTAAGAGGCTCTCAAGTGAAAATAGTTTTGAATAAGGCATTGACTTGCTTGGGATTAGGATTAACTCATCCCGTTTATTTTATGTAAACTTTGAGTGATAAATATTAATTCTTATCTCAGGAGCTTTGGGGGATTTTCTTATCACTCTCTATAAACCATCCAGTACATTGTACAATGTGCATCATTATTTTCTTTTAAAAAATATTATTAGTGTACATTATGCTTCAGTGCACTTAATTAAGTGGAATGATTATATGTGATGGGTAGAAGAACAAGAGGTGAAAAGGGCAGCTTAACTTTATCATTTTGATGACAGGAACTATTTTTTAATTCAGTGGGAGACAATTGGCATTAGACCCTGATGTAAATCACTTCTCAGTCACCCTGGTGTTATGTGGAATCTACAAATGCCTCTCAGGGGAGAATTAGTTGAGCATTAAAGTTGTCTCTCAACCAGAGCATTTACTGAAATGTTTGATGAGACAGAAAATCAGAAGTAAAATAATAACCCATATTCTGAAAAGCAAAAAGATAATGATGAGAACAAATGTGCAACTACAATCTATTTGCTTTAGTTCAGAAAAAGAAAACTTTAGCTGGGTTCACAGATTTTCCTCAATCAAATGCTTCAGAGCTGATTTTGATGACATCATTATCCAATTTCAGCATCAAGGATGGGTTGACATCAGCACATGCATAATATATTGAAGAATCCAGTCATGATTGGGCCAATATTTATGTGCAAATCTCCTTCATGACTGCCACAGTGAACAGAAAAGACTATGGAAGGAACTTCATGAAGTTAAATTAAGAGACTTTGGATGTGACACTGGCTTCAATGCACTGCACAGGATTCAAAAAAGATATGTGATTTCTATTCCCATTTCAATACTTGACTATTATGTTGGGAATATTCATGTGTTTTTACCAACATAATAGCCAAGTATTGAAATTGGAATAGAAATCACATAGATGAATATTCCCAAAAAGTTCAACTTAAGACAAATCTGACAGATTTTGAGATAGATCAAAATAAAGATAAAATATACTTCTATTCAACTGCTGCAGCAAGAACTCTCCTAGCACAGAGATGGCATTCTAAAGAAATACCTCCAATCGATATATGGATTACCAAGCTAAGGGACTACATGGACATGGACTCCCTAACATTCTTGCTTCAGGATCAGACGGTGGGACACGAGACAGATTGGTCACTGCTGAAAGAATTCCTTCAGGAACAGAAGCTTAGCAAATTTGAATAAACAGAATAACAAAGATAAGAAGACTGATATTATTAAATTAGAGGAAAAGTAAAAAGACAGAAAAAAAAATAGGTGAAGCTGGAGAATTATTAAGAAAAAGAATAAGAAAAGAAGATGGGAAAACAAAAATAATCTCCCTGCAGAATGGACAGGCAGACAAAATCCTCCCCAACCCCCCAATATCCTACCTCCCCTTTTTTATTCTTTTTTCCTTTCCCCCCCCCTTCCCTTTTCCCCTACTCTTTTCTATCCCCAACCAATTCAATCCCAAATCTTTTTAAATATATATGGATACATTTTTTTCCTCTGTAATAAAGATGATTAAAAAATACTTTTTTTTTTAATAATTTTTATTAATTTTGCAATATAAAATGTACAAAACAAAGAGACATACATATGACATATGTGTTGGGGAGGGGGAAGACAGGGGAGTGACATTGGTTACAATACAAGGGTTTGATTAAAAAATACTTGACTATTATTTTGTAGATTGATTACACTGGCCAACACACATTTTGTTGCCTCAAATATTAGCCTTATTTCTGGATATATTTCATCTGCTGATTCCAAAAATGGCACTAGTTTTCCACTATCAGCTCTAATTTTTTAGATACAGAAAATATGCCCGTTGTCATCTCATCACTCATAGAAAATAATTATTATTATCCTATCTAAGAAACTAGAACTGATGTGGGCTATTCAGTGCAATTTTCTGAATCAGTGCCCCAAATAACTCCAGGAACAGGTTTAAAACCCAAGATATTGAGATTTTTTTCCCTCAAGCTATATATCAATGTTTGAGTCAAAATGTGGTGCTCCTTTTCTTCTCTCATTGTCTGATTTTGCTTTTGATAAGTGAAGACCTTCTGACCATTTTCCCATGAAATCCTTTGATAGCTCTAGAAAAACTGTCAGGATGAAATCTTTTGTTTTGCTCTCAGGCTATTAATGCTAATACGTTACACCACAGAAGCTGATCAAAAGGAGCAGCAGGTTTAGAGATTCCTTCAGGTGACACAACTAGGACATATGCATTTTTCATGAAGAAAACAGAATATATGTTCATCTTTTGTCTGAACCTCCAACACCTTCACCAAATCTTCCCATGATCAGGTTTGAAAAATATTTTTTTAACTTGCTGCAGTAATTCAAAAGTCACCTTTTGAAAATAAACCACATCCTTTTATTCCTGTGGACTAAAGTGTCTGTGATTTGTGGAATTGTACTCACTTCTTCGCCCATCGTAGTTCATAACTTAGAACACAGTTCTTATGAAATCTATTTTGAGTTTAAGAAGCTGCTATCTGCGAGACAAATATTGAGAAAAGATATTGAATTTTGCTTCTGCTGTAGATAGCAAAGCAAACTGGAAATATGCCAAGATGAAAAGGAAGAAAATCAAATGCTAATTATTTAAACCTAATGAGATGACTAGCCTTGTCTGTAGTGTGTGTTCCCTTACAATAGTACTACTTTGGACACTGTGGAGCTAAAGATATGTCCTGAACTCTATTTTGATGGGAAAGTGTATCTCTAAATTTTAATGCTTCTACTATGTAGAGAGACAGTTGTTAATTAATTACTTCTAGGTTAATGTTTTACTTTCTTCTTCTTTTGAAGCAAAGAGGTTTTACTGCTCAATCATTCATTTTTATCTGTGTCAGAACACATGAAGCACCTTTTTCTTGTACTGCCATATGAACAATACATTAATTTACAAACCCCAAATATCTGCTGCATTGCTAGAATTACTGACATTTATAGTTCTACTGACAAGGTTAAGCTGTCATTTGAACTACTAAAAAATAGAGCAAGTGGGATATTTTTTCATACCAGGAAGGAATTTCAAATGAGAATTACCACATTCTTGGGCCAAGAGAGATTAAAAATGAAGAGATGAAAATAGCAGGACTTAAACACACACACCATTGCACTGCAGGTTACAAATCAACTTTCTTTGGTTTACGCAGTTCTCTGCACAACGTAGACATTTAGGTTTGTTCTTCTTTACTTGTTTCTTTCTTTAATCCTTACCCCACCTTTCATCCAACATAAGAAAAGCACATTTACACCACCATAAAGGAGTGGAAGTGTGGTAGATGGATTTGCTAGCATTCTGGGATACCAATGAAACATTGCCATGTCTCATTGGGGTGAGGGAGCATGGCCACAGGAGGTGATATAAGGCAGCCAAACACCCCCATCTCTCTCTTTGAAATTTGTTGGATCTGGCAGTAACATTAGTTGCTACCTCAGGTTAAAGGGTTTTTAATATAGTTGGATTGGGATTGACCTATTTAAATGTATATTACTTTGTTATCATGTGGGATTTACTTAAGCTGTTTTATTGCCTTTACTTTTATTATTTCATTTAGATTTGGGGGTTTATTTTATTTTTATTGGTTATCTTTGGGGGTGGGTCTTAAAAGTTGGGTAGGGAGAATCACTGGGTATGTTCTCCTCATTTTAGGAGTTGGGCACCTTTTTATCCATTCTCCTTAGTTCAGTTGGTCCTATTTATATATCAATTGCTCTTCTTGTCTTTACCTTCTTGCTTTGCCTTCATTCTATCCCCTCCTTTTTACCTCACTCAAGCCCTTCTTTATTTTCCTTTGCTGTGTGCTGCAAGGGGTTCTGTGTTAGCATGTGGCTTACATCATTGGCTGAGTTGCCAGACTGGGACTCCTTCCAGGCGCAGTGGACGCACGGCACATTATTTGCTGTTGATGAGGACCCGCTATATGCAGTGAGCACTTGGCCTCCAATAGAGCACTCAGACACATGGCTTGCCTCTTAGTAAGCTGTTGTTTTGGGGCTAGATTTAGTGGCTGGGGTGTGTACCTTGGATGGGGCTTGACAGGGAGAGGCTTCTGTCATATTTCCCTTTTCCCGGCAGCATGCTACAAGTGATTCCTTGCCTGCATGTTGCCTTCTTGGGCTGAGCTGCTGTTGTGGTGGACATCCTTTTTGGGAAAGGTTAGGGGCGGTTGTGGTTCACTCATTTTGTGATGAGACCTTCTTGGTGGGTGCCAGAAGGCTCAGTTTAGTTCTTAGTGAGTTGTTTTGCTTTAGCTGGGGCAATCTTCTGCCCATTTTGCTGGACTGTTGGGCAGCCATTTTATTTCCCTCTTTTTACATTTGAGTGGGAAGCCAGTAATTTCAGGGTGTTGGGCCAACATTTTGTTTTTGATTGTCTGTGGCCAATTGGCCACCATTTTGTTTTGGTGGGAAGGCATCATTTGTTTTCCTTTGGGGTGGTTATTGTCTACCATTTTGTTTTGGCTGGGAACCTGCAATAGGCTGCCAATTTGTTTTTACTGCTCTACACACACATCCCCCATTGTTCTGCAGGTTACAAATCAACTTTCTTGGTTTTGCCAGTTCTCTGCATGATGTAGACATTTAGGCTTGTTCTTGTTTATTTGTTTATTTATTTAATCTATACTTCAGCTTTCATCAAAAAAGAGATAAAGAAATTAGAGGTTTTTTTTTCCAGTATGTGAACAATAGCTCTTACTAGCTCTAACAACTTTCACCCTAAAAATAGAAGTTATTTAATATATTACATTTTATAAATCTAATTGAGTTTTCCATGAATATCTGGCTATCTCGCACTGCAGACAAAACTAAATGACAACTGCTGAGAGTTGTATTTGCAGAAAATTTCTTTGCACTGTGATTTTTTATGGAAAGATTGAAAATTCAGCTTGACATAATTTTTAAGCTTAAAGAGCATGTGAAGCTTTCATATAATAGTATCAAAAATGCAGATTTAGCTGCTGTCATCCACCTGGGTTTTAAATTGAGTGCTTTCATATATTTTAAGTGAACACACCATCTCTAAATAGCAAAGCATTTCAAAGAAGAAAAGTGTAGCTAATCAAACTAAATCATCTGTTACAAATTACTTCCATAAGAACTTAGCAACTAAGGACACTTTAAAGCATCTTCTAGAAATCATCAGTGCCGGGAATATCATTATGCATATAAAAATGTTTAAGTGCAGCTAGATTAAGATGAAAATATAACATTGCATTTAGAATGGTTTATTTATCTCTACTATTGGAAAACTGCCTACTATTTTAGAGGTCAAGGACAAAACGCACCAAGAAATATTTGCACCAGATATAATAGATCAAGGTAATTCAGGGAAGATAATCAGTCCTGTACTTCCACTCCAGTTTCTAATAAACATCTCTGTATATATTGGGGGTGTGAGATATGTCAAAAATCATCCCATTTTTGGTCCTGTTTTTGGTTTCCCCCCATTCAGTTTACTGGGAAATTCCCAAAATGGGAGGAGGAAAATACCATTTTGTGATCCATCAGCTGGAAGCACCATTTTCACTCCAGGAAGGTCTGTCCCACTAGCAAAAATGGGGGAACTGGCAAGGTTTCTGTCGTTTTTATGCCTATCAAGAAAAAAAACGGCTTAACTTAGAAAACACATTTATGACTGCAAGCCCCTAAAATTTCAGGGTTTGGGTCACTGATTTTTAGGAAGTTTTTTATTTTCTACAAATAACATAGGAAGGCTGCTGGACTGGTGCAGGAGTACATATGCATACACCAGGTAGGGCTTGGGAGGGAATAGCAGAAACTGAGAGTAAAAGAAGTGAACTAGAAGAAGAGAGGGCTTTAAAAAATTAGGGGGCTGATTTTAGGCTGCTGGTGTAATAGAGAGTATAGAAGCCAGAAAGTAGGGCTGGGAAAATTCTCTCCATGAGGACTCAAGGAAGTCAGGCTATCCCCTAACTCTAACCCACACTCAGTCAAGTTGAAGCAAAAAAGGGAAAACATTTTTTAAAAATCAAACACACACAAAAGGCCTTCTTAAACTCACCCCCACAACCCACACCCACCCACTCCTCCCTAGTGAAATTACTAAAATAACAGAAGGGCTATAATAGATATTAACTATGAACTTTTAATGCAGGAGAAAAGTGTGGAATTCTCAAAAAGTGATCAGAAGCCACAACAGCACTGAGCTAGAACATGGAGCTAGCAGCTAGCACACAAAATCTCTCTCTCAAATGCCAGACGCTACAGAAAATAGTGGAGCTTGCCCTGATATATACAGACCAGCTTTGCAAAAAGATTCATGATCCACTTTTTTCTGAGATTTCAGTATATGGAGAATATACCTTGACTTGCTCAGCCTCCCTTTCTTCTAATGGTACAAAAATTCTGTTGACTTTCCCGAGTAAGATCCCTGAGTTCCTGAAGTGCTTTACAATTCAATAGATGCAAATGAACAATACATTTTGAGAGAGGGTAATGAAAACACATTGTGATATAAAAGAATTCTAGGAAGCGGGTTTTGAGAAATAAATTATTATTATTATTATTATTATTATTATTATTATTATTTCATTTATTTCCCATCGTTTTCAAAATTCTGAAACTTGCAAAAGGAAACTACAGTATAAAGGCCTTTCAAAGATAGAAACATATATGTTATTCCAAATATTATATTAAGCTACCCTTACGATTAAAACCATTTAAACCAAATCCATTAAAAGAAAAAAGTCATCAAAATCTCTGTGACTGATTGCTAAAAATGGGTTGAAACAGACAAATCTGTACTTGTTGATGAAGATGGAACCCTCATAGTTTCCTGAATAAATAAAAATAGAAAGAACTGTCCAAATCTTTCAGAAAATAATTTTTAAAATGAGATATCTCTTGGCATGTTTGACGCAGAGTTTCAAAATATTACTTTTTCAGTTTATGACATACAAAATCTATCACACAATCTAGCCACTGGTCAGGTTGGCTAGGAACTTGTGGGAGCTATAGTTCACCAAATTAGTTTTTCATCTAAAAATGACAGCCAACTGTCTAGGGTGAGATGAAGGGACAACTACATGTGTCACTTAATCTAAGGCTGATCTGGAGGAGCAAGGGAGAATATTGCTCATCTTCATCTAAAGTTGCAGAAGGGCAAAGTCCAAACCATCCAACAGCGCTGAAACTGGGCAGGCCTTGAATGTCCCTGAAACCAGACTGTCACTGAATTCTGAGAGAGCTCCTGGACATTTCCAGACAGTTTTGTGATATCAACAAAGATGAACTATCTCTTCCTTTTCCTGATAATGTGGGTGCCTTTGCGAATGCTAGCAAAGGTGCCTGGTGACAGCCAAGAATTCACTACAGCTATATAGCTGTCTGCTGTGCCAATGGGAGGGTGACACAAACCCAACCCACCCTCTTTTTCCTGTGCTATAGAGCTGACTTAGATGGTTTCATTGGGTCAGAAGTCAATAACAGGGTGTCCAGCTACTCTCTGAGTGGGATTACGCTGGATCAGTTTGAACTGGTGAGTACGAAGACAACTAGCAATACGCGATCCATAAAAAATGGTTCAAAAGTAATTAGAGAACTGGCAGGTGCTGGTACTTCATTTCTAAAATGATATATTTTTAAAGCTATTGGGGTGAAATTTGCTACAATAGAAGAACACATCTACCACTTTTAGTCCACTGAATTCCAGAACATTTCACTTATCTACTGATTTTTGGCAAATTTTTAGTTTTTATAAACAATATGTTTTAAATAATAAAACTTTGTTTTTTGGCAGAAACTTGGTTAAATTGCTGGAGACTCAACAAAGCAAAATGTGCTGCTATAGGATGATGTGCCTTGCACAAAGACAAAGTTTTGCAAAGTTTTTCATGACAGAACCAATTAGGATCTGCCATTTATAACTCAGGAACAGAAATCATAGTGTAGAATATTAACAAATGTATTGAAACTTTGGCTAGCTACAGACTGATCTCCTTATTTTATAAGTATTTATTATATCTTCTTTATTTTATTCTTCTGTTTTGTTCCTTCATGTTCTTCAGATTGCTTGGTAATCATGTTTTGGGGGTTCTGGTCCATAGTAGCAGTTCATGATAGTTTGATTCTGTGACACTGAAAATTTCTGCCAATTCTGTAGTTGTTTTGCTTTCAATTGCCCTACAGGCCCACGCTCTAGTTGCTCAGCAGTGGGGCCTGGTTCCTGTAGCCCACTTATTGATGGGTGCACAGGAGCAGGACTTGCTGCCTTCCTTATTATCCTGGGTGACAACCAAGTCAGTATAGACTTCTTAGAGGTTTTTTTCACTATATGTAAATGGGTTGGATGCACTTAGTTCTTCTTCTCACTTGAGACCACTCTGGCTTGGTTGAACCTACTGGTGGTTTACACTACCACCAACATAGCTCTCAATATCATAGAAGCAGTTAACCCCACCACCACCAACAACAATATCAAGAATAACAAGGGGACACCTGATGGGGTGTTTTATCTGGATCTCTAACTGTGTTGTACCCCCACCTCAACCATGAGGAGAGGCGGGTAACAAATAAATTGTTATTGTTGTTGTCGTTGTTGCTGTTATATCTCTATTACTGTCAACAGTCAGTAACCATCTTCATCTTTTTTTATTTATTTTATTTTTTTAAAGATTTTATTTACATACAATAACAACGTACAGAATAGACAAAACACAAAACAGTGAATATTTTACAAACACATAACCCCACCACCAAGGCCTGAAACAAGTATAATTTCCTTCACCGTGTATTTATAAATCAGCCATTAATCAAATGTCATCTCCAAAATTTCTGACCAACCAAATTCTGTTGTTTTCCATTTTCGCTCTCTGAGACATATTTAATAAAGACCGACCAGTATGCCTCAAAATCTGACCTGTTAATTTTCCCCTGAATACCCTCATTTCCATTGTTAGTTTATCATTTAAAGCTACATTCCAAACTTCCCTGTACCATGTGTCCAGTGTTAGATTAGTTATTATTTTCCAGTTCTTTGACATTATAATTCTTCCCACTGTGAGCAAAATAGTCACCAATTCTTTCTTACTTATTTCTACATTCAGCTTCGTGGTGTCCATTAATAATGCTAACCTAGCATCCGGCGTAATATTTGATCCTATAATGTTGCTTATTTGGGTAAATATATCCTTCCAAAAATTCTTCGCTTGGGGGCATTCCCACCATAAATGAAATTATGTCCCTTTGTGTTTGCCACATCTCCAGCATCTTCATCTAAAGTTGCTATGTTCACTTTTGATTCTTTAGGCCTGGTTGTATATGAGGATAGCCCATCAGTCATAGCTAGCATTGCCAATGGTGACAAATTATAGGCAACAAAATCAAGCAAGTACAGACAACTACTCCAATTCTGCTATAAATCTTTTGAAATTGCAGGAAGTCGATATCTTTTGGTTGTTGTTCTCTGTTACAGGATTGCTACTTCAACATCTTCTACTGGTATTTGAAGATCAAAGCCTTGCTCATGTTAAAAATATTACTCCTAAAAATATTACTCGCAAAGGCCAATCCTAGGCCTGTCTCTCTCCCCTGCCCCCACCCCTTTTTTGTCAAAGATTTTGTCTTTGATGGACCATGGATAACAACAGGAATTCACTCTCTCAAATTTCCTTCCTGAACTCAAACTTGCAAAAGTTTCAAGCTATATTTTTAATACCTCATAATTGTGAGTCCTACCTTCCCTTATCTAAGTAATTGGTCCTCCTGATGATATTTCATCCATATTCATGTAAACCTGTACTTAATAGTAGCTCTGGATTTAATACCTGCTAGTTCTCTAGACATTAAAAAGAGCCTACCAAGAAAGGATGGCAAATAAATGTAGACATCCCCATTGTGCCTAACTTCGTGTTGGATTGTGACCCTTTACTTTAATCTCCACTCTGCTCAGTGAACAGTAAAGCAGAGCCAAAGAAAGAACTGGAAGCTGCACAAAGAAAGCAAATATATGGCTTCACATTGTGAACAGTAAATGACTGATTTAATTGCCAGGATTATGATGTGTCTGTCTCTATGTATGTTTAGTATCTGGAGGAGGCAGCCAACTGTGCCCCTGTTCTAGTGTATTCCAGCTGACTGCTTCAAGTAAGAACTTAATGGCCCATCTGCAAGAAAAAAACATACCCCCTTTTCATCTTCGAAATATATATATAAAGAAATAACTGAGAACAAGAATAGCAAAGCTTCAGCAGCAAAGCCGCTTTACTTTATCAAGGACATCAAACAGGGCAACTGCTGGATGCTCAATTTCTGTGTAAAGATTGCAGTATTTTGTTATGCCACATCATAAATAAATGCAAAAAAGAACATCAAAGGTCTCCCCCCCCCCCTTCCTTCCTTACCTGGGGAGGAAAACATCCTAGAAACCCTACTAATAATGATATTGATAAATAGCATGCAGCTAACAATAAGGGACAGTTCCTCTTATGCTGCTCTTTCTGTACATCTACCATCTCAAACAGTCACTTAATAATGGATCTGAACCAGAAAATATGTTTGGTGTTGTTCTCTCCTTGAAGAAGAATTTATCTAAAGGGCTCAAACAACATTTATAAAGGCTTGCAAATCCTACAGAACAGTCAAAAGATTTATTTATTTACCATATTTATAGCCTGCCTTTCTCTACCCCGAAGGGGACTCAAGTTGGCTTTAATGTGCATTAAAATTAATGCACATTAAGACCTATTAAAACATTGCATTCACTATCACGTCAGCCACAACTGTAATCCGAGGCCATTCCAATTATCATTGCACATATTCCATAACTGTCATTTCATTATAGATAATCTCCAAAGGCTTGTTCCAAAGCCAGATTTTTACTTTCCTTCTGAACACCAGGAGGGAGGGGGCTGCTCTAATATCCCTGGGGATCGAATTCTACAGTCTAGGGGCCACCACTGAGAAGGCCCTGTCCCTCATCCCCACCAGTTGCGCCTGTGAAGATGAGTCTTTGTTCCACAAGTTTCTTGAATGCACTGTCAAAATGGAAAGTAGCCACCTAAAGGAATATAGGCAATACATAAATTATATAAATCCAGTATTTATTTAGGATTGAGGTTTATTTAAAAGAACAATGTTTCATGTATACATTGCAGGGATTATTCCTGCAATAAATGATAAGTAATATAATCCATTTTGCTTGCAGTTGTCACAGTTCACAGACAGCCTGACTCAATATAGGATTTTGGAGAAGAGACTCTACTTAACCTTCATGTTTGTATTTTTGTTCAGTACCATTCTGAATTTTATGATGAATCGTGGCATTAAATTCTGGACTATACTATTTCATGCTGTAAGGAGATTGTATAGCTCTAAACATGTAACCCTTATTCTAAGCTTTCTAAATGCCAGGAATACCTACTGATCAATAAATTCTAAATACAAGTAATAGCCTACTTCAAATGTTACTCAGTGAAGCAAACAGTACAGACGTAGTTTCTTTTTCCAGTTCTTACTGTACATATTTATACCAAATTTCTACAGCACATTTCCTTGTATCTAGAGGCTCCTTGGCTGATAAGGAATCCAGGTCCTTCATCACAAAGGATATCTATATATAAGCTTATTGTGTGAGTAATTCAGATCACCCATATGCCTTTTGGGATTGAGTTAAACATACAGCAACCTAGCCAGCTGTATCTCAGTTGACTGTTCTGATGTAAACCATTTAATACAGTTAATATATAGAAAATATAGGAAATAGTTCTTCATTATAAGGTGCATCTTCATGTAGCCATACAGCCTCATTGATTGAGGAACCTGAGCATATAAATGTTCAGCCAGATTTATTTCAGGTAGCCATTTTGCTACCCAATACCTGATAAGGCTAATATATTTGAAAAAATATTGGAAACAATTATCTGGAAGATTGAAATTTGTGAGGGAGGAAGGTTGTTTTCCTTTCTTCATTCTTCATGTTAAGAATGAACGTTTTCATAGCCTCAAGTGACTGGAGAATTTTCAGATGTATCATGGAACTATATGAAAGACTGAACTTGATATTTACTAATATAAGATCAAACCACTGACCCAGCAAGCCTGATATCTTGCTAGCAGTTATTGCTTAATGCTTCAGAGGAAGCTCAACATTTTTGAAACACCTGGATGACTTGTCATGTTTGCTCCTGACTGGGGAAAGAGAAGGAGAAAGAGAGATAGAGCAACAAGTGAAATTGGACGAATTTTCCCTCTGAGAGATTAACACTACATCACTAACATGTTGGACTCAATTTAAGATCTCAGATACCGGAACCTGGGAAGCATTCACTACATTCGGCTCTTCTATTTATACCCCAAGATATTGTGCATTATGAAAACCAAAAACTGGGAGTAACATGAGACAAATCAAGTATGAAAGTTACAATCAAATATTAACCAGATTATATTATGCATATATTAGGAAATAGCAGTATAGACCGTGGACCAGAATATTCATCTCAACAAGGTGCAAATGTTGACAGAACTGTGAATCAGGAATTGGCTTCTGGCTATATAATCCTGAAGAAAACCAAAGAATCAAAGGAAAGCCAAAAGTTGGAAGAAGGTGAGAAAAAAGGTAATGTATGTGTGGTGCATCTTTAATTGTGATTCCTGTAGCAGCACTTACAAGTACAGTGGGCAGAAAAGCACTAGCCTAATCACTAAATGAAGTTTTCATTGAATGAAGTTTTATCTATTGAGCTGTGGACAATACAATAGAAATGTTCTAACTTGCCTAGTTCTGTAACAAAGAA
This sequence comes from Anolis sagrei, assembly GCF_037176765.1. Taxonomy (NCBI): domain Eukaryota; kingdom Metazoa; phylum Chordata; class Lepidosauria; order Squamata; family Anolidae; genus Anolis; species Anolis sagrei. The sequence goes on from NC_090023.1 coordinate 118,781,841, forward strand.
GTGGAGAGAATAGCCTGCTGTGTGTAATTCAGCTACACACTAAAATCTATTCTTTGTCTCAAATACATCTTGCATCAAAGACAAAAAGAACTTTTCAGATATTCCTCGTTTTTATATAATTGTAACCTTCAAAGATATTTGATGTTTTGACCACCCAAATGCCAGTGATTTTCTCTTATTCTTTCTTCCAGAAGTGTAATCTTCATGTATATATGGCATTATGCCTGCATATATGGAAGTATGGAGCCCCCGGTGTCGCAGTGGGTTAAACCCCTGTGCCAGCAGGACTGAAGACCGACAGGTCGCAGGTTCGAATTCGGGGAGAGGTGGATGAGCTCCCTCTATCAACTCCAGCTCCTCATGCGGGGACATGAGAGAAGCCTCCCACAAGGATGATAAAAACATCAAATCATCCGGGCGTCCCCTGGTCAACGTCCTTGCAGATGGCCAATTTTCTCACACCAGAAGCGACTTTCAGTTTCTCAAGTCACTCCTGACACGACAAAAAATATGGAACTAAGTCAATTGAGTTCAGGTAAATATAAAAATTAATGACTAAGTAAAACAAGTCTTGAATGGCTATGTATTCATTGGCACTCAGAATTGAAATAACAAAAATAAATGTAAAGTGGGCAGCTAGTGGAATGCTCAGCTACTTACATTTCCAGAAAAGGAAGCTAAACCACTGAGTTCGGAAGCTTCATGTCTCCTTGTGTGCTTTTCTAAAAGCAGTTGTTTGTCATTGGCTCAGGTGTTCTTTGGCTCATTGGAGTTAAATCTTTATGTGCCTTGGAGTTATTTTGCAAAGATCACGAGGGGATATACTTCACAGAAGCCGATCATGAGTCAAAACAGAAGAACTGGTGTTTGTTTGCTTTCAGAAGCAGGCCAGCCTCAGGACACCTTTGAGGAATTCAGAAATCCAAAGTAGAGTTTTATACATAAAACACTATAGAAAACCATATCTCCAGATCAATAGACAAAGTCTTTGTTTTGTTTGTTTGTTTTTGGAAATACTGCTTATGTCAGTTCTACAGTGCAGGATTCCCAAACTACTTCTTTGATTAATGTTTCAATATAAATATAAATACTTTTTCACTTAGAATGCTTGTAACATAATTGATGTAAAGCTGATAACCCAATATGCAGGGTGTGTGTGTGTGTGTGTGTCTATGCTTTTACCTGAACTTCCAATTTATGATGACCCCATGACATTCACAAGAGTTATCTTAGGCAAGGAATACTCAAAGGTGGTTTTGTCATTCTTTGCATCCTTAGCTTCCAAGGTCAAATGGGATTGGGTGCCTTAAGGCCCTTAATATCTTTATTGCATGCCTAAATTCCACATATACTGTTTAAACTTAAACTTCAACTGTTTGGGTGTGTTTGTATGCAATAGCTATTCTTGTGGTATCTCATCCATATGAATTATGAAAGCGAATAACATTAACTCAACATTTGGGGAAATATACAAATCAGCTTATTTTATACTTCAGATCTTAAATGTCAGATTTTATTTTTTTTAAAAAAAATAATTAGTGAAATAATCAGCCCAAAATGTTTCAATTTTTGTATGCTGAGAGGGAATGTATTTTGCATGAGAAAAATAAATTCAAAATGAAAATGTGTTTTAAAAAATCAAACAGCACACTGATGAGAAAATAGGATGGAACAAACTTGCAAATAAAGGGTTTTTTAAAAGCTATCAACTAGAAATAAACTATCATTCCATCTAAGGAATGTGATATCTGCTATTTTGCTGTGATAGAGAGCTGTTTCTGGCTTAGACCAATTTGAACATGTCCACCATTTTATCTGTACCACAATGAATGTTTGCCTTGGTCCAACTAATTTTTTTCCATGCAGTATTGCTTCCTTCTTTTCTCCAACAATGTGTTCATAACTCTATCCTTATTCAATATGGACCTTACACAGTGGACCTCATCAAATAGAGGTCCAGAGGCCGGGGGACAACCAGGCAAACAGTGGGCCAGTATACAGATTTGTCCCTTTATCGTAGTGGGTTGTAGGCTGCCATGCCATGTTTCCCTGCTGCTCCCAGCTTCCTTCCGTGCTGTCCCTGGCTTCTTATATGAAGAGCTGGACAGTAACCCGGCTCCTCAGGTCTTCATCATTGTGTGTTGCCAGCATGAAGCCCAGCGGAGCCCTGCCAGAAGTAGCCCTGTGTCATTTGATGAGCTCTGACAGTCTCCATCCTGGCAGTGTGCCAGCAGTGCACAAGAATGGGGAGAAAACACCCATCTGATGAGATCTTATATCTCACAAGCTTTTGACCTTTTTGATATGTTATCATTGTCCCTTAAACCAATCTCATTACTGAATCTAAAATTACTGAGTGTATGGAAAAGTTAGGACACTGGTAGACAGAATTCATTTCTTATCCTGCAGTTCCAGAAACCCGTATCATGTTCTAGCTATAAGAAAATATTCTGCTTCCTTTTAAGTGGCATGTGCTTCTAATTTTAAGTCCCATATATATGTGCATGTGTATATAATTTGTGTCAGACTACCAAAAATTTGAAAAGCACTATTGGAAAATGAGAAAACTTATTTCCCTGCAATGCTTTCATAGCACTGAGGTGGCATATTCTGAAAGAGAGAATCTGACTGAATCTGACTGAGGTTTTTTTTTTTTTTTTTTTTTTGAGGGGTGATGCCAAGAACCATCTGTACAAGACAATGTATTTAGAGAGTGATCCCATTTTACAGAAATCAGTACATAGATAGACTATGAGGAAAGAAGAAAGTTTTTTAACAGAACAGGTTGTGCCATCTAAAGGTTAAAAATATGAGTCAGTTGTTCTTCTTCAGATATTTCACATTTATTGTTCCCATAGCAACTGTAACTCACTCACATTGTTAAGCAATGTGAGTCATTATTGAATGGCAGTAGTTTTACAATAATTAAAGCAGAAGATAGATTTCCGATAAAATAGGCAACTTTAACCCATGCCCTAACCAATTATGTGACCACACAATCTCCAGACAAAATAAATACCGTTATGACAATTTTTCAGGCTTTCATTCAACTATTTCAGTTCACCATTTTAACACATACACAAAGATTTTTTTTCTATTTTAAAGCAAAATTCACTCTAATGCCCTTCTTCTCTGGGTTTCCAAAAAGGAATATATACTTAAGACTGTAGTTATTCATATTTTATAATGATTAGGATTTTTTTTTTTAAAAAAAAACCAACAGAGATGTCTTGGATCCTAAAAATAACTACCATTTCAAATGGTTTTGCAACTTGTGAATACAGAAATATTAGTGATTACTAGTCACTTTGAAAGGAAAATTGTATTGAGATATACCTGTGTTAGCTTCAAAATGGGTTCTAAATGGACAAAGAATGAAATATAACAATACATTTGTAGCATTAAAATTCTGTTGGTGCAGCTCATATTTGGGTGATTCTGGATATTCAGAAGACTTGGAAAGTGATAGCTGGTGGGGTTCCATGTCCACAGGACTGTGATTCCTTTATTTTGAGGAGAAGATTCAGCCCCTTGATGGATACTTTGAAATGGAGCCCCATCTACAGTGCCAGATAATGCAGTGTAGAAGTCACATTAGCCTGGGACATCCAAACAACACACCCAGGTGAATACATTTGGATCTGTATAAGTCTTTTAACCCAGGTTAAAAATACCTTTAAAGATATGGATTTTCCTTGATGATTCAAATATTTGCAGACATTGAAGCAGTGTGGACTGCCATCTGAGATCATGACCCACAATCCCAGGTGGCATCCCCATAAAACCAATAACAATATGGGTTTTTTTACCCCATTTGTGGCCATGAAATGTGGGTTCTGCATTTTGTACTGTGTAGAGGTGGCCTCAGACTAAAAGACAGAATGGATGCCATGCTTCCTTGACCTTGATGCCCTACTGGCTCTGTCTCTGAGAAAGTTGTTTAATATGAAAACTAAAGTGCAATCACAAAAGATATATCCATACCACTTTATCTGCTTACAAAACTCTAGTATGTGTAGTTTGGTGAGGTACTCAGAAGTACCTTTACCTTGATCTTCAGCAGTATAACATTCATACTTCACCACTGAACTATAAACTCCATGTTTCTGGAGGATGGTCCCATGGTGGTAAAATTGGCATCACACTTCTATAACTGTACAATGTAGGTACAACCAAGAACTCTTTATATTTATTTACTGTGGCTTATTAGAATCCAGAACAGCAGAGGAACTTTTAAAAAAGAAAGAGAAGCATAACCAAATTGACTGGACATTTGTCTCTGGTTACTGATGGGACCAGGATCATTTTAGCATCTGATGTGGTCCTGCAAGTCCCAAGCTGTTCTAACAGAACTTGGAAATAGTGTGCAACAAGTATCATGTAGTCTCTAATGAATCTTTTTTTTTAGATAATCAGGATGTGACAAAGTTACTTGCACAAGATGCAGAACAAATGGAAATTAGTGCTTAGTATCTGAGGAATGTTTTCTAGTAGCTTTTTCTAATCCTTTCACAAAGGAATATTAGAAATGTTAAAATATATTTCAAGAGGATTTCATAAAGTGTCTGATCCTCCTCCACCAAAAATGCTAGAAAGTAATTAGCAACATAACATCCAAGACAACATATGATAATAATGCAACAGGCTACTTCTCTAAAATTGTAAAAATAATGTTATTTCCCCACCTTAGTGCAATGAGGTAGATGAAAGATTGGTTTGCTGGGCTCTACAGAAAAGAGGCTAGAATTAATTTGCCCTGATACTACATGCCAGGACAATAGGGAGAAAAAATGTGGTTTGGATGACCAACTTAATGAATGAATGAATGAATGAATGAATGAATGAATGAAGTTTTATTTATATCCCGCCCCATCCCCCAAAGGGACTCGGAGTGGCTTACAAGGCAGTTCTGCACACTTTCTCCCTCTTTCTTTAGAGATCATCAACCCACCCTTCAACCTCCTTTCACAATGTAGTTTTCTGGTAGCTTGAGGGGCAAGGGCAAGATGAGTCAAGGTTTTAAAAACACTTAGAAAAGTCCCTTGTGGTTGGCATACTTTTATGTCTATAAGCTCTTTGGCCACAGATGTTATTTCCCCAAAGGATAGTATATTTATTTCCACTCTGTACCATTATTTAATGAGTATGTTGGTAAGTTTGTTCTCTCCCCTTATTGTACTAATTTGATTTTTTTGTGCATGAACATTTGTATACACATCTGAACATGTATTTAGATATATATCATGTGGTACATTCTCATACATCACTATATATAATTAAGTCCAACTAAGGTAGCAGTTACTCCCAGGCGTATAAGAGTTTAATGTAATTTCTCATAATTATGAACTTTCAAATGTCTTTTATCCTGACATTTTATATGCATTTTTCTCCCCTGCCTCACTCCTTCCCTCCCTCCCCCCTTTTTAGTGGAAAACTAATCTTATGTCTTCAAATCACCTGATGACTTATGTTGGCCCTATTAATTTCATAGGATTTTCTCAGGTAAGGGATACACAAAACAAAACAAAACAACTTACAAAAATGAAATGAAATGAAAAATGAAAAATTGAATTGGACAACAGTCCACATACCTGGAAAAGAAGTTATATTGGGATCTGCATATAATAAATTACTGCATGATCTCTACCTCTTTTCTTGTCTCCCTGTCAGAAAGAAAAAATGCCTTGAATTCAAAGATCATCTTTAGAGATTCTATCAACTATACATCAATGAATAGCTTCCTTTTTCCACCACTATGTTTGATATGCAACTACTTCTGTGTATTACCTCCCAGAAATAAAATCTAATGTCTGCTTAACATTTTGTAAACATCTTTTCACTGTTAGATATTGTTCCTACTCATTATCTCCAATGATAAAACCCACATGTGTTTTGGACACATTTAAATAAAGCATGTCTTCTAGGCCTGGGTAACAACGGAAAAAAATGTTTCTAAAATCGATTCGTTTTTGGGGGTTTTTGCGTTTCGATATTTAAAAGAATTCTGAATTTTTTTTAAAAAAAAAGTTCGATATTTACGAAATTTTGTAAATGGTAAAAAAATTACAAAACAATAATGAAACAATAACGAATCGATTCGTTAATGGCGGAAGCGACCGCGCAATACGCTAAAAAACCTCCAAATGGGACAGGGGGAACTTCTGAAGCTTCCCTCTCCCTCTGTTGTTGACTGTTGGTGTGATATTATAATTTTTTTCACTAATTAAACAAAAAACAACTATAAAACTTGCCCCAGACATGCGGAAATAATAACGAAACGACCTCAAACCAATAACGAAACGAATACATAACGAAATACGAAGCATTTACGAAACGAATTGAAAAATTCGTTTCGTTTTTAAGCTGCTCCAGAATGGTTCGTTATCACTTCGTTAACAAAAAATAACGAATTTTTAACGAATTACGAATTAACGAAACGAAACCGCCCAGCCCTAATGTCTTCTATGCACACTTTTCAAAATGACATTTTTTCTTGGATGATATACAGATTACAGACTGCAAAGTACACCAGGAATTTGAATAGGGGAATTTGATATCCCTAAACATTAGAGCCTGTTACTGTATCTTCTAAGCACAGAGAAGATAGTATTAGCAGGTGAATTATGTGGGCAATAGCTCAAAGTTTCTGCAACGATAGTCTGACTAAAACATCAAAAAACTAAAGAGAGATTCCTGTGTAGGAATGTACTCGTACAAAGTGCAATATAAATCAGAAGAATCACTGTAGAATTTGCAATTTCTGAGTGTGAAAACTGGACAATGGAGAAAGCTGAAAGAAAATCAACTCTTGTGAATTGTGATGTTTAAGGACAATTCTATAAATATCATGGACTAGTCAAAAGATGAATGAATGCATCCTAGAGCAAATCAAGCCTGAACTTTCACTGGATGCATAGACTGAATCTGTCATACTTTGCACATATGATAAGAATATGAATCACTGAAAAAGGAGTCACCTTGGCAAAATGGAAGGCAATAGTAAGAGACAAAAACTGAAGTAAAATTGGATTATTTCAATCAAGGAATCCCTATCTCTCAATTTTACAAGACCTGAGCAGGGTAGTTGATCACCCGAGCTGCTGAAAGTCTCTCTGTTATAGGGTCACCATAAACTGAAGTCTGCTTGATGGTTTATAAGAACAAATACCAATCCAGCTACACGATATAGTAGAAGTCTTATATCAATGACCTCTACTGGTGGGTGAAGAAAGGCAAAATGTTTTGTATAACAATATTAGGCCAGGCATGTATTAAAGTGATTGCATTTTTCAGTATAGGAAACTATGTCTAATATTAGTGTTTCTCTTCTTTCTTTTATTGGTACATTCATTTCACAGTGCTTTTTAAAATGTTGTTCTTTTTATATACTTCAAACAGTTTCAACTCCCTGCTCAGTTAAGTATCACTTTTGAGATTAAGTTCTTTTGCTGGCATCTGGATAACCATTGCATTGTAATTAAAATATTCATTAAGCTATGTTTGCCAACTATCATCATTAACTATTGAAATAACAGAATCCAGACACACTTTTGGTAGGTGAAGACCCTGGCATCAGACCTATATATATGGAAGGGGGGAGGGAGAGAGAGGGAGGGAGAGAAAGAGGGCACTATCAGACAGCAATTTATTTTAGGCAAAAACAAGTTAAAGTAACCTGTTTTGGCCTGTGCTGCTTTCCCCGTGGGTGCCCAAAAGAAGCTGGCTTTCCTGGGAGCTGGCTCCATTCCAGCACACTAACTTCCAACTTCCAATGGTCATGGGGCCATTAGACCCTGGCCTTCTTGACAGGCCCGGGTCTAGTGGAGTATGGGCCCTGTGTGGACAAACTACTGGGATTGCAGTCTCAGTAGTCTGTTCCCACAGCTCAATTTGCTTCTTCGGGCCCCATGAGCCTGGAGAAGCAGGCATCCCCATCCCACTCACCCCCCCCCCCCCAAAAAAAAGCCTTTAAAATAAAGGAAAACTTCCTGGGTTTCCATTAGGCCTCTCTGCAGGCTTCCTGGAATGTACAAAAGATGCACCAGGAGAGGTGGAGGTGATTCTCCCACCCTCCTCAGCTTTCTGATGCTGAACAGATTTCTGGGAAATATAGTTTAGGGCTGGGCCTTTTGAATTCTCTGGCATAGGGCTCCTTACCTTCCCAATCTACATTTCCCAGAATTCTGTGCTTTCTTGGCCTCTTTCCCAGTGAACTCTACTTTCTCCCTGCTACTTCCCTCTCCTCATGACAAAAGGCCATTAATTTAAAGATGAAAGCCAAGTTTTTGGCTTTGCTTTGCTTGCTTGCGCTGAAAATAAAACTGACTTTGGGAGTATAAGGTATCAAAGGAAGAAGGTCTAGGAGTAGAGAAGATTTTAAATCATTTGAACAGGGAAAGATATAAAAATAATCCCAACGCTGCTTCACCAAATATAAGGAATATCACAGGAGGGAGACTGATAAAGCTGATAATCAAACGGATAAAAAAGGGAAAGATATAACTGTGTATAGCTATATTTGAATGACGTCTGAACTGTGAGGTTTTGAAACTGTTTCTTCAATTGGGGTTTGCTGCCACCTTATTGCTTAGTATTCAGGCAGAGTTATATGTGTGGAGAGGATACTTAGTAATACCCTTCTGTGTTACTATGGTGTTTATTTTTCCTCAGAGGGTTTAAATACCAATGATGTTCAAACACAGGCTGTTTTAATGTATTAACTATAATAAAACATTTATTTAACAGGCTTAACCTCTTCTGGTACAAATGCGTAATGGTTTCTGTAAGTTAATGGCACAAAAGCTTTTGGTTATGTTTGATGTACAATTCTTAGATGGGTACTGGGTCCAAATCTAGAGTTAACAAACAGGAGATTATCTCAGGAAACTAATTTCTGATAATTCCAAACCAAATTCCCACTTTCTGGAATCTAGCCAAACAACCTTGGCCTAGCCTTCCTCGGGAATAAAAGAAACAGACCATAAACAAGGTCCTGTTCCCACTCTCAGTATTCCTGGCTAATTCCTCTAGCCCTTGAATACTACAAAAGATTAACCCAATTCTCCTATCTAACACTATCCAACTGTGAACACCAACCGACTACCGAACTCTCAACTGACAAATCCCAACTGCCAAAACTCAAGCCTCAAATTCAAAAAGGTACACTTTTTTCCTCTATTTGAATGTTAGGCTCCGCCCCCTATTCCTAACTAATCCTGGCCATCTACTCTTTGCTTACTGGACTAGGACACGCCCCCTCTAAAAAAACCTGACCTAAGATGGTGTCTCCCTGTTTCCTTATCCTAAGATGGCCGCCAGGGCTTTGCTAGGCCCACATTCTAACTGTTTAGGCTGACAGGCTTTGCTAGGCCCATATTCTGGCTGCTAAAGGTAAGGGTTCCTCTCAGGGAGGCTTCTGAGATTTACAAAATGCAAATGAAAACGTATTGTGTAAGTCTTGACTCTTATATTTTTGGCTTGGGCCATGCCTGCTCATCAGAAATCACATTGTAAGTACAAATCTCATGAATTTGATACAACTTATGATGGCTAAGAAAAGAATTGCACACCATTACTGGTTACACTTTTATCCCACACTTTTCCTTCTAGAGGACTGCAGTTCATTGTATTCCAATGTGTCTGTGAAGAACACAAGATACTTCTGCAACTAAACACACAGGTACCTTGGGCTTTCTCTGCCTAAAATAATTAGAAAGGTTTTAGATATGATTATATCTTTTTTATGGCTTTTCTACTTCTTAATGGGGCAAGCTGAAATGGCTAAGGTCAGATCACATTTTCTTTCTGTAATTGCTGTACCATTTACTAATTGCAACTTTTGTAATGTCTTTATAACAGAAATGTTTCCTGTTAGGCTGCTGTTGTCTTGCCAATCAATAGCTCATCATATTGCCAGTCTGTCCTTTTATATTTACATCTCTCATCTAGACCTTTTATGGGGTCAAGGAGCATTTTTAGTAATCATTTTTAGCATTCTTGAGTGCAATGTGCTGGCTTATTTTTGTCAAAGTTAAAGAAAAAAATTGCAGAACCCATGCTTGATAGCAACAGGATTAGTTGGCTCCAGGAAAGCTCTCCTTAGGTATATTGACTTCTTTGGGAGCAAGTTATCTCCCTGAGATTGTATCTTTTCCCTAAGGAGACCAATAATGTGCTACTTCTGAATCCTCATAAGTTTTTTTTCCTGCAGAAGTAAATAAGCTTCAATTTGGGTGGAAGTTACTGCTGGTAGCAATACTCTTCCTAAGGCTGGATCTACACTGTCCTATATCCCAGCATTTGATCCCAGACTATCTGCTTATAGCAAAGGATCATCTCCAGCAAAGGATCACCACCTTGTCGGGGCGCTGGAGCTTGAGCACCTCAATGATGTCATGAGCGAAACCGTGAAGGGACACCCAAGACGGGACGGTTGTGGCAGAGAGGTCAGACCAAGCGTGATCCCTGGGGAAGGCAATGGCAAACCACTCCAGTATCCTTGCCAAGAAAACTAAATGGACCAGTACAACCAGAGATATGTCGGTATGCCATTGGAAGATGGGACTCCCAGGTCGGAAGATGGCCAAAATGCTACTGGGGAGGAGCAGAGGATAAGTTCAACTAGCCCCAGATGTGATGACGCAGCTAGCTCAAAGCCGAAAGGAAGGCTAGCGGCCGACGGTACTGGAGGTGAACGACGAATCCGATGCTCTAAAGATCAACACACCATAGGAACCTGGAATGTAAGATCTATGAGCCAGGGCAAATTGGATGTTGTTATTGGTGAGATGTCAAGACTAAAGATAGACATTCTGGGGGTCAGCGAACTGAAATGGACTGGAATGGGCCACTTCACATCAGATGACCACCAGATCTACTACTGCGGACAAGAGGAACATCGAAGAAATGGAGTAGCCTTCATAATTAATAAGAAATTCGCTAAAGCGGTGCTTGGATACAACCCAAAAAATGACAGAATGATCTCAATTCGAGTGCAAGGAAAGCCTTTCAACATTACAGTGATCCAAATATATGCCCCAACCACAGCTGCTGAAGAAGCAGAAGTAGATCAGTTCTATGAGGATCTGCAGGAACTACTGGATAACACACCAAAAAGAGACATTATTTTCATTACAGGAGACTGGAATGCCAAGGTGGGAAGTCAAATGACAACTGGGATCACAGGCAAGCATGGTCTGGGAGAACAAAATGAAGCGGGACGCAGGCTGATAGAATTTTGCCAGGAAAACTCGCTGTGTATAACGAATACTCTCTTCCAACAACCTAAAAGACGGCTTTACACATGGACCTCTCCAGACGGTCAACACCGAAATCAGATTGACTACATCCTTTGCAGCCAAAGGTGGCGGACATCCATCCAGTCGGTGAAAACAAGACCTGGGGCTGACTGTAGCTCAGATCACGAACTTCTTATTGCCCAATTTAGAATAAAACTAAAGAGATCAGGGAAAATACACAGACCAGTTAGATATGATCTCACTAACATTCCTAGCGAATATACAGTGGAAGTGAAGAACAGATTTGAAGGACTAGATTTAGTAAACAGAGTCCCAGAAGAACTATGGACAGAAGTCCGAGACATTGTTCAGGAGGCAGCAACAAAGTACGTCCCAAAGAAAAAGAAAACCAAGAAGGCAAAATGGTTGTCTGCTGAGACACTGGAAGTAGCCCAAGAAAGGAGGAAAGCAAAAGGAAACAGGGATAAGGGGAGATATGCCCAGTTAAATGCGCAATTCCAGAGGTTAGCCAGAAGAGATAAGGAACTATTTTAAAATAAGCAATGCATGGAAGTGGAAGAAGACAACAGAATAGGAAGGACAAGAGACCTCTTCCAGAAAATTAGAAACATTGGAGGTAAATTTCAGGCAAAAATTGGTATGATAAGAAACAAAGATGGCAGGGACCTAACAGAAGCTGAAGAGATCAAGAGAAGGTGGTGAGACTATACGGAAGATCTGTATAGGAAGGATAATAATATTGAGGATAGTTTTGACGGTGTGGTGAATGAATTAGAACCAGACATCCTGAGGAGTGAGGTTGAATGGGCCTTAAGAAGCATTGCTAACAACAAGGCAGCAGGAGACGACGGGATCCCAGCTGAACTGTTTAAAATCTTAAAAGATGATGCTGTCAAGGTGATGCATGCCATTTGCCAGCAAATATGGAAAACACAAGAATGGCCATCAGACTGGAAAAAATCAACTTATATCCCCATACCAAAAAAGGGAAATGCAAAAGACTGCTCCAACTTCCGTACAGTGGCCCTTATTTCTCATGCCAGTAAGGTAATGCTCAAGATCCTGCAAGGAAGACTCCAGCAATACATGGAGCGAGAGTTGCCAGATGTTCAAGCTGGGTTTAGAAAAGGCAGAGGAACGAGGGACCAAATTGCCAATATCCACTGGATAATGGAGAAAGGCAGGGAGTTTCAGAAAAACATCTACTTCTGCTTCATTGACTATTCTAAAGCCTTTGACTGTGTGGATCATAATAAATTGTGGCAAGTTCTTAGTGGGATGGGCATCCCAAGCCACCTTGTCTCTCTCCTGAGGAATCTGTACAAGGACCAAGTAGCAACAGTAAGAACTGACCACGGAACAACAGACTGGTTCAAGATTGGGAAAGGCGTACGGCAAGGCTGCATCCTCTCACCCAACCTTTTTAACTTGTATGCAGAACACATCATGCGATGTGTGGGACTGGATGAATGCAAAGCTGGGGTGAAAATTGCTGGAAGAAACATTAACAACCTCAGATATGCAGATGACACCACTCTGATGGCCGAAAGCGAGGAGGAGCTGAGGAGCCTTCTAATCAAGGTGAAAGAAGAAAGCGCAAAAGCCGGGTTGCAGCTAAATGTCAAAAAAACTAAGATTATGGCAACAAGAATGATTGACAACTGGAAAATAGAGGGAGAAACCGTGGAGGCCGTGACAGACTTTGTATTTCTAGGTGCAAAGATTACTGCAGATGCAGACTGTGGCCAGGAAATCAGAAGACGCTTACTTCTTGGGAGGAGAGCAATGTCCAAACCTACCTAGTAGACTAATGAGTCAATAGCTGCATAGAGAGAGAGAGAGAGAGAGAGAGAGAGAATCTTGATCTATTTGAATCAATTAAATGGGCCCTAAATCCAGTTTAAGCTTGTGTGTGGATTTCAACCTGTGTTACAAAGAACTTCTAGCATGATGGATTATACATGAGTTATTTGGACTTTCTATGTATTAGGGCTGCGCAATTCGTTTCGTTAATTCGTAATTCGTTAAAAAATTCATTAATTTTTGAATTACGAAACGATTACAAAACATTTTTTTTAACCTGGAAGTGTTTTTAAATATCGAAACGGCAGGCGCCAAAAAATTTTGTATTTCCATCCATTTCGGAAATACTAAGATGGCCGCCTGCCGATGCTTGCTGAGAGGGGCGAGCGAGTGGCGAGCGAGAGGGGCGAGCGAGCTTCCTGTTTTGGGTCAAGGCGAGGGAGGCGAGCAGCTGCCCTGCACTGGAGCAGGGCGCCTGAAGCAGTAGCAGCTGCTGCTGGGCTCCTCCAATGCCATTAACCAACCAACCTGCCCGAGCGGCTTGCTCTCCTACCCCGTGCTCGCTGCCTCTGCTGGATGGATTGGCTATCTCCCTCTGATGGCTTCTCTCCAAAGTCTCTCTCTCTCCTGAGGAGAGAGAACCTGTGTGCGCGCGCGCGTGTGTGTCCCTGTGCTACCAGCCCAAGCGGCTCGCTCTCTTCCCCCTCGCTCGCTCGCTCGCTGCCTCTGCTGGATGGATTGGCTATCTCCCTCTGATGGCTTCTCTCCAAAGTCTCTCTCTCTCCTGAGGAGAGAGAACCTGTGTGCGCGCGCGCGTGTGTGTTCCTGTGCTACCAGCCCAAGCGGCTCGCTCTCTTCCCCCTCGCTCGCTCGCTCGCTGCATCTGCTGGATTGATGATGGCTATTCCCCCCTGCCTGCCCTTCTCCCAATGCCAGGCGCGATGCTGACGTCGCTCTCTCACTCTCTATGCCTCCTGAGGAGAGGGAACTCCAGCAGAGACAGCGAGTGCAAGGGAAGAGAGGAAAAAACACAGGAACACACATACTGCACTCTATCTCTCATTTCTCTCTGAAGCCCTGCCCCGCCAGGCTCAACACATCACTCAACACCCCCAGCATAATTTATGCCACTATCCTGTCCCTTCTCAAAAACAAAAGGGAGGGGGGGAAAGGAGGAGGGAGTTCTAGTGTTCTCTACTCACTCGCCCACTGCTCCAGTTTCCCGGGCTTTGAGGCTTCATGGATTCCGTAAAGCAGCAAAGAGAAGAGAGAAAATTCTCTGCTGACACCTACAGGCGCATAGCTGCAACTGCAACTCAGGAAAACTTAAATTTAAAAAATATTTAAAAAATATTGAAAAAAAGGGCGCCATCTTTACAAAATGTTTTGTAAATATTTACGAAATTTCGTAAATAACAAAACATTTTTTGGGAAAGTTTTGTAAATATTTTAAATATCGAAACAAAAAAACACCCCAATTACAAATCGATTTTAGAAACAAATTTTTTCTTGATCAAACAGGCCTACTATGTATGTAAACATTTTCCTAACATATTATTTAATGTATTTAATATTCATTGCTAAGGGAATTGATAAATATTAAATAAGTAGTGAGTCATATGACAGATTACGGATACTTAGCTATAAGACTTCCCACTTTTACAAATATTTATTAACTCATGTGTCTATTAACATTGTTTAATCAAAATAATTGCCTCATGCTGTATTAAAATATAGGAATTCTGAATATTATTTTTCATACTACTTTATTCAATCAACAAGGAACCTCTCCTCTGTCAACTAGCTTTTGGGGCCTTCCACACATGACTAAATCCTGGGAGGAACTGGGATATTAAATCCCAGTTCTCCAAGGATTTAGTCCCCACCCTGAGCCCAGACCGTTCTGTTTCCCAGAGGCTACCAGATGTTGAATGCATACAACCACCCCCCAGTCTTTGATTTACTCCCACCGTAAACTTATCTGAGGGGGCTGCCTGCAATACAGGCCCCTCTGGAGAGCTTTCCTGGAGCTGAAAAATGACATGTCAGGAGATATGGGGAATTTTAAAAATGATACATTAAGAGGTGGGGGATGTGGGCTGGGAAAGGAGGTTGGGGGCACCATTCCACTCTCTTTGGGCTCTTAGAGCTTGAATAACTGGGATATCTATGGGGATTAACACCCTCCCCCCCATATGAAAGCAGTCCCAGGAGTCAATCTCCACAGAGCTCTGACCTGGAAAGATTCAGACCTTATCTTAAAGTGTTTTATTAATCCGGAGCAAACTGGGAAATTCCAGTTTTCTCCAGAATAATTTGGTTTTACCTGAGGCATCATTTGGATGCCTTAAGTAAAACCAAGACAGGTTCCATATTTTGGACCTGTCTGGTAGGGCCCTTAGTTAATCAAGCACCAAAAGTATGCCAAGGATACTTCAAGCGCTTGACTCTTTTAAGTCCATAAATTCATCAACATACAACTTAAATTTCCCCTACTGGAAATATGTCTGACAGCATGGCATACTGTTTGATTATGAGCTGCAAGACACATCCAGTGTTTGTATGTTTCCTTTTTGTGATCCCTCCAAACACTCTTTTGTCTTTTCCCAATCTCATGACAGATCTGAATTTCTTAGACCAGTATTCTTGTTGCAACACCTTGCATCTTTCTTTTATTTCAAGCCTGACATTCAATTGATGTGATACAATTCCTGTTCTGACTAATATATTCTGTAACCAAGGAAAGAGAGCTCCTCCACTTTTTCCAATAAGGATCAGTGGGACAGCCTATGCTTTTAATGCAAAGAATCCCACCCAGTTCCAGTTCCTAGCATCTCAGTCTAAGAATGGGAACATATTTTATTTGTAACCTAGAAGGCTGCTGTAATAAAGATCACCGTGACAACCCTGACAGAGGGGAAAACAAACCCACCACAGGACACCAGTGTAACAAAGATCCAGGCTATCTTGGCAAGGGAGAACAAGCAATCTCTCCCACTGCCCTTCAGTTTACAGGGTTATCGTTCTAGCTGGACACTACCTCAAATGAGGAGAGTTAACTATAACAAGGGGGAAAGACTCTCTTATCCCACCTTAGTACTATATCTTTTAAGTGACCAACTGTGATGTAGTTGTAGACCGATGTATTTGTTAAATCACTGCCACCACCTCAAATTAAGTAGGTCTGAGGAAAACCATATGTGTGAATGTGAACAATAGGAAAAGTTATATTCAAGCTCTTTGTTCTTCTTTAATCATCGCTCCTTTCTCTGACTGGACTGAAAGTAATCTTCTTTAAGTTAGCTGAGAATGTAAAGGTTGTAATAGACCGAGGCAGACACCAATTTAAAGTTGAAATAAGAAACAGGTTTATTTTAAATCTTGATAAACAGATCAACTCTTAAAAAGAGTGGTACAATAATCTTGATGCAGTTCAGTTTCTTGAGGCTTTGCTGGTTTTAAACAGACAGTCTTACTTAAAGGCTTCAACTTTTGTTTCACAGTGAGTTCCTTGTCCCACACTGATCACTAACTGACACAGTGTGTCTTTGAGCACAGTACACAAACTGCCTCCCAGAACAACTCAGGCTTCCCTTTCACTGTCCCTACTCTGACCAGTGAACCAGGATCCTTTGCCTATCCCTTGCTCTAATTTCTCAAGGCTCACACAAAAGTCTTCCCTCCCTGCCTAAAATCTTCACAGCTCTCTCTTCCTAAAATATACGTCTTTACTCCACGATGTCTAAACTCCAACTCTCCCAGTTTGTCAAATAAGCCAGCCTCTTTTCCCTCTCAATCCTAACTCCTCCTCTAACTGTCCTAACCAATCAGGAGGCGGCTGACTCCTCCCTCCTGCCTCTGGCTCTCTTGCCTAACCCAGAACATGTCAGCTACTGACTTTCCAGGCTTCGGCCTTCCTGCCAAAAAGGTCAGTTTCATGACAGCTGCTATTCAACTATAGACAGTGGTAAGATAAATTCACCAAACATTTGAAATGGTATAAGGAAGTTCCTATGTTCCTGTAAAAAGAGGTTCAGAGACCTGAACAATAGGCCTGGGTAACAACGGAAAAATTTGTTTCTAAAATCGATTCGTTTTTTGGGGTTTTTTGCGTTTCGATATTTAAAAGAATTCCGAACTTTTCCTTAAAAAAAGTTCGATATTTACGAAATTTCGTAAATGGTAAAAATTACAAAACAATAACGAATCAATTCGTTAATGGCGGCCGCGATCGCGCAATACGCTAAAAAAACTTCTGAAGCTTCTCTCTCCCTCTGTTGTTGACTGTTGGTGTGATATTATATTTTTTTCACTAATTAAACAAAAAACAACTATAAAACTTGCCCCAGACATGCGGAAATAATAACGAAACGACCTCAAACCAATAACGAAACGAATACATAACAAAATATGAAGCATTTACGAAACGAATTGAAAAATTCGTTTCGTTTTTAAGTTGCTCCAGAATGGTTCGTTATCGCTTTGTTAACAAAAAAATAACAAATTTTAACGAATTACGAATTAACGAAATGAAACCGCCCAGCCCTACTGAACAACTTTAATTAGCAAACAGCCACAATAAGACAGGTTTGTAGAGGTGGTGGTTAATATGACTATTATATTTGTTGTCCATGATTTTATTAATGATTCTAGAACTATTTGAATAAAATGGGCAGTTAAGATCACTTGCAAAATTCAGCTGACCTACAAAAGCAAGAACAGTGTGGGGCAGAAGGCATTCCAAGTGTAATCCTTAGAAATCCCAGTACCTGTTCAGCTCAAATAAAATTCATCTATGTAACAATGCAAAATAGCATGCCAATAACAAAAGGCTATGGCCCTATACAGAGAACAATTCTGAAGATAGATTTGCTTCATTTCAGTATTTGTGTTAGCAGAGGCTGCTAATTACTTTCTGAGTCATGCCTTAATAAAAAGCACTCATATTGCTACTTTGTATTCTCAGTAAACTAGTTCTATACAGTTTTAATTTGCTAATTCACAGTAATGTCTGTGAAGACTTCTTGGAAAAACTACCCGATTTTTGCAAATTAGTGGAGAGGTAAGCAAACATTATTAGACATCAGCATTAAACTGCAGATGATATTAATGCTAATTTATGCTGTCAATTACCTTTTAGTTTTTATAATTCATGCTGTTGCTAATAATTGTGCTACAATTGAATTTTGCCAAAGACGTCTGACACCAAACCTACTTTTTATTATCCTTCTTTAGTTCAGAATGTTCTTATTACAGTCTATTTCAAATTGTGTCCCATTGTCCTCTTCTCCCATAGGCATCCATGTTTGTTCAAACTTATCATCTGCCCATAGGTATGATGGAACATGCTGTTTCTCCACTGGGCCCCCATCCACACTGATGCTATGATGCAGCTTGGAACTGGTTTTTCTGTGTGGCTGATTAGATTGACAGGTCTGGAACAGGTTTGAGGACAGTTGGGTGATTAGATTAACCATGGAACATGGCATTAAACAACTCTGTGGGGATTGTTTTTCCATTGCTGGAAAAAATGTACACTAGTGCTCCAGAGGCATAGGAGATGAAAATAAAAAAGGAAAAGTGACAGTTGGGAGTAGTGGTACTCAATTACCCCTTCCAGGAGGTCAATTAACCCCCTGCTAGCCAGCCATTCCTTTCAGGCATTTTCAGCAGCCCCTGTTTCACCTTGTTCTGAATCTTACACAGTTCTTCAGAAAGACCAGGGGTCAATAATGTGCTCCACATTCTGCAGAACTTATTTCTTGCTAGGGTAAGCTGGGAGCTGCTTCAGCACATTTAAGAGCTTAACTCAGACTTTGCTGCAACTTTCTTTAATACCCTGTATACCCTTAAGTATGTGCAGCAGCATGCATTGGCAGTGTGCATTTTGTGGCTGACAGTTAGCATTGATTTGAATCCACATTATAGTGTCAGTATAAATATGCCAAATAGAACTGATTTCTGTCAGTTTCTCCATGTATGATGAAGTAAGGGCAGTGGCGGCAAAGTAAGCATTTGCAGTATTGTTGATTTTGCCCAGGGGCGCTCTTGAGGTGCCCTTGGGAAAAAATAGACCTTGACATATGCAAGTTGTAGTTACTGGGATGTATAGTTCACCTACAATCAAAGAGCATTCTGAACTCCACCAATGATGGAATTGAACCAAATATGGCACACAGAACTCCCACGAGGAACAGAAAATATATATCAGTGATTGGTTGGGGAGGGGAGGGGGGCACCAAAATATTGTTTGCTTACCATTGAAAATTACCTAGGGCCGCCTCTGAGTAAGGGGTATCTTCTCATCAGATGATATAATGCCTTTCATGAGTCCTAGAAATCTTGGACTTTTTAGAGGTTAAGCAATCAGATGATCTGCAACAAGAGTTCAGCATTGTTGTAGATCCACTACTTTAGACACCATTTCTGTATTTTTTTTAAAAAAAAACTTAACTGCACCCTCAATTTTCTGAGTTCACATGTGTTTATTGTGTTTATAAAGATGTCAAATGAACATTTGGTGTTAGAAAAGTACCCACATTAAAATGTGATGGGGTGAGGTTAGATTTGAATACTTGGAGTATCTGGGAAATTGTAAGGACTATGTACCAGTGGGAGAGCTACGTAATTCATATCCTTAGGCAAAGATTGAATGCATGCGTTACATGGTTAAAGTGACAAGTGCAAAGCTTATGCCTCATGTGCCAAGGATCTGCATACAAAAATCAGATGTGGCCATGCCCTCTGCCTGTCATGCTGTGGCCACTGGTAATGATTCTTGGATTGTCTGGGGATATTGAAACAGTGAAATTGTACACATGGGACAAATTTAATTTGTCTATATTTTTGTAATATTTCAAATATTTTATGTGTTGTCTTGAATAATGTTTTATGTTTTATCAGGGGTTAATTTTGATGTTCTATACTGTATTTTATCAATGAAATAGAATAGTTGCCAACACTGTGAACCACCTTGAGTCCCCTTCAGGGTTGAGAAGGGTGGTATATAAATGCCACAAATAAATAAATAAATAATAAAAATACAAGCATGATTTCCAACCCTCTGGAAACTGAACAATGTGGTGGAGGTTCAACTGTACCAGTCTGAACCAGTTGGCAAGGTCTCTATTCAACAGAGAATATATTTATCTCCTGAATGCAACAATGAGGTCACTTTATTTATTTATTTATTTATTTATTTATTTGCTATATTCATATTCTGCCTTTCTCTACTCGAAGGGGACTTAAGGCGGCATACAGATGGGCAGTAATTCAATGCTTTGACAACAATTTATAATCAAAATGAACATTTGAATTAAATTAAGATCCAGATTGAAATACATTAAAACGTTTTTTTAAAAGCATTGCAATCACTATAAAATCACACTATCTACAATCATAATCCAGGTTATTACAGTAGTCACTACACATAACTCCAGTCCATCTATTGCACTATGGTTCTTTTCTGAAGGCTTGATCCCAGAGCCACGTTTTCATACTCTTTCTAAAGGTCAGGAGGGAAGGACTGGTCTAACATCGCTAGAGAGGGATTTCGACATCTGTGGGGTCACTATTAGAAACAGTAGGCGCTTATCCATATTGGTGCTGGCCAGCTTATGCCACAACAGGTTTCTATCGATTGAATCAAAAGCTGCTGCTAAGTCGAAAAAGGCAACAAATAGGTGTTTGGTAGGTCCAGCAGTTGCTTGTTGGGCTAAGAAATACAAGGTTAGACAGTGGTCAATCATACTCTGTCCTTTTCTGAAACCAGCCTGTTCTGGGTGGATGATTTGGTTATTGAATTCCCAGTCCTCTAATTTGTTTAACAGGAGTTTACTATATAACTTAGAGTCAATATCTAAGAGACTAATTGAGAAGGCCCTGTCTCTCATTCCACCAATCGCACGTGTGAAAGAGACGGGACTGAGAGCAGGGCTTCCCAGAATGATCTTAATCTCTGATATGGTCCATAAGGGGAGATCCGTTCAGACAGGTAGAGTGGGCCAGAACCATTTAGGGATTTATAGACTAAAGCCAGCACTTTGAATTGTGCTCACTAGCAGGCTGGCAGCTAGTGGAGCTGGTGTAACAGGGGGTTTGTATGTTCCCTGTATGTTGCTCCGGTGAGCAATCTGGCTGCTGCCCATTGGACCACTTGGAGTTTCCAAACTGTCTTCAAAGGCAACCCCACATAGAGTGAATGGCAGTAATCTATTCTGGATGCAACCAGAGCATGGACCACTGTGGCCAAGTCTGACTGCCCAAGGTATGGGTGCAGCTGGCGCACAAGTTTTAATTGTGTGAATGCTTTCTGGCCACTGCTGAAACCTAGAGTTCCAGGCTCAGATATGAATCAAGGAGAACTGCCAAGCTGCGAATTTGTGTCTTCAAAGGGAGTGTAACCCCATCCAACACAGGCTGTAACCCTATACCCTGTTCAGTCTTCTATCTGACCAGGAGGACATTTGTCTTGTCTGGGTTCAATTTCAATTTGTTCACCTTCATCCAGACTGTCACAGCTGCCAAGCACCAATTCATGACCTGAACAGCCTCCTTAGTAGCTAGTGTAAAGGAGTGATAGAGTTGAACATCATCTGCATAGATGACATCCATCTCCAAAACTTCAGATGGTCCTTCCCATCGGCTTCTTGTAGAACCACAATGGGGGACAGTATTGACAAGTACTTGTCAGTAAAAGGGGAGGTGGTAGAAAAATTCAAGTTTAAATTGTAAGATGAGGCTTGATTTCTTCCAAAATGACCATGGAATTCAGGATCTCATGCTCTACCCAAAGATGCCAAAATCTGAAAAGAGGCAGCATCTGGCCTAAACAGATCAATGGGTGCTTTTACACTGTAGAATTAATGCAGTTTGACACCACTAACTTCCATGGCTTAATGCTATGAAATAATGGCCATTGTAATTTGATGAGTCACCAGCACTTTTTGGCAGTGAGGATTAAAGATCTTGTAAACTACAACTTTCATGATTCTGCAGCAATGAGCCATGAGAGTTAAGTGGTGTCAAGCTGCATTAATTTTAATGTAAATGCACTCAAAGTCTGCTAGCATTTCAAATTTTTCAAATATAACTCATAACAGTATATCATGTTATAGTGGAATCATAGCACTATAATTGTATAGTGTGAAAGTCCCATCGGAGCATGTATTTCCTTTTGCCACATTATAGCAGAAATGTACATTATGGCATTTAATGGACAGCCTGGTTAGAATGATCCCATTTGGACAAATTCAGTGCATAGTATTTTGGATCTGTGTTAGAGGCTAGATTTGTCAATGTATTGTATATTGTATATAGCTGCTAGAATCTTCACAAGTGAGACAAATTCATTTACAGTTTTAAAAGATGTGGACAAGCTGTTCATCCCCAAGACATAGTCAGGGTGATATTGCATACCTTTAAAGACCTGAGACTCAAGTGCTCTCATATTATTCTTCCCAAACTCTAAGGTGGTAGTAGTGGGGAGGCATTGTGTGCCCCTTCAACTGTTATTAGACTGCAACTTTTAGCTTCTTCTTCTTTTTTTTTTTTACCACCACCGGCTATGCTTACTAAGGCTGGTGAAAGTGAAATCCAACAGCACCTGGAAGGTTGCCTGGTTCCCACACCAATGTTTATAGATATTGCTTGTTCTA
Source organism: Anolis sagrei (assembly GCF_037176765.1). Taxonomy (NCBI): domain Eukaryota; kingdom Metazoa; phylum Chordata; class Lepidosauria; order Squamata; family Anolidae; genus Anolis; species Anolis sagrei. The sequence goes on from NC_090023.1 coordinate 118,804,558, forward strand.
TGTTTTCTTTGTTAGTTGTGCTGGTAGGACCATGTATTTTTCATATCTATGGCCTTCTCTTTCAGAAAGCACTGCAAATCCTGCCAATAATGGATCTGGTCCAAACTTGGCACAAAGACCCTCCCCCCCCCCTCCCACCACCACCACCACCGTGAACAATAGGAAATACTGGAGGCATTTGGGGAGGATTGACACTGGATTATGAGAGTTATAGTTCACCAAATTCCAGAGTCCACTCTGAACGCTGCCAGCCAAACTTGACACACACACACCTGGCATGGGCAACTTTGAATACTGGTGAGGTATGGGAGGATATGACCTTGAATTTTGGGGACTATGAACCCTTGGGGACTGCGAGCCCAACCGGTGATGGATCCGGACCAAACCTGGCACAGAGACGCAACATAGCCAACTTTCACTACTGGTGGGATTTGGGGAAGAGATTGACCCAAAAATTTGGGAGTTGTAGTTCATCCATAATCCATGACCACTGTGAATCTAACCAGTGATGGATCTGGGCCACACTTGGCACACATACTCAACATGTCCAACTTTAAATACTGATGGTATTTGGGAGGAGATAGACCCAAAGATTTGGGAGCTATAGTTCACCCATAATCCATGACCACTGTGAATCCAACCAGTGATGGATATGGATCACACTTGGGATGCTGGTGGGGTTTTGGAGGGTGAGGGATTGACTCATGATTTTAGGAATTGTAGTTCACCTGCAATCAAAGAACACTGTGAACCCAACTAATAGATCTGTACTAAAGTTGGCACATGTACACATCATTCTATCCAGCTATCTAGAAATTCTGACAGTTTTTTTCTGGTCACTTTTGGTTCTCAAATCAGGCCCTGCACAGGAAGACCTGCATTTTACCATTTTCATTCCCTGATCACTTTCATACTCTGACCTGTCCAGCACCAGAGCATGAACTGTCTATCTCATTACTTTTCTTCTTAGACACACAATGATACCATAAAACCATAATAAAAAACATTGTACAAGAAATTAAATTTATTTTTTTATAAATCCCTATATAACTTTATATGGCTATTAAACTTTTACAGGAGCAAGATCTGGGCTTATGTTCAAATTCCATTACTATTCAACAGTTAAATGAAAATTAGAAAAGTGGGACTGTGATAAAGGAATTGCACTGAACTTTTTCACAATCCAAAGAGATACCATTATTATAGTATTTTAAGTATTTAAATGCATTCATTGTCCAACTCCAAATATATGTATTTTTGGAAATATGTACAAAAAAGATCTATGCATTCAAATGCAGGGTGGGGCAAAAATCATAATGGCATCTGATGTTTTAATATATTTTTTATGTTTTTTGAAAAATATTTTACACAGAATGTAATATAATGTAATGTGATTTTATTTCTTATATATACTGATTTTGGTACTATCGTGTTATAAATAAAAAAAATTAAGAGTAATTACATATTCAATCCCCTTTGTGACTTTTGGCCAACTCTGTATTCCATGTTGAGAGTTGGCATTGGCCATGACATGTAATTTTTTTCTCACTCTTCCTATGTCATCCTAAAAGCTAACTTTAAATAAGATTTTACCTTAGCATGGCAAAAGCTGAAAATCAATGGGGTTTTTATAAGTATACTTGGTAAACATTCTTATGTAATCTCTCTTGCCCAGCCTTTCTAAATCTGATGTAAATACTATACATCTATGCTTCAAACACACTAGAATGAGCCTCTTTCGCCCCATGCAGGTGATAACCAGTAAAATTACCTGGGTGGGGTAGAGTCAAAATTGTGAATTGACAGTGAATACAGAACAGTTATGAGTGAGTAAATTTAGGTAATTTGTTTTGTATTCACAATTGGTACTTATGATTATGATAGATTTATCACAGTCATAACTCCACCCCCTCCTCTCTCTTACACACACAACCTACTCTACCAGGCATCAGATGCAGAGAGAAAAGGAAGTTCATTCTGCTAGTGATCACAGTATTAGTGAATTATACTTCCAGAAATCAGGCTATGAGAGGCTACTTAAGTCTTATCTACATGAATTTAAAAAAAAAACACCTGGACTCATCTCTAACCCCTTGCTAGCAAATATATATAACACACAGTGACTTCTATTATATATCCTGATTTTGTTTTTGCCCTCAACTTGACTTTTCTATGCTATAAATCAAATTAGAGGACATCCTGGAGGAAACTGTAGATTATCTACATGTTTTGCAGCCTTCTAGACAGCTAAATTAGGTCTGTTTCAACCCAATCCATTGTTCAGACAACACTGATGCCATCATTCTTTCCAACTGCTGATCTGAAAGAGATTGCTCTATTCTCTCCTAGCTGGTCATGCAGGTGTCCCATTATATCAGCAGATGTGTTCATGATGACCAGGCACTTGGAAGGAGCTCCATGGTGGCAGTGACATAAAAGACAAAAACTGATGTGGTCCTCACTGGCTGAACTAGCTGAATGCCAAAGGATGTCATCATGGTCACTCCTGGGCCAGTCCAGAGCGTAAACATTTACAAATGTATACAATCAGTCAATCTGTCACTTGATCTTTTACTGCTGTATTTCCTGAAGCAGAAGAATAGATTTTGATGTCTTTTATTGGACACCTTCTGCTTAGCAACGCTCTAGTTTTTATTCATTTGAAGATTATTTCAGTGTCACCTCTTTCCTTTGACAGAGGTCGAAGGAAGTAACATCTTCATCAAAGGAATTTTATTAGCCATAAAATGAACCTTCGTCAAACTGAAGATATGCCAGGATATTATGAGCTAGAATATTTCTGCTTTCCCCTGGCTTTAATTGTTCAAATAAAGCAAGTAACCCCTCTTATTCACATGTGTTTGCTTAGATAAGTCACTAAATCAGAAACAGGATGGATATGTCTTCACTGTGATGAAAAGACATCTGTATTGACTCAGGTTGCATACTGGAAATGCCTGCAAATATAAATGCAGGCAATTTGTTAGTAAGGACCTTCACAAAACAAAGTACCATATCTACTCATCTACAAGACAACTTCATGTATAAGTCAAGGGCAGATTTTGGAACAAAAGTAACTTTTGATTTTGATCTGACCAAAGGATAAGTACTCCTGGTCAGTCGCAAGGCCAAACAGGGCATAGGGTTACAGCCTGTGTTGGATGGGGTCGCACTCCCCCTGAAGACGCAGGTTCGCAGCTTGGGTGTGACCCTGGACTCATCGCTGAGCCTGGAACCCCAGGTTTCGGCGGTGACCAGGGGAGCATTTGCACAGCTAAAGCTTGTGCGCCAGCTGCGCCCGTACCTTGGGAAGTCTGACTTGGCCACGGTAGTCCATGCTCTGGTTACATCCCGTTTAGACTACTGCAACACTCTCTATGTGGGGTTGCCTTTGAAGACAGCTCGGAAGCTCCAACTAGTCCAACGCTCGGAAGCCATGATTTTAACAGGAGCGGAGCACAGGGAGCATACAACCCCCTGTTGCGCCAACTCCACTGGCTACCGATCTGCTACCGGGCTCAATTCAAAGTGCTGGCATTGGCCTTTAAAGCCCTAAACGGTTCTGGCCCAAGCTACCTATCCGACCGCATCTCTGCCTATGAACCCACCAGGACTTTGAGATCTTCCGGGGAGGCCCTGCTCTCGATCCCGCCTGCTTCTCAATCACGGCTGGCGGGGACGAGAGATAGGGCCTTATCGGTGGTGGCTCCTCGGCTGTGGAACACCCTTCCTACGGACATTAGACTAGCACCATCTCTAATGGTATTCCGCAAAAAAGTGAAGACCTGGCTGTTTGAGCAGGCTTTCGAATAATTAGTGCAATGATTGGTTAATGAACACTGGAATGGAACAATGGATGACGAATCTGGAATATGTTTTTGATGACGAGATGACAGTGAATGGGTATTGTAGTAACTGTTTATTAATTGTGTAATGTGTTAGGTTGTTAACTGTTTTTATACTGTAGCACTGAATTTTTGCTGTTCGTATTTGTTGTGAACCGTTGTGAGTCGCCTTCGGGCTGAGAACAGCGGTATATAAGTAAGGCAAATAAATAAATAAATAAATAAGTCAAGTGTCATCCTGTAGAGAAAGCATCAATGCCACCTCATGGGGACAGAAAACTTAACCGCTTTTAAAAAGCCAGAAGCAGTGCCATGGTGTAGAAAGGAGAGGAGGTTCTGGTTTCTTTAGTCAGTTCAGACAGAACAGCCTAAGTTCTTGTCTTTTGCAACTATGTGCAGGAAAAAGAATTGTATGTATGTGTGTGTGTGTGTGTGTGTGTGTGTGTGTGTGTGTGTATATATATATATATATATATATATATATATATGAGTTAAGGTACCATTCTCACATTTACCCCCATGGATAAGTCAACCCAGGTTTCTTGGGTTGATTTTTGGACTAAAATTTCTAGAATTATTCATGAATATAAGTACGAAAAAAACCACATTGTGATTTTGTTTGTGTGTGGCTTGTAAGGAACCCCTAAATTTCATAGATTGTAATGTAATAATTAAGCTTGTTTAATCATGGGAAAAATGGTTCAAAACTCTTTTCAGATGTAGGGGGCGCTGGCAATTTGGTTCAGAAATAATTTCTGAAATTTCCTGCAAAAAAGTCAGAATTTTCCAAAATTTCTGAAATTTCTGAATCGCTTTGTTAATGGCAGGCATGATTGCGCTATATGCGAAAAACAGCTTCCCCAAGGTAATTTTGAACAGATAAAAGCAGATTTGTAATTCTCACAAACACAGTGTGTCTCCCAAAGCAGGGACACCTTAAGGCAAGTAGTGTAGGGTGTTTCCCCAAGGAAATTTTGAACAAATAAAGGAAGATTTGTAGTTCCCACAAGCACTGTGTATCTCCCAAAGCAGGGACGCCTCAAAGCAAGTAGTGTTGAGTGGTTCACAAAGGTGATTTTGAACAGATAAAAACAGATTTCTATCTCCCACAAGTTAAAAAGTACAAAAAAGTAGTGTGCAACCCCAAGCAGAGATATTATTATTAGAAATTATTATTACAAATTATTTGAAATTGTTAGCAGATAAGGGGATTCCAAAAGTCCAAAGGGACTTTCTGGGATCCCAAAATCTAAGGTTTCTAGAAAGTTTAATTCAATTGGCAGACAGTGGCAGGCAAGAGAAAAACATTTCTCCCAGTTGCCCTTTTGTGCTGCCCTGCCCTTCTTTCCTCCCCAAGCAAGCCTCGCAGGCAACGGGCCTGCTACCAGCCATTTTCTTCCCCCAAATTTGTTGTTCCCTTCCTTCCCTATCCGCAACCCTTTTGCTCAGTTGCACCTTTCCCATCCAAGCTGCCAACCCAACCCGACCCGACCCGTTCGCATCCTCTGCTCGCAATGAGCCCACAAGGCATGTGTGGTTCTTTTTAAAGGGCAATGGCTGCCGTGCCATAACCCTGCCCCTCCCCACATGGTTTCTCTTCATTGGCTGGAGGCAAGCATCTCAGCAAGCAAACTGCTGCTTGCCTTGCTGCGTGCTTGCCTCCAAACACGGAGTCACTTCCAATTCACTTCCTGACTCGGAACAAAGATGGCGACAGTAACTTTGAAAGGGCAAGGATACTTCTGGGTTCCCAAATACTTCAAAAATGAATTTGATCCAAATTTAATCCAAATTCAGAGGATTCCAAATGGACCTAACCATGCCTAGTAATAATCTGTCTGTCCATTTAAAAACATTTCTCAGAATTCTACTGTTGTTTGCATTCACTCTTAATGCTTTGTTGACTGAGGTATCCCCTCTTTCTGGCATTGAAATTTCTATTTAGAATGTGTTTCTTCACTAATTTTCTTCTCCAAAAATGCAAGTAATTTCACCAGTTTTCTTGTTGTTATGAGAAAGCATTTTAAAACTACATATTCCCAATTGATTTATTATATGCAAAATTTGCATATGGTTTATTTGTGCAAAAATACTTTTCCCATGAATTTTTTTTGTCAGAAACACACAATAAAACACAGCAATCCTGTTTGCTGTGCACAGAATACCTCCATGATTCCATTATTTTCTGCAAAGGAAATTGCAGAAAAATACATTTTTTTCTTGCAAAACCGATGCATTCAAAATTTGTACAAAATAAGCCCATTGTTGTGATGATTTTCATCCATTCATGACCCTTTTCATCATGTCTTTTCAACACTTGGAGTGGGGGTTGGCTATTTGAAAACATTATTCTCATCCTAATGATAGAATTTTGTGTGGATCTTTTTATTTATATTTTATAAAACTTCTGGAAGTCAGGATGTGCAGCCCTATTGATTTGCCTGCTACAGTTCTACATTGTTTAATAGATAAATTCATTGAAATTGAATAGTTCAGAGATCTCTAAATTCTTTGGAAAAACCTTGAAATTTTGGGAAAAATCTATTTACAGACAGTTGTTTTTACATTTTCTAAACACTTCATCAAAACAATTGCAACTGTGCTGGAGGAATAGATAAGGAGTAAATTAAAAAGAAAACATACTCTGACAAGTAAGAAAAATGCTATAATAAAGCTAGCTTTTAGGGTGCCATACACTGTGATATTTGTTCAGCAAAAGCTGTGTAATGACAATACAATTCATTTTTGTAGGATTCTAAAAGAAAAAGAAAATGCAAGTTTCATTATATATTCCACGGGATTTCTGGGAACTGGTTTACCAGTTGAAAAAAGCAATGAGAATAGCCTGAGTTTATGTATCTGAAGAATCAAGCTTTTTGGATGTTCTGATATGGCCAAAGACAGCTCTTGGTTTCAAGAAATTTTGCACCCCATCATACTATGCCTATCACATCAATGCATCAATCAATGCTATACTAAATCAAAAGATTCTATAATATGGATAGCTTCTTATCCAGTTCTTTGTATATAAGGGCTCAAACATCTCCCTTACAGATAAGGGTATAGGTTGCACATAATGTGTGTAACATCTAATGTATTTAGGTTGTATTTTCAATATGGAATAGTAAATATGACAACAAATTTCACTGTATTTTTGTATCAGCATTTTGTGATAAATGATCCAAGATTCAAAAATGTAATTTCCATTTTAAAAATCATGCAATGTATCTCTCTGCTTGAAACATATCCATAAATAGAATTAATTTGCAAATTGAGATCATCTGTCTTTGTGTATAAACAAGCCACTCTTTATTGGCCCTTCTTGCTTGTTTACTTTGAGACAATAAAGAGTCTGTGACTGAATTAATGGCAGCCCTGCCAGATTTTCTAAACCTTTCATTCCAAGGACTGAAATTGCAGTGAACAGCATTTCATGTCATTAATTTTACTAATCCTTCATTGGAGGAGAGACTATAACATCAATGGAAAAAGTATTCAGAAAGGATGTGTTTTTCCCACTGGACTCAGAAGCCTTAAAAAGCAACATTGATAGGATATAGAGTAAAAGTGCTACAATTAGAGTTTTGATTTCCTGACTGTGTGCATGAAAAGAAATTAATTCAAGATAACTAAACACTATGCACAAAACAAACCACTGAACATAAAAGAAACCATAATGGATCAGTTCAAGGCCATTTCAGTTCAACACTACGTTTATGCTATTGCCGGCCACTTGCTGATGCCTCAGTTAATGTCATTTTATTGGTATCTATTTTATTTTCGAAATTTCTCAGTAGCTGCTGGATTTCTCATCCTCAGCTTATACTTGAGTCAGTAAGATTATCCAGTTTTTTTGTTGTAAAAGTAGGTGCCTCAGCATATATTCGGGGCGGATATATATATATATATATATATATATATATATATGTTTTGCCCTGACATTAAGCCCAGTTGTGTCCAACTCTGGTGTTTGGTGCTTATTTTCGTTTCTAAGTAGAAGAGCCAGCGTTGTCTGTAGAAACCTCCAAGGTCATGTGGCCAGCATGACTGCATGGAGCTCCATTACCTTCCTGGCAGAGTGGTACCTATTGATCTACTAACATTTCTATGTTTTCAAACTGCTACAGTGACAAAAAGTTGGGGCTAACAGGGGAGTTCACGTCGCTCCCCAGATTCAAACCTGCAACCTTTCAGTCAACAAGTTCAGCAGCTCAGCGCTTTAACCCACTGCACCACCGGGGGCTCCAATATATATACACACACACACACACACGCACACACTCATACATGCATTGAATATTAATCTTTAAAATTACATATACACATATACACACTAGGCCTGGGTAACAACAGAAAAATTTGTTTCTAAAATCGATTTGTATTTGGGGTTTTTTTTGTTTCGATATTTAAAATAATTACAAAATTTTCCTTTTAAAAAGTTTGATATTTACGAAATTTCGTAAATGGTAAAAAATTAACGAATCGATTTCCGAAACAATAACGAATCGATTCGTTAATGGCGGACGCGACCGCGAAATACGCTAAAAAACCTCCAAAACCTTCTGAAGCTTCCCTCTCCCTCTGTTGTTGACTGTTGGTGTGATATTATAATTTTTTTTCACTAATTAAACCATAAAACTGGCCCAGACATGCGGAAATAATAACAAAACGACCTCAAAACAATAACGAAACGAATACAATATCGAAATACGAAGCATTTACAAAACGTTTTTGAAAATTCGTTTTTTTAAATAATTGCTCCAGAATGGTTCGTTATCATTTTGTAATTGAAAAAATTAACGAATTATTAACGAATTACGAATTAACGAAACGAAACCGCCCAGCCCTAATACACACCTATACATGTATGCACGTATACATATATGGTTTCGGCCCAGTTTACCTGTCCATACGTATCTCACTCTACATACCACCAAGGACCTTAAGATCGTCCGACGAGACTCTGTTCTTGGTCCCACCACCATTGCAGTCATGTTTGGTGGGGATGAGAGACAGGGCATTCTCTGTGGTGTCCCCTCAGCTGTGGATCTTTCTCCCTTATGAGATTAGATCTGTCCCATCTCTCCTGATCTTAGCATTCTCAATTCTACCAGACAAAAGACTGTCAAAATGGATTGTTTGATACATACATAATTTAGTCATTGATTTGTTTCCCTAACAAAACACTACTTGCTTCCACAGGACATCACAGTCAGGGGGAATAAACTTGCATGATTCAAAGAGTTGTTTCCTCCATTTCTAACACCTCCTGTGCTTGTCACAAATGGTAATGCCATTTTTTTCTTCCCGATGAAATGAAAAGCAAAGGCACCACTTTAATGAGACATAACAAGTTTTTGAAAGAAAAATAAACTACAAGAAATGCAAAAATGTCATGCAAGTGTTTAGTCATTCGTCTCCCAGTAAACATAATTATGGCTGTCAAATATGCTGTGGGATTTTTTCCCCTTCCTTATTTTTTTCATCTTCCATTTCTTACTCTCAACTGGTAGCAAACATCAACATCAGTGTCTGAACCTACATCAGTTTTTTTATCTGACAGCACCAGAACCTTTTATTTCAAATGTCTTTATTTCATTCTGCCAACCTCCTTGCAGTTGCACAAACATTGGCTGCTACATGGCTTTGTAGCACTGAAAACACACTTCAATGTGGTTGGAATACAGAGAATACTTGCAAGGATGGCTTGTTCTACATCTTACAAAGGCAGGGTGCTGGTTGGGGCAGTTTCAGGACTGCAAAATGCTCAGCATACCACCTTTTTGCTAGTTACCTTCAGTTCTACTTGAATGGAAAAAGGAGGAGGAGTTTGGCTGAATTTTTGACATTGGGACTGAAGATGTAAGTATTATGTAGGTAACAAAAGCAGGGAATAAAAATAAACAGATGATTCATATTAGAATTCCTATTTCTGAAATAGAAATAGCATTGCAAGGGGGAGGTTTGCTGTTAGGTAACATATGCATATGATTAAAGACAACCTTAGAAAGAAAGGGAACTTTGGCAGATAATGAGGCCCTTCTACATTGTCCTTATATCTCAGATTCTGATCCCAGATTATCTGTTTTTCCCAGTTTATATGGCAGTGGAGATTCATATATTCCAGTTCAAAGCATACCTGGGATCAGATCCTTGGATGTAAGGACAGTGTAAAAGGGGCCTGAGGCTAGATCTACACTGCCCTATATCCAATATTATCTGTTTTGAACCAGATTCTATCAGTCTACACTGTTGGATAATCTGGGATAAGTGGATAATCTGGGATCAGATCCTAGGCAGTGTAGATCCAGACTGAGTGTTTCCAGACTGATGGCTGCTAGGATTACTATTCAAAATATATTGGCAGCCACTCCATCTTTGGAGTATTTTGTGGAAAGGAAAATAAAGTATATAAGATAATTAGTACAAAAAAAAACAATTGATTATAAGTGGGAAATGATATCATCTGGATCTCACATATAAATCTGTAAATTTTTATTTATTTATTTATTTCAATTACTTATACCCCGCCCTTCTCACCCCCGAGGGGGGACTCAGGGCGGCTTACAGACAACGGCACAATTCGACGCCTGAAACAATAACAACAATAGCTAAAAACGATTTAAACAGTTAACAAGTTAAAAACATTAGTACATAATAAACAGCAAAACAATCTCATGCTCAGTGTTCAGAGTTCCGTGTATATCCATTTCATTCCATTCGCCCATGTTTGTCGTCAGATCTTCCCTTAGCTGCCAGAATGTCCAAAAGCTTGGTCCCATATCCAGGTCTTCAGTTTTTTCCTGAACGCCAAAAGGGAGGTCGCTGATCTAATCTCCCCGGGGAGTGAGTTCCATAGGCGAGGTGCCACCACCGAGAAGGCCCTGCTCCTCGTCCCCGCCAACCTCACTTGTGATAGTGGCGGAGTCGAGAGCAGGGCCTCCCCAGACGATCTTAAATTTCGAGGTGGGATGTAGAGGGAGATCCGTTCGGACAAATACACTGGGCCGGAACCGTATAGGGTTTTGTAGAGTTTTGAATGAAGACACATACTACCACATTAAAATTTATTGAGGCTTGATGGAGATTAATATGCCATTTCAAATTCTGAAGTTTCTATAAAATGCTACAACTGTTTATATATGAAAAAAAGAGGAGAAAAACCAGACAACTTCAGTTCTTAGATCTCTTTGGGTTTATTTTTGGGGACCCAAAAATTGAAGTAGATCAGAAGTCACTACTTGATGTCCACATGATGTCCTTACTTTCTTCTTAGGTGATCCCTCATAGTCCAAGGGTAATGGTCCTCCAAGTGTAGTATCCTGGCGGTGGGTCCGTAGGTAACTGTGGAGCCCTATTCTTGATCTGCATTGTCTCCCACAGTGAGGACATTAGTTTCCAGGTGGAAGGCGGTCCCAATCGGGGTTGGCTTGATGCACCTTCCTCTTGGCACATTTCTCTCTTTTGCCCTCCATTCGTGCCTCTTCAAATTCTGCAGCACTGTTGGTCACAGCTGACCTCCAACTGGAGCACTCAAGGGCCAGGGCTTCCCAGTTCTCACTGTCTATGCCAGGGTTTTTAAGGTTGGCTTTGAGCCCATCTTTAAATCTCTTTTCCTGCTCACCAACATTCCGTTTTCCATTCTTGAATTCGGAGTAGAGCAAATGCTTTGGGAGACGGTGGTTGGACATCCGGACAATGTGCTTTGGGAGATGGTGGTCAGGCATCCTGACAACATGGCCAGTACAGCGGAGTTGATGGGGGAGGACCATCACTTAAATGCTGGTGGTCTTTGCTTCTTCCAGCACGCTGACATTTGTCTGCCTGTCTTCCCAAGAGATTTGCAGGATTTTTCAGAGGCAGCACTGATGGAATCGTGCCAGGAGTTGCATGTGACGTCTGTAGACTGTCCATGTCTCGCAGGCGTATAGCAAGGTTGGGAGGACAATAGCTTTATAAACAAGCACCTTGGTATCCCTACGGATGTCCTGGTCCTCAAACACTTTCTGCTTCATTCGGAAAAATGCTTGAGGGAATGATAGCATAAGATTATGTGACTACTCTCCAAAAATGCAACAGCAGAGCCAGGTCTTGAGAATCTTTTTAAAGGTTTCTAAAGTAGGGGCTTTCTTAATCTCTCCGGGCAATGAATTCCAGAGTCAGGGGGGCACAGAGGAAAAGGCTCTCTCCCTTGTACCCACAAGGCAAGCCTGAGAAACTGGCAAAGGCGAAAGGAGGGCCTCCCTCGAAGATCAAAGAGTTCGGGCTGGTTCATGGAGAGAGATGAGATCACGAAGGTAGGCTGGTCCCAAACCATTTAGGGCTGTACCTTGAATTGGGACTGGAAGATGAATGGTAGCCAATGGAGCTCCTTAAACAGGGGGGTTGGCTGCTCCCTGTAAGTTGACCCTGTTATTAATCTGGCTGCCGACTGTTGGACAAGTTGTAATTTCCGGGCTGTCTTAAAAGGGTAGCCCCACGTTGCAATAATTCAGTCTAGAGATAACTAAGGCATTGACCACCATGGTCAAGTCAGATTTCATGAGGTATGGTTGCAGTTGGTGCATGAGTTTTAATTGTGTGAAGGTTCTCCTGGCCACTGCTGACGCCTGTGCTTCAAGCATCAGCGCTGAGTCCAGGAGAACCCCCAAACTGCGGACCTGTGACTTCAGGGGGAGTGCAACGCCATCCAGCACAGGTTGCCAACCAATACCCCGGTCAGATGGGTGACTGACCTGGAGGACCCCTTTCTTGTCAGGATTGATCCTCAGCTTGTTCCTCCTCATCCAGCTCATCACATTAGCCAGGCACTGGTCCAGTATCCTCAGGGCTTCCTTGGAGTCTGGTTGAAATGAATATTGGAGTTGGGTGTCATCTGTGTAGAGATGGCACCATACTCCAAATCTCCGCATGACCTCTCCCGGCGGTTTCATGTAGTTGTTAAAAAGGATGGGGGAGAGAATTGAACCTTGTGGGACCTCACAGGTGAATGGCCAGGGGTCTGAGCTGGAGTCCCCCAGCTTCACCAACTGGTAACGACCCTCCAGGAAGGACCAGAGCAACAGAAGAACTGTGTCCCCAAGTCCCATCCCAGCGAGCCTCCCCAGAAGGATACCATAGTCGATGGTATTGAAAGCCGCTGAGATGTTCAAGAGAACTAGCAGGGTCACACTCACTCTGTCCAGTTTCCTGCAGAGCAATCAAAGCCATCTCGGTATGGTGCACAGGCTGAAACTCAGATTGAGAATGGTCTAGAAAACTGGTGTCATCGACGAATCCCTGGAGCTGCGAGGCAACCACCCGCTCCAGAACCTTGCCCAAAAAAGGCAGGTTGGAAATTCATCTGTAGTTGTCACCTATAGTCGGGTCAAGGGAGGACTTCTTTAGCAGAGGTTTTACCACCGCCTGCTTAAGGCAGGATGGAAATTTCCCCTGGCCCAACAAAGCATTTATTATCATAACAAACAATTTCAACAACCCCTCTCTGGGCAGCTTAACTAACCAGGAAGGGCAAGGATCCAGAGCGCAAGTGGTCATCCTCACAGCCACAAGGATCCCCTCCACGTCATCAGGATGAACAAGATGGAAAGAAACCCATAAGGTTGAACAGACAGGTTCCTCGGTTACCTCATCTGGCACTGTGTTTAAACTGGAGTCGAGCTCAAGACCTATCTGAGCTACTTTGCCTGCAAAATAGTGCGCAAAATCGCTGCACTGAGTTGCTGAGTCTTCAGGAAGCTCCCCAACAACCCAGAACAACTCTGACGGTCTATTTGCTGCAGACACTATGCGAGCAGTCGAGAATGTTTTCTTGGCTGTTCGCAAAGTCGCGATATAAGCCCTAATAGCGGCTTTACCTGTGCTTGCTCAGACACATCCTGAGATTTCCTCCAGATGCACTCTAGACCCCTCCTCCAGCACTTCATAACAGCCAGCTCCTCGGTGAACCAAGGAGTCAGTATGACTCTGCACAAAGTGAGGGGACATTCGGGAGTGATCATGTCAATCACCCTAGACATCTCGCTAATATAGCGATCAACAAGGGCGTCGACAGGATTGCCAGTCTCCAGGACAGGAAGATCCCTGAGAGACCTCAGGAATCCTTCTGGATCCATCAGCCTCCTGAGGCAGACCATCTTAATGGGTCCACCACACCTGCAGAGGTTAGAGGGCACGGCTAATCTTAAACAGATCAGATGATGGTCAGACCATGACAATGGAAGAATGTTTTGCTCTTCCTCTCTGACTATCCCACCGTCCACAAGAAAAACAAGGTCCAACATGTGTCCCGCCTGATGCGTGGGACCAGATATTATTTGAGTCAGCCCCATAGTCATCATGACAACCATGAAATCCTGAGCTCACCTGACAATGTGGTCTCGGAGTGAATGTTTAAGTCTCCCAAAACTATAAGTTGAGACCACGTCTGCAAGCTCAGACAGGGAAACTGCTGGGTCACGGGGTGGACGGTACACCAGCAGGATCCCCAGGCTCTCTCGGGTTCCCACTTTCAAGTAGACACACTTGAACCTTGGAGATTGTGGAACGGTGCATCTGATAAGGGTGATGGACTGCCAAAAGATCACCGCAACCCCACCTCCCCACCCCTCGGACCTAGCCTGCAATGGAGGTGGAACTGAGAGAAGTCCATCTCATGAAGATCTCAGGGCTCAGGCAGGTTTGTACAAAGAGATGTGGTCATCCAAATAGCCTGGACCTAAGCATAACCTTCTCCTTAGTTATGTGAGTACTTTTGCTGATGTCACTAAATATTCATGCAATAGCCAGGAGTTCTCCAGAGCTCTCCAGGTGCCTGCAGAAGCAACATGGAAAGGAAAGATAAGATGACAATCTAGCTGGGCTGAATCAGCCTTAGCCAGACTAGACCATGTAGATACTACCACACCACTGTCATGGGTCAGAGACAGAGCATAACATTTCAGTGTCTTATTTATTTATTGTACTTTTACCCTACTCTTTCTCACCCCAGAGGGGACTCAGAGTGACTTCCAGTTTTGGCAAAAATTCAATGCCACATTGAAACATAAAAGCATTCAATACACAACACATTAAACTTTAAAATCAAATAAAACATATAAATGCAATTAAAAACTATTAAAAACATAGCATCTAATCCCGCTATCGATTCTGTGGGTGTATATTGCACTGTGGTTAGGCTACTCCCTGAACTCCTGGTTCCACAGCCAGGTTTTTACTTTCCTCCTGAAAACCAGGAGGGTAGAGGCCAATCTTATATGTTTTGGAAACATATATGTTATATGTTTTATGTTATATGTTTCTTATATGTTTTGGAAAGGAGTTCCAAAGCCAAGGTGCCACTATTGAGATGGCCCTCCAAAACGTAATGGGTCCACCTCCTGGCAGATTTTAATGCCCAAGCTGGTTAAAAGGGGAAGATACATTTGGACAGGTAAACTGGGCCAGAACCAACTTCTGTAGGCAGTCCAGAGCATTTCTTCTCTGGACTGGCCCCAGAGCACTCGGCAAGTGTAGATGGATCCTTATAAAGTTGTTACCTGATTGAATTCTCTTTCTGCCAATGTCATGTTTAAAACCAAGACTTTTGTAATATTAATCACAACTAAACAAGTAGGTAATATCTCAAAATGTGTCATATAATGTTGTTGCTTTTTTGTTATAGTAAAATGATACCAATGATTGTAACTCGAAGGCTCATTTCTCTGAGTTCATTCTAGGAAAGTCTCTAAAGAATAATAAGAGAGTGAGTTCAAAAATCACAAGGAAGAACCTTTAAAAAATCACACCCAAGCCAGTAAGTTTCTTGCATAAAAATTAATAATAAAATACTAAATATATGAATTCATGAGAGTCCTGGACTAATCTTTCCTTCTGAGATGAAATGTTTCACTGCTACGCACCTTTGGCCTGATCCTTGGAGCATGTGTTTATTCTTTCCTCAGTTGATATTCTTTAAAATGGCTTCTCTTTCTCAAGAAACTGATGTACAAAGGACAACCGGACTGTTCTCAGGATTTTCTTGGACTGCAACAATCATTAGTCCCAGACAGGTTTACCAGTGATGCAGCCTGATTAAATTTGCAGTCCAAAAACATCTATAGGGCTGTGTTTTTCTTGTCCTTGTAATAAATATACTACTTGCAGTATATTTAAACTGTTATAGAAGCTAAATGCAAACATCTAACTTGCCAATTATATTTTATGAAAAATAGAATAGGAATGCCCATAGTGGCAACTTAGGAGCTCATAAGAACATTAAAAAAGAGAAAATAAATTCTTAAAATAAAATCCAGTAAACAAAAGACCAGTCCTTTACAGAAAGATTTCAAAGACTTTCTTGCTAAATTGCATACAAATACATTAGTTTGTACCTATATAAGCTTAGTTTTATTATAAAAAGCAACTAATGTTTGCCAGCCACCTAATTTTTAGGATTGCTTATAATAGTTTTTTCTAGTCACATCTGTTTAAACACTGTTATCAGTCATTACTATTGGCTTTTATTATGTACCAACTCTTGGTCTGAGATTTTCCTTTTATTTAGTTTTTTCTTTGCTACCATTACTCTAGCTAGGCAACAAATTACTCACTATATTTCTATTTTCTCTCTCTCCCCCACCTTATATAAACTTTGAAATTATTTAACAAAGAGATGTGTGGGCTAGAGGAGAACAAGTGCCAGTTCTGTCTTTTATAATAAGGAAAGTTCTCTTCCTGTACATTCTTCCTGAATATGTGCTGCTATTTTACATGTGGAATATTTCATTTGTTTGCTTAACATCTCCAGCAGTTTCTACCTGCATTACGTTTCTTTTTTAAATGCTCAGTTGAAACCATGGCATCACATATAGTATCGTAAGGTGGCCTCACCATATGTTATCTTCTAGAATTTCTTCATTACAGTCATGAATTAACCAAAAATGGCCCTGGAATCTACCTTTATAGCCTGGCAATGCCCTGGCAAAGTGTTCCTGAAATGCTGCAAATCAGAGTGCTGATAAATTCATGTCCTCGGCATACTCCCTTTTACACACAGTTGTGGTAGAACACTTCAGCTGGGTGCCTGTTCTCAAAGTGCTTATGATTAGGAACACATTCTGAACATTATTTCTCAATGCCCAATTTTTCAGTGCTCCAGAAGCACTTTTATTTGGGTGCTGCAGGGATGTTTAAGGTGATGGTAAGACCTTGTCTGCCATAACTACAATCATTTCACTGTAATTATTATGTTGGTTCCTATTTATTGTTCATCTGGCTTACAGTATTACCCCCACATTCACAGGGGATATGTTGAACTTACCATGGTAACAGGAAATTGTGGATAACAGTGAACCTTATTAATATCAATACTTGGAAGTTACCATATGGGAAGATGCGAACTCAACGATGGACAGGGTATAGGGATTTTATCTTTGAAGATCCCCATCGCTATCACCAATTGTACAGATGTGGATGTTATGGAGGGAATTTACCTCTGGCCTCAATTGTGTAGAAGAGTATATTATGGAGGAGGCCAATTATTATTTGTAAATTAGGGTAACTGCCACCAACGTGAGGTATTTGAGGTACCACCGATGAGATCTGGCTCTACAGACGCAGATTAGTTGAGATGAGACGGTTTTCAACAAAAGATAACAAGTTTATTGTGTACAAAGCTTATGGTTGCAGGCTGTTAAATAACTTATGGAACTTTGAATATCACGTGGTTTATAATACAGTCCACTCTGCCAGATAACATAGCTTGTGGCTAATTTTCACTGAGGTGAAGCTCTCCAGTGAACAATGTTTCACTACTACAAATAGCCTTTCAGTTTGATCTTCCCTCGATCAAATCTCTGATCTCTAATCCTTCCTTAACTAGGGATCTTAACCAGGCTTCCTCCAGTCCTCTTTGACTAAAGAATCTGGCCAGGTTTCTGTCTTCAGCCCTCCTAGACTGAAAAAGCACCAGCCGCTCACACACAAGCCTCCCTTTTCACTCCTTTTTTAAAACGCACATAACTTTTCCTGCTTGGCTCCGCCCACTTCTCCCTCTCATGAGCTAGCCAGCCTCGTCTCCTTGGCAACGCTCACTGTGGATTCAAACCAGATGACTCCAGTTTTAGCTACTGTTACAAAAACAAACATATACTCTAACAGTTAAACACAAACATAATAACAATGACTTCTGCACACCATAAAGTCTTGCTAGGTGGTCTAGAGTATTGCTAGAGAGATATCAGAAATGTTCTCCTGTAAAACACTATGGTAACTTCTGGTGGAAGCATACTATAGAATTGCCTGGAGGACCTAGACATTTTCTAGAGGGGATTTTTTTTCAGATGTTAAGTGGTATCAGAATGGGAATAACCCATATGACCCTGCAATTCCCTGTACATACATATTTTGCTTCAACAATAGTCAGAGTTCCCTTTGACATTATATACCAAACTTGGAATGTTATCATATGAGGTTCCTAAAATGGATTGTGCCACTACAAGCCAGTCTTGGAGTATACTACCATAGAGCCTCTTCTTACTGAAAGCACTTTGAGAAAGCTCAAAGAACATTTACCTTACCACAGTTTCAGGTATATAACTCCTCCCAATCTGCCTATTCCCATTTCTTTGGACATGCTCCCCTCAACCTACTCATATATATTTCCATGATAACTCATCTCCATTCCCTCTTTCTCCACCCAAACTTCCCTCAACATAGAATTAGCATCCTGTGACTAATGGGTAGATTCAGTTATTCTTGGGGTGTTTAGGATTATTCCAATTTAAATTATCCATTTAATTTTTTTAAAAGAATATATTCTGCAAACATTCAGGTTTATCCAAATCTGCTGGTGACTCTTGTTTTTGTAAGGAGCACTC
Organism: Anolis sagrei; assembly: GCF_037176765.1. Lineage (NCBI taxonomy): Eukaryota > Metazoa > Chordata > Lepidosauria > Squamata > Anolidae > Anolis > Anolis sagrei. The sequence continues at coordinate 118,823,261 of NC_090023.1, forward strand.
TATTTCAACTGTTTAAAAATCCACTATTACAGGCTAAATTTGTGATTAGAATATAGCAGGCAATGACAAAATATTGTTGTTCAAGTATTTTGTACTGCAACTTCCATGAGCATAGGCTCCATCTAGTATAGATGAAGGTGAGCAATGCTGGACATGGTAGCCTGTTCACATTTAGAGGAGACATTTAGCCCTTTATTTGTGATATCTAGAGCACAACATTCTTCCTCTGATATATCGAATCTAGAAAAACACAACTTGATGTGATATGAAAGACAAGATGAGCAAAACTAGATCAAATTAAAGGTCAGTGTCATCCATCATGTCACCCCACATGCATCTGAGAAATACATAAGAAGAGTATGAACAGAATAGCCTTTGCCTTTGTATTTGAACTTCTAAAACCATTTCCAGCATGGTCAATGGTCATGAATAGTGAGACATAAAGTGCAAAACACATGGGGAGCAAAAGGTCAAGAACCTCTGTTTTAGAGTACGGGGAATATGTTCCATTTAGCTATCATGGCTAAGAGACACTAAAAGGCACACACAGATGTCTAAATAATTTCCTAAGCGCTCACTATGCATTACTAAACTCTGCTCAGACATTTTATCTAAATAGGGGGGAAATAAAGGCAATAATAATTTATTTGCGTGCGTTATTGACACTCTTATCTTTCCCTGCTTCAATTTTTCTGTGATGGCATATAGGTGTGAAGGGGGCTTTTGTGTATATATGTTACTTGGATACACACATCTCAGCTCAAGCTAGGAAGATTGGGGCTTTGGGATGTGGTTGGCACACTTGGGAATCTTGAGGTCTATACAGATTAGTTTCCCTTTCACATAAAACATCAACCCCATATGCAATTCTTGTGTGGTATGAAGATTTGCAATGAACTTGCTCACTTCTCCACTGAAATTAGTAGAAATTTGAGGGTGTTTAGCTTTTGCTGAGTCATCCATATTGATATATTGGAAAAAAATCAAAGCTGCTTAATGAGAACAAAGAGTAATACAAAATCTGATTAATCAGGCTGAAGTCCTTGCATTATAGTTTCATAATGCCATCTACATTAAACATCAACAAGGAATGCAGATGGTTGTTCAAGGTTACTTTTGCTATTTATTTTTATTGCTTGTGAAAGCATTTATATGGCCACAATTTTAAAAACAAAATATAGCACTTTGTCTTACAGCTTAATGCTATTCTTAAATCTTAGAAAACCAAGGTGAGGAATATAGAATGTGAGATGTTTCTTTGTTAAGAAAGTTCCTACATCACTGTCAAATTTACCATGCCAAATCATCAATCATTTTCATTGTTGTGGCAGAGCAAACCTTTTTGTTTCCTGAAGTACAGGACATATTTGTTATACTTCTCAGAAGACCGATTTGACTGATATACACAAGGTTTATAGCAAAACTCCAACAGCAACCTAAAATGGTATGACAATCCAACATGATGTTCAATCATTTTTCACCAAGTAAGGGATAAAGGGAGAATGTTTCCCATTTCTGCAAAATTGTCAGCTTAAAAATACCATGCTTAAAACAATTTTTTTTCTCAAATATACACATCTTCAGACATAATCCATCAGGAATAGTTAAGAGAGTAAGAAAGTGTCTGGATACAACATACAAAAAACAAATTTAAACTGTCATTCAAGTAAATCTTTACATGTTGAATAACTGAAGATACAGATATTAGTACAACATGTTTGGTGGTGTTGTAATGTGTTGCATTTAAGTTTATACTCATTATACTCATTGCTTTGGTTAGACCACATCTGGAATATTGTGTCCAATTCTGGGCACCACAATTCAAGAGAGATATTGACAAGCTGGAAAGTGTCCAGAGGAGGGCGACTAAAATGATCAAGGGTCTGGAGAACAAGCCCTATGAGGAGCGGCTTAGGGAACTGGGCATGTTTAGCCTGAAGAAGAGAAGGCTGAGAGGAGATATGATAGCCATGTATAAATATGTGAGAGGAAGCCACAGGGAGGAGGGAGCAAGCTTGTTTTCTGCTTCCTTGGAGACTAGGACACGGAACAATGGCTTCAAACTACAAGAAAGGAGATTCCATCTGAACATTAGGAAGAACTTCCTGACTGTGAGAGCAGTTCAGCAGTGGAACTCTCTGCCCCGGAGTGTGGTGGAGGCTCCTTCCTTGGAAGCTTTTAAACAGAGGCTGGATGGCCATCTGTCAGGGGTGATTTGAATGCAATATTCCTGCTTCTTGGCAGGGGGTTGGACTGGATGGCCCATGAGGTCTCTTCCAACTCTTTGATTCTATGATTCTAAGACATTAGCCAATTTGCCTGAAACAGAATATATCACTTTTTATTCAGTTCTAAGTATTAGTATATTGTTCTCTAGGTGAAGTTTTATCATCCCAAGCATACTCATTGCAATCCATTGTTGAGTATAATTTACTTACCTGTTGCATTTACCTTTGTTTATCATGCATAAGATTCTACAGTTTTCCATTATTCTTGAAAATAATTATTACTATATAATCTTCAATGCATGCTATTTTGCAAAGTGACCACAGAAAAACCCACATAAATCTTACCACATTTGCATTTAGGTCCCTGAATACAAGGAACATGGAAGAGAGAGTAAAAATCAAAGAAGAAAAAGACATTGCATGAGATAAAGGGATAAAGATGGATATTAGAAAACATAGTTACAGACACATAGCATATGTTTTTGTCTGTGGATGAGGACTAACAAAACAACTATGCTTTAGAATTAATACATTTTACACCACTTTAACTGCCATGGCTCAGTGCTACTGTGGAAATTTACAAAGTCTTTATCCTTCTCTTTGCAAGAATGCTTCTTTGTCACCAAACTACAAATGCCAGGAAACTATTATGGCGCATAGTTGTCATATGTTCTGCAGTTAATGGTGGTTGGTGATGGAAGGGTTAATGTGAGTATTAGTTCTAGAGGGTTTGGTAATCTGTAAGTGGGAGTTCATGGGTGAAAGCAATTAGGGATGGAGGTGTGTAGGAGATAAGTTGCAGCTGGGTGTTACTGGATTTAAGCAGCTAACCTTGAGACTGATCTTTGGGATAAAAGTATTTGTTGCATTTTGGTGGTGGATGTTGCTGGTTTTCCCCCCAGGTCTGTTGGATTTTTTGGTATCCTGACCTGTCTCCTGTAATCTTGGAATCCTGGAACCTTGAACCTTTGGACTGACTTTTGACTAAGGTATAGACTCTTGATCCCTGGACTTTGTTTATTGAACTCTTGGCATTTGACCACTGGACTGGACCCTTTTGACTACAGAGTTGTTTTTGCTATCTTTATGTTTTATGTTTTGGTCTATTAAAACAGCCAGCAATAAGTGCTGTTTTAATTAAACTGTTTGATAAAACTAGGAGTTTGATTCATCTCTACCTAAATAAGGCAGGGCTCTGTCAACGTGACAATAGTAGAGCCTATGTTGGATGACTCGTTACTCATTATAATTTCATTAAACTTACCTTTCTGAATCGATTTCAAAGCATTTTTAAAAAATGAAAGTCCCTTTGCCCTTCCGAAGCCTTTTCCGCCATTTTTGTTATGACTCAGGAAGTGAGTCTGAAATGATTCAGCATATTTTCAGCTCTCTACTAGCCTGCTGAGAGGCAATCAAAACTTACCCAATACTTTTTCATTCGAATTTTGTAAACCTTGAAAGCCTTTCAAAATTAGTTTCATTTTCAATGCAAGCAAAGTAAAGCCAAAAAGGCTGCCATTATTCTTTAAATGAGTGGCCCCTTGTGTTAGGAGAAGGGAGCAGTAGGGAGAAAGTAGAGTTCTCTGGGAAAGAGACTGAGAAAGCACAGAATTCTGGGAAATGTCATTTGGGAAGGTGAAGAGCCCTATGCCAAAGAATTCAAAGGGCCTGTTCTCCCCCGGGAAGTCTTAAGGGACAAAGCCTTTGTACAGTAGGACGTCTGTATACATCCTCTGCATTGACTTCCTTTGCTGAGACTTGTGAAGATCCCTTACCTTGCCAGCCGGGGTGGCAGGGCCTAGGAAGAGACAGGCTAGGTAGTTTCAGCTTAGAAGGCCTGGCAGAGAGCTGCAGGAGCCATCTTAGTTTAGGGAAAAGCTCCAGTTCAGAGAGGGGGAGTGGCCTAGGCCTGAGCCAGCCCTGAAACAGCCAGGATTGGTTTGTAAAAGGGGGGCGGAGTTAGACTGTTGGAGGGAAAGAGAGAAGATTATTTTGTCAGTTCAGTTCAGTTCTGGTTGATGTTAGAGTGGGAGCAAGATTATAGAAGGCTTTTAGGAGTTCCTGTTAGGAATAGGCAGCTTGCCTGTAGTTTGCACAGCAAAGTAGGCTGTGGCAGACTGGTTACAGCTATTTTAGAGAAGAAATAGCTGGGTTGTGTATAGGAACTGTAACAAAGATAGAACAATTTCTCTCATGCAACCGTTACGCTTTTAAGAACAAGAACACTTTAATTGTAACAGCCAAGCCTATTCAACTGCATTCGCTTTATTCTGTAACTTCTATTCAATAAACCTTTCTTGTTATTTTTAAAATTTAAGCCTGAGTCAAGTGCCATTTGTGGATTGAGTCCCTTTTCTTTTTGGATCAACCTCATCTATTTTCTTACAAAGAAGCCCTTCTAAAAGTCACAGTACTTGGTGGAATAAAAAGCCTTTTAATATTTTAAATAGCTAGAGGGTTCCTGATTATTTGGTTTATGGTGGCAGCGAAGGTTTTTAAAATAGTGAGTCATCCCCTCAAGTGTTATCTAAGTGCCAAAGTGGTGTGATTTCCTTTCTAAAGGAGGGACAGTCGTGGGATTGTTTGCCCCCTGTCCAGTTATATTGTTTGGCCCGGTTATTATAATTTCGGTGTGGCAGTGGTGGGTTACTTTGACCCCCTGCCCAGACAGCCATCAAGAGCATATCCTTATAAGACTAACTGAAAAATGGCCCCTTCCCTCCAAAAAACCCAGAGAGGGGCGGGACCAGGGATCCTAACTATTATTGACAGGTGGCTTTCCCTATGAATGCAGCCAAAGGAAGCCACATATCTGCAAAGTCCCTGCAACTTAGAACTATGAAAAAACACTCAGTGCAAAACACAAAATTGGAGCCCCTGGAACAGCCGGTCCAGAACGGTGTTTGTCAGTTCTTTTTATCCTTTCCATAGGATCAGTGCAGGCAGATTTATTTTGTTTTCTTTCTTGTACTAATATATCAAATTTTAAGAAAACTTCTATACTTTGGATTATGTCAGAAAGCATATTATATTTTAAGTTTTGGTCTTAATAGTAACTGCATTTTAACTCAGGAGGTAAGTATGTTTAATATACTTATATTTATTGTTATTTACCTGTTCAATGCATGTTTGTTTTTCCCTCCATACTTGGATAACCTCTGATTTAAACCAAATAAAGATTGGTCTATTTGAGTTTTCTAAAGAACTATGCGACATTTGCTGAATGTTGGATTTAAGTCTTAAGATATGGTCTATTCTCAAGTGAAACACTCCATACATTTCATTCAAAGTCCTGCTACATAGATTCAGCAACATAGATTCAGCAATACCTCCTAAAGTTATGAATGTTATGAATGTAAAGGTATTGAAATGTGGCTTCATACATATATAAATCAAACCAACCATCTTAAAGTGTGTATCTTAATTAATTCATTCAGGATCTAGGCTTTGCATTAGAAAGCCTTCTATATTTTATGAAGCAGGCATGCCAAGATCCTGAAATAAACCAGAACTATATTGAAATTGGATTGTGGCATACAACTTACAAACCAGGCCTGGGGCTGTTTAAATTAGTCCCCATACCGTGAGTGAGCGTTCAGGTCCTCATTACAAATCATTGGCATTTCTGCCTGCACTACCTCCCATACAATCTAAGCAGTCTAGCTAGCTGGTTCAATCTGTAATTTCTATCATTCATATGCATGATATAATAAAAAGTGAAGCATCTCTTCTCTTTGTCCTCTGACTGATCAGAGTTCACACAGTGTGTATTAAAGAGGTAAATTTTGGAATAGGATCAGCAGGTCACAGTCTTTGAAGATTATGTCTTTCAGAACATAAGATCATCTTTCTTATATAGTTTTTTTCTTTATGAAATGCTACTTCACTGGTTTCTTCTTTCTTCATGACCTCAGTGGAGGTTAACAATTTTGACAGAAGGAAGAGCTAACTTTCAGTTAAAGTTAAGTCTGGAGAGTATTCTTGAATGAATTTAACATTGCTGGATCAGGCCAGTTTGGGACTGTATTGAACAGCAGAACTGCAATGCTGAGCTCAAATTTAAAGAGTCTTCAGTATTATTTACTTATTTATTTATTTACTGTATTTATATACCGCCTTTCTCAGCCAATTGGCAACTCAAGGCAGTTTCCAACAAATCAGTATACATAAAACAGTTCCACTACAACTAGATTCCAGCTGTAGTGGAACTAAATTTCCCATGAAAGTGATTGGTATTTAATTTTTCATAGCCGGCCTTTACCATTGATTTCTATGAGAATTAAGTTCTATTTACTTAGGGCCTCATCACATGAGGCCTGGGCTCCATCCTAAGATGCTTCCTTAGGCATCTTAGGACATGATGCAAGACTAGAAATATCTAGCAGGGCTCTAGCAGGAAGCATCAAAGGATGGAGCTTCCTTCCAGCAGGCTTCCTGTGTTCTCATTAGGAAGGCCGAGGAAAGTGTGAGGGGAAGCCAGGCAGCGGCAGTTTCACCTGTGGGGTGGGAAAGGGGTGATGTGGGGTGACGGTTTTCCCCAATGTCCTCTAGATTTGTTCTGATGCCCTATAGATGCCCCTGCTTTCCCCTTGTAATGTGATGAGACTCGTAGTCTTGATTCGGTTCATTCTGGTGTAGGCATTTAATGACCACTTGACCCCCAACAGAAATGATCTTCTGACATTCCTCTTGCAAGGATAGGGAACAGCCACCATAATCAGAGTAAGACTTTTTATCCTGAAAGCTATCAAGAAAAGAGCACATTTCCTGAAAGAAGAACCAGGAAAATAAGATTCTGGGTATAAATAGAAGGTCAGCTACTATCCTCTCCTTTTTGCCTTGTCTTTTACTCATGTTGTATTTTGAAATGGTCATATGACTGGTTAAATAACACACACACACAAACACACACACACAGAGAGAGGGGGGAAAGTATTTATTCAAATACCAGTTGTACAATTTCTCCCACTTAAAAAGATGAAAGAAGCCTGTAATTGACATCATAGGTAGACCTCAACTATGAGAGACAACATGAGAAAACTCATCCAGAAAATCACATTGTCTGATTTTTAACATTTTATTTAACATTTTTATTCATTGCCCTGTAAAAAGCACACCTACAGGTATGGGGTTACCATGATAAGAAAGTAGAACCAATTAAGTAAAGAAGTATCATGGGATGTGCCCACATGGCACAAATGAATACACTCTTCAAGATGAATATAATAGTTTTATATTCATTTCAGATTAGTTAGGGACATACCTTATTCCACCATTACTCCAGAAGAACATAAATAGGTAGGCATTATACTTACATATGTATTACTCATCAACAGTATGCTATTTTTTTGCACATATTCCTGGTTGATGGCACTACATATTTCAATGAGTTTTACTTCTGAATAGACATGTGCAGGATTGGCTTGTAAATGCCATCATCAAGTCAGGACTAGAAAGGTCAAATATTAAACATGTCCTTTACATCTGTTATGCTCAACCCATTACAGGACTTAATGTTTTGATCAATGTATTTTGAACAGAGATATGTTCAACAAAAAGCCCCAAAAAGGTTGCAGCTGTGCGATTGGATTTCTGCAACCTAGCTGGCATTTTATAATCTTCCATGGCCTGACATTTGATGAGCATCTCATTCTGTTTAGTATGTTATTTTTTAACTTCCTTTTTTACATTAGGGATGAAAATGAAATAGTTGGATTCACATTTCCCTATGAAAACATCTATTTCACACCTTCCAAGATTGGCAAGGGCACCTAGCACATCTCGCTACAGGAATTCATACATTTCAGGAGTGTATGCATTTTGAGAATTCAAAAATCTAAATGATATCATGTGCACTTTTAAAAACTCTTTATAATTAAAACCAATCAGCATGAAAATATTCACAAACACATAGTAGTCAAAGAGAAAACTGCATTAAAATGTGATTATAAAAATGTGAACTTTAACACAAAATATACAGAAAATTGCTCATATCTAGAAACAGAGAAAAATCTAACATGACAGTATAGAACTAGGTAGGGAAGAAATGTTGTTGTATTATGAAGAATGCAATAGAAATTAACCTGACCGATTTTAATATTCTTGTTCTGTGCTCTTCTTTTTCTGATCTTTGAAGGCAGTCCACTAATGTGGACTCAGATCAAGTTTGGAAGAATGTAGACTAGTTGCAACATCATGTAGTGTATAATTAACTGACTACATCTAGTGCAAGATGTTTGTGGAAGCAATTGTTGGCACAGCACATCGTTCAGCTTCAATGTATTGTCAAAGGCTTTCACCTATCTCCAACAGACAAGCATTCTTTCTCCCACCCTGGACATTCCACAGATATATAAACCCAATTTTCCTATTTTCCAGTAGACCTCACAATCTCTGAGTTTGCCTGCCATAGATGTAGGCAAAATGTCAGGAGGGAATGCTTCTGGAACATGAACATACAGCCCAAAAAAACTTACAACAACCCAGTTCAGCTTCAGTTTGTATGGACAATGTTAGAATTTTTGTGTTTGTCTGGGGAGATGAGGAAAATGTCATAGTGACCTGAAGTCTTTCTCATATGTTGGAAATATATTAAAACAGAGACTAAAAAAACATGGGATTTTGTCATATGTGCTCAGTTCTAAAGTTCAGGTGTATTTCAATCACACAAGTCTCAGCAACTCGAATGTTTCATATTGATGTCTGAATGGAAGACCCAGAAGCAAAGTCTGATTTTTAGCCATGTTGTATATGATATGAAATGCTCCATGCTGAATACCTAAATTAAAGGGGGAGGGGAATCTTTTTTTGCACTTACAAGTCAGCTTTCATACCAGCACAACTATCATATAATTTGATTCAAAAGCCTTAAACAATTGTTAATTTATACAGATATACTGAATCAATGGAACCATAGTAAACTAGCACTTTTATGAATTCCATTGATTAGTTTAGTTGTGATTAGTAACTGAAGAAAGATTGCATATCCCCCAAAGACTAAGCAATTTGCACAAAATATTTAAGCTTGTACAGCTGTGGTTTACAGACTGTTTATTTTATATAAAAACTGCATTAATTTAAAAACATCAGGCTTTGTGAATCATTTTGCAGGCACAGGGGTGAGAATATCAAGTAAACTGTCAAATGTGGGCTGCTTTTTATTTATGTGCTTCGGTAAAAGTTACAAAGTTAAAAAAAACCCCTCTATTTAGAAAGGAATTCTTACCTGATAATATATGGAGGGTTTTGGAACCTGAGATATTCTTGTTTCTGGCAGGGGATTTCACTGTTCCAGAACCTGAAGAAAACATTCAGATATTGTATGCTGAAAAGAATATATTTTGTGTAGGTGAATCTGCTGAATTAATTTTTGATTGCCTTAGCGAATGGACTACATATGTCTTGCCAAGAGAGATAACACAGATATTCAAATCTCCAAGATGCTGTTTTTCTTACTTGGCAATGGGGAAAAATGGGGGTTAGGTCATTGGTCCCAGGTGAATAAGTTGAAGATGGCAGCCTTATAAATCTTTATCTTCTCCAACGCACTCAATATAAATAATACGTACAATTACTGCCATATATTCCAGGTCAAAGCAGATAATGTGGGATTTTATTCATCTGTGCAGAAGGGGCCTTAGTTGACACAATTTGAGATCAATAGCATGTGCAGGAGATATCTTAAAATCTATAGGGATTTGACAGTTTCTTCCCTACCAAACACAACCAACAGAGCTTAATGAGTATTGGGTAGGACTCACATTTACTTGCACTTGTGTAAGTAAGGCTGGATCTACACTGTCCTATATCAGAGGATCTGATCCCTGATTATCTGCTTATTCCAGATTATCTGGAAGTGTAAACTCATATAAACCAGTTCAAAGCAGATAATCTGGGGAGAGGGTGGAGGGATACAAGAATAAAGTTATTATAGATCCAGCCTAAGTTGTAAACAACCTGGGCTGGGTGTAGAGATAGGATGGCATTATTCTTATTATGAGATTGATTTTACCTAAAATATTGCCAGTTTGAATCTAGCTAAATGTCTTCATAGAATCATAGAATCAAAGAGTTGGGAGAGACCTCATGGGCCATCCAGTCCAACCCCCTGCCAAGAAGCAGGAATATTGCATTCAAATCACCCCTGACAGATGGCCATCCAACCTCTGTTTAAAAGCTTCCAAAGAACGAGCCTCCACCACACTCCAGGGCAGAGAGTTCCACTGGTGAACAGCTCTCACAGTCAGGAAGTTCTTCCTCATGTTCAGATGGAATCTCCTCTCTTGTAGTTTGAAGCCATTGTTCTGCGTCCTAGTCTCCAGGGAAGCAGAAAAACAAGCTTGCTCCCTCCTCCCTGTGGCTTCCTCTCACATATTTATACATGGCTATCATATCCCCTCTCAGCCTTCTCTTAAATCTCTATTGCAGATCTCTCTGTGTGTTGTGTTTTGGAGTACAACAATAGTCTGATTGATCAAAAATATGCAAACAACCTATTTGGTACTACAACACCACAAAATATCAAAACAAAATCCACTCCATCTTACAATGAAGAGGAAAATTAAGGCATTTTCACATTATGCATGCAAGAATGAACAAAGTCAGGACCTATCTCTCTACTAAGCATGCAGTTTTATATACCCGAAAGTCGGTGTATAATACAATCTTATTTAGAAATACCAGAAACATCCCTCTTAATCTTTTTTCTCTCCATGTGCACACACATGTACCACTCTATTATTATTGTTATTCACACATACAGAATATCAAGGCAGAAAACTTTGCTATTCCAGTCACATAATTTGTGTGTGTGTGTGTGTGTGTGTGTGTGTGTGTGAGAGAGAGAGAGAGAGAGAGAGAGAGAGAGAGAGAGAGAGGATGAGTGTACATTTAAAGGAATGTCTCTGGATTTTTATTGATGGGCCCCATACACAATACTGAGGGTGACATTTGTAGAACAAGGAATCACTGCCATCTAAACAGAGAGCTCCTTCTAAAAGCAACAGTATTGCCACCCACATTTGCATGTGAAAAACAAAGGAAAATGCTCTCTGGCAATTGATGGAAAACATGAATAGTGGTGATTATACTCCCACAGTTGTTCAACAGAATGCTTAAACTCAGAAACAGATTCTGAATCACTTTAACTATTGTTATTCAACACCCTCCTGAGTTCTCAATTTTCCTTTAGCAGTAGCAAAACCCATTTAGATGAAGATTTACAGACTCACAACCATCATAATCAGCTGTTGCTTTTGTCTGTTGAAAATGGATCAATATATTTAACTTACATGGGGTGTGTGTGCGTGTGTGATTATTCCTGTTAACTCTTGAACTTTACCTTTGTCTGGGATGGAGATGTGAGAGCTAGAAGCTACTTTATGTGGAGAGAGTCTTCTGTTTAAAGATATTTGCACAGAAAATGAGAAATTACTCAACAATGCTGGTAGGATCTCTTCCATATCTGTAATGATCTCGATGTTCCTGTTGCACTAGAGCCCTGAAACACCTTTTCACCACAAGCCACACTCTGTCCAGATAATCTTGTAAGTAAAAGTTTATATTAAAGAAGAGTATATAAAAATAAGCAAATTCAAAAGAGAGAATCAATGTTCAAAAGGTTATTTCCAAGATAGCCAAGAGTCCAAAATTCTGTCAAATATAGTCTCCAGAGTCAATCCACAAACAAGATAGCATGAATCCAAGGCAGGCAACGTATGCCACTCATGAACTAGAAGCAAGAACAAACTTAGAAACTTGAATTCCAAGAACATGGGACCCAAAAGCTGAGAGCTGTTCACCTGAATATAACATTGCTCTCATAAAGGATTGAACCAGCAAGAACCACTTTAAAACGCCTCAATCCCCCCCCCCATAACATAATTTCTTACACACCTGCTTTTCCACCCCTTTTCTCTAAGCCTCTGGAAAGTGAGCCTTTCTTTGTTGCTTGCTCTGTCTCTGCAGTTCCAAGCACCTTGATCTAGGCAAACATTCATCTCCTACATTTCTCTCAGCCTGCACTTCTAGCAAGTTCTCATGAGAACTGATATCACTTCCTCCAATCTCATGGGAAATGCCAGGAGATTCCAAAACAACTCTCTCTAAGCTACTTTTTTGTCCTGTTTTGCGTCCTCTGAATCTATCCCAGCATCCCCTTCTTCAGGGCCGTAGCCAGAAAATTGTTTTGGGGAGTGTTGAAAATTTTGAGGAGTGGCTGAAAATTGGGAGGGGGTGTTGAAACCTGCCTCCTAGCTCATGCTGAAGCAAAGAGCACAGCAGGGGGCAGAGCAGCCTTCAATAGCCTGCAGCTCTGCCCCTGTCAATCACCTCCACTAAGTCTGGCCTCCTTAATGAGAGCATTCAACACCCCCCCCCCAAAAAAAAACTTGGTTGCTTCGCTGCATCAGCTATTGCTGCAAGTAATTGCAGTGTGAATAAATTGCCATTATTTGCTTGAGATAGTGCTTGCAGTTCTGGAGGGACTCTTAATTTTTTGCGTCTCATAGACTTAGCATGGGGATTTTGTTAACCAGTTAAAATTCATGAGTAAACCATTTTTTTACCTGAAAATTTTCGGGGGGGGGGGGGGGCGTTGAACCCCTACCCCCCCCCCCCCCCCCCCCAGCTACAGGCCTGCTCTTCTTCATCTTCTGAGGACGCAAACTCTGACCAGGATTTGATTTGACATCAGTTCCCAGAGTTTGAATCCAACCAAACATGTAAACATACCCTTCCACTTATGTGCTTGAGAGAGAGAAAAGAAGGATAAATGGTGAAGTCGAAATCTAGATTTCTAAGGGCTGCGGAAAGCGAGGGCCTGCTGCATGGAGCAATCCACTAACCACCAATGTTTCCGGAAGAGATCAGGCCCCTCTAGGTGAAGGCAAATTACAAAGACTTTAGTCAATGTACAGAAGGGTTGCAATGTACTACAATGGATGCCAAAATGTACAAACATAACATATATGGAACATGCAGTCACTTTTATACAGAAGAAACATTATGCATTAACATTGTCAAGTTTTGAAATTCTCTCCCCTGTTCCCAATTGATTGAATACTGGAACTGGACAGTGCCACCTCCATTCCTAATTGGCTGAGGAGTGGGCTCAAGTGAGCTGTAGTTTGTTCAAGCCCTGATGAAGCGGTTGGGAAACCCCTCCCAGCCACTTAGCTGTTGGATGCTTTCCAGGAAGCTGCATATATCATAGGATGTAATTTGGGAAGCAATGAATTCCCATTGTGAGGGAATGATGGAATTCGGCAAATGCCAAGTCCAGGATGTCAGGACAATGGGTAGCAATCTTGCAGATGTTCTGAACAAACAAAGAGTGGGCTTCACAATTTCTATTGGAATGGTAGAGCTATCATAATTCTTTTGTCCATGGTTTGGTCTAGAAGATGGCCTGGGTCCCTCCAAATGGCAATCTTGTGGCTATCATTATCGTGACAAGAAAATGTCCAGGTGACAATTGTCCTTGCTATGCCTTCAGCTTAAGGCATTGGAGGAAATTTCAAGAATGTTGACTCTGCCCAGAGGTTAAAATAGTTCATTGAAGTTTGCCTTTTATTCAATATATTTACAAGAATAAAATAAAATAAAATGAGATCAAGCATATTTCATAAGCAGGGAAATTGAGGGCCAACGCAAGGGTCTGGGGTTGCTGAAGTGGCTGCGTACTGATCATGCATGAGAGGGTTGGAAGAGTTGTTTCCTTTTTCTTTTTATTATCTGGCCCCTGCACATATGTGGATATTAGTATAGAAAAAGAGAAAAATTGAGACATAGAGTCAAGCAGAGCCAAGGAGGATTTTGTGAAATTCATGGAGATAGATACATTGTAGCATCATAAGAATATCTTTCATTTTGGTTAGCAGGATAACTTGTTGTCCCCAGAGTACCTCACACTGGGGCCAGGGCCCATGAGACAGGTGTTGGTATGGACTAGCACCAATTGAAGAAGGTTGGCTCTGTTCGATTGGGGCAAAGTTGGGACCAAGCACCTATTAAAGATTCCTGGGGTCCACAAGACAGACTCTTGGTTGGACCCAACTCCATACGATTCACACGTTAAAGGATATTTGACTCTTTCAACATTCTCTGATCCAGATCAGTGAAGATTAAAGAGTTAGATGAAAAAAATATAAAATGGGGAAATGGACTTATTGGAAGTGTGGCCTGCTGCTGACCCATGACAAGTTGGGGAAGACTTCATTTAAAGGGAAGAGTGCCACTGTAATCAATTCCGGCCCCTTGCTCTTGGAAAACTATGAATACTGTTCTATCAGGAGTGAGGGTGCCATGTTCGACAACAATGGAATGTAGAAACAGCCATCTCTCAACTGTTGCCATATATCAGAAGTCAGCAACATCACATGGAGTGGGGATTACTCCCATTCCCAACTTGCTACACAAACACTCCAAAGGGAAAATAGAGGCCATATGATTCTACTTCCAGATTAATTTTTTAAATCTACAGTATGACAGACAAAATTTATTTATTTATTTATTTATTTATTTATTTATTTATTTATGTACAACATTTATAGCCCACCTTTCTCAACCATACAGTGACTCAATTTATGGGGAAATGGATACATAACCTTGCCAGAAACTCAGATTCTAACTCTACCCACACATTTACTTGGGAAATGTCATCACAGGACCTAATCACATCACCAAGGATCATAAATGTAATTTCTCATGCACATCTCATGAGATCTATATCATCCTCTGTCAACAATGCTCTTTGGCATTCTATGTTAGATAAACAGATCATTCTCTGTGCCACAGGATAATCAGAAATAAATCAAACATTAGGAATGGGGATTTAAAAACATTCCAGAATATTTCAATTTTCTAGGACATATCATCTCAAACCTCAGAAAATCAACACCAAAATAAATAAATAAGATTATAAAGAGAATAAACAGAATTGTAATATATTCACTATTCAAGTCCATTTACAGTGCGTTGAACAAAGACAATGTTGTTTTTTTCATGCTGCATATTTTATACTATTTATCCAGCCTAATAAAGGCTCTCTTGGACACTTTAGCACATTTCCTTTCTGGTTCCCAGAGATCATCATATTTCATTTTACGTGTCATGATTTTAGTAATATCTTTCCTCCTGCATTTGTCTTTCAATGACCATAGTTAAAATGGAACTGGTTACATCATCACCATAGCCACAAGTTTGCAGCTAAAGTCACTCCATATTGCACCAATGAAGCATTCAGGAAATAATACCAGTTACTGCATGGAAGGGCCATATAACCCAGAATATCAAGGCAGATAATCCACAATATTTGCTTTGGATTGGATTATCTGAGTCCACACTGCCATATAATGCAGTTCAATGTGAATTTAATACAGTTGTGTGGAAGGGATCGGAAATGGATTTTTACCAAGTGGAGAGAAAAGGTTTAAAGTAACACAATCCTTGTGCTCCGTTGCTGATGTGTTTGATCTAGTAATAAGATGGATTGTTAGCATCAAATGCAGTTAGCTCATAGTGGAGTTCACCATGGAGCAAAATAAGATGCTTCAAAAACATTTTCCTCAAAATATCTGCCTCACCAAAATGCAAATCCCAGGGTTTCAAAATATTGAAATATCACAACTGAAGTGGTTTCAAATTGTATTCATTTTAAAGAGTAAATGAAACCTTGGTCATATATTAGTGTAGTGTATTATGAAGAACTCTTAACCCATTTTCTCTTAAAGATTCTACTTGGTAGATGATGAAAAAGAGTCAATGCATTAAGATTTGATTAATGAATCTTTTGTGCCTAAGTAATTCATGGGAGACTTGATTTATCATCTGTGCATCTGGATCATTCACTAATATTTTGACAGCTGTGTTTACAAAAGCAAAAGTCTGAAAAAATATTTAATAGTGAAAACTTAATCTTTCTACATCCTCATGAAGAGCTAACCTGTTCTATCTGAATCTTGGACCCCCACAGAGATATATTTTATTTTTGTCCTTAGGTTGGCAAATTCTGGCCTTGTTGACACAACCTTACAAAATAAATGTTTAAATATTAGACTATAATATCACTAACAGGACACTTAAAGAAAGAAACTGCAAAAACAGGATTTTGGAAATATCCAGAATCAAAAAAGTCAATGTACCCCAAAATCTAAAATTGTCCACATGGGTGAAATTAGGCAAGCCCTCATTTTAGAATGTTTTAAGAAGAATCTGAAAACCTGGCTCTTCCATTGTGCTTTTGGAGATTAACCATATAATCTCATATTGCCAGTAATCCTCAATATTTGTTCTTAGTGCACACCTCCCCCGTATATGAAGGTCCTTTTTTTGACCCCATTTTGGAAGAGTTCCTCCCTCACAAATAATCTGCTCCACTGCTATCTCACCCCCTGTATTTTACTCTATATTTATTTATTTATTTATTTATTTATTTCATTTATATACCGCTTTTCTCAGCCCTCAGACGACTCAAAGCAGCAAAATTCAATGCAAAACATGTGAGACATGTGTCCGTACGATTGGTTTAGAACCTGGTGTCATCTATGTGCTTTTGACAAGTAGGACAATGGCACTGAATACACAACCAATAAAAAACTTCAGCCAATATCAATTCTGTAATACAAATATGTTGCACACTTTCTTTTTATCTTTTTAGTCACTACACACATCAACCTATAATAATAATAATAATAATAATAATAATAATAATAATAATAATTTTATTTATACCCCATCATCATCTCCCCAAAGGGACTCAGGGCGGCTTACATGAGGCCATCAAACACAAATACAACAATACATCAACAAACAAGCAAGCAAGCAAATAAAACAATATAAATAATACAGTTAAACATGTAAGCAATAACACACAAAAGATTTAAAACACTATGGCAGGGCCAGATGTAGACTGGAATTTTTAAAACCCTGGGCATAGGTAGGTAGGTCTAGACATGGGGGTTTTAAATAGTGATATGGGGGGATCAATCCAACGGATAAAGTGCTTCAGAGGACACATAGAAGGAAATTAGTCAGATTGGGCACTATTTCCTTTTTTTCAGGGAAGGCACACTAGAACAGCCACATTTTCAAGCTCCTTCTAAAGACTGCCAAAGTGGAGGCTTGTCTGATATCTTTAGGTAGAGAGTTCCAGAGTCGAGGGGCCACCATAGAAAAGGCTCTCTCCTTCGTCCCCACCAATCGCGCCTGTGAAAAGGGCCGGAGTGAGAGCAGGGCCTCTCCAGATGAATGAAGAGATCACGTGGGTTCGTAAACAGAAATTTGGTCACACAAGTAGGCGGGTCCCAAACCATTCAGGGCTTTGTAGGTAAGAACCGGCACCTTGAATTGGGACAGGAAGATGAATGGCAGCCAATGGAGCTCCTTAAACAGGGGGATTAATTGCTCCGTGTAAGTCGCTCCAGTTAGTAGCCTGGCTACCACCCGTTGAACCAACTGAATTTTTTGAGCCGACTTCAATGGCAGCCCCACGTAGAGTGCATTGTAGTAATCCAATCTGGAGGTGACTAAGGTGTGGACCACCATGGCCAGATCCGACTTCACGAGGTACGGTCGCCCTCTCAGCCACCGCTGATGCCTGAGCTTCAAGCGTTAGCGAAGCTCAGGCATTCCAAGACACCCAATCTGTGGACCTGTGACTTCAGGGGGAGTGCAACCCCATCAAGCACAGGTTGCCACCCTATACCCCGATCCAGCTTACGATCAACCTGGAAGACCTCTGTCTTGTCAGGATTGATCCTTAGCTTATTCATCCTCATCCAGACAGTCACAGTGGCCAGGCACTCGTCCAGCACCTGAGGGGCTTCCTTGGAGTTAGATGGAAAGGAGTAGTAGAGTTGGGCGTCATCTGCGTAGAGATGGCATTCAACTCCAAAACTCCAGATGACCTTTCCCAGCGGTTTCATGTAGATGTTAAAAAGCATGGAGGACAGAATGGAACCTTGTGGGACCCCACAGGTCAAAGGCCAGGGGTCCAAGCAGGGGTCCCTCAGCTTCACCATCTCAGAATGACCCTCCAGGAAGGACCAGAGCAACAGAAGAACTGTGCCCCCAAGTCCCATCCCAGTGAGCCTCCCCAGAAGCTGTGCCCCCAAGACCCACCCCAGAAAGCTGTCCCAGAAGGATACCATGGTCAATGGTAATCGAAAGCTGCTGATATGTCCAAGAGAACCAGTAGGGTCACACTCCCTCTGTCCAGCTCCCTGCGGAGGTCATCCACCAAGACAACCAAAGCCTTCTCGGTACCATGACCAGGCCTAAACCCAGACTGTGACTGATCCAGGTAATCAGTGTCCTCTAGGAATCCCTGGAGCTGAGAGGTGACCACCTGCTCCAGCATCTTGCCCAAAAAAGGGAGGTCAGAGATTGGTCCGTAATTGTTCAAAACCATGGGGTCAAGGGAAGCCGTTTTCAGGATTGGTCTAATCATGGCCTGTTTCAGACTAAATGGGAATGTCCCTTGTTCAGTGAAGCATTGATGATCAATACAAACCAATTAATCAACCCCTCCTCTAGCTGATTTAATTAGCCCAAAAGGGCAGATGCCAGAGCCGACGTGGTCGCCCTCATAGCCCCAAGGACCCCCTCCACATCGTCAGGATGAACAAGCCAGAAAGAATCCCACAAAACCGCATAGGCAAATGCCTCGGTCACTTCCTCTGGTACTGCATTTAAGCTGGTGTCTAGTTCGAGGCATATCCGAGTGACTTTATCTGCAAAATGGTGCGCAAAATTGAAGCACCGGGCTATTGGGTCATCAATGATTCCCAATGACCCGAAACAGCTCAGAAGATCTATTGGATGCAGACGCTATGCGGGCAGTCAAGAAAGATTGCTATGTAAAATTCGAGTGTATGTCAAGCCTGATGGGTGGGTCTAGATATTACTTGTGATAGCCCCATGGTTGTCATGGCAACCATGAAGTCTTGAGCCACTCCTGTTAAGGTGGTCTCTGCATGAATGTTAAAGTCCCCCAGCACAATCAAGTGCTGGGAGACCAAGACCGAATTAGAGACTACATCTGCTAGCTCTGGCAAGGAGACTGCTGTGTTGTGGGGTGGACAGTACACCAGCAGAATCCCCAAGCTATCACAGGTATCCTACCCACCCTTAGGTGGATGAACTCAAACCCAGAGTACTGCGGTATAGCACATCTGTTCACAGATATGTACTGCCGAAACACTACTGTGACCCCTCCTCCCCACCCCCCAGGCCTAGCCTGCTGGTGCACCCCGAAGCCCGGTGGAGCACAGCTGGATGAGATTTACTTGATCCAGGATCAAGTCCTGGATGACAGCTGTCCTTTGGGAGAGTAGAATGAAAACTAAAATGGTTAAAATTTAGAGAACATTGTAAAGTGTCATGTCTGTATCTTTATCTTCTACTGTTTTAAATAATGACACCCCTATTAAGAAACTGATGTTGAAAATGTGAGTTCATTGGCTTCTTGTTATTGCTGCTGAAATTTCTTTATAAATGACAAAACAGATTGCTATGTAAAAGGAGTCTTAACTACAAATTAGTTACAGCAGGGGTTCTGTTTTACAACTCATTAAAAATCTGCTGAACTTCAGTTCCTGGAGTTTTGCTTAAGCTGTTTCTCAGAAATTACACACTTGGAAATTTCTTGTTTGCTATAATAGATAAACAAAAGAGTTACAAACCAACAGTGTGGAAAATTATTACATTGCATTTATCTTCTACTTTCTGTCATCTACCTTTAAATTGATGCCTATCATTTCTTTTAATTGCTATATTTCAACTGTATTGGGTCCTTTTTCTCAACCTTCAAAGAGGATATTTTTCTATCTTATATTTCCTTGATGTTTGTGTAAAATATTGAAATGTGGAAGACTATAATGTGCTATTACCTGAAGTTAATAAAACTTTCAGTGGAGCTATTAATTTATCATTAAGAACAGCTATAAGTGGCTATAACAACATCGTTTCAGTTGATTCATCATAATCACTCTGTAATGGACAATGAAAATGAAAATCAAACCTCTGTTATCCAACTTATGAAGGCCTGAAAATCACAGAAAAGGCAATGGGCGCTGTCAAGAGAAAATTCATTAACCATAAATAAATAAATAAATAAATAAATAAATAAATAAGGTTTACTACATGCTTATAACCATGATAGATGTTGCATTTCAATTTTTAAAAATACCAATAGTCATTTTCTGAATTCTGGCTATTTCTTTATAAGATTAAAAATATAGCAGTGCAAAAATAGAATGACTTTAACTGATGGAATTGTGCAAACACAGTTACTTTATAGTAATAGTAGCCCTTCTTATGTTTTGCTGTGCTTTGTAGTATTGTTAGATGTTATCTGCATTGCCATTAACAAAGTTTAATGATGTAACACTAAAAAATGTTGACCATTTCCTTAGCAGACACCTCTCCACAAAAGTTGACATTTACACTGAAATACAACATTGTCTGAGCTGTGCAAGTACAGCATTTTTTTTCAAATTAAGCAGAGAGTGTTTGAGGATTGGAATATTCATGGGTGGTACCAAGATGCTTGTTTGTAAAGCCATTGTCCTTCCAACTCTGTTGTATGCCTGCAAAACATGGACTGTCTACAAATGACACTCTCAACTTCTGGAATTATTACATCAATGTTGCCTCCAAAAAATCCTGCAAATCTCCTGGGAAGACTAGCAGACAAACAACAATATTAGCAAAACTACCAGCATTGAAGCAATGATCCTCTACCATCATCTTTGCTGGACATTATTTGAAGTTCTGATCACCATCTTCCAAATCAGTTACTTTACTCTCAGCTTAAGAACACAAAATAGAATGTTGATGGACAGCAAGAGAAATTTAAAGATAGGCTGAAAGCTATCATTTAAAATGTGGCATAAACACCCAGAACTGGGAAGTCATGGCCTTCAATCATTCTAACTGGAGATCAGCTGTTACCAATAATGCTATGGATTTTGAAGAAGCATGAGGGTGAAAGGGAGAAATTTTCCAAGAGGAAGGCACATAAAGCTGCTGCTGCTGCTGCTGCTACTACTACTACTACTACTAATAATAATAATAATAATAATAATAATAAAACCTTTACTTTTTACCCACCCTCTCTCACCAAAGAGACTCAGGGTGGCTTCCAAAAACAAAGATGGCAAACATTCAATGCCATGTGCAAAGACAAATAAAACAGAAACAAAACAAACAATTAAAACTAACAGTTAAAAATAAGCAAATAAACATAAACCAATTGGCTTCATAAATAACACAATAGGCAATTAAAATCTGTATGATAATATACAAATATGAAAATGTGGCTCTCCAATAAGTTAAGATAATATAATCACTGTCAGCATTGTCAGGTGAGGTAGAATCAAAAATGAACTAATCATCTCCTCCTCCATAAGCTAATGTGGAAAGGTACGTTTTTAATTGTTTCTTAAAGGAGAGGAGTGAAGAGGCTGTTCGAATTTCCATATGGAGGGAGTTCCAGAGGGAAGAAGCAACCATGGAGAAAGCCCCCTCTCTCATTCTCACCAGCTGCACTTGAGATGGGGGTGGGACTGAGAGGAGTGTCCCCTCCAATGATTGCAATGACTGAGCAGGTTTGTATGTGGGGATGTGGTTTGTCAAGTAGTCTGGACCTAACTGTTTAGGGCTTTGTAGGTAATGACCAACTCTGTATTTAGCCCAGAAGTTGATCAGTAGGCAGTGGAGCTGCTGTAACATGGGAGTTGTCTGCTCCCTGGTTGGTGCTCCAGTTAGTAATCTGGCTGCCAATCTCTGATGATGTTAAAAAGGATTTCCTTGTCCCACAAAAATGTTTCCTAATAGTTGATTCAGCATGTATAATGACACTTGGCCCTCCATATCAATGGTTTATGCAATCACAGACTGAACCATCCATTGACTGAAAATACTCCAAAAATGGTTTTGCCATTTTATATAAGGGACACCATTTTATTATTCCATGGCATATAATGGAACTTGAGAATCCATGGATTTTTGTATTTCCAGAGGAAGCTGGAATCAAACCACAGCAGATTCAAAGGGCCCACTATAATTGTTACTTCCTAAATCTAATGACATAGGCAAGTCTTACATTTTTTCCCAAAGCAATGTTGTTTCTGCATCAGTAGCAAGTTGTAAGCAATATGACTAGCTGTCACATGTTATTTCCAAGATATGTCTCCACTTCCTGTGGAACCAGTCTCTCACAAAAGAAGCAGATTTTAATAGATGCGGAAAATGGACCTTGCTTTGTTACTTGTTATCTTATCCTTTCACTTGCAGAATGCACTAGCAGCCTCCACATTTCCAGGTTAAAAGGCTCTCCCCGCCCTCCCAACATGAATCACACCCTTCCTTCACTGGTGCAATACTTTGTAAATCTTCCCACTCCCTCCCAGGTCACAACCTTCCTCTATCAAGCAGCCATCCAACTTTTTATTTCATCTCATTCAAAACAGAGCTTGGCTTTAAAGTCAGCTCAAAAAGAAATAGGAGTCCCAATTGGCTTAGATAATTGGATTATTTTGCTGTATACAAATGAGAATCAGACTCAGAGTTGTTATCAAAGGGCAGGGGTGGTTGGTGGCTTCAATTGCATTGTGATCGTGAATTCTAGGCTTCGGTTAGTTTTAAAGTGGTTTGTGAGGCAGTGATTGTATTCTGGGGATGTCCCAAATAGACAGCAGATTCCACTGTGTTTTAGGAATTTTATAATTTTCAATTTTTTTAAAAAATTATTAATGTGATTTTTATGCATTGTTGTTAATACTTATGTCATTGTATGGGGCTTTCCCACTTCTGCGCAGTTGGGGGGGGGGGAAGAGCAATTTGCCTCCTCCTCCGAAGTCAGAGATGTAAGGTTCCATTGGAACCTTCCTGAAGAGTGGGAGGAGCCACTCAGTTGTTCCTCTTTCCCTCGCCCTTTCCTCATTGACCTGGTGCTGTTTGTGCCAGGCCAGGGCCCTGTTGGCCTCCTCGTCACCATGATGGCAATGGGAAAATATTCTCCTGGCCAGCGTGTCCTGGCGGCCATCTTTGATGGGTGGGGACATTGCCTCCATCTTGGCCTCATGGCCAGTGACCATTTTGAGCTTTAGATGGGCAGCCATTTTGCAAAATGGGCTGGCTGCCTGCTTACTACCCCATACAGTGCTCACCTCCTCATACAGGGGTTATGTGGGTGCAGGGGGGCAGAGGTGTTGCTCGTCCAACAAATAGTATTCAGTTTATTAAAAATAAATAAATAAAATACAAATAATAACAATACTAATAACAAATATAGTGTGATAAATAATGTCAAATACAATTTAAGAACCAAAGAGTTTTATTTTAAGTTTAATAATGATAATTTACTCAAGGATGTTTGAGTCATTTAACTTATGAGCAAGTTATTACAGACTGCTATGATTAGATATATATAGATGGATATATATGAAAATTAAATAAGATTATTGTATATCTGTTTGTTAAATTAACTACACCATTACGTGATATCACAAAAAAAATGTTACCCGTGTTATATATGTAAAATAATAACAATAATAAATAATAAAATTAAAAGATAATTAACAACTATGAGTTCAAGTAGAGATGTCGACTGCTTCAATCACAGCCATCCGTGAGTTCATAGGTTCTCATCTCGGTCCAGTTGGGATAAGCTCTCAACCACCTTATAATCTAGCTTACTGTTGACCTACACAATAAAACAGCACCTTGGAGAGGTAGACGTGCTCTACATTGGGATGGTTTGATCCCCCTGTTATTTGGTGCTGGGAGAGGTCCCCCTCCCGATGTGTTGGTCATACACTTAGATGGGAATGACCTAGGCCTTTTAAAAGGCAGGGTGCTATATTTACAAGTGCGTAATGATATGAGAAGAGTATGGGAAGAGTAGCCTCATACTCTCGTGGACTGGTTGGCAATTATACTACGCCTCAAATGGCCTGGAGGTGGTGAGGTGTGAAAACTAGAAAAGGCAAAAAAAAAAAAAAAAAAAAGGTCAACAGGGCCATGCGCATTGCCCTGTCTTGAGGTAAGGGGTCCTACATTGCTCATAGTGACATCACACATGACAAACCTCACTATTTCCATGCAGATGGTATCCATCTCTCGGATCTGGCCAACAATACATTTTTAGAAGATTTAAAAGGGGGAATTTGTAGTGTGTTAGAGGACTTGATGGGGATAGGGGCAAAATACATAGACATCTGCCCCCAATCTGTGGCAAAAATAGATAGGGAAAAGATCAGAATTAGTGAATACCTAAGGCACCCCTTTCAGGGGTAAAGGCCTTTAACCAAATCACTCACCTGTCAACCTTTGTTCAAGGTGAGGGGAAATCAAATGGCCTTAAAAGGGGGAGAGTCGGGCCTCAATAAACTTGAGGGAGACTTCTCCACACTTTTCCCTTAGAGGTTGCCCGGGTTTAAATTACCAGGAGACCCAGGTGTTTTTTCCCAAAACAGTCGAGGGGTAGGCTGGTTAAGGACGCTACCTTGGCTTAGACACCAAGTTCTATACACACATTTGTTAGATAAAGTTTTAAGTTAAATAGGTAAAAATTCAATAAAGTTGCCCTTAATTTAACCCAATTATACCTTGTTATGTCTCATTATTTCGGGGGTTGGAAGGCAATTATATTCATGTATTGTTGTCTGCATGTGGCAATTGGAGTGCTTCTGTGAGTAGCCCTGAGTCCCTTTGGGGAAATGGTGGTGGGATACAAATAAAGATGATGGTGGTGTTGGTGGTGGTGATGATGTTGGTGGTGGTGATGATGTGACGGCGGCGCCCCCTCCATCCACAAATATTCTGGGTAACCAAGCTGGCAGGTTCCCATGTTGAAAATCCTGCTGCTTAATGCCAGGTCAATGAATGGGAAAACAATGACCATCTAAGATCTAATCTTGGATGAGCATAACAACCTGGCTTGCATTACGGAGATCTGGTTGGACAAAGGAGGTGGCATAAATCTCTCCCAACTTTGTCCACCAGGTTTCTGTGTGCAGCAGCAAGCAAGACCCAGGGGGCAGGGAGGAGGAGTCACAGTGGTCTATTGCGATTCCATCCACCTGACCAGGTGCCCTGTCCCATATTCAACCATCTTTGAATGTGTCTACCTTTGGGTGAGCATCTGGAACAGAACAGGGATTCTGCTGGTGTACCATCCACTCTACTGCTCAACATTTTCCCTGTCTGAGCTAGCAGGGGTGGTCTCAGGCTTGGTGTTGGAGTCCCAATGGCTAGTGATGCTGGGAGACTTTACTATCAATGCCAAGACCTGGCTCAGGAATTCATGGCCACCTTGACAGCCATGGGTCTATCTCAAATGGTTTCTGGCCTCACACATAGTGCTGGGCATATGTTTCATCTGGTCTTATGGTTGGGATGGGATGGTGGTGGTGGTATTGTGGAGAAACTGTCTACAGCTCTTTTGTCATGGACTTTTGTCACTACCCTCCTCAGCCAGGGATCCCTGACTAATCACCAGCTCATTGCAAGAAGTTTGCAGATAAAGTCACTCAGATCCATTCTGACGTAGACACCAGTGTTAATGCAATCTCTATGGATGTAACTGAGGCACCTGCTCTCATTCCCACGCCCCGTCTCAAGAGCAGCTGATGGGAACAAGAGAGGGGCCTTCTCCATGATTGTCCCCCCCACCTCTGGAATTCCCTCCCCAAAGAAGTATAAATATCATCCACCCTCCTCTTGTTTATAAAACAACTGAAAACACACTGGTGTGCTTTTGCTTATGGAGAGTAGGAGGACTAGAACATCATGTATTATACCTTCAACTAGAAACAGTGTGACCTACCCTGGTTTGTTGAGTGGCAGTCCTTATTTAATAATTTTAAAGTATTTTAGCTTTATTAGATCCTTAGTATGTTAGTGTATGTTTGATTCATTTGGACTGATTACATTCTATTTAGCCATATTAATATCTTGTTTTGTTGTTATAAGTTCTTATATTGTTTTGTTTATTGCTTTTGTTTTGATTGTTTATTTGTTATTTTCATCTTTGGCATTAAATGTTTCCAATTTTTCTGTTGGAAACCACCCTTGGGGAGATAGGCCGGGTTACAAATAAATTTTATTATTTATTTTATTCGTGTGGAGGGATATGGTAGGGGAGCACATGTAGCAGCTGTTTCTCATTTATGACTACTTTGACTGAAATTCTGTCAGGCTGGATCAACTCTTTATGTGACTCCCAGCTTTAATGAAAACAGGTCATCAGACTAGAGACCACCAGAACTTGCTTTAGACTTGATTAATTTGGGACCTTTCTACACTGCATTCCTGGCTATGACTTTTGAGTATGATTTTTATTTTTGAGTATGATTTACTTTCTGACACATTCAAAATGTTTGCCAGATACAAAATGAATGAAGTACCCAAGAAAGCAAAAGGCAGGCAGCTTGGAGAATGGTTTTGCAGGAAGGTGGTGTGAGAGCATTCTGCTGCTTCCATTTCTATGCTCTAGGGTTTTGACCTGCTGCACCTGCGATATTTCAAATGCTGAGTCCATCATGAGCAGCTGTTGACAGTACCATCAACTTGTTTCAGGTTATATAGCTAGGCAGGGAAGGAAAAGCCAATAACAGCAACATTCAATTGTGAGATGTTTTGTGGCTTGCACTGTTTCTCAATATTTTAAAAAAATAAAAACACTTTTCTGGAACTTAATTTACAATACTCTGTTCTTGATCATACATTGTGGAATTGGTGCCTTCTTATGGGTAAAGCATTTGTTAGTTTAAGGACTGAAAATTAAGTATATCTTAACCAGCAGTGTTGTTGACAAGATATGAAGAAACACAATTTCTTTCTTTTGGATAAAATGACAGGTACAGTTTGTAGTAGTAATGGTAGTAATAGTAGTAATAGTAATAACAACAACAACAACAACAACAATAATAATCTTTATTTATATCATGCTCCATCTCCCCAAGGGGACTTGAGATGGCTCACAACATGGAAAACAGTATACATGGTATCAATCACACTCAAAATCAAGGATTAAATCAAATAAACAAATCAAAAAGGGTGGATCACAGAAATTAAAATCTGACAAACATAATTAATACAACTCATAAACATCAGCCACATCAATGTAAGGCTTGAACAATTAAAACATGCAATGTCATTAAAAACAAAGATACTACTCTTGATGACAATGCTGACATAGGGTAGAGGTGCATCTACATTGTAGAATTAGTTCAATTTTACATCTCTTAAATGTCATGGCAGAATTCTATGGAATAATGGAAGCTATAGTTTTGACAAAATGTTAGCCTTCTCTGCCAAACCATCAACTGCTCTGAGTACCGCCCCCCCCCCCGGGGGGGGGGGGGTTGAGAAGGGTGGGGTAAAAATGCTGTAAATAACCTGCTGTGATTCCCTAGCATTGACCGATGGTAGTTGGAGTGGTGTCAAACTACATTGATTCTATAGTATAGATGCACTCTAGGATACATAAGAATAATCTGTCTCATTATTTATTTATTTATTTGGTGTGCTTCTACCCCGCCCTTCTCAACTCCCTGGGGGGGGGGGGGGGGACTCAGGGCGGCTTACGATGCCTAACAACTACAACATACAATGCAATATACAATACACAATTTAACACATAATATCACAGTTATAGCTAATTAAAACAATCAGACAATAAACTAGCAGCAATAAAAACATCTTGTGGTCAGTGTTCACCAAATCCAAGTCCATAAACCATTTAGCCTTGTCATTGTCCTTTCCTACTCTGGTCATTATTTGTTGTCTTTGTCCATCTGCCAGCCAACCCGAAGACCTGGTCCCACATCCAGGTTTTTAGCTTCTTCCTGAAGGAGAGGAGGGTTGTTGATGTCCTAATATCCCCGGGGAGTGCATTCCACAGGCGAGGGGCCACCACCGAGAAGGCCCTGTCACTCTTCCCCACCAGTCTCGCTTGTGATAAAGGTCGGGCCGAGAGCAGGGCCCCCTCAGCAGATCTTAAATTCCAAGGCAGGACATAGAAGGAGATACGTTTGGACAGGTATGCTGGGCCGGAACCGTAAAGGTTAAGATATGTGCAAGATTTGGTTCAGCTGATCATCATAAATTATAGACAAGCAATCTTTGGAAATTTCTATTCTCTTAAGCACTTTATCAAAATGCTGATGGCAGAAAAGGCCATGAAAATAGCCAAGCCTGACTGACTATTTTGAAATGGATATATTGTGCTCAGTATAGTTATAAGCCATAGCTGGTCAGGAATATTCTGCTTATCATGATGGTAAAGTGTGATCACCTGCAAGGTGTGTCCTACACTTTTACTGGTTCTCTTTGTTCCAGTTAGCATTATGGTACCATCACTTACTAATTTCAAATCACCTTTTAATCATCTGTTTGAGATAATGCATCATCACATCTTGACTTTAATTTTTATTTAATTTTATTTGTCCCAGAAATTTCAAATTTCTTAGGAAGCACATTTTCGTGAAGGTTATTCAAAAACATATGGCCCAATCCAGTATTCAGTATAACTGCCAGAACTAGAATGGACTAGCAATTGGAATCATCTATTTGTCATGCTGTCTTTCCTATATCAATCTGGAAAGAGCATTATTTATGCTATTTTAATAAACTCTACTTTTTTCTTTTCCAATTCATATATCACCTTTTCCAAACATAATATCATTTTACCCCAATAGCAGTATCTCAAGTACTCTTTAACATATACATCTCACTTTAGACTAAGTAATATTATAACAACACAAAGGGAGATCTCCAACAAAATCTCACAGTACTGGTATTTTTTTTCCAATGTCATTTTAGGCATTGTTTGTCCCTATATCCTTCATTAAGGTCTGGATTAAAAGCATCAGAATTAAAATACCGCTCTTTCTGCAATCCGTTCCCTTCTGTCTGTGGAGGAGATCTTGGTTTCTATTATTATAAATTTTATTAAAGTTATATATAAATACATGGAAAGTGGGAGAACAATATGTAAGAGATAGTATAGTAAGAAAAATGCAGGAAATGCCTGTAGTTGCTACGTCTCCCGGGGGGAGTGGAGGGGAGTAGGAAGGGGGTGCATATGGGAAAGGTCGGGGGGGGGGAGAGGGGGTACTGGGGGAGGGGAAGGGGGGTAGGTTGGGGAATAGTTAAAAAAATAGAACTTCCATCTATTCAAGGAGGATTTTTACTAGTATTTTCAGGTTTATTTCTATAGCGTTTCTTCCTTCTTTGTGGCTTAGTTTTTGTGATTTACTCTTTTTAGTAAGTAATGTCAATTTTCTGTTTCCTAAGGTAGTCCTTCACCGGATCCCAATTCATAGGTTTGTTTGGAATTCCATAGTTTGGTGTTATCCAATAAGTCAATTCATCCATGGTCATTATGTCAAGGATTTTGTTAAACCAGTCTTCTCTTTGGGAGGTTTCTTTCTGTTTCCATTTCTTGGCATAAACAATGCGTGCTGCGGTGGTTAGATAATGGAATAGTTTTTCCATGTTCTTTTTGCCCTCAAGGTTATACATTTCTAAAAGAAAGAATTCTGGTTTATTTTCTATTTGGATTCCTAGAATCTTTTGTATGTCTTTTTGGATCATTGTCCAGTATCTTTTGGCTATGGGACAAGACCACCAAATGTGGAAGAAGGTCCCGATCTGATGGTCACACTTCCAGCATTTATACGAGGCGTTTTTATAGCATTTTGAAATTATTTGTGGCGTTAGGTACCACCGATGAATCATTTTGACGAGGTTTTCTTTTAGTTCGTAGGAATAGGTTAGTTTCATTCTTTGGTTCCAGACCTTCTTCCATTTATTTAGATCTATTTGGTGGCCTATGTTTTGAGCCCACTTGATCATTGAGTCCTTTATTTGTTCCGTTTCAGTGGTCCACTCTAATAGTTTTTTGTATATTTTCGTAGTGAGTTTGTTATTTGACTTTAGAATGCTATCCCAAAAGCCATTTTGGTCTGCAAATTCTGAGCCTTTGTCTATTTTATAGCAATCGGCTAGTTGTCTATAATTCAACCTTGAGAGATTGGGAAATGTTTCTTTGATTTTCTTTTCGTCTTTAAGTATGTATTTCCCTTCTATCTTCTCTAGAATTTCTCGATACGTGGGCCAATGTTGCCAGCCTATTTCTCTCCTGTGGAAGGCTTCTAGGGGAGAAAGCCACAGTGGGGTCTTACTGTAAAGTCTTTTTTTGTGTCTCTCCCATATTTTCATAAGACCCGCTCTTAACAATATAGTGGTTGTTAAAATTCCTTTCAATCTTTATTTTATCATAATGCAGATAAGCATGCCAGCCTCGCCTGAGATCTACGCCTTCTAAAGACAGTAGATTTTTATTTGCTAGTAGCACCCAATCTCTAATCCATATGAGACAGCAGGCTTCGTAATAGCACCTCAAATCCGGAAGGCCAAGGCCACCTCTTCTTTTGTCGTCTATGAGTGTTAGGCATTTTATCCTGGGCTTTTTCCCTTGCCATATAAATTTGGAGATGGTTTTGTTCCATTCATTAAAGATGTTAACATTTCTAATTACTGGCAAAGATTGAAAAAGGAATAGCATCTTAGGCAGAATGTTCATCTTTATGATTGAGATTCTTCCTAACAGGGATAGCTTCAGATTTTTCCAATTATCTAGATCTTTCTTTACTTCCATTTATTTTCATAATTATTTTTTATCAATTGGGAGTTTTGGGCTGTTAATGTTATTCCCAGATAGTGTATTTTCTCTGCTACCTGAAATTCGGTTAGGAGGGAAAGTTCTTCCTTTCTCTTTTGGGACATATTTTTAGTTAGTATCATTGTCTTTTTTTTGTTTATTTTTAAGCCCGCTACCTTGCCAAATTCTTCGATTTTGATTATCCATTTAGAGATTGTTTCTATAGGATTGCTAATAATACAGAAGATCTTGGTTTAATGCTTTGTTAAAGCTGTTTCTACTCTAGAGGAGACAGGAGCTGCAGGTGTTTACCCCACAGCTCTCTCCCTGTAGAAGGCAGTTTTCCAAAGCATTTTATGGGGGCTTTCCATTTCTCAGGGAAGGAAGAGGGAGGAGAAGAGGAAAGAGAAAGGGGAGGAAGAGAAGGAAAAGAAGAGAAGAGATAGGGACAAGGGACAGCCCTCACTCTCGGTGGTAAATGTGCCATTTGTGGAGGTTGGAACATCTGGTGGCAGTTGACGTTTAGCAGAATCTCACACCTGGTGGAAAAACAGGGGGTTAAGTGGTCAAGGCCAACATCTAAGCCTTTTCATGTTCATGTATACATCTTCCCCTTTTTCTATACTTGATGATGAAATTCTTTTGTGAGTTGTAGCAGTTATTTCTTGAAGATATTGCTACATTTCAAATAATTAGAATTATGATATGGAAAGAGCAGATCTGAAATCTAAGACTGGTTGATTCTCTCCACACAAGAAAAAGATCTGCAGGTGGTCCTTGAATCAGTGGAGAAAGGTGATGACCTGAAACCATCTTTGTTCAAAGTTCCTTCCACCTCAAGAACAGAACAGCCCATCATTTCATCAAGAGTCAAAATGAACAATTTATTGATTAAATGCAGAGAATATATACATTTGTATTGTAATGACCTAATGGGGTTTACAGCAGATCCATTTAAATCATGGTTTTACCATTACTCCCACTCTCTGAAAAGTCACTAATAAAAGTTCTTGTTTATAATCAACAAGGGTGTGATCATGAAGGTTACAGTTGCTGAACAATTAAGAATTCATGCTCTCTTGAGACTGTTACTAAAAAGTAACAACAAAGCCACTGAGAATTGTTTTAGGTAATCTCACCACTAAAATCAGCAAATTTTCTTCCTCTAATCTAGGACAGTAGGAGAATAATGTCTTAAATGTCATGGCTGAATGCCACGAAACCACGAATTTTAACAAATATGACTGGACTTTGATTCTGATTAGAAAAGAGCAAAAGGGGTTTAATTTCCATAGAGATCTATCCTGTTTATCTGTCAGGAGTTAAAGTCAGGCAAGGGAAGTGACAAGGGAACTCTCCAGGGTGCTGGATCCTGAACTGGTTTAAGTGTGGCTTTTGATAAGAATTCTCCAAGTTGCTGATCCTTGAACTTTTACAATTCCATATGCACATGGCTGAGAATGAGCATATCTTGTCTAGTGAATTAATGAATGAAATGAACATCTTCCCTAGTTTAAATTTCTTCTACATTTGAAGACCCGCATAACTCTGTCACAAAGAGTTTAGCACCATTGAAATTAAAGAGGTGAAATAGTATAATTGAACTTAATCACACTGGTCTATAAGTTGTGGGTTTTTGTTGCCAAAGATTTTACCTCATGTACATTGTCACTGGTAAAATTGAAAATGAGATAGCTTTTGAAAGGCAAAAAATAGGCAAAGTATTGGTTTGACAATATTAAAGTTGTTTTCTGACCATTAATGAACAACTATGTGTTGTGTGAATTTGTTTCCTGGTATGAGAAGGAATGCAACAAAACATGAGAGCAAGGACATTGTATTAAAAACAACTGCAAATTTGAGTGAACAAAAAAACAAAAAGACAGTGAACCCATGGTGACAAACAACATTTGTTTATTAGGAATTGATTGGCTTAAAATTGCTAGAAAAGAAAGTAAGGAAGAAGCTGCCTCATTTCCTCCCCACTCCCTCTTCCTTTGTTGTTCTGCTGAACAGGCTCTTACAGAGCACCTATTCTCAATAAGAAGCAGTTAGGTTTCAGAATATAGCTTCTTATCTTTTTATACTGCTTTCCACAGAATTCATGGCAGAGTTCCCACAGCGAACAATAGAGAAGATACATAGTTTTTCAGGAAACTCTTCATGGCTCAGCATGACTTCAAGGGCTGCATTTTCCATTGGGCTATTTCATAGCTTCAAGCAATTGCAAAACTCATGAAGATGAATCAGCAAACTTTAAGGCATAGCAGGCTTAAATTTCTTATCTCATAAAGTATACATAGTTATGCAATCATGAAATCTGTTATTTTCAAATATGGGCAATAATCCATTCACCTCAGTTATATTAAATCCACTGCAATGGTTCAACTTGTATTAAATTTTGAGCTCAGGTGATAAATTCTCATTGATAAGCCAAAAGAAATTGGCTGATTAGTTAATTCTGTCTATCCTACAACTAGGAACTAAGGATTTATTTGGGCACTTGCTTTCAAGATTGTTTTGATGGATGGGTGAAGTGTACTACACCTATCCTGAAGCAGCTCCATTGGTTTCCTGTCTGCTTCCCGGCTCAATTCAAGATGCTGGTCATCACTTATAAAGCCCTGTATGGCTTCAGTCTAGCCTATCTGGAGTACCGTGTACCCCGATACATCCCAGGGCATGAACTTAGGTCAAGCTTGAATCAATATGCAAGCCCCCACCAGTATCTGTTTACTCATAACTAGAGGAGGCTCTTTCTTGGGTGCAGCCCCAGCACTCTGTAACTAAGGGCTGCTCCATCCTTGCTCAGCTTTAGGAAGAGGGTCAAGACTTTCTTATTACAAGGTCTTTAATTGAGTCATGACAGGAGTTGGGGATTTTATGATTGGGATGGAGGTGGGATACAAGGGGGAGGAGGTTATGGTTTAACTGAAATGTGGGATTTTATTGATTGTTGTTTTATTATGGTTTTATGTACAGGGTTAGTCAAAATGCATAGGCCAATAAGCCATTCAATTGAATGGCTTATTGGCCTATGCATTTTGACTAACCCTGTATTTTGTTCTGCTGATTGAATGATTTTAATGTTTGTATTCTGTTTATAAGCCACCTTGGGTCCATGTTGCGGAGAAAGGTGGGATAGAAATATCTAAAATAAAATGGAAGGAAGGAAGGCAAGAAGGAAGGACAGGCAGACCTCTTTGTGACTGAAAAGTCAACAATTATGTAAATTCCATTGGTTCAATAGGATACTAAATGGGACTAGTGTACAACATATCTACTTTAGGCCCACATATTCAAAATGGAATTTTATTTATAGTCAGGTATTATGCTGCTGGTTCAACCCATTTAATTTTGTGATTGTGACTTCTCTGGGATTGAATGCAGCCCTAACAAATTGTCCACAAAGGAAACTTGAATCAATAGGCAACAGAATGTGTTGTACCTCTCTGTGATATTTTTTATATTTATATTAAATGATTTTA
Source organism: Anolis sagrei (assembly GCF_037176765.1). Taxonomy (NCBI): domain Eukaryota; kingdom Metazoa; phylum Chordata; class Lepidosauria; order Squamata; family Anolidae; genus Anolis; species Anolis sagrei. The sequence continues at coordinate 118,857,649 of NC_090023.1, forward strand.
GCTGCCTACTAGTGACAAAAACCAATTGTTTTCCATCCAATTATTCATTAACATTGAAACCCTGTTTTTTAAAAACAACAACAACAACAACCACAACAAAAACAAAAAAGAAACTGAAATAAGTTCTGCTGACTTAACATTTATTTATTTATTTGCTATATTTATATACTGCCCTTCTCAGTCCACAGGCGACCCAGGGCAGTGTACAGTCAGACATCAAAGCATAAAAAATACAGTAAAACAGTTAAGATAGTATAAAAACATGATAAAATCAGTAAAAACATAAATCATCCGAGTCTCCTTGTTAAAACCATTGTCCAATTTCATTTGTCTACTCAATCCATTATCCTATGTCCGTTACGCTGTATTTGCAAATCCTTGCTCACAAAGCCAAGTCTTAACTTTCTTCCAAAATATTAAAAGAGAGGGGCCCAATCTAATATCCCTGGGGAGAGCATTCCGTAGCCAAGGAGCCACCACTGAGAAGGCCCTGTCTCTCATCCCCGCCAACCGTACTTGAGACGAAGGTGTGATCAAGAGCAAAGCCTCCCCAGATGATCTTAAATCCTAGGAGGTTCATAAGAGAGATGCGTTCAGACAGGTGAGTTGGGCCAGAACCATTGAAATAATGAAATCCAAGAAAAGTGTGCATAGCCTTGCAGTAGAAATGTAATGCAATTTTAAGGACGGCAGTCATGTACACTTTGGAATAAGCACCACTGAAACCTAGGAAGTAGATCCCATCATTACAACCACGAGTCATTTCAATGAAACTTGAATCACTTTCCTGTTGATCTCGTGATTGCTTGAGCTTCATGGTGGTTATAATTAGGGTTGTTCAAAATATTTGTTTCTGCCTTGTAGGTCAGATAATTTTGTTAGATTGGTCCATACAAAGCAATATTAAAAAATGGGAGAGTAGGCCACTCAAAAACCCTAAGATTCAAAACACGAACCTATGATTTTCAGCTGAGTTATGTCAGCCTTATAAATGGCTCCAGGTCTCCATCATGGGCACCGCTTCTTTCCCAAAAGGGCTGGGAGTGGAGGGAGTGGAGGGAGGAGCCCTGCTTTTTCCCCAAAGTGGGCAGTGAGATAGGGAGTTCTGGTTGGATGGCTGGGCAAAGAAGTCCCTCCACACACGGCTGGCCAGAGAGGCAGAGACCACATTCACCTTGAGGCTTTAATGTGGGAAGTGAGCAGAACTCTGGGAAATGTAGTTTAGGGCAGGGCCTTTTGATTTCTCTGGCACTGCTGAGCTGGGGGCAATGCAGCAACTGTGTTTTAAAAATAACTTCTCCAACTTGGAGGGAAAACCCAAGCCTTGCTGACCTGGAGGCAATGCAGCACCTGCATTTTAAAGGTAATTTCTCCAATGTGGAGAAGGGAAAACCCAAGCCCTTTAATGTGGGAAGTGAGCAGAATTCAGGGAAATGTAGTTTAGGGCAGGAACTTTTGAATTCTCGTCCACAGTCATCCTCGTCTTCCCAAACTTCATTTCCTAGGATTCTGCTTACCACCTTGTGCCTCCTCCTCCTCTTCCTCCTTCTCTGTGTTTGTTCTCTAAAGGAATTTCAAGATTTAAAAAAGGATTGTTGAAAGTTGAATCAACCCTGTGAGATAGGCAAAGTTGAGAGCCAGTAACTCCAAAGTTTACTTAGTAGGCTTCCTATTATTGTTTTTGTTATTTCTATTATTTCAAAGTCTGGATGGGCATCTATTGGGAATGGCTTGACTGTGCCTTTCCTACCTGGCAGAATAAAGGGGGTTGGGGTCCCCCCCGGCTGCCATTGCACAATTACTTAACAAAAAATAACTATGAATTCATTATTTCATTATAGTTATGATACAGACCCCTAACGATTTTATAGTAATAAACCCGTAATAATTTAGTAATGAGTATTGAAACACTTTTTATTGATTGCATAGGCCTAGTTATTATAAACTTGATCACATTTCATTTGTGACACTTTCTAAATTTACTGTCAGAACATATACTCCTCTCAAAAAAGAAAACCCTAAGAATTTGACATTGTGACACTTCTACTGATATTTCTGATGGCATTTCTGTAAGATGGAGAAAGGCAGCATGTAACAGGTGGAGATATATAATATTTCTTTGTGTATCTATAGTCATAAATGATAGATTCTTTAAAAAAAATCAAAATTTACATTGTTGGGAGTAGAGGCAACATTTATTTGCCAGCAGAAAATTTATTGTAAGTTGCTGGTGCATTGAGCTACTGTGATAAAACTAGCCTGGAATTAGGAACAAGAACTGATGCTATCTGTATTTGAATTGAAAAAAGCCACAGCAAATGAAAAATTAGTTTCTTAGGCATCACATTACTAATGCACTAGGATGCACTCTGTTGGGTTCAATCAAGCCTTATCATTTTGTGTCAAATGAAAAGCAGTATGAAGTAATCTATTTGGATGCAGCATGGTCTGACTTAGAAATGGATTTGCATAAATATTTTCTTTGATATTAAGTGTTCCCAATCATTCTGTAGCAATCTTAATCTGAACAAAATATTCATTTTTTGTAACTATAGAATTGAAAATGAAAAAAAAACAACAACCTGATTTTGAATATTTCACAAATGAGTACTGGGATGGGCACAGTCAATGGTGACTGATTATGGCTGGGAGCTGATGTCACATGAAGGCTTGCTTTTACCTACTTCTCATGATATATCCATTCAGACACTGCAAATGAAAAAAGAATGATAAAGGACACCATCTAAACACTGAGCCACAGATCAGGTCTTACAAAAGGTGGAGTACTACTACTAGGGATGGTCCGAGATATTTTGTTGCTTGAATAAAGAGTAAGATACCTCTCCTTCAAACCAATATACACATGTTGGCTGGAATTTCAGCACTGGGATGACATTCTTTACCTGACGAAAAGGCAGCAGGCTAATTTTGGGTGCATCTATACCGTAAAATTAATTCAGCTTGATGCCATATTTACTTCATGACTCAATGTTATGGAATCCTGGGAGTTGTAGTGTGATGAGGCACTAGTGTTCTTTGTCAGTGAAGGCTTAATACTTTGTAAAACTACAACTTGTGGGTCCTAGAAGCTGTAATAGCCTGCAGGTTGCACTTTGCTCACCTCTGCTTTACAATCTACAGTTCTCCCCATAAAAATCATTCCTTTTGGAAATCCCACCAACATATTATTTTAAATAAATATTCAAAACACTGGGACTCTGTTATAAATGCCCTTAGATATGACAGCATATAACTAATTGAATTGCCTTAGACAAGTGACTACTTGACAAGTTGATGGCATGCGAGGAAACATGTAAGACATCATGAGGTACTTGGTGGAAGGACAAGAATCAAATATTATGGGTCATGCTGAGCAATGGTGACTTATCTATGTTTTTGAGCTATAATTTATACAATCATTCATCATGCTGAGTTGTGGTCAGATACTAGATGAACAGCCACAGAAGAAAACATTCTTATTGGAAAGAACATTGAGAGCTTCTTTACATTACATCAGATCACTGAGGAATCCACTGATTATACTTCTGAGCGAAGTCTTCCCTAGGCTTGAGGGCCAATGCCGGGGATTGAACCAAGAATTAAATCCCTGGTATGCAAAATATGTCCTCTCCTGCTGATCTATAGCCCTTTAGTGATGCATTCAATTTTTCTAAATAATATGGAAAATAATAATATATGGTGCCTTCTACATACTAAAGCATTGATTTCTGACACCACAAAGCCTAGCATACATATTTGCTAAAGCATGTGTGTAAGATTGTGTAAGAAGACAGAATGCAATTGAAGGGGGCTTTTCACAAATACCCTTCATTGCTAATTTAAAAAGTGCCAATAAGTGTTATTAAAAACAAATTAAATAAACAGACTATTACACTTTTAAGCCTGTCAGATTTGACATTCTTTTCTTCTCCTCCCCAGGAGATTTCATTGGGAATAGAAACTGCTGATAAATCAGGAAAATAAAGAGCCAAGGACAACTTTTATTAAAATACTATCTTTTGAACTGTTTCTTGTGGAAAGCCAATCAATTTTTTGGGGGGTGGGGGGTGGGGAATTTGATATGGGAGCAGCTGGAGCAGTTGGTCTCCTTTGACCCTAGTCCCTAGTCTCCCCTGGGTAAAACACCAAGCCCATGAGAGCAATCCCTGATTAGCATGGTTGTTCAAATGTCCAACTCATATACTGGAGGGCTAATCAAGGCATGTAAGCCACAAAGCCACTTTGGCCTCTTCTAGAGGTCAAAAACCCAAAAACCAGCCCCAAAGATCAGATATTTCTCCTTACCCAGATATCACTTGATGCCCAGGAGAAGTTCAGAAGTTCAGAATTCTCATCCAACACAAAAGGTATCAGTAGGTGAATTACCATATCACCGTCCCCCCACCCTCTATACCTTCCAGAATTAGGGAGTCAGCATCTGCTATGCCCTCTATTCCCCACCAAAATCGCAGAGAATAGTTTAAAGGGAGTTTTATAAATCCCCACGAAAAAGTGCCATACCTATTTGAGAAAGGTGAACTCCACTGTGCCATAATAGTTCAGGTCTTTGTAGTCAATGTCATAGTGAACAACATAAAATTGGATGATACCTGCAATGTGCCTTGGAATCAAATGTCATCCCTCCAAAAGAGATTAAGTGAAAATGATTGCCATGTAATCAGATCCAAACAAATCCTAATATGATGGTGAGGAACTGATATACCTCTAATGACATAATATAAACAGCACAAAAACCTTGGCCTGGGGCAATCACACAACAAGTGAAATTACATGTCCAATTAGTTTTTGAAATTTTTGTAGAGTGGCTTTACAGTGAGACAAAAAGGTCATAATGCAGTTTAACATGTCATCACTTTTCTCAGAAAGTAGTCTAGAAAACTGGTGGATCGTGTCTATCTCAATTTCCAAAAAAGTAAGCCTTAATGAAGGACCCTTTTTTCATGTGCAAGTGGAACCCCAAGTTCCTTAATGAAGGTTATAAATTGCTGCATTAGGAGAGCACAATGCCCAGTGTTGGAATGGCCAATAAGCAAGAAATCGTACAGATAATGAACTACCCCTTGGCCCTCAGTTTAAAACTTGATAACCCATTCCAAAAGAAGTCAAAAGAGGCTGAGGAGAGGGTGGAGCTGCTTTAAGTCACTCATTAAGCAATACCCTCTCACCCCATAGTAATTAACATATACTTTCTGGCTTACACTGGATGACAGCAAATAAATTTACTCCACCCCCTCCTCTGTTTTATGAAGGAATAAATGGGCTAACTATCTATATGATTTTGTTCTTTTAAAAAACAGCTTTCATACTAGAACACTGACCATTTTAAAAGGAGACAGAGAAACAACAGCAACGGAACACTTTAAGTAACAGTTAAGTGAATCATGGGTACCTCTCTATCATCTGAAGTGTACTTTGATCAGTACCATGAGGTTGTCTGTTGAACAGTGTACCGTTGAGTAATATGAAAACTAGGATACGTTACTATGGATATGTATAAAAGATTAGCAAGGCCTCAACAGGTGAATTACATGTAATTTTCCACATCCTGTTATATACAGGAAATTGAAAAGATACCAGATGGGGCAAGAGGGAAAGATAATGAGGTCTCTGGAACTAGAACCATGAGAAGACTTGGAGAAAATTAGGTATATTCATCAGAGGTGAGAGGAGGGGAGATAAAATAGGCTGTGATTGATGCATATAAAATGATAAGGGACATGGAGAAAGAGATTGCTAGGAAAGTGTTCCAGTGGGTAATCATCTCTAGGAGATGAAATTAGAAGTTTAAAAGTGAAAAGTCCAGAATAGAACATAAAATGTACAAAAGTTCTCTTTCAGTGCAGCTTCTTATATGTGGGAATTGGATGAGATCATTTCCTAAAAGGACAGGAATGCATTTACACACTCATGTCAAATGCCAACAGGAAAGAAAATTACTCCCTAGTACTTTTTTGAGTAAGGGTCGATTAACTTGGGAAATGTATTACCACATGACCTCGTGATGACTGGTAGTTTAGATGGTTTTGTAGAAAGTATAAGACAAATACATGGTTCATCAGTAACTATAATTTCTAATGACATATTCATTATATTTTTAAAAACCTAAAATACTCTACAAAGTTGAAAGTTTGTCTAGGAGACATTGAGTACTTTGTCAGAATATGATCATTATTTCATAAATGTAACTACCATTTTGTGGTAGTGAGAGTGTGTCCTCTTGTCAGGCAAGAGGCTATGCTGATGGCAGCAGTGCTGCTGGTAGAGTCTGGTATGTCAGGCAGACTTTTGAGAACGAGCCAGACTGAAACCAGACCAACTAAATGACTGAATTTTGAAAGGCCAACTATTTGACCATCGCTCACACATTATCTAAGAAACTGTACATCACATTATGGCCAACACAGAAATCAAACAGACTAATTCAAAGAGGAAGATGGATAAACTATAAACTATTATGCCTGCATATGCAAGATGAGGAACAGATTGTGTACATGTCATGAACTTCATAGATAGGGGTGTGTATTTTGGTTGAACCTTGTTCTGTTTTTGATATCCGGATTTTGGTGGACCCCCCCCCCCCAAGATCCTGAATTTAGTTAGGGAAAGAATCATTTTTTGATCCAGCAACTGAAAGATCTGGGAAGATCTGGCCCATTGACGGCAGTTGGGACTTACAAGGCTCCCCTTTCCATCATTTTTAGGGCATCAGTCTTAAGAAACCATCCTTTCTGGGATCCTTTCTCCTTTGATCCTTCAATAAGACCTGGGTTAAATGCATTGGACTTAAGAAACCAACTTTTCTGGGATCATTTCTCTTTATATCCTTCAATAAAACCTGGATTAAAGACATCAGACTTAAGAAACCATTCTTTCTAGGATCCTTTCTCCTTCTATCCTTCAATAATAATAATAATAATAATAATAATAATAATAATAATAATAACAACAACTTTATTTTTGTATCCCACCTCCATCTCCCCAAGAGGACTTGGGGTGGCTTACATGGGGACGGACCCAATCAACAAGGTTAAAAAAACACATTAAAATACACCAACAACAACATAAGCAAAATAAAACATCATTGTAACAATAATATAAAAGCAGACATCAACCAGCAACCAATAGACCTTCAATAATGATTGGTTTCTGGGCACAGGTGGGGAGCTGGTGCAAATCAATTGTAAGGATACATCCGGAGTTTCGGGGTGCGGTGTTATCTGTACGCAGATGACGTCCAACTCTGTCACTCCTTCCCACCTACTACTAAGGAGGCTGTTCAGGTCCTGAACCGCTGCTTGGCCGCTGTATCGGACTGGATGAGGGCGAACAAATTGAAACTGAATCCAGATAAGACAGAGGCACTCCTGGTCAGTCAAAAGGCCGAACAGGGTATAGGGTTACAGCCTGTGTTAGACGGGGTTACACTCCCCCTGAAGACGCAGGTTCGCAGCTTGGGTGTGATCCTGGACTCTTCGCTAAGCTTGGAACCCCAAGTTTCGGCGGTGTCCAGGGGAGCATTTGCACAACTCAAACTTGTGCGCCAGTTGCGCCCGTACCTTGGGAAGTCTGACTTGGCCACGGTGGTCCACGCTCTGGTTACATCCCGGATTGATTACTGCAACGCGCTCTATGTGGGGTTGCCCTTGAAGACTGCCCGGAAGCTTCAGATGGTCCAGCGCTCGGCAGCCAGGTTGCTAACGGGAGCGGCACTCAGGGAGCATACAACTCCTCTGCTGAGCCAGCTCCACTGTCTGCCAATCCGCTACTGGGCACAATTCAAGGTGCTGGCTTTAGCCTATAAAGCCCTAAACGGATCTGGCCCCGCTTACCTCTCCGAACGCATCTCCACTTATGAACCGACTAGAACATTAAGATCGTCTGGGGAGGCCCTGCTCTCGATCCCGCCTGCGTCACAGGCGTGCTTGGCGGGGATGAGAGACAGGGCCTTCTCAGTGGTGGCCCCTCGGCTATGGAATGCCTTACCGGCAGACATCAGACAGGCACCTTCGTTGCTGACGTTTCGGAGAATGGTTAAGACCTGGCTTTATGAGCAAGCGTTTGGTTAAGCAGTGCAACCAATCAAAGGAAGACGGTAAATGGAACATAGGAATGGCACAAGGATTATGAGAACGGATCTGATTTCAACTGAGGCGTTATGTTATGTTTGTTTTGTTGATTTGTCTTGTTGATTGTTAATTGTTGTGGATTGATGCTGTTGATCCTGTTTGTTGCATTGTTATGTTTTAATTGCACTGACACTGTTTGATAATTGTACCATGTAAACCGCATTGAGTCACCTGTTTGGGCTGAAAAATGCGGTATAGAAATAAAGCAAATAAATAATAATAAATAAGGATAGGGTTGAAGTGTGTAAGTCGATTGGCAGTTTCTCAAGTTGCTCCTGAAACAAAAAATTGGCAATAGCAAAGATAGGGGGCAAGCATTATAACTTTAAGTACTGAACAATACTAAAGTGCAGGATACCTGCTGGGGCCAAGTTATCAGAGGAATTGTCTAGTCAAAAGCACAGCAGAACATCCATGTCTTTGCAAAAGATGGACAGAGTGGGTGCTAGTCTATTCTCCTTGGTGAGGGAGGGAGTGGGAGTTCCAGAGACAGGAGGCTAACACCAAGAAGGCACTCTTGCTAGTCCTCCCCAACTGAACCTGTGATGGAGGTGGAAGTGAGAGAAGAGCCTCCCTGGAATATTTTTGTGATCATGGTGGTTCATAGGGGAAGATGTGATCACGAAGGAAGGCAGGTCCTGAACTGTTTAGGACTTTATAGGTGATGACCAGCACCTTGAATTGGGACCATGACTGAACAGCCCTTTTGAGGATCCACTCTGCTCACCCCACACAGAGAAGGGGCTAGAAAAGGTGCCCTAAACGTAGTCTGCCTCTCTTATCCCTGACTGGACTGCCGCGCCCAGTGGGGTCACCACCCTGCAGCCAAAAAAAGAAAAAATGAACTTTGGTACATGGAACGTACGGACACTGATGGACAACACTGACAGTGAACACCTGGAACGCAAAATTGCTATCATTGCAAGAGAGCTGGGACGCTTTAACATGGGACATAGCAGCTCTTCAGGAGACCCGGAGAGCAGGAGAGGGACAGCTGAAGGAAGAAAAAGGAGGCTATTCCTTCTACTGGAAGGGACTGCCTGAAGAAGACCAAAGAATGCATGGAGTTGGCTTTGCTATCAGAAATGATCTGGTGAAACATCTGACCGAAGCACCCACTGGCATCAATGAACGACTCTCAACCCTCCGAATTGAACTTGCCAAAAACCAACAGGCAACCATCATAAGTGCTATGCACCAATACTAGATGCTGATGAAGACATCAAGGAAAATGTTTACTGTCAGCTGGACACCATCCTATCGGAGATACCTAAGGAGAACAAAATCATCCTCCTGGGGGACCTTAATGCAAGAGTCAGGCAAGACTTTGACCTGTGACCAGGGACCATAGGAAAAGGCGGCGTTGGAAACAGCAACTCGAATGGCATCTTGCTTCTCACCAAATGTGCAGAACACAACCTTGTCATCACCAACACGCTCTTCCACCAGAAAAACAAGTTCAAGACATCATGGAAGCAGCCCTGGTCAAAGCATTGGCACCTCTTAGACTACATAATCACATGTGCCAGAGACTGCCATGACGTGCTTCTCACATGAGCCATGACAGGTGCTCAAGATCGCCCCCAAGCAAAGAATCCAAGGAAGAAAGACAAGGCGCAAAATGAATACCCAAGCCCTTCAGGAGCCCTGCAAACAAGCCGTTCTCCAAACAGCACTCAAGGACCATCTATCCATAGAACACCCCAAAAATGTTGAGGAACACTGGAACAAACTGAAGACCTCCATCATCACAGCCTGCGAAGAAACTATGGGATATCAAATCAAGAAACATCAAGATTGGTTTAATGAAAATGATGAGTTCCAACAGCTAACTGACAAAAAAAGGAAAGCCTTCCAAACATGGTAGAGACGTCAACTATGCTGCTAAGAAAAAGATCTATGCCAGCGTAAAAGCTGAGGTCCAAAGAACAAGAGAACTCAAGAACATCTGGTGGACAAAGAAGGCTGAAGAAATCCAACACCTGGCAGATACCCATGATGCTCAGGGATTTTTCAAAGCCACAAAGGTAATTTATGGACCAAGGAACCATGGCATACAGCCTCTACGCTCATCAGATGGAACCAAACTCCTGAAGGACCAAAAATCAATTGCATTATGTTGGAAAGAACACTACCAAAGCCTCCTGAATCACAGCTCCAATGTGGCCGAAGAGGTTCTCTCACAAATCCCGCAACAACAAACCAGGGATGAGCTTGCAGCACTGCCTAGTTTGGAAGAAGACAGCAATGCCATCAGCCAACAAAAAAATAACAAAGCCAGTGGACCTGATGGGATCCCTGCTGAAACCTTTAAAGAGGGAGGACCTGACACAGCAACTTCACCAGCTCATAGAAAAAGTGTGGGTGACCGAGAAAATCCCAGCAGATTTCAGGGATGCCACCATTATCACCCTCTTCAAAAAAGGGGAAAGAACAGACTGCGGAAACATATCGAGGTATCTCCCTTCTAACCTCAGCTGGGAAAATCCTCGTACGAATCCTTGCAAACCACCTTCTACCCCTCTGCATGACAGCTCCAAGAAAAATGCAGGAAACAAAACCAACCTTTGTACATGGCATTCATTGACCTGGCAAAGGTATTCGACACAGTAAATCGCAGCACTCTCTGGACCATCCTTCAAAAAATCAGGTGCCCTGACAGATTTGTGAACATCTTGCGGCTTCTCCATGATGACAGGATGGCAACAGTCTTGGACACCAATGGCTCCCAAAGTGACCCATTTAAGGTGGAATCAGGTGTCAAACAAGGATGTGTTATTGCCCCAACCTTATTTTCCATCTTTATTGCTATGATACTTGGTCTTGTTGATGGAAAGCTTCCCACCGGAGTGGAAATAATCTATCAGACAGATGGCAAGCTGTTTAACTTCAGAAAGCCAAAACAAAGGTTACAACAACGTCTGTTATAGAACTCCAGTATGCTGATGACAATGTTGCCTGTGTACATTCAGAAGAAGATCTTCAAGCCACTCTAAACACCTTTGCAGAGGCATACGAGAAGCTCGGCCATCAGCTCCGTTGGACCGGCCATGTTTTGTGGATGCCTGACCACCATCTCCCAAAACAGTTGCTCTACTCTGAACTCAAGAACAGAAAATGGAATGTTGGTGGACAGGAAAAGAGATTTAAAGATGGGCTCAAAGCCAACCTTAAAAACTCTGGCATAGGCAGTCACTGAGAACTGGGAAGCCCTGGCCCTTGAACACTCCAACTGGAGGTCAGCTGTAACCAGCAGTGCTGCAGAATGGAGGGTGAAAGAGAAAAATGTGCCAAGAGGAAGGCGCGTCAAGCCAACCCCGACCGAGACAGCTTTCCACCTGGAAACCAATGCCTTCACTGAAAAAGAAGATGCAGGTCAAGAATAGGGCTCCACAGTCAGCTACGGATCCACCAGAAAACTGATCCTGGAAGACTATTCTACTCGGCCAATGAGGGAGCGCATAGGACAAGAAGAATTGGGACTGGAAACTTATCAGTAGCCAGTGGAGCTGTTTGAACAGGGGGGTTGACCTCTCCATGTAATTTGCTCCAGTTAACAACCTGGCCGCTGACCTTTTCAATTTTACCTATATTGTTGCATTTGCAATTTGTTTTTTCTGAGATCAGCTATGATCAAATGTACTGAATAGATGTTAGTGTTGTGTTAATAAACACACAACACTAACACAGGTCAAAATTAACCTTTAACCTATGGAAACGATCATGAACTGTCTCTAGTGTTCATGCATGCATTAAACAATATGCAAAAATGCATGTGGATATAACTGAAACATTAAATTATATGATATTTCAATTATTGGTTTTGATTTGAGTTTACCTTTCTTGTAATCTCTAAGCAGCATAATCTTGTAAAAGAATCTGCTACTTATACTTATAAACTGTATAATTTGTATGAACTCAGTTTTCATTCTTTTCTTCAGTCTCTTGTTTATTTGTAATAGAAATAGTATAAGAATTTTACATAACCAAGCACATAACAGACAGAATAATTTATCCTTAACCTCTAACCACTCTCTGGGATGATTCACTGTTCTGCTATCTCACGAGCACACAAAGAGTTTGCTGAGGGCCAGAATTTCATAAAAATCTAGGGATAGCTAAACTGACATAAGTTTTAAAAAATCCTCTTGCTCCAGAGATATAATGAAAGCTTAATCTTTCATTCCAAGAAAAACAAAAATAAAAGTAGCCAGAACTTGAATCAGGGAAGCATAACAAGTCCTTTGAGTTAGGCTATGTAGAACAACCAACTTCCTTCTTCACAATATTAGGAGTAATGCTGTAAGGGTTTTTTTAAAAAAGTTATGTTGCTGTTATTTATATATTTAGTATATGAAAAGATTGAGGAATATCTCATATATGGCTAGGTACACTTCTAAAAGAGAAAAATGCTCCAAAACATTGCTAAAATGCACACATTTATTGTATGTGCTGCTCACAGTTCCAGAGGGATGTTTTTTGTCTTATAAAGAGTGGGTACTGACTCAAAGGCAAGAGCAACACTGGCTAAGAAAAACTATATAACTGATTTCACCATAGAATCAATGCAGGATACAAATAAAAGTATGTATAATGAGCAATGAGAGTTATATAGTAGGGTCTTGAAATTTCTGACAAGTTACTGCAATTTTCTTTTTTATGTTGTTTTGATCCTTTTATAGCTGAAATTAAGCTATTAGGACTTTTGAGTTGTGGCAGCATTCCAGTGTGGTTTTGTGAGTTACAAGCAAAGGTACTGCAAAATTGAAAATATAGAAAGAGAAAAGGAATGCACGTGTTCCTATACATCTACCTATCTGCGTTTAGAAAATGCTTAAAAGAGAATGGAGACATGATACTTGTCCAATCAGAGTTCCAAGTCACATAGAGGACTGTAATCTTATTGCACAAAACTACATCTGTCATTATTTATTTTTCTATAGTAAAAAGGCATTAAAAATATTAAATATGTCTGTACATGTTCACATCTCACTACCTTGCCCTGAGCATGTTTCCTGTGCCCTCTTCAGACATTGTCTGCCTTACTAGGAAGTTGAGGTGGAGTGAGTGTAGCCAGCCATGTTGAAAAAATGAAATCAGGCAATTGGAATTGTCAATGGAAAGCACAACAAGATCAACAGAGCATCCAGATCTGTAAAACCTAAAAAACAAATATCTTCTCAGCTATATCCTTGGAAATGAAGGGATATCCTATTTCTCTAAAAGAGAGGGGATAGAAGGTAAAGGAAGTAATGATACAAAGCCCAAGAATATCACTTTGAATAACTAAGAACAGAGCAGAAAACTGAAAGGACTGATACTTCAAGAATGTATTGAACTGTCTGGGGTGTGCATACATTTTACCTACCCTTTCTTTTTATCATATTGCAAGTGTTCATATTTAGTCTGCATAAATATTCACAGGCATATTACACATTTTCCCTTGAATATGTGTTATGGTACCATATCACCATTAGTAAATTGACCTTATGTTTCTGGCATAATTCAGAGTCCTGTTTATAAAATGAAAGGTCTTATTTGGCTGGAGTCCAGAATGTTTGAAAAAACCCATATGAACTTGCTCAAGTGTTGTAAACCACAGAATAAGGTCTTTCTTTCAGCCTCTTTACTATTGCTGACACATCCAGTGAGGTCATAAGAGAAGGCCTTTTCAGTGGTAGCTTCCAAAGTGTGAAATTCACGATTCTCTACATTTTTAAAGTTTAAGATCACTGCAACTAAATGAATTTCCAAGATAAGCCATGCCTTTTTCACAATGAGTGTCAGGAAATGTGAAATGGACTCTTCAACAAGAATCTGGATTCCAAAGAACATTTGTTCATCCTTCTCTAATGAACTATTCTGCCTCTTCCCAACTGACCAATAGTCACTTTTGAAAATTTGTTTGCACCATAGTTTACTTTCAACATATGCATGTGTCCTCTTATTGATGTCTGCACAGGGCTTTGGATTCATCGACCTGCTTTTTTCTCTGCTTAAACCAGAGGTAATTTTTCTTGAAGAATAATATCTGCTTTATATGGTCTTTCTTTTCTCTATTGTACTTGGACAGTTATATTGCCTTTCTTAAAAAATCCCATCTAGTCAAATGTTAAGTATGCCCTAGAGAAATTGCCTGAATTTGGAGCACTACCATTAATATATTTAATTTGTCATAATTTTAGAAACATGTAGGTTGTGATGAAATGTCCTTGATGGGATCTGTTTTTTTTCTTTGAATTATTGTTTCTTAGTATTGTTGTAGCCTTTTGTGAAATCCCAAGATCCACATTATCCATATTCTTGCAAACTGCCATCCTTCTCTTTGATCTTCAAAACTACTTCTCTGTTCTTGGCTTGTAGTTAAGGGATACTGAATGTATTTAAAATGTGTCTATCTTGTTTTTCTATTTTAAAAAGGCAGGGTAGTCTACAAGCATCCAAAAAAAAAAAAAACTCTCCGTAGTCAGACTGTCATCTCAAAGCTGAAAGGAAAAGAGAGGTTCAATCACTCATAACTGTGATTGACAATCATGCTGATTTATTCGTATAAGCTGCTTTTTACTCGTGCTGTGCACTTTAGTGGGAGTTCAGGTCTTGTGAGGCTATTACAGTATGTAAAACTATGAAATTTTGACACTTCCCTATAGAAATACCCAAGTGAATTTGCAGGTGTTTGCTTGGGCAAAACTTCCGAAAAAAAGTCAAGGTAGGCAGAGTTTCCGCCTATCTCTGTTTAGTATTAAGAAATGAAGACAGAATGTAAACTAATTTGAGGTTTTCCTCATTTAGTTTTGTGTGAATAGATAGATAGATAGACATACATACATAAATATGAGATTTGGTTTTGCCAAAAATATTTTTTTTTTTGCAGAATAAATTCAGCACAAATTAATGTTTTGTACTGATTTTTCTTCAACAACTTTTATGTACACAAGTGTTTTGTCCCTTGCCTAGTTTTCAGTCATGCTCATTCCCATCTACTTCTACACATACAACCACTTCTATATAGGACTGTCTACATAGACAAAATATTGGCCGGTATTCTACACCAATTACTTATTTATATATGATTGTATATTCAATTAAATATACATGAATGTAAAATAGATACCTAGATTTTCTCATTGGTGACTTTCTGATTCACAATCACTAATTAGGGTGCATTTACATTACATAATTGATGCAGTTTAAGTCCACTTGAACTGTAATGGCTCAATACTATGGAATCATGGGAGATGTAGTTGGCTGAGACACCAACACTCTTTGGTAGAGAAGCCTAAAGATGTTGCAAAACTACAGCTTCCATGATTCCATAGCATGAAGTCATGGCAGTGTCACAATCACGACTAAGGTTGCATAGATGCTGTAGTCATTATTGTGATTAGAGTTGCATCTGTACTGAAAGGTTAATTCTATAGATGCAACCATAGTTTGTGACACTATTTCAATGACTGTAACTCCCTCTCCAACTTACATTAATGAACATCGCTGCATGGGGATGAGAGCATGAGTGAACAAGTGAGTGGGTAGGGCTAGGAGTTAAGTATCAGCTTTCTTGGAGGAGGTAAGGGAAGACAGAGAGGGGAAAAGACACTATTCACATTCTAAACACAAATGACAATTACCATTTTGCTACTATTTCTATAACCTTTAGGGCATAGCACATGCCACACTTTCTTTCAATTATGCTACAGCAAATCATTTCCCAAAAATGCATTGCAAATGAGTAAATGAAAGAAAGAATAACCAAGAAAAAAACATCTCTATTATGACAATGCAGAAACTGACAATCACTCACCAACAGCTGGAAGTTATTTATCAATTTTAAACTCTTAAGTTCAAATCGTTCTGAGGCTTCAAAATTCTCATGAATAATCCCTAAACATACTTGTCTTATACTGTTCAAATTCAGATCATGTTTATGGCAATAACATCTGGAGCCCACTTCTCTTCATCTTGAATTGCAGTATGGTAATATGATTAAAGTTTGAACTGTGGTTCTATAATTTAGTTAAGTGCATAAATACTATCTCCTATGTGAAAAAGAAGTTTTCTGTTTATCTTTCTGAAACCAGTTAAAATAAATACCTTTTATAGCCCCACTCTCAAAAAGCAAGCTGAATGCTTCAGGCAACTCACCTAAGGAAATGAATATATATTTGATATAGTTCAAGATACTTCCATATGTAGTTTTTGGATTTTCCCCCCAAAACCAAACAAGCACTGTCACAAGCTATGCTCAATAAATATGACTTGGAAGCAGAATTATACGCAGAAAATGCCATATTCTGGATAAGAAGCAAGCTAGAGAGCCTTTGTCTACTGGATTCCTGGTCATCTTGGAAGATGGTATGCTTAAATTACAAACTATAACTTTTCTGTGAAGCCCACCACTACCTCATGCTGACAAGGAAGGAAATGGTCTTATTGTTGCATTCAAGAGAACAATAAGTGCTTAAATATCTTGTTTACACCTAATGAATGGGAGAACTTGTGAGATTGGCTCAGACTGGAACACTGATACTTATCTATACTTGGCTTTATCCCATGTGACAACTCCATTGTATGCTCAGAGGACCAGTTATAACAAAGGGTTATACAAACAAAGGGTCAATATCTGCCCTTTGCACATGGGCCCTTTTTTCAGCACTCATCACTTTAAGTACAAGTTGCCTTTCCCCATAGGACAATGTCGGACAACACAAAGGGCCTGTCCAGAGGTATTTCCTTCACTCCAGGTAATAGCACCCAAATTAGGGACATAGACATAGGCAGAGGGGTAAAGCAAAGAAAGGTTTGAGAGATTTTCAGAGGGTCAAGGCAAAGGAAGAAGGAAATTTCCAGATTTCCAGAGAAACAAAGCAAAGACAGATATCCCACAGAAAACAGAGGATAAGAGAAGTCCCATAGAAAAAAAAGTAGCCAAATTTTTGAAAGTCTTCTTTAAATAATAATAATAATAATAATAATAATAATAATAATACTTTATTTATACCCCGCTACCATCTCCCCAAGGGACTCGGTGCGGCTTACATGAGGCCAAGCCCACAGTACATCAATAAACAAGGCAATAACAAAATAATCAATACAAAACAGTTAAAATAAATCTCATAAACAAAAAAACAATAAACAATAACAATAACATACAAGCTTTTAAAAACCTATGGCCGGGCCCAATGTAATAATTTAAAACTTAAAAAATAATGCTGGGCATGAACAAGGTAGGTATAAATAGGATAGGGTTTGCTAAAAGTTTTCCTTATTCTGGGAAGGCACACTGGAACTATCATGTTTTCAGACTCCTCCTAAAGACTGCCAGCATTGGGGCATGTCTGATGTCCTTGGGCAGTGAGTTTCAGAGTTGAGGGGCCACCATCGAGAAGACCCTCTCCCTCATCCTCACCAATCATGCACACGAAGGAGGTGGGAGCATGAGCAGGGACTCTCCAGATGATCGAAGACATTGTGTGGGTTTGTTTGTAGGTAAGAACCTACACCTTGAATTGGGATCGGAAAACGAATGGCAACCAGTGGAGCTCCTTAAACAGGAGGGTTGACCGCTCTCTGTAAAAAGCACCAGTCAGCAACCTGGCTGCTGCCCGTTGTACCAATTGAAATTTCCGGGCCGTTTTCAAGGGCAGCCCCACGTAAAGCGCATTACAGTAATCCAATCTGGAGGTGACTAAGGCATGGACCACCCTAGCCAGATCTGACTTCACGAGATATGGTTGCAGCTGGCACACGAGTCTTAATTGTGCAAAGGCCCTCCTGGCCACCACCGATGCCTGAGAATAAGGAAAGTGATGAGCCAAGGAGGGCACCCAGACTGCGGACCTGTGACTTCAGGGGGAGTGCAACCCCTTCCAGCACAGGTTGCCACCCTATACCCCAATCCAGTTTATGATCAACCAGGAGGGCCTCTGTCTTGTCAGGATTGATCTTCAGCTTGTTCCTCCTCATCCAAATAGCCACAGTAGCCAGGCACCTGTCCAGCACCCGAGGGGCTTCCTTGGAGTTAGGTGGAAAAGAGTAATAGAGTTGAATGTCATCTTCATAGAGATGGCACCCAACTCCAAAACACCAGATGACCTCTCCCAATGGTTTCATGTAGATATTGAAAAGCATAGGGAACAGAATGGAATCTTGTGGGACCCCACAGGTCAAAGGCCAGAGGTCTGAGCAGGTGTCACCCAGCTTCACCATGTGGGAACAACCCTCCAGGAAGGACCGGAGCCATGACAGAGCCGTGCCTCCAAGGCCCATCCCGGAGAGTCATCCCAGAAGGATACCATGATCGATGGTATCGAAAACTGCTGAGATGTCCAAGAGAACCAACAAGGTCACACTCCCCCTGTCCAGTTCCTTGAGGAGGTCATCCACCAAGGCGACCAAAACTATCTCATTACCATGACCAGGCCTGAAGCCAGACTGGCTGGTCCATATAGTTGATGTCATCCAGGAAACCCTGGAGCTGAGAGGCAACCACCCGCTCCAGTACCTTGCCCAAAAATGGGAGGTTGGAGATTGGTCTGTAATTGCTTTGTTTGAGAGGCGGAGCTCTCTGTGTTTAAAAATTAACTGCTTTGTTTGAGAGGCAGAGCTCTCTGTGTTTAAAAATTAACTGCTTTGTTTGAGAGGCGGAGCTTCCTGTGTTTAAAACTTAACTGCTTTGTTTGAGAGGCGGAGCTTCCTGTGTTTAAAAATTAACTGCTTTATTTGAGAGGCGGAGCTTCCTGTGTTTAAAAATTAACTGCTTTGTTTGAGAGGTGGAGCTCTCAAACAACACCACAAATATTATATCATAGGCATCACTGAAACCTGGTGGGATGACTCCTATCGCTGGAATGTAGACATCGAGGGCTATAACCTCTTTCACAGAAACCGAACAAAGGGGAGAGGAGGCGGAGTAGCCTTATATGTCAAAAACTCTTATGCTGCAGAAGAAATGCATGACAGCAATCTGGGAAACCAGCTTGAAAGCATCTGGATAAGAATCAAGGGAACTGGGACTCAAAAAGATCTTGTTGTAGGAGTCTACTACAGACCTCCATGCCAGGAGGAAGAACTTGATGAAGTCTTCTGCCAAGAGTTGACCAAACAGGCACAGAGAAGAGATGTAGTAGTCATGGGGGATTTCAACTATCCCGATATTTGCTGGAAAACAAACTCAACCAAGAGTACAAAGTCCAACAAATTCCTCGCTTGCCTTGCAGACAATTTCATGGTCCAGAAGGTAGAAGAGGCAACAAGGGGATTGGCTACTCTTGATCTCATCCTAACAAATGTGGAGGACCTGATCGATGTGGTTGAAGTGGTAGGATCCTTAGGGGTAAGTGACCATGTGCTCCTGCAATTTGAGGTACAAAGAAAGGCCGAAACTAAGACAAGTCAAACCCGCATTTTGGACTTTAGGAGAGCTGATTTCCAAAAAATGAAGGAAACACTGAGCAGCATTCCATGGACACAGATACTAAAAGACAAGGGAGTTACGGATGGATGCGAGTTTCTCAAGAGTTAAATACTCAAGGCGCAATTGCAAACCGTGCCAACAAAAAGAAAAAATAGGACAAGTGCAAAGAAGCCAGAATGGATGTCCAAAGAACTTCTAACTGTGCTGAGACACAAAAGAGACATGCACAAGAACTGGAAAAAGGGAGAAATCACCAAAGAAGAATTCAAACAAATAGCCAACAGCTGTAGGGTAAAGGTCCGCAAGGCTAAAGCACAAAACGAGCTCAGGCTTGCCAGGGACATTAAAAACAATAAAAAGGGATTCTTTTCTTATGTCAGTAGAAAAAGGAAAAACAAGGAGGCGATAGGGCCTCTTCGAGGAGAAGATGGGGCAATGCTGATAAGGGATAGGGAAAAGGCAGAACTACTAAATACCTTCTTTGCCTCGGTCTTCTCACAAAAAGAAAGTCATCTTCAACCTCAGCAAGACGGAGTGGATGAGGGATTTGAGGACATCCAACTCCAAATTGGGAAACAAGTCGTCCAGGAATACCTGGCCACTCTAAATGAGTTCAAGTCCCCAGGGCCAGATCAACTACACCCAAGAGTATTGAAGGAACTAGCGGAAGTCATTTCGGAACCATTGGCAACCATCTTTGAGAGTTCTTGGAGAACAGGAGAAGTTCCAGCAGATTGGAGGAGGGCCAATGTGGTCCCAATCTTCAAGAAGGGAAAAAAGGATGACCCAAACAACTACCGTCCGGTCAGCCTCACGTCGATACCGGGCAAGATTCTGGAAAAGATTGTTAAGGAAGCGGTCTGCAAACACTTAGAAACAAATGCAGTCATCGCTAATAGTCAACATGGATTTATCAAAAACAAGTCATGCCAGACTAATCTGATCTCTTTCTTCAATAGAGCTACAAGCTGGGTAGATGCGGGGAATGCCGTGGATGTAGTGTACCTGGATTTCAGTAAGGCCTTCGACAAGGTCCCCCATGACCTTCTGGCAAGGAAACTAGTCCAATGTGGCTAGGCAAAACTACGGTGAGGTGGATCTGTAATTGGTTAAATGGACGAACACAGAGGGTGCTCACCAATGCTTCCTCTTCATCCTGGAAAGAAGTGACGAGCGGAGTGCCGCAGGGTTCCGTCCTGGCCCTGGTCCTGTTCAACATCTTTATTAATGACTTAGATGAAGGGTTAGAAGGCAGGATCATCAAGTTTGCAGACGACACCAAATTGGGAGGGATAGCCAATACTCCAGAGGACAGGAGCAGGATTCAAAACGATCTTGACAGATTAGAGAGATGGGCCAAAACTAACAAAATGAAGTTCAACAGTGACAAATGCAAGATACTCCACTTTGGCAGGAAAAACGAAATGCAAAGATATAGAATGGGGGATGCCTGGCTCGAGAGCAGTACGTGTGAAAAAGATCTTGGAGTCCTCGTGGACAACAAGTTAAACATGAGCCAACAATGTGATGTGGCGGCAAAAAAAGCCAATGGGATTTTGGCCTGCATCAATAGGAGCATAGTGTCTAGATCTAGGGAAGTAATGCTACCCCTCTATTCTGTTTTGGTTAGACCACATCTGGAATATTGTGTCCAGTTCTGGGCACCACAATTCAAGAGAGATATTGACAAGCTGGAATGTGTCCAGAGGAGAGCGACTAAAATGATAAAAGTTCTGAAGAACAAGCCCTATGAGGAGCAGCTTAACGAGCTGGGCATGTTTAGCTTGAAGAAGAGAAGGCTTAGAGGGGATATGATAGCCATGTATAAATATGTGAGAGGAAGCCACAGGGAGGAGGGAGCAAGCTTGTTTTCTGCTTCCCTGGAGACTAGGAGGCGGAACAATGGCTTCAAACTACAAGAGAGGAGATTCCATCTGAACATGAGGAAGAACTTCCTGACTGTGAGAGCCATTCAGCAGTGGAACTCTCTGCCCCGGAGTGTGGTGGAGGCTCCCTCTTTGGAAGCTTTTAAACAGAGGCTGGATGGCCATCTGTCAGGGGTGATTTGAATGCAATATTCCTGCTTCTTGGCAGGGGGTTGGACTGGATGGCCCATGAGGTCTCTTCCAACTCTTTGATTCTATGATTCTATGATTCTAAGACTGTGGAGTCAAGGGAGGCTTTTTTCAGGAGTGGTCTAACCACAGCCTGTTTCAGCCCTGATGGAAAAATCCCTTGCTCCAAAGATGTATTTATGATCAATACAAAGCAATCAATCAAACCACCTCTGGCCGATTTAATTAGCCAAGAAGGGCAAGAGCTGATGTGGTCGCCCTCACAGCCCCAAGGACCCCCTCCACATCTTCAGGAAGAACAAGCCGGAAAGACTCCCACAAAACCGGACAAGCAGATGCCTCTGTAACTTCCCCTGGCACTATATTTAAACTGGTGTCTAACTCGAGGCGTATCTGAGCGACTTTAACTGCAAAATGGTGCACGAACTCGCAACATCAAGTTGTCGGGTCATCAAAGGCTTCCTCCACACCCAGGGGGTGAAGGAGCTCCCCAATACCCGAAACAACTCCAAAGATCTATTAGATGCAGATAAAGGTCTATTAGATGCATAACAGAGGATGGGAAAATGTGTGTGCGAGTTAGTCTGAAGTCCATTTTAGCTTAGTTCAATTATTCATAGTCTGCTCAGATGACTGGGAATAGTTTTTCTAAGCAGCTGTCTTTTTTACTACTTTTTCTGTTTTAATAAAGTTTTTTTTTTTGCTTCACCTAACTTATTTTCTCTTTTGGAGTTGCTTTGAGTTAATTGTCTATTTTAAAGCCTTCAGCCTCAAAGATTCCATAGGGAGTGTGTGGGACATCTTTTCCCCAAACCAGTAAATAAAGGCATGGTTCTTTCAGTAATAATGATAATTAGATATTTTTTTTCTTACCCGCCTCTTCCCATGGCTTGAGGTGGGTTACAGCAGTCAAAACTCACAAATATAATATATTGGAACTTACTGTATGTTCATTTAAGAGATAGTTGAAGACAGACTAGTTGTACTGTATTTACAGTTCCAAAAATAGCTTGATCTTTCAAAAACCTGATGTCCAGAAACCTCAGTCAAAGTCCAGTGCTAATGATGTCACTGCTCAGGAGAGATGCCCTCAAGTTGTATATATAAACATAATAGAATGGGATGAAAAGTAATTGCCAGTTGAAGCATGGAAAAGTGGGGAGGGAGATATGTCTCTGGTTTTTGAGCATGTCAATACTTTGACAACTATGAACACAATGGCATATGTAATATCAAAGTTGTCTCTTCATAATTATTCCAATTTCTCACAAATCTGTTATTTTTCTTATTTAAAGTGGTTCTGTCAATACACAACAAAATAGCATCAATCCTATATTTGATAAAGTCACATTCAGATCTGAAATTGCAGGGTATTTATTGACAAGCATGGAAGTCAGGCAACTGCATGCTTATTGTGAGAAGACATGAAAAAGAAGAAAGATGAGGAATGACTGTTTCATTCATTTGGCAAAATGCCTATTTCCTTAATTTTAGAAACCCAGACACAAAACAAAGATATGAGCCAAAAGAGCACAGACCCATATTTCTCCTATGCTTTATTATAGGGGGAGGGTGAATTGGATTCAAATTTTGCTAGGCTATCATAGTAAACAAAGTTGCAGGTTAAAAGTATCTGAGAGGCCACACAATTTCCATTACAGCATTGCTGCTTATATCCTTATTAAAGCATTCAAAAAATTCTGATAGAAACACTTCTGCTTGCTGGCAATGCCCCCAGTATTCATGTAATGGAAGGTGTTCTCTCTGTGGAGTTATACAATTTTGGAAACCCTAATGCTGAAATCATATACAAGTAGTGTTAATATTTGTACACTTTATCCTGGCATGCAAGAAGGAAGTATTTCAAATGTTTATTTTCATATGAGCAGCAAAACAAGAGCTTTTAGATATTTTCAGGTATCCCCCCCCCCACACACACAAACACAGAAATTTGTATATAAATAATCTTGGTGTGTGGGTCATGCAGGGTGTCCGAAAGGTGTTTTCATGTTTTTCCAGTGCTACCAACAGTTCTAAATAAATGCACTGTCTTTTTTTTTAAGCTGTTAATTGATGAAGGACATTAAGGCTCACATTTTACTGTACCTGAGACTGTGGACATTCTTCTTAATAGCACTGTGATCACAGTCAAGTTCCTCGACAATCTCACACAGTGATACATTAGTTTGTGTGAATCATGCTGGTTTTCATCAGTGATGGCCTTCCACTACATGGTTTGTTTATAGAACTGGTTTTGTTTTCTTTAAATAATGTCCTCAATTTCCACACATTATTCTAATCAATTATTGCTTTATTTTACAAAATTCTGAGCCTTCTGTGGATGTTGGACGCAATGTATAATTCTTTGGTCAAAAGTCAAGAATTTGATGACTGATCTTTGTTTCTGGTTATGCAATATTCAGAAATACAGAAATGATGTCAGCCATGCAGTAAAAATTGTTCTGTCTGGTGTGTAATAATCTCACATTTAGATTAATAGTTTCAAAGAAAATGGTTTGCTTTCAGTATGATGCTTGGTGTATTCACATAAGAGTATATATAAAACTCTACCCTCCATACATCTAGCAACCAAGTCTGTCCCCAAACATCTTGCTATGTAAGGCAAAGGATGAAAGGGCACACCATTCATGATTTAATGTGTGAATATTGATTATTGTTTCAATATTGACGAGAGATCACAATCCCCTACTACACTTGAAAACAGTAGAATTGTTGGGAGTGAGGTAGTTTGTTTCCTTTCTACAGCTCTATTTTTCTTCACTGTTTTTATGTCCTCTACAGCAAATCAAGAACTACTTTCTCTTGTTGAAAATGTCATTCTATTTTTGACAGACCCTGAGAAACCTGAAAGTAACTCTACAAAAAAAAAAAACAGAGTGAGAGGACAATGTGTTCCACCTTCTTCTGACTGTTCTTGTTCTTCTATGCAAACAAATTTAAATCTAAAACACTCAATGATTTACAGAAGCCATAAAGGAACCCTGATTAATAGAAGTTGCAAGGACTTGGGCTTGATATCCTTGAGACAGAGAGGAGTGTTAGTATCTAGTGGTTAGAAACAGATGGGAGGTCTTCAATGTTTACCAGCAACCTGTAGGAAGGATGAGTTATAGAAGACTGATGCAGAGTATATGCGACAAGTTATAGTGTCAAGATTTCTCATGGTGGCTAATGGGGAGCCATGGACTGCGTTTTCTCCATCTCTATTGTAAACAAACAAACAAACAAAAATTGCTAGGTGAAAAAAAATCAGGAGTTGGGAGAAAACATTTCAATCCTCTCAACAAATTCTTGCTTTATTGTAAATTGTCTTTTATATGTTGTACACCACCGTGAGTCGCCCTAGGGCTGAGAACGGTGGTCAACAAATGCAGCAAATAAATAAATAAATAAATAAATAAACACTCCTTTGGGAATATATATCATTAAGAATGACTCTGATGAACTTTTAATTATATACTTTCTTATTTGGCTGATTTCTCATAATGCTTAGAATTCATGAAGGGCACATAATATGTAATAATTATAAAATAATAAAACCTTTATTTATAACCTGCCCTATCTCCCCTAGGGGACTCAGGGCGGTTTCCAAATGTACACTCAAATCCAGTGTCATTCCTGAGCAGCAACACTCCAGATCAACTCTGGAAGTCCATCCTGTAATGGCAGGGCAGAGTCAGATGGTCAGGCAGAATCAAAAGCAGTTCAGCCCCAAAAGACCATCACTCCCTTCTTCCTGGTCATGTGGAAACTTTCATTCACGTCACCAAAGGTGTTGGCAAGGAACTGTCCAGAACTTTATGGTCAGCTGCTTCTGTGATTAAAATAATATTGCCTTGAGCCATCCCCTTTTCTCTGCATTGCTACATACAGGGAAAGGAGGATGGCCACTCTGGCCCATGTAGACAACAGACTGGTTTGCTTTGTAGTTGGTCTGCTGTCCACACTCACTCTGACAAAACATAGCATTTCCTGACTTTGCTAAAACTGGGGTTATACTGTCACAGTCTAGATCTCATCTGGACATCCAGGATTAACCTCTGGTCCCCTTTCGAGTAAAGGGCTGGTGTTGAAAAACTCCAAAAGTCACAATTGTGCAATGGACATAATCTACTAATAGGAGTAGAAATTACATTCTGCAGATAGCATTTTCCCCTGTTTCTTCTATTTACTGGTCATGCATTGTTTATTGTGGGAACTTCCAGACAGGCCCCAAAATGTGGGTCTGTCAGACCTTTACTGGAGGCATCCAAACAATGCCTCCAGTTAAAGAGAATTAATTTGGGGGAAAGCAGGTAAACCTTCCGTTGTCCCAAATTAATTTGATACCCCATTAAATCCAGGCCTTTCTGAAAGGTCCAGGTCTAATGGAGTATTAGGCCTGTGGGAACTGACTCCTGGATATTCCCAGAGGTCTGTCTCCATAGCCCTCTTGGTTTTTTGGGCTTCATGAGCCCATATAACTGAGAGAGCACCCACCCCCTTCCAAAAGCTCCTTCCCCAAGCCCTTAAAAGAAGTAAAAACTTACCATCCTGCTATGACACTCCTCCAGCAGGCCTCCTGGTACATAGAAATTATGTGCCAGGAGGCCGGAGGGACTGCCAGGAGCAATTTTCCTCCTTGCCCCCTCCCCTTGCCTCCTGGTGCATCATTTTTCTGTGCCAGGAGGTCTGCTGGAAGACCATCATGATGGGCTGGTAAGTTTTTTACTTCTTTTAAGGGTTTTTTTTTGGGGGGGGGAGGGTTGGTTGTGGTGGGCCCATGCCATCCCAGAAGTTATCAGGATGGGATGGGGACATCCAACCAGGAAAGCCCAGTTTTTTTAGGCAAGTATGGGGACAAAAAAACACGTCTGAAAAAGAGATGGTGGTCCAGAAAACATTACCCATTTTTAAATTGTAAGGCATGATGCCTAAAATAAAAAGGGAAATAGACCAATTTTCTTCCTAGTTTTGATTGTAGTTTAATTTTCACAAAGGCAGTCACAGTGAAGAACCTAATTTCCAGGTTACTAACATGCAACTTGCAAATCAAGTTGTGCCAATAAAGTCATTAGTGGTTCCTTTCTCTTGATAGCTGCAAATATTTAATCTTAGATTACAAACAGGATGCCTTTTGGAGGCATCATCTGTTCTTTCTCACCACAATAATTATCCTAAGGTTAGATAAAAAGTAATTGAAGCAAACCAATTTAATTGTGGCTGTTTCTTTTTTTCAAAAAAGGAGTGTGAATAATGAGTATGTTGTTTCCATCATTTGCTTCAAGCCAATATTTCACTCCTCTCTTGACTTTTTATGAAAATATGTTATTGATATCTGGAGGTGAGACACTGAAAACTATCAGTGTATTCCCCCAAGTAATAGCATATGGAGTCTGAATCTAAGCAGCTGACTGATGTTTATTTAAAATGTTTTGCTGAACTAATCCATTATACATTGCTTCATCTTTTTTATCCACTTGATTTCTATCCAATGGTGCATCATGCTTCAGTTACATTATTTAACACAAAACAAACTACCTGACTGTAATGCAAAGTATTTTTATGATGTGTTGCTAAATAATCACCTGTTTTGTTTTATGCATTTTAAGATGATACAATTTAATAAAACATTAAAGTTTGAGGCTCAATAAAAAGACTTGGTTGAAGATCAGGGCGAAATTACAATGGGTACGGAAAGAAATGGAATCACCCAGAATTTGAAAAGCTTATTAATTTGGCTCATATACTTTTGAGTTTTGACTCAGTTTGACATAGAGTGCACACCCTGACACAGTTTCAGATATTTCTATTCCTCAAGTTGATGATGAGGAATCTAAGGTTGAGAATACTTTCTTTAAAAGGAAAGAACAGCTAAAGTCTACTATTGAATGGATAATGTAATCTCTCAAAGGGGTCTATCTGGCTACCTCAACTTTTTCTTCCTGAAAAAAACTTTTTTGAAAACTAGTTGGCATCAGGCTTCAATAGGAATGAATGGCCAGGATAGAGAAATGTTGAGCTACTTCAATATCAATTGTTTTAATAATGCAATAGACAGGGCCATGGCAGGGGGTGGGGTGGATTAAAAGGTTAAAATTTCAACCCTGCCCTGAAATATGTCAGGTTAAAAAGGAAACCCGGTTTATTGATAACTTGGTTAACCTGTTAAAATTATTGAGTAAACTAGGTTTTGGGGGTGGGGGAGTTAGAATACTCTTGATGGGGTGCTAGAACACTTAGCCCCCCCCCCCACCCCCACCCCAGCTACAGCCCTGGCAATAGTGTATATATTATTGCTAATGTGTGCTTTTTCCTACATTCTTTTTTGTATTCACAATATGGTTTGCAACTTCCTTTTTTTTAACCTCTTTTCCGCCAGTCTCAACTCCTTTTTATTTCTTTTTCTCTTTCTTGTTCTCTTTCACCTTCTCCCCTGTCTTCTATCTTAAAAAAAATCTTACTTCTCTTTCATCTTTGTCTCTCACCTCTACCCTTCTCCTAACTGAAGTCTGCTTTGTTCCTCTTTCATTTTTGTTCTTCTCCCTTTTCCTGATTCTCTGTGATATCTTAGTTTTTTCTCTTCCATCTCTTTTTCTCCTTCTAGTCCCAGTCATAATCCTTCTCCTTCCCTCTTTGCCACAACATTTGTCTTCCTAGCCTCTTTCCAGCACCCTTAGGGGAGAACTTTCCAATAAAACAAACAAACAAAAAACATAAGTAAATATGGTTAGTGAAGGGCGTGTCTTAAACGAATCGATTCCTGAAAATGACATTTTCAAAATTTTATTTCTGCTTAGCAATGTTCCTCTGGTTATACTAAAGCTCTTATATATTGAAAGCAGTATTTGGAAGAAAAACACTAAAACAGAGCTGGGAAAAGTTTGTGGTTTGTGTTCAGAGAAGAATTTGGAATAACTTTATCTGGTTGCATTAAAATTTCCAAATATTAAAAGCAGAGCTGCAAGATTTTATTTGCTTAATATTTTTCTGTTCCTGCAGAACTTGGTAAAGCACAGTTTCAAATATGAGAAATATTTTATAATTTCCATTGTATAATTGTTCTTATTTTCATGGCATGCTGTGAGAAATCATGACATCATGAGGTCTTGTCCCTTGCTACTGGGGCTCATTTTTAGGTCTCAGATTTTGGGTCTGAAATTTCTGGGAAACAAGTAAGCTTTTCCCTGCTAGACTCCTCTCCCTTTTCCATAAAAAAGAAATTTAGTTTGACACCAGGGAAAGAGGATATTTATCAATGACTGTGGGATGGGTACCAGTAGTTATCAGTTACTTTTACTGCATATGACTAGAGTGCAATAAAATCATATTTCAAAACCATCAAGATGGGTGGTAAAAAAAGTCACTTTATTTATTGCAATGAGTAATGCTAACTAGTTACTATCAAAAGACATTCACTTTCACCTAAACATTAGGAAAAACTGCCTGGTGGTAGGAGCTGTTTGCTAGTGGAATATGCTGCCTATGAATATCCTTCCCTAGAGGCTTTTAAACATAAGCTAAATGGCCATTTGTTGGGAGTATTTTAACTGTGTATTCCTTCATACCAAGGGGACCGTATGACCCTTTTGGTTTCTTCCAACTCTATGATTCTAAAATATTTTAACAGGATTTTCCCCAGTTGCATGTAATTTACTTCTCAGTTCTAAGGTATCCTATTCTATCTCAACAAAGTAGGGGAAAGTAATTGATCGTGGAAATTTGGAGTTTTTCTCTGAGTTCCATACATAACCGAGGGACACCTAGCAAGCTTCACTAACTGTGGATGGCACAAAATGAGAATCAGGAACCAGGAATCTTGCCAAGTTGAAGGTAAATGACAGAGACTTTATTCAGTTTGTTCAAAGGGGAACTCTTGTACAGCACAGATCCTTGAAGGGTATAAGTGTAAAATCATAATCATAAGCAGACATTTTTATTTACAAGAATTCTCATGCATTAACACAGATACATTTTGAAAACTCCCTCTCCTCACCCTGATTGACCAGCTCTGAGAAGCCATCCGGCATCCTCCAGGCCTCTGATTGGTCAGGAGGTGGGTCTTAGCTGGTGCACACCAGGATTGGAGGGGGAGGCAATGACATCACCAGGGATCTCCTCTCAGCTGGGCAGGGAGGCCCCGGAGCTTCCAATGGGCTGTCAGAGGTGGTCTTGGGGGCGTTGAGGTCTCTGGGGATCATGCCAACTCCTAGATGTGTACCAATGGAATGCTGGAGACAAAGAGAAGTCCAAAAGATGATTTAACAGGATTATGCAGATACCAGACCCTGTCAAAGAAGACATCTTCCCATGCTGGGGAGACAGAGAAAGAGTCCCAAAGATGTACATTTGTTGATGGGATTGTAATCAAGGTTTCATTCTGGACCCTTGTCCTGCTGATGGCTGAGATTCCCAAAGAGGAACTGCTAGGCAGCTGGTGAATGGGCTTCTGTTGGGATCCAGGAAGATCCTTCTCTGGTTCTCACACAGAGCATAGAATAGGTATCTAGAATTGCTTAGGAGAGGTTACTGGAATTCATAAGTTCATGTACATGTGCCTTCATTTTAAAGAGTTCAATGATTGTATATATATATATATATAGAGAGAGAGAGAGAGAGAGAGAGAGAGACAGTTAATATTTTGTTTGGTGTAGGTTTATAGAGAGGGAAAAGGCGTCGAAGAGAGGGTTTTGCCATTGCTGAGCACAAGATGGAAAAGGTCATCTGCCTTGTTTATTTATATTTTATCCCCTTCGCTTGTGCACAAGGAAAAAGAATAAAACTAAAAGAAATATAGAGAGATACATAGTAGAAGGAGTTTGAAAATTGAGGTGTTTGTGATACATTGTAGCCATCTGGCTAATCCTTTGGGCTGGGAGAAGTGAGAGGATATGCTGGGAAATCTCCATGGAGACTATGAAGATCTGCTGGGGTGGAGTGACTCAAGGTGAACAGCTGAGCCAGGGGTGTGTGCTCCTGTGTGGGGGCTCAGTGACTATGGAGTGTAGGCTTCTGTTGGTCCTTTGGAGGTTCAGGGGAGGACATGAGGATGGAGGCCATTTCAAGTTCATCTGGCCTTCCATCCTTGGGAAACTATGTCTGCTTTTTATTAGGGGTGGGATTGGGGGTCCTCAACAACATAACAAGCAATGTGGCATGAATTGTCTTTTAAAATAACAATTTCTTTGCTATTTGAGTAATAAATAATGAGAACAAGAGACTTTTTTAAAAAACAAAGGGCGGTAGTAATTGGTGACTTCTGTAAAGATCCCTTACCTTTCCAGCCTGGGTGGCAGGGCCTAGGAGAAGCAGGCCAGTTAGTTGCAGCTTTAGAAGGCCTGGCAGAGGGCAGCAGGAGCCATTTTAGTTTAGGGAAAGCACCATTTCAGAGAGGGGGAGTGGCCTAGGCCTGAGTCAGCCTTAGAACAGCCATGATTGGTTTATTAAAAGGGGCGGAGTTTAGACTGTTTGGAGGGAAAGAAAGAGGCTTTTTCAGTCAGTCTGTTGTTGTTAGGGATTAGAGTAGAAAGGCAGTTTAGGAGTTCGTGTTTAAGATTAGTTTAGGGAAGGCAGTTTGCCTTAGGTTTGCCAGCGAAGTAAGCTGTAGCAAACTGGAAACAGCTATTAGGGGAAAAATAGCTGGATTTGTAGTTAGCTAGGCCATAGTTTAGGATAGCTAAGCTACAGTTGTATCTTGACAGAGATTCAGCTCCTGTCAAGTATACTGGTTTATAAAGAGAAGAAAATCTCTATATTTGTAACAAAGACAGAACCATTCACATGTAACCGTTACGCTTGCAAGACAAACCAGAATTTCCTCTGTAACAGCCAAGCTTTTAACCAGCATCTACTTTCTTCTGTATTTTTATCAATAAACTTTCCTTGTTTATTTTATAACTTTATAAGCCTGAGTCAAGTGTGCCTTTGTGGCTAAGAGTCCCTTTTCAATCAACCTCAATTGTTTTCCTTTAAAGAAGTAATAGGACACAGTGCTTGGTGGTCCTAAAAGTACTTTTAATATTTTGAGTAGCTAGAGTGTTCCTGTTCATTTATTTATGGTGGCAGCGGAAGTTTTAATTAGAGATATCCCCTCAAACGTTATATAGGTGCCAGTGAATTCTTCATGTTGGAGGGACAGTTGGTGGGATTTGTTTTACCCCCCTGTCCAATTATTGTTTGGCCATCGCCTAGCCTTTATAACTTCAACAGCCATAGCCACATATGGGGCTACACCCAAGAGGATAAAAATGGAGAGGTGGTCCTCTCCTGGTCTGAATTGCACAAACTATCACTCATCCATGATAGCAAGCTCCCACCATCCTACAACAGTGGGAGATGGCACCGAGGCTATAACCCAGACCTCCTATTTGTGAGCGACAGCATCGTACAGCAATGCACCAAATCAGTGGGACCACCAATCCCAAACACACAGCACCGAGCAATAGTATGCCAACTATTAGTATCCCAACTATGCCAACTATTAGTATCCCAATAGTATCCCAACTATAAGGCCTCAGGAAGTTCAATATAAATGAAGATTCAACTTCAGAAAGGCAGATTGGACTAAATTCTCAGACATGTTAGATGACATGATCACATCGGCCGTGCCAACCCCTGAGGAATACAAGCACTTTATTGAAATCATGAAAACCTGCTCACGGGCCTCAATACCGAGAGGCTGCAGAACCAACTACCTTCAGGGCATTACTCCTGAAACAGCTGCCTTGTTGGAAAATTATTACAAGCTCCACAACGAAGGCCCATTTAGTGAGCAAACCCTTCAGGCAGCGCAGGGCATTGTGTCCTCCATCTCCTTCTCTGAAGCTGAGAAAGAACAGTGGATAAAGCTGATCACAGAGGTCGACATGGGCAGGAGCAGCCAGAAGGCGTGGAAGCTGCTGAGATGGTTGAGCAATGACCCCTCACAAACCAATACCCATGCCAACATAAAGGCAGATCAGACAGCACACCAACTCTTGAAGAATGGGAAACCCAACTGTGCCACCAAAATAGGAAAGAAACCAATAGCCAGACAACAAGAGATTGAGAACAACAACCTTCATGAACCCTTTACATCTACTGAATTGGACATGGCTCTCAATAAATGTAAAAATGGCAAAGCAGCTGGCCTGGATGATCTACGGATGGAACAAATCAAGAACGTTGGTCCAAAAGCAAGGTGCTGGCTGCTGGAGCTGATGAACAACTGCACTGCATCCTGTTAGACCCCCAAAATCTGGAGGAAAGCAAGAGTCATCGCCATCTTGAAGCCAGGCAAAGACCGCAATGACCCAAAAAACTACAGACCAATCTCCCTGCTGTGCCACCTCTACAAAGTTCTGGAGAGACTTATTTTGCATAGAATTATGAAAAAAATAGACCCATGTCTGATCCCACAGCAAGCTGTCTTCAGAAAAGGCAAAAGCTGCACATCGCAAGTGTTGAACCTGATTCAGCACATAGAAGATGGCTTTGTAAGGCAGCAGATCACAGGAGCTGTCTTCATAGACCTGTCAGCAGCCTATGATACTGTGACTACCACCTCACCCGCCTCATAGGAAACCTGCTACAAAACAGGAGCTTTTTTGTTGAGTTCCAGGGCCAGAGAAGCAGATGGCGGAAACAGAAGAACGGCCTGCCTCAGGGGAGCGTGCTTGCTCCATCCATGTTCAACATCTACACAAATGACCAGCCACTGCCAGAAGGGACAGATAATTTCATCTATGCTGATGATCGTGCCATTACTGCTCAAGCAGGGAGCTTTGAGATGGTAGAACAGAAGCTTTCCGAAGCTCTAGGTGCTCTTACTGCCTATTACAGCGAAAACCAGCTGATCCCCAACCCATCCAAAACACAGACATGTGCCTTTCATCTCAAGAACAGAGAAGCATCCCGAGCTCTGAAGATCACCTGGGAAGGAATCCCATTGGAACATTGCAGTGCACCCAAATACCTGGGAGTCACTCTGGACCGTGCTCTTACCTACAAGAAGGACTGGCTGAACATCAAGCAAAAAGTGGGTGCTAGAAACAATATCATACGAAAGCTGACTGGCACAACCTGGGGATCACAACCAGATACAATGACGACATCTGCCCTTACGCTATGCTACTCTGCTGCTGAGTATGCATGCCCAGTGTGGAACACATCTCACCACACTAAAACAGTGGATGTGGCTCTTAATGAGACATGCCACATTATCACGGGGTGTCTGCGCCCTACACCACTGGATAAATTACAATGCTTAGCTGGTATTGCACCACCTGACATCCGCTGGGAAGTAGCAGCCAATAGTGAAAGGGTCAAGGCAGAGACAGCTCCAGCTCATCCCCTGTTTGGGTATCAGCCAGCACGTCAATGACTTAAATCTAGAAATAGTTTTCTAAGATCTACAGAGACACTCGCTGGAACACCTCAGCAAGCGAGAGTCCTAAAGTGGCAGGCTCAAACCCAGAACCTCAACCAATGGCTGATACCAAATGAGAGACTCCCTCCTGAGCACACAGAGGACTGGGCAACTTGGAAGGCACTGAACAGGCTGTGCTCTGGCACCACGAGATGCAGAAGCAACCTTCAGAAATGGGGCTACAAAGTGGAATCTTCAACATGCGAGTGTGGAGAGGAGCAAACCACTGACCACCTGCTGCAATGCAACCTGAGCCCTGCCACATGCACAATGCAGGACCTTCTTGCAGCAACACCAGAGGCACTCCAAGTGGCCAGATACTGGTCAAAGGACATTTAATCAACTACCAAACTCACAAATTTTGTATTTTGTCTGTTTGTTTGCTTTGTTCTGTTAGAAATGTAATATAATTTGACTGGTTGTCTGGACACGACAAATAAATGCAGTCTGATATCTCTCCCTGTCAGATATTGTTCCTTGTCTCAAATATCTAAGTGTGTGAATGGAAGTTGACCATTTGATAGAAGCATTAAAACAATAACAAATGATTTTTCAAAGTGTATACAATGCTTGGCATAGTGTACACTTCTTTTTTCCTCATAGAAGTGAGCTCTTGTTTTATATAATTTTAAAGAACACTAACAGCAATGCACATACAGTCAACAGTTTCTATATACCTATATCTACCACAAGCCCCTTAATACTACCCTTCTCTTGTTTGCATCCTTCTTTCAGGGTTTCTTGGGATAACCCTGGGAGAATGGGAACAATTTTCAGGAAGTGATTTCATATAGTTCTCGCTATCTATGAAGTACTTATTTAACTTTATGCAGCCAGGATAGTTCCAGGA
Organism: Anolis sagrei; assembly: GCF_037176765.1. Lineage (NCBI taxonomy): Eukaryota > Metazoa > Chordata > Lepidosauria > Squamata > Anolidae > Anolis > Anolis sagrei. Next base: position 118,892,540 of record NC_090023.1, read on the forward strand.
ACTTATATTATTCTCAATTATCTTTGCAATCATGGGTATGCATGCAGGTCTATGTACATTTTGCCAGTACATTTCACACACACACACACACACACACACACACACAGAGAGAGAGAGAGATTCAATTAGTCCCTTAATCCATTTGGCGGTTTGCCTGTCACCTTTCTCTTTTCTGTCTTATGTATAAACACCTTATGTTATAACAATATCAACCCAGTTGATTTTTAATTAGGTTTCCTTTTAATCTGCTTTGGGATTTCAATTTCTGGTTTTGTTCATCATTGTGCATCACTCTCATGTTTGCTCTTTTTTGAGGACAAAATTTGCCTGCCTCTGCCAGATTCAAAACTAAGAATTTATTCCACTCTGTAGTTTCAAAGCAGATGGTTTATAAGGGGAAAAAGTTTTTTTTAAAGGTTACATTTGATAGCTGGATTTGCTAAGCATGGATTCACATGAGCCAATTGGATCTTTTCCCAGCAATACATTTCTCTCCCCCCGCCCCCCTTGCTCCTCCCCCAGTCATTGTAGTAAGGGAGAAACATGACTTGCAGAAACTTCAGAAAGCTTAGATTCCATGTTCTCCATCTAATTTTCAGTAGAAATATGTTGTCGGACCAATCAGTGCTGGTGGACTGAAAGGCCCACCTGCACATTTACATTGGGCAATTTCTCTTCTCTATATTTTCACAGCAGCTCACTATCACTGCCCCGTTGGGCTTTCTGCTGGCACTTTTACATAAACAAGACAGTAATTAGTGTGGCAACAATGACAAGTGTCAGCAAAAAGCTTATGTAGTTCCAGCATGAGTAGAAGCAGAAGCAGCAACATTTCTCCTGAAGTGGAACTCCTTCTCTTTTTCTAGTCTTCTCATGGCTTTTCCTCCAGAGAAAATTCCAATAAGAATCCAAAAATCCAAGATATGCAAAAACTTCTTCAATAAGCCTTTCTGCTCTCTTTTTTAAGCTCTTTCTTCAGCAGACACAGACTTGGCTCATTGCCCTTTTGTTAGGGAAATGTGTCCAAAACAGCAAATGTATTTTAAAAAATGGCAAGTGGAAAGCAATAGTGCAACTGCTAAAAATTCTTGAGCTTAAGGAAACAAAATGCACAGATCTACCTAAAAGGGTTCAAAGGGTTTATGGAAACATATAAGCTACATTTTTTGATAGAAAATGATTGGGTCTAAGTTTTCTCTCTAACTTCATTACTACTACATTCAAACAAAAGGAAAAATCTTGAAAGACGACATTTTTTCATTCACACACACCAAGAGAGAGAGAGAGAGAGAGAGAGAGAGAAACCCAGAATGAATGAAAAAGAATGAATGAATGACCATGATGTCTTTCTTTTTGGGTATTAAAACAAAGGAATGTGCATCCTGAAGAAATTCCATTCTATGTCATCAATTAGAATGAGAGAAGAAAAGATAGAGATTGAGGGGGAAAAAACCAGAACATCAACAGGCATTCATAATAAGGGGGGAAGGGATTTTCACAGCCTAGCTTATTCTATCTGTCTGCATCTCATTGAGGACTACTTCCGCCAGGAAATAGCAGCCAACAGTGAAAGGACCAAGGCAGTGACATCTCTGGCCCATCCCTTTATGGATATCAGCTGGCACACCCAGAGGCAGCCCTAGGTAATTTTCAACAGTAAGCAAACAGTATCCCCCCCCCCCCCCCCACTCAACCAATCACTGATATATATTTTCTATTCATCGTGGGAGTTCTGTGTGCCATATTTGGTTCAATTCCATCATTGATGAGGTTCAGAATGCTCTTTGATTGTAGGTGAACTATACATCCCAGTAACTACAACTCACATATGTCAAGGTCTATTTTCCCCCAAGAGTGCCTCAAGAGCGCCCCTGGGCAAAATCAACTACACTGCAGATGCTTACTTTGCGTAATGGGTTGAGCCGCCCCTGGGCACACCAATACTTTAAATCAAGAAACAGTTTTCTAAGATCTACAGAGATACTCGCAGGAACACCTCAGCAAGTGAGAGTTCAAAAGTGGGAAGCTAAAACACAGAACATCAAGCCATAAGTTAGATCATCAATGTCCCTCCTTTCCTTTAGAAAGAAGTTAAAAACGTGGATGTGGGACTAGGCCTTTGGGTAATCTTACTGACATTGGTTGTGACAATGATGACAATCGCTATGGAAATGGACTATGGACGTGCCTGATGGAGTCTAACTACAGTATTCAGCTCAGATAAGGTCACCAGGCTGTTATTGAAACAGAAACAGATTTTAATTAATTAATGTGATTTAATGTTTTAAATGTATGTAATTATTGGATTTTATTATGTATTTTATTATGTGTACATTGGAGGCATCAAATTGTTGCCGGCTGGAAGCTGCCCTGAGTTCCCCCCCCCCCTTGGGGGGGGGATTGAGAAGGGCGAGGTACAAATATCTGAAATAAGTAAATAAGTAAATGGCTGATACTGAAGGAGAGTTTCCCTCCTGGGCACACAGAAGACTGGGTGACTTGGAAGGCATTGAACAGAAATGGGGCCACCAAGTGGAGTTAACGACATGCAAGTGTGGAGAAGAGCAAACAACAGACCACCTATTACAATGCAACCTTAGCCCTGTCACATGCACAATGGAAGACTTTCTTATAGCAACACCAGAGGCACTCCAAGTGGCCAGCTACTGGTCAAAGGACATTTAGTATAATGGTCTAAGTTTTTAAACATTGTTTGTGGTTTTTAAATACATCACAACACCCTCAGTTCACTTCTGACATGATAAATGAATTGAGGACTATAGATCTGAGTGGTGTGATGCTGAATTCCAACAGTATCTTCATTTGATATTTAGGCAGAAAATAAGCTTGTTTGAAGCTATGTCCTGACTGTCAACCCTGCATGCTGTGACTTTCAGATGTTTCTTATTGCTCTTTTGAAAACCTGGCAATATTGTTTCCAAAGCAGGCACAAGATTGGGAAAAGGGAGGGATGAAACAATTGTACTAAGGCATTGGACACCAAGATTCAAGCAGTTGTGTCCCAAAAAGTGCATTCATTTGAAGAAGAGGAAATATGAAAGATAATGACATGATAGGGTAGAGGCATATTTGTTAAAAATTTAACAGGTATAGCCTGATTTATAAAACATACAACACAATGGTTCTCAACCTTCCTAATGTCACGACCCCTTAATACAATTCCTCAATTTGTGGTGACCTCCAACCATAAAATAATTTTCATTGCTATTTCATAGCTGTAATTTTGCTCCTGTTATGAATTGTAATGTAAATATTGGACATGCAGGATGTATTTTCATTCACTCGACCTAATTTGGTACAAATACCCGATATGCACAAATTTGAATACTGGTGGGGTCAGGAGGGGGATTGATTTTGTCATTTGGGAGTTGTAGTTGCTGGGATTTATAGTTAGCCTACAATTAAGGAGCATTCTGAACCCCATCAATGATGGAATTGAACCAAACTTTGCACAGAGAACTCCCACAATCAACAGAAAATACTGGAAAGGTTTGGTGTGTATTGATCTTGAGTTTTGGAGTTGTTGTTCACCTACCTCCTGTGGATTCAAACAATGATGGATCTGGATTAAACTTAGCATGAATACTCGATATGCTCAAATGTGAACACTAGTGGAGTTTGGGGAAAATGGACCTTGATGTTTAGGAGTTGTTATTGCTGGGATTTATAGTTCACCTACAATCAAAGAGCATTCTGAACTCCACTAAAGATAGAATTGGGCCAAACTTCCCACATAGAACCCCCATGAGCAACATAAATTATTGTGTTTTCTTATGGTCTTTGGTGACTCCTCTGATACCCCCTTGCAACCCCCCAGAGATTCCGGCCCCCAGGTGGAGAAACATTGATTTAACATCAGCTAAGAGAGATGGGACTTAGATCATGTAAGACTTCAAAAGTAAAAACAAGAAGCTTAAGTTACTATCATAGTTCCCAGATTGTTTAGGGTGATCATTTCAAGTTTCTTAGTTAATTTTGGTGGGGACAGTTTGGTGAAGGATTACTAACAACATTGATATGTGTTACTCTGTGGCACAAAATACCAAGAACCAGTCCCAATATTGCATCCAGTATACTGGTCATTTCTGATATCTGTTCAGAAATCTGCCAGCCTTGCTACCCTGTTAGTTCAGTGCTGGAAATGGGAAGCCCATCACTTAAATGAAAAAAATAAAATAAATGTATCATAAAGAGCTAACAAAAGCATTCATAGGGCAACTAGTAGACTTACTGGAAGGCTTAACTTGAACCTTACTTTGTAATTTTCTTCATTTTCTTCTCCTAGTCTTAGCCGTGAATAGGTTTAAGCCATTGCATTTGTAACTGTATTCTTGAGGGAAATTTTACACTTCACTTGTGCACTGAATTCAATTGTTTCAATTCATCTGTGAATTGCCCCTGTGGGTTCTTAGTGAATAGGAGTATTTAATGCAGCCAAATCTACCACCTGCTAGGAGTAAGTCAAACCCCTGGGGAGGGGAGGGAGTTGTAGCTGGAGAATGTTTTGCAAATCTTTTATAGCAAATATAGAATCTGGCTCCTCGGGGATTGCTGCTGGGAGATTTTTATAATGGTACATTACACAAAGCTGTGGAGCACCTTCAAATGTAACCCACTTGCTGAGACATCTTTAGCATGAACGTTTCTGTCTTGCAGTCTAACACCAAGTATTTCACAGGCTGTTTCACATGAATTTTCCTCCTCTTCTTAACATTTCAGTGAAATAGCTGTTAAAATGTCCCCAAGGAAGCTGTTTCTTTTCTTTCTTTATAGAAAGCTGTGATATAACTGTGCAATAACATTAGAACTCGGGATCTAATCTTGAGACCTCTTTAGTTCACAATTTTGGTCTTTCAGTGTTTATTTCATTTATATCCCACCTTACAATATAAGTAAAAATAAAACTGCTAAATTAATAAGTAGTGAAAGAGCTGAAACATTAAACCAATAATCCAATTAAAAACTTATTATTATGACTTTAATTTAAAGCCATGAAAAACACATGTTACATAGTAGCACTGCCATTTTGCGTTTCTTTATTTCAAAATATGAGAAGGCCCGTTTAGATAGGAACTCTTTGCTAGCTGGTGAAAGGAGAGCACAGAGAAGGTCAGCTGAGCCTGTCAAGGCAGAGTTCAATAGCCTAAGAGCACCCACAGAGAATACTTTCTTTTATGTCCACATAAGATAAACATAGTATAGCAATGAAACAGAGACTAAGCTAATCTGGGTATGTTCATATAGAAACATATACACTTTCAGACAATATGGGTCCATAGGATTGTATAACCCATAACTAGAACTTTGAATTGAGCCCCAAAATGTTGCAGTAGCTGCCAGTGAAATCATTTCAACAGCCTAGACACAACATTTTAGATGTACTAAAATTTTTGAATAGTTTCCAAATTTCCACTTAAAATGTGATAAAGATGAATTCCAATTGGCTGGGGGGGGGGGGACTATGCAGGAAGACGATGCATTGCAGTACATTCAACAATTAACATTTTTCTATAACATTTCCAGTTTCTGTATGTTAGTGTGAAAGCTAGACAGGGAAGAAAGCTGATAAGCAAAAAAAAAAAAAAAAATCAACTCATTTGAAATATGATGCTGGAGAGAAGTTCTATAAATGCCTTCCCTTCCATACAGCTGAATAAAATACCACATTATCTGATTTGAACTAGAATATATGGCAGTGTGGACTCAGATAACTAGTACAAAGTAGATAATGTGGGATTGTCTCCCTTGATATTATGGGATATGGGGCTGTGTGGAAAGGCCCTTAGATGAATAAACGGGTCCAAGAGCAAATAAAGCCTGGACTTTTCCTAGAACCCAAGATAACTCAGGGCCCTTCCAAACAGCCCTATATCCCACAATATCTGCTTTGAACTGGGTTATATGAGGGCCCTTCCACACAACCCTATATCTCAGAATATCAAGGCAGGACTATCTGAGTGTGGACTCAAATAACCCAGTTCAAAGCAGTTATTGTGGGATTTTCTGCCTTGATATTCTGGGAGATAGGACTGTGTGAAAGGGTCCTACATCAACACTCAGATAATGTGGAATTTCCTGCCTTGATATTATGGGATATAGGGCTGTGTGGAAGGGCCCTTAGGGATTTTATAATAATTAATAAAATGAGGGATTTTATTCAGTTGTGTGCAAAGGGCCTTAGTCCGCTTTGGTCAGGCCATACCTAGAATACTGTAGCTAGTTCTGGGCCCCACTATTCAGGAACAATATTTATAATGTGGAAAAAGTATGCAGAAGAGGATGACCAAAAGAATTGGAAACTATACCCAATGAGGAGTCCCTTTAAAGAGCTGGATATGTTTAGGCTTGAGAATAGAAAGTTAAGTTGTGACATAATAGCCATGTTTAAATATTTGAAAGAGTTTCATATTGAAGATGGAGATAGCTTGTTTGATTTCACCTAAACATTAGGATGAACTTCCAGATGGTAAGAATTCTTCCACAGTTGAACATACTCCCTTAGGGTGTGACGGAGTCTCCTTTTCTGGAGGTTTTTAAGCATAAACTAGGGGCCCTTCCACACAGCCATATAACCCAGAATATCATGCCAGGTAATCCAAAATATCTGCTTTGAACTGGATTATCTGAGCCCACACTGCCATATATTCCAGTTCAATGTGGATCTTATACAGCTGTGTGGAAGGTGCCTATGTTGCCATCTGTCAACATTGTTTTGATTGTCCAACACCCTGTATTGCAGGGTGTTGGACTGGACAGCCCTTGTGGGCTGTTCCAGCTCTAGGATTCTATTATCTGAGTGGAACACGTGATCTTATGAAGTGCTTTTTATATCTCTCACTCTTTAAGATTTTCTTGCCTTTGGGATTCTTGGTAAAATTTGTAGTAGAATTTTAGATTTTGCTACTAGTTCTAGATAAGAAATGTAGCATCTGGTAGCTTTCCCCAGTGCATTCAATCCCAGGGGATCTATTTTATTGTGCAGCATTTCCCCTAAGTGAAATACCAGTAACTACCAGCATATACAGGTATCAAATATGAGATAGATTGAATGAGTCTGAAACTAGGTAAAGCAAATCTGTCCGGGGGAAAAATATGTAAAATTCCCAAGGGTCCCCTTCTCTTGAGATCCAGCTGTTACTTTTGTGTTGCTAATGGAGTTGAAATTTTACTACCTTCTTTTACTGCTCTTTGTTTCTATTTCTCACATGGTCAATAAGAGGAGTGTCCTCTGCCTGCAGCAAAATCCCTCTACCATTTTAACTGTCAAAATGTAGTCCTATGACTCAAACATCACTATTTTTCTTCTGTAATTTTAAATTATATCTTTGCCTTATGCTTAAACCTGTGAAGTTTTGAAAGTTTGAAAGTGTTTTATGTGTTGGAGTTGGCACATCTAAAAATTATTATTTATTATTTATTTAAAACATTTATATTCCACTCTTCTCACCCCGAAGGGGACTCAGGGCAGAGCACAACATACAAACGGCAAACATTCAGTGTCAGGACATAAATTCATTATATGCATACATAAACATTAAAAACATTTGTCTCAATATTAAAGCATTGCTGGTTGCAGATTTGAGATTTTGTGGTATTTTGCTTTATGTTGCAGTTTCATTTCTGTCTTGTCTATTGGTCCTCTAGAAATACCCGAGGAGGTGAATAAATCTGTAGAAAAACAATAAAACATTTATTACCTGAGTTTTTGTAAGTTTTATAGTTTGGCTTTTTACAATCTGAATTCTGATTTTTTAATTTTTTTTAACTATTTGCTATTATTGTCAAGGGTCAGAATTTGCAATGGCAGTTATGAATTTATAATCTAGAGCAGGCATGGGGAACCTTCGGCCCTCCAGGTGTGGTGGACTTCAACTCCCACAATTCCTTGAGGCCAAGGTAAGCCTTTGGGGCGAATGCCGAGCCTCAAGGAATTGTGGGAGTTGAAGTCCACCACACCTGGAGGGCCGAAGGTTCCTGACCCCTGATCTAGAGTTACAAGTTATTGATATATATTCCCTAGGTTAGGATATATGTAGAGATTGTGAAAGTCCTTAAGAAATAGCAGCTGCTCTATCCCCCTATTGATACACCCACCCATCCTGTGAATGATCACCAACGTGAGAGGGAAATAGGGCAGGGACTCAGCGTCATGCTAGAAGTTACCCCAAAAGGATGGAGAATGTTATTTAGGGCATATAGATATAGTAGATCAATCCATGTCTTATTGGAAGGCACAGGATAAACCCACTACTTCCGGTGTCTGGACTACAGTCCAGACTCTATCCCCACAGTTTTCCAGACTAAATTAGTCTTTAAAAAGTAAAATAAACTTACCTGGTCTCCATTACAATCTTGCCAGAGCTCTCCCAGCATGTAGAAATGGCACATCAAGAGACTAGAGAGAGGGAGGATAATTTTTTCTCCCTTTTCCCCGCATTCCTGGTGTGTCATTTCTACATGCTGGGAGAGCTCTGGCAAGACTGTAATGGAGGCCAGGTAAGTTTATTTTACTTTTTAAAAGGATTTGGGGGCTGTGGGGGAGGGGGAGGTTTCCAGATGTTTTGCCAGACCAGTCCTGGAAGAACATCTGGACACCCAGCCCAAAAAGAGCACTTTTTCTGTGGTGGGTGTAGACAGGCTCCTAGGAACATCCATGTTTTTTAAACGCAGATGCTCCTGGGATAAAGGGCTGTCTAGAAGCGCCCTGGGTTATATGGAAAACTGTGGGAATCTCAACCCCTTCACCAAAGCCCTAAAACCTCTTTAAAAGTGAGGAAAACTTGCCCAGGCTCCAGTGGAATGTTGCCAAAGCTCTACCAGCACATAGAAATAACACGCTGGAGAAATCGCTCCCCCCCCCCCCCCCCCGCTCTCCTGATGTGTCATTCTATGTGCTGGGAGAGCTCTGGCAACACTCTATTGGAGGCCAGATAAATTTTCCTTACTTTTAAAAGGGGGTTTAGGGCTTTGTGCGAGAGCAGTTGTGTCTCCCGGAAAAAACATCTGGATGCCATCCCCAGAATGTGCGCACTTTCTGGGTTGTGTGTGGATAGGAACTAAGGAATTTCCATGTTTTTTAAACACGGATGCTCCTGGGAAGCACCCTTAGTTAGACTCCTATAACTTGCATTGGCTGCAACTCAGTAAATGAGGATTAGAGGAAATGGACTGAGAGACACTAAGAAACTGCATTACATCACAACTGCTTTATTAAAATAAATATTTCACAAGTCATCATACTGATACACATCTATTAAGAATGAATGTAATATTATAGATTATTTAAAACTAAACTATAGGAAAACAGTCTAGAATGTGTGTATCTTTTTTACAGCTGCTGTAGGTTCTGCCATTTCTGGCATGATGTTTTAATAGCTCCCTTGGCCCAGATCTGAAGCGGAACCTGTTATATTTTATTCAATGTTTGAAGCCCTCTGAATCTTCTTACAAAACTTGCCAGAATGGTTCTTACAATAAAGAAACATATCACTTTTTCTGTTTATCAGAGCTCTTAGAGGTTTTCACAGGTGATGAAATTTGCAGTCTTAAGAGCCCTTTGACTAAAGCAATCAATATACTGTCTAGGTAAATTACCCTTTGTTGTAATCCCAAGAACCTTAGAAGCTAAATTAATGGTTTCATTACCATGGTAAAAACCCTTGGGCAATCCACAGGCCAAATATCATTACCCTGCAGTGATACAATTCTCTTCTTTCTTGACGAGCCTTTGATGTTTCCTGTAATTCAGATACATGGTGTATTTAAAAACATTTTTTGCTACTTTCTCTTTAAAAAATTACTAAATGTGAAAATCTTCAACTGCTGTGAGATATTTGAAAGAGTAAAATATGTCTTCTTGTAAAATGAGAAGATAACGCTTGGTGAAAAAATAAAGGAGTGTAATAGTTATAATAAGCATAGGGGAAGAAACCTAAAGAGTCCCAGAGTTTGTAGGGGCCCTTCTATACCATCCTATATCTTATATACACAGTCCTGTATCCCAGAATATCAAGGCAGAAAATCCCATATTATCTGAGTGTGGACTAAAATAACCAAGTTCAAAGCAGATATTGTGGGATTTTCTGCCTTGATATTCTGGGATACAGGACTGTGTGGAAGGGCCCTAGAAGGAAGCAGAAAGTGAATGACGAGTAAGAGCATTAAGCATATGGTCTCCCAGATGTGGTTGGTTCTACTCTATCAAACAAATGCAATGGTGACAAATGTTTGGAGTTGTAATTCAACAACATCTACAGTATCACATGATTGCTAGCCTGAGTTAGGGAAAGCATGGAAATTATTAATGCTTGGAGTACTCAAAATTCCACTCAGGATTTAATCCTAAAATAGATCATTCTATATTGTGTGTGCCATATACATTTGGGATCAGAAAGAGGAATGGCAGAAATGCACATTTAAACCATGGGCTGCCTTCTTAATAGTTCAACCTAAGGACCAAACCACATATCAAAAACTAAGGCCCCATCTACACTGTTATATTATCCAGATTATCGAAGGAGATAATCTGGATTTTATATGGCAGTGTGGAAGGGGCTTAAGGCTGGATTGACAGTATTCTATATCCCACGATCTGGTCCCAGATTATCTTCTTATCTCAGATTATCTGGCAGTGCAGACTCATATAATCCAGTTCAAAGCACATAATATGGGATTAGATCCTGGGATATAGGGCAGTGTAGATCCAGCCTGAAATATGTAGAGGGAGATATGATAGTATCATTTAATGCATCTGAAGCACATAGAATCATAGAATCATAGAATCAAAGAGTTGGAAGAGACCTCATGGGCCATCCAGTCCAACCCCCTGCCAAGAAGCAGGAATATTGCATTCAGATCACCCTTATGGCCTAGAAACAGGAGTATTACCTTCTGTGAAGAAGTATTAATGCCACCGAATGCCACCAATAACTGTAAGGAAGTTCCGAGAATGCTAGATTAAACTTCCACCAATATGTATAGAGACGCTGGTATTATAGTCTCTGTTTTGTTGTGAGGTAACTTTGGTAGAGTGGGTGCACCGAACGTAAAATCAATGGAGATGAGGCAGTTTTAAAATAACAAAGAGAACAAGTTTATTGTTAAACAAAGCGTATTGTTGCAATATGAAGATGTTGAGCTTGGCATATGCTTGATGGTTACAATATGGCTTGGTTGAGATACAATTCAGGCTTTTGATGTTACAACTTATAAACTCTTTCTTTAGTGAAGCGCTTTATTATTTCAGAGTTCCCTGTTGTGAATATTCTCACTGTTTGTCCTATACTGGATCAAACCACTGATCTCCAGTCTTCCACTACTGGCGATCCTAAAAACGCTTCTGTTAGATTCTTTTTACTCAAAGTAATCTAACGAGGTTTTCCCTTCAACTCGCTTGCTGAAGAAATATTCACAAACACTAAAAACTAACTGACTCTACACTGCTTCACTCCACAGAGCCCCTAACTGACTCTGCTCCTCTTCTCAGGGTCTCTTCCTCCTGACTGACTTTAACTGGCACTTTCTAAACCTTTTTCTCTCTAAGCTCCTCCCACCTCCTCTTCTGCCTTGTCTCCATGGCAACCTATCTCTCACAGCTGGGCCGCTCCAGCCATAGGCAACCAATGTAAAACACAAATACAGATTTAAACACATTATAATAAACACTTTATAATAACCACTTCTGTACACCTTCCCCCCCAGAAAAATTATTTTTTGGACCATTCTCAATCCCAGAATGGCAAAAATAATTCCACATATTATCTTACAATAAATACATATACAACATTTCTGGAAGGCAAACATATTATGGTTAAATACATTTCAATTACACATACATACAAACCTTTAACCTTACGAAATTCTAGATAAGGCGTCCGCAACTATGTTCCGTTTACCTGAAACATGTTTAATTTCAAATATAAAATCCTGTAAACATAAACTCCATCTCAACAATTTGTTATTTGTACCTTTCACATTATCTAGCCATCTGGCTTCTGTACTAACACTATGGGTGAAGCCAAAGAGCTAACTGATGGAACAATAATACCTAGGTCCAACATTTCTTTAATCTCCTTTTCAATACACTCATTAATTCTCCCCGTGACCCTGTAGGGTGGAGATACTATAGGAGTTGCATCACCGATGTTTATTTGATGCTGGACTCCTTGGACCTTCCCTGGCAAATCTGAAAATATGTCTGTATATTTACTCAAAACTTCCACAACCTCTCTTCTCTGTGGTTGGGACAATTCTATGTTCATTTCTACCCGATCCAAATTTTTGTACTGTTCACGATCACCTTCCCAAAAAGAAAAGGGACCGGATTCTTCTTCCGAAACAACAAAACATACATTAGCAGATCTTTCAACATAAGGCTTTAACATGTTTACATGAACTCTTCTTTCTACATTGGAATGTTCATCATAAATATCATAGTTTATTTGGTTGTGCTTTCTGATGATCTTCCAGGGTCCCGACCAATCCAATTGAAGTTTGTTGGTTTTGTTGGGAGATAGAAATAAAACTTCATCTCCGATGTTGAAGATCTTTGGTTTAGCAGTAGAATCATAATAGTCTTTTTGTCTCTGCTGAGCCGCAAGCAAATGTTCTTGAGCAATGTCCCTAGCCAGTTGCATTGTTGCTTGAAGATCTTTTAAATACTCCGACACTGGAACTGGATCTGTTGCTGGACTTTCCTCCCAATATTCCTTTATCAGGTCTAATGGACCACGAGCTTTCCGTCCATATAGCAATTCAAATGGACTGTAGCCAGTACTGTCATGAGGGACGGTCCTGTAGGCGAATAACAGTTGTTGCAATTTGATGTCCCAGTCGTATGGCTTCTTTTGACTGTAAGACTTTATCATTTTGACTAAAGTCTTGTTCATATTTTCAACTAGTCCATTTGTCTGTGGGTGATAAGCTGTTGAAGTCAGGTGTCTGATTCCACATAACTCAAGCAATTTCGACATAAGTCTGGAAGTGAATTGAGTTCCCAAATCCGAAACCAATTCTCTAGGATAACCAGTTCTTCCCCAAATGGATAACAGTGCATTTGCAATCGTGGTTGTCTCGATGTTAGTTAGAGCTACAGCCTCTGGATATCTTGTGGCGTAGTCAATCATGGTTAAAATGTATCTGTAACCACGTCTGCTTGGTTTACAAAGAGGACCCACTATGTCAATGCCTACTCTGTAAAATGGTTCTCCAATTATCGGCATAGGGATCATAGGAGCTTTAATTTTATCCCTTCCAGTACTCAATCTTTGGCAGATGTCACAAGTCTGGCAAAACTCTTTGATCTTCTGGAACATGCCAGGCCAATAAAAGTTCTTAGTGATTCTCTTTGTGGTTTTCCTCACACCCAAATGTCCACCTTGAGGGTTTTCGTGTGCCACCCTCATCAGCTGTTCTCTAAAACTTTGAGGCACTACAATTTGACTACATGTCATTGATCCTTCTGTCGACTTCACATTTCTGGTTTCTCTATATAAGACACCATTCTTTAACACAAACTCGGAGGGCTGTTCCTTTGCCGATATTGTGGGGTTTTGAGCCAAAGCGAATAGAGGTTTAAGAGATTCATCGGCTCCTTGTTCCTGCCGAATCTCTTCAACTCCTCCCGTCTTCTTAACAAGCTCAGCAACCGTAGCACTGGATTCTGGACTCTCATCCCCATCCTGTTGTATGGCAAAACACATGGCTTTTTGATCAGGGCTTTCGTTGTTATATTCTTTCTCCTCACACGCCATCCTCCAGCTTTCAATCTTCTTAGCCAAATCATTTCCAATCAAACATTTGTATGGTATGTCAGGACTGACTGCAAAATCCCACATACCCTTCCATCCTCCATATTCTATTGGCAAAGTCACTACTGCCGTTGGTATCGCAGGTCCTAAACCTTTTAATCTTATTTCAGAGGTTGGCTGCTGAAATTTCTGAGGTATTATTTCGGGGTTCACTATACATACTTCCGAACCTGTATCTCGAAGTCCTTTCCTGTCTTTGTTGTCAATAGAAATGGTTTCTAAGTAATCTTTAGATGGGCTGCCTGACAAGATGAACAAACATTGTTTCTCTTGAGGCTCTGAGCCTGAACTCTCCTTTGACACAGTATCTGGTTCTGCCTTTGGTGTTTCTTTTATTTTATTCACAAATAGGGTTGTTTTCTCTTTCCTTAACAGGGGACATTGATACTTTATATGGTCCCATTTTCCACACTGGAAGCACTTTCTTTTTACCTCAGGAGCAGTTTGTCTTGTTACACCCTGCCTCCTATAGATGGTGTTTTCTAAGTCAGAACCCTTTTCTTGCTGTGGGCGCGTTTGTTGTTGATAAAATGGCTGCCTGTTTGTTCTTTTATCACTTGGCAGATCTTCCCTTTTGAATCCTTCTTTTAGGGTTGTTATTTGATCCACCATGATCGCTGCCTCTACAATAGTGGATGGTTTACGATCCTGAATCACCCTGCGAATATCATAAGGCACTAATTGGAAAAATTGTTCCAGCTTTAAAAGTTCTCTCAGCTGTTGGTAATCTTCTACCTCAGACGTCCTTAGCCAACTATCGAACAGTTGAGACAATTTAGAGGCCACCTGAGCAAAACTTTGGGTTTTCTCTTTCTTTAATGTCCTGAACTTAAATCTGTAATATTCAGGAGTCAATCTAAACTCTTGTTGAATCTGTTTCTTAAACAGATCATAGTCTCCATAAGACTCCTCAGGCATCTGTCCATAAATCTGTAAAAGTTTCCCATTTACCTGAGGCCTTAGGTATGTCATCCATTTTTCCTTAGCCACCCCAAAATCTCGACAACATCTCTCAAAAGAGATTAGGAATTTCTCTGGATCATCGTCCTTGGTAAATTTAGGGAATTTCTTCATCAAATCTGGGGTATCCACTCCAGATCTCCCTTCCTGGATATCACTGGATGTTTGAGACAAAGCTAATCTTTGCTTCTGCAGCTCAAACTCCATTCTCTTCAATTCTAACTCCTGTTCTAATTCTCTCACTCTTTGTCTTTCTTCCATCTCCAGTTCTCTCTCTTTTTGTTTTGCCTCCATCTCCAGTTCTCTCTCTCTTTGTCTTTCTTTTGCCTCTATTTCCAATCGTTTCATCTCTAGTTTGTACTTATAAGCCATTTCTGACATAGGCACTGGCTCTGTTTCTGCCTCAGAGCCCGAACTTGCTTCTTGGTCTCCCTCTGTTTCCTCAGCAAGCTTTCTCTGCCGCCTGGTAGCCATATTCCAACAACTTTTACCTCACAACTTATTCCTAAATTAATCTTAAGGCACTCGATCAGTTGTTACACGAATCCCGTCATCTGCCACCAAAAATATGTGAAGAAGTATTAATGCCACCGAATGCCACCAATAACTGTAAGGAAGTTCCGAGAATGCTAGATTAAACTTCCACCAATATGTATAGAGACGCTGGTATTATAGTCTCTGTTTGCGTTGTGAGGTAACTTTGGTAGAGTGGGTGCACTGAACGTAAAATCAATGGAGATGAGGCAGTTTTAAAATAACAAAGAGAACAAGTTTATTGTTAAACAAAGCGTATTGTTGCAATATGAAGATGTTGAGCTTGGCATATGCTTGATGGTTACAATATGGCTTGGTTGAGATACAATTCAGGCTTTTGATGTTACAACTTATAAACTCTTTCTTTAGTGAAGCGCTTTATTATTTCAGAGTTCCCTGTTGTGAATATTCTCACTGTTTGTCCTATACTGGATCAAACCACTGATCTCCAGTCTTCACTACTGGCGATCCTAAAAACGCTTCTGTTAGATTCTTTTTACTCAAAGTAATCTAACGAGGTTTTCCCTTCAGCTCCCTTGCTGAAGAAATATTCACAAACACTAAAAACTAACTGACTCTACACTGCTTCACTCCACAGAGCCCCTAACTGACTCTGCTCCTCTTCTCAGGGTCTCTTCCTCCTGACTGACTTTAACTGGCACTTTCTAAACCTTTTTCTCTCTAAGCTCCTCCCACCTCCTCTTCTGCCTTGTCTCCATGGCAACCTATCTCTCACAGCTGGGCCGCTCCAGCCATAGGCAACCAATGTAAAACACAAATACAGATTTAAACACATTATAATAAACACTTTATAATAACCACTTCTGTACACCTTCCAGGACTAGATAAGAGTGTATCAGCCTAAATTTCATTCAAATGTGCTTTCTCAATCATATCCTTCTCATTTGTTTATTCTGCTCTATATATTTTTGGCACACTAGAGCAAAGTTTCAGAAATATATTGCTCTAGATAGTTAACAATTTTCTAGTTCATTAAGTTGCAAAAATGCAAATACATTAAAAGCACATAGAAATGTGATCTGAAAAAAATTCTTCCACCATTTCTAATCTCATTCCAAACTTTCATTCCAAAAATGACCAGAAAAGAGGAAAATTGTTCTGCAGAACATTTTAAAAATCAACAGGGAAATAGTCCTGGCAAGCAGGAGGAAAGAAGAACATGTCACTGATTACCCATGATCTGTGACCAATCCAAGGTCACCCAGTAGGTTTCCATGAGCAAGCAGTGATTTGACTCTTCTTCCAGAATCTTCATTCAATTACTAATACCATGCCAACTCTCAATCATCATTTCTGTAAGAAAAACCCACATGATCCTCTTTTGCCTTCCTCAACACATGACTAACAAAATTACAGAAAATAGCCAAAAACTGTCGCAAACAAATATAGCTATTTTGAAACGGATATATCAGCATTTCTCTGCCCATTGGAAGTGTTGATTATGGAAACAAAATAGAAATATGTTAATGTTTGAATTGCACTATTATTTTCAGAGCTACACATTAACAATTGAAGGTTGGCATTTCATGTAATGCCAAATCAGGTGACCAAGAGCTCAGGAATAAACAATCCCTTTGCCCCAAGAAGCCTCTTACAGAAGTGAATGTAAGTGGATGTGATAGACATGACCTGCCAGGGCTTAATATCAACATGATTGCACCCCACTATCTCTCTTTACCTTCTGATTATCATCCTCCATTACAAACATTGCAAATGAATTACAAATCTTGTTGCTTAAAAATTCAGAAATAACACAAGTTACTGGATAAAATGTCAGGCCAATAATAAAAATGATAGCTTCAGCAACTGATTCCCTTTACAGTTCACTGTTGATATCTTTAGCAACTTTTAGGCTGTTACTGCAAACGGGAAACCCTGAGTGTAATGAGTTTTTATACGATCTACCAACAGGTCACCAATGATATCAGACAGTTCCCAGCCCACCTGTGCTCTTAAAATGACTCCTAATAAATGCCTCCTGGGGTCACTATACAGTGGACATAATAAATAGTTGACATAGAGCCTCATCACACTTGAGCATATTTGCATTGTAATCCACTTTAAATGCTGTGACTGCCTCCTGTAAAATTCTGGGACTTGTAGTCTATCAATGGATGTCTACACCCAACACCACTCGAGAAATTATACTGCTTAGCTGGTATCGCACCACCTGATATCCACCAGGAGGTAGCAGCTAGCAATAAAAGGACCAAGGCATTGACATCTCTGGCCCATCCTTTGTTCAGATATCAGCCAGCATGCCAATGACTTAAATCAAGAAGCAACTTCCTAAGATCTACAGAGATACTCTCAAGAACATCTCAGCAAGCGAGAGTACAAAAGTGGCAGGTGAAAACCTGGAACCTCGATGAGCGGCTGAAATCAGATGAGAAACTCCCTCCTAGGCACACAGAAGGCTGGACAACTTAGAAGGTGCTGCACAGGCTGCTCTCGGGCATCACAAGATGCAGATCAAATCTTAAGAAATGGGGCTACAAAGTGGAGTCCACAACCTGTGAGTGTGGAGAAGATCAAACCACAGACCACCTACTATAATGCAATCTGAGCTCTGCTGCATGCACAAGGGAGGACCTTCTTACAGCCACACCAGAAGAACTCCAAGTGGCCAGCTTCTGGTCAAAGGAAATTTAGCATAATGCCAAGTTTTTAGCTTTGTTTGAGGTTTTTTATACATTATAAATGTATTCCTAATTTGCTTCTGACACAATAAATAAATAAAATAGTTTAGGGAGGCCCAGGGCTTCTCTGGGTGAGAGGTTTAAAGTGTGTGACTTCCAAGGTATTACTAGGGATAAAGGGGGAAGGTTTGGTATATATTCATTTAGAATGGATGCTGTTTTGGACCCTCATCCCCCCACCCCATGGGGCAAAAGTTCTCTCATTCTGAGAGCTTTATATTTTTCCCAGCTATTTTCTGTGAACAGTAGCATCATTTGTGGCTCTTGATCTAATGTATAAATCTGCAACAATGTCTACACAGTGAGCATTTTCTCTTCAATAACTCATAATAATTAATAAGCTGACAGAGACCATGTGTCAATATGATGTAGCCACCCCAGAGAGATGAAGAGAATGTCACCCTGATATACAATGAGCACAGTGATTGAATCAAGAGATATTTACACATCTCTTTCTCTCTCAACATGCCCTTCCATTTATTTCATCAGACACAAATGAATCCTTTTATCACAGTGATGTCCCTGTGAAAAGAGAGCCTTCAAACTAATCTATTTTAAAAATATTTTAATACAAACACATTATTTTTTTTCTGGAAGAAGTGTCTGTATATCAAAGTGGGTAAACAGTTATTTCCAGATACAGAATATTATTAGAGTGAAATAAAGAAACTTTAGGTGTTTGAAGTATCTACAACTCATACTCCACCATTTTTATGTCACTTCATGTCTGCGTGATATATTATCTTGCCATTTACCACAGTTGTGATCACACATTCAAAAGTGAACTATTCCACTAAGCTGACCTGGATACATACAAGGTGATGATGTGGCTGCTTTCCTCACAAAGAAATGGGAGCAGATAATGAATATGTATGAAATATGCACCAACAAGCTGTCTCTATAGAAATGGAAAATCTCAAAAGAGGGCAAATGTAGCAATACAGCAACCATTTCTATACCCAGTCTTTTGCAGCAGACTTTCAAGAGGGCTCCAGACTCTGCAATTATATATATTCAGGGTGGTCTTGTAATGAAGCAGGGTGAGGTGACCATCACTAGAAAGAGACTCTGGAGAAGAAAGACTAAATATGGAAATACTTGCCAATTTTCTTTTTCTTTTGCATTAATATTTCTGAAATCTCAATTTCTTTCTATTCCAAGGATTAAAACATTTGCAAATTCTGCAAAGTATGCATATTATTTAGAATAATTAAAATAAATTTATTTTCTCCAGCACAGGTACATTTCTATGTGTATATATTTCTATAAGGTGAAGAACCCTTTGTTGTATATAGTTTCTACAATGGTATTACAGATTGACAGCATTACTTCTGTTGTAGTCGAGCCTGTGAGTAACGTTACAAACAGTAGTATGGGTGCCAGAAGGGGGAAAAGGGTTACTCAGGAGCAGGAATCTGATGATGAGCAGCAGAGAAAGAGGATCCGAGACATATTTAGAGCACCTACAAATGAGGAGTCATTTGAGGGATTCTTTGGGGATGATGGGTCCAGTAGTATGGGTGCCAGAAGGGGAAAAAGGGTTACTCGAGAGCAGGAATCTGATGATGAGCAGCAGAGAAAGAGGATCCGGGACATATTTACAGCCCCTACAGATGAGGATTTGTTTGAAGGATTCTCTGGGGATGATGGGTCAATGAGTGAAGGAGAAGAAGAAGACCCCATGAATTGGACTAAGATAAGGGAAGTGCAAGCTATTTGTGAGGAGCCAACAACTAGTGATACCTTTATGGGGTTCTCTGGGGGTGAAGACTGGCAATCAGGGGATCCAACTGAGCCTTGGGGGGACCTAAGTCTTGACAGGAGATGGAGAAATTGGAGGGAAGAACAAGGACGGGGAGCAGCTGCGGGGGATAATGATGGGGCGGTGGTCAGTTCATCTTCTGATGATGATTTGTAAATAAAAGTGAGTTCAGGGGTGATGGGTCCTTGTAGAAGGCAAGGTGTTGATGAACGTTCATGTGTTGGGTGCTGTGCATTGGAAAAGATTCTTGTAGACTTGCTGCTGCCTGTTTCGTGTTCTGCGTTGGTATAGGATCTGCAGTTTGGACCTCCTGATCATTTGCGTGTTATTGACCCAGATTGGCTTCTCGTGAATGTGGACATCTCCCTTCCTGGACCTGGACCGGTTTGGCTAAAGAAGCTGCTTCTGCGGACACTGGAGCAGCGCTGTTTTGGATTCCTCCTGCTTCAACCCTGGACTTCGGCTGACAACGCTTCTCTTCCTGCAGCCTCTTCTTTAGTTAACCATTTGTGTACTGTTCCTTTCTGTTTTGCCTCAGAGCGCTTTGTTTGCTTCATTGCTTTTGCATCCAGTTAATCTGGATTATATTTCTGTTAACCTTTTTGGACCAGGTCTGGTTTGTTTCTTGAGTTTTGACTAGTGGCACTGCATTTAAATACCTCTGTGTCCTTTTTCTTTTGTTTTAATAAACACTGTTTTGAAGCCACTTCAGAGTCTGGCCCTTTAAGGTGTCTGTAATTCCAACAACTTCAGTAGAGCATGTGAGAGCTGGGATGCTATAGTGCAGTGTTTCTCAACCTGTAGGTCCCCAGATGTTTTGGCCTTCAACTCCCAGAAATCCTAACAGCTGGTAAACTGGCTGGGATTTCTGGAAGTTGTAGGCCAAAATACCTGGGGACCCACAGGTTGCGAACCACTGCTATAGTGGTTTGGGTGCTAGTCTGGGCTTCTGAAAGTCCATGGATCAAACCCCCTCTCAGTCATGGAATACCAATAAGTGACTTTGCATAAGTACCACTCACTCAGTCTCAGAGGAAGGCAATGTGAAATCTAAATAAATTTTGTAAAGAAAGCCCTAAAATAAGTTGACTTAAAGGCACAAAGCAGGGATTCAAAGTTAGAAGCAGTAAACTTCTAAACATTTGACCTTCATTGGAGATATACACATATTTACTCAAGTTCAATGTGCAATTGAATCTAATGCACACCTCAGTTTTGTATTTGATGCTGAATGTAATGCACAGTAGCAAAAAGTGTGCTCTTTGTAATTTGGCCATTGCAGTAGCTGCCTGTTGGAATTCCTCCTTTAAAAACAAAAGTGATTAGGTCACCCAAGATTCCAGCTACAGAAAGGAAAACCTTCGGATGCATCTTTGCTGTAGAATGAATCCATTTGAATTGCCTTGGTTCAATGCTATGGAGTTATAGGTCTGTAGTTTGACAAGATATTGAACATTCTCTGCCAAAAACTCCTGATGCACCAAACTACATATCCCAAGATTTCATAGCATTGAGCCATGACATTTAATGAGAGATGACATCCCTCTGACAGGGGCTCTGGGCAGCTCCTGAAGCAGCTTCCCTTTTCATTGACTCAGCACTAAGGTATTACACAAATCTAATCTGTTCCCTAATTTTGGCAAGGTAATATAGCCAAAAAAGTCAAATAGGAGTAAATACAGTATATCAGTGTTTATTGCTTCTAAAACAATCGATTTTATAAATGGAAAGGATTTTACAACTTGAAAGTAAAAAATTAATGAAAACTCTAAATCAAAAAATAGAAATGCATTTTTATCCTCTGTAATGAAGATAATCATTGGGATGTTGCTTGACAACACCAAGTGTGACATGTCCAACTGAAATAACAGTCAAACACCATTTCTGTTGATTTCTAAAAGTGAAATGCTGAGCACTGTAACATTATTTTTTTCATTCACCTCAGTCAATGAAATATCTTGAGTTACTCCTGGCTGGATAATTATTTACATGGAGGAAGGTGGTGTAGACAAGAATTTATTGGCACATTGTTGTAGTAGAAAGAGTCATTTGAAAATCCTTGATGTAGAGAGACTACATCAAAACATCCCCTATTTTGAACTGCATCAAAATATCCCCCATGAAAATATCCCTTGTTCTGTGCATTTGATGTATTTCATCAACAGCCATAATAAGCATAATCCCAAACCGACATAAACTAATGGCTATGTTGAATAGTTAATAGGAAAAAAAATGGAAATCAAAGCCTACAAAGGGGGCAAAAGAGAGGCAAAAGGACTGCCTATCAGGTGCTGAATTGAATTCATTTTATTTGCTCTTTTAAAAAAAGAAAGAAAAGAAGTAGACATCAGCCTGAATTCTGAGAAAGAAAGACCATCTTTTAAGGACAACATGGTAAATCACGAACTATGTACACATCTCACCTAGAGCGATACAAAAGGAATTATCTGTTAGAGTTACAGAACACCAAGAAATGTGTTTCTGGCTGCCTATCTTTGCCCTTTCAGCAATCAAGCTGTCAGTCTTTAGGGAGTAAATAGGTAATTGAAAGTAAATGTGCTTTCCTTTTAAAGTTCATTTGAAGCCTCTAGGGATACAACAAGGAGAAACAGAAAATTAGAATGAAACCAGGTTCCATAATATGTGTATATTTCTTGAATGCTCCATAACACTTTTTAAATCCTTGTATGCAAAACTATTCCCAAGATGTGGCTTACACCTACATTTCAAGTAAGGTCTGTGCTCTCCCTCCTCTTTTAAAGGATATATTGGGATTCAACAATACTCTGAGAGTATTGTCGAAGGCTTTCATAGCCAGAATTACTGGGTTACTGTGAGTTTTCCGGGCAGTATGGCCATGTTCCTGAAGCATTCCCTTCCAATGTTTCACCCACATCTATGGCAGACATCTTCAGAGGTGAGGTCTGTTGGAAACTAGGCAAGTGAGGTTTATATATCTTTGGGGTATCCAGGATGGGAGAAAGAACTCTTGTCTGTTTGAGGCAAGTGTGAATGTTGCAATTGGCCACCTTGATTAGCATTTAATGGTCTTGCAGCTTCAAAGTCTGGGTTGTTGATGCCTGGGAAGATCCTTTGTTGGGAGGTGTTAGCTGGCCCTGATTTATTCTTGTCTGGACTTCCCCTGGTTTTTTTTAGTGTTGCTCTTTATTTACTTACCTGATTGTAGAGTTTTTTTAAAATACTGGTAGCCAGATTTTGTTAATTTCCATGGATTCCTGCTTTATGTTGAAATTGTCCACATGCTTATGGATTTCAATGGCTTCTCTGTGTAGTCTGACATGGAAATTGTTAGAATGGTCCAACATTTCTGTATTCTCAAATTATATACTGTGTCCATGTTGGTTCATCAACAGAGCACTTGATGCCTCCTTAATTTTGTACATGCCAGCCAATGTTTGCAGGAATAGCACTCTGCCTTTAAGCAGATCCAGGTATTGCCACTGACGTAGATCACCAATGTGACAGGAGGGGGGAATCTCCCTGCATTAAAACATACAGGGAATAGCCCATCCCAATGGAGGCCTTTTCACCTCATCCAATTAACTCTGACACTCTGCCATTTAGCAGGCCCAAGTCATCACCACCGAGGTGGATCACAAAAACATTGGGAGGGAGTCCTCTTCCAGAATCAAACCACAGAGGGCATAACCAATCACAGCAGTGGCATCTTTGCTCCTTCCAATCAACAGATCTAAGTTTTGGCCAAAAGAACTCAAATAGGTCTACCACTCTGTCCAATGGATGCAACTGTGACCATAGATCAGCACCCATTGTCTGAATGCCAGCCATTCAGCACCTGTGAAACAACAGGGAATATTAATGCAAGGAAACTGGTCAAACATAAGAATGATCTGTCCTAGACTGCCATCTGCCCAGTGATTGAATATTGGTGGTACCAAATCTCAAGGCTGCCCTGTAGAGGCAACCCCTAAGTGCAAGGAATGCATTACAAATCTTTGATCATATATATCCAAAGCCTTCAATGTCCCATTTGGCCAACTCAGCAACCATTTTTCAGGTATGCTCTACTCTATTGCTCTTTTTGCCCAACAATGGTTTCAACACATAATAGATTTTAAGTCATGGGACCAATAGGCGGTTCATTCTTCCTGAGCCAGAATGTGAAAACCATCAGCAAAACTACTACATAAGTAGTCAGCCGCGATGACATCCGGATAATTATTTAACCAGTTGGAGTAAATTAATAGGGCTAAGATGCTTTGGGAAGGAGAGAAGAGACCCATCCCTTCTTGTGAACTGATTGTCTCCTTGGTTATTGTTCAATGGTTTGGCTTTTTTGCAATTCCCAGTGGAGTGTATCTCGCTGAAGACTGACATAATAATGGAACCTGCACGCTTTATGAGAACACACTCCCTGAGCTGCAAACAACATAGCAGGCATCATTGCTGCTGTTGTTGAGGGGCCGGTTCCTGAAAGGACTTTCATAGTTTTGTACTATATGGCCACTGTTGGCTTTCTCACCATTGACTGGATGGGATGTTTTGCCACTTTAACCCTGAAGCCTATGTCATAGAGCAACCAGCCATTGCTGTGAGATCAACATATGTATAAGTGGTGTTCAGATATGAAAGAGCAATAACACCCTGTTCAGGTATGTTTTTTACAATAACATCAGCATAAATTGTAAAAATGTAAACCAATGGGCCCAATTATGGTGTACTTTTTTCTTTTTAATGTTGTCTCTGATCAACATTCAAGTCATCTTTTTAAATTATTTCTCAAAAGAACAGGAAAGCCATGTGTTACCTCCATTACTACCTGTCATGGCAGCCACTTCACTTGCAGTTACTGCCAATGTTCCAGTTTCAATGTGGCTGCTGCTGTTCCCAACACTGCCTGTTGTGCCTAAGGCACAATTGTGGACTGACATGCAACTACACCCCTCTCTGTGTTGTGTTCTGCCTCAATAAGGTTTTGTTAGCTAATCAAGCAGGCCTGAATCTGTAGGGGGAGGGGGCTGAACCCTTTCACTCTCTCTCTCTGTCCTTTAAAATAAATGTGCTCGCATGGCCCCCTAGTGTGCTGAAGGCTTTAGTTTTTGTATCTTCATCCTTTGAAGAGGAAGGTTTAGAGGAGGGGATGTTTAGCCAGATCATTCCTAGCTGGACCCTTGTCTCCAGATAGATAGATAGATAGATAGATAGACAGACAGACAGACAGACATAGTGCCCTGTTGCTGGTGATAAATGAAAACTTTGGTATAACGTACAAGACCTATATAGAATGAAAGAATCATAAAGCTGAAAGAGACCACATGGGCCATTTAGTCCATCATGGGCAATGGAGGGGTGAGATGGGGGGAATGGTCCAACAAGCTTGCCAAAGAATTAATCCATCTCCCAAAATCTTTTCTTCTTTCATTCTTCCATCATCATCATCATCATCATCATCATCATCTAAATATACTTATGTATCTATCTGGTAACTAACTGACAAAGTCATATGAAGTAGAGGGCAGAGCCCCCAAAACAGCTACTTCTGTGTGGTGAATCCTAAAAGAAGATGGCCACGCCCAGTCAAGCTATGTGGCACACAAAATGGACACCACCAGGGCACAGTGCATTCACCAAGATGGTCACCACAGAGGCCCCGTGTGGGAATATGAGGCAATTCTCTCTTATACAGCAATGTGTCCTGATCATATTTTTACGCACTGTATGTTCTATATTCCTTTCTTTCTTGTGTCATTTAAAACAGTTCAATTGGAGAACGTGCATTTCTGTACACATGGCCACAAATTGGCGGACACCCCAATATGCTCTGTTGAAGGGACTGAAACCCAGCTGCCACCACGGGGAACTAAGTGCCATTGCCAGGTGACCAAACAACACAACATGGAAACAACCAGGGGCAGTGACAGATGTAGGCAAGGAAGGCTGGAGGTCGCAGCCAGCCAGTGCCCTGCCCCCTCGCCATGGGCCCACTTAGGCTAAAAAGGGGAAACTGGTGCCTAACTAGCTCAGGCTCCTGGGACCACCATGCCACGGGTGAGGACACCAGGCATGTGCTGCAGTTCTCAGTGTTGCTGGGAAGGCAGAAAGAAGGGGGCACAATGAACAAAGGGAATCACCGCAGGCCAGCCCAAGCACTACTGTGCCCCTACAATCTCCATGGCACTGAATTCAAACTACAGCAGAGCCGGGGATAGCAGCCGCAACCCAGAAAAGAAGAACTTAAAGCAATAAGCAGCAGAATCACAACCTGCACCCCCAAAACTAATACAGGGGTGAGAGGAGCAGGTGGGCAGGCAAGCCAGGCTGCATCCTTCCCTCTCCTCCCCACTCACCATTTGGAGAAAATGAGCTCCATTGCCACTTCTGTCCATGCCGGATTAAAGATTGAGTTTCTGGGTTGGAGCTGCTTGACTAGGTTAGCTCCACTCCGAAAAAATAGTCCCAGTTGGGACTATTTCTCTGGTCTCTTTGCTGGAGGGAGGCAAATTGCCCTTCCCACCCAGCAAGCGGAGAGGAGAAAACTAATTTTTTGAAGTTGTCACCTGAGATTCCTACTTCTTGTCCTGAGAACTACAGAAGAAAATGTGTGCCTTGAATTATTAGAAATTCTGGTCATAACTGAAGACTCTGCTCAGGTGCTTCCTGGACGAGGGAGAAGAAGACATTTTATTCATTATCTGAGGCAAATTAGGAACTACTTGTAGTGATTTCCAATCTTAACACTGTTCTCCTTTGCTACTGCTTTGCTTTAGTTTTATGTGCTGCAGTATTGCATTTCTTTATTCCTTGATGTTGATTTTATCTTGGCTTTATTCTGCAGTATTTTAATAATGCTTATTGTTTATATTTTATTCTTTATGTACTTCATACTACCTAGAGAACTCCAGTTATGGTGCAATCTAAATATGCAATGAATAAAAATTTGTGCTTCACCAACTTTAATGGGTGATTCTCCCCCTCAACACATCTTTCAAATTATATCATATTGATTGGTCGCTGGTCGCTACATCAATCAGAGTAGATTGCAGAGTTTTGTTTTATATAGGATGTTTTTGATTAATACAGTCAGTCACCCTGACAGGATCTTCATGATTACGAACAAGCCATCATGTATTTAGCTGTCAAGGATATTTAGCAAATAGGAATTAGGATATTGTTCTTACCAATTTTATTTTTAGGCACGTGTCTCTTTGCTTAATTCTGAACCCTTACAATGTCTTTTTCTTGAGTAATGTTTGGTAAAATTAACCCATTCTTAGTAGGATGGAATCTAATATTTCTAGTACAAGTATAACAAAGACTGCAAACAATAATATCAACAACAACAACAACAAATCTTTATTTGTACCCCACCACCATCTCCACAAAGGGACTTAGGGTGGCTCACAGAAGCACTCTGTGCACAATGACACAAGTACAATCAACAGCGCATAAAAATCTCATTGATAAAATAAAATCACAATTTTTTTAAAAAACTATACAATTCCTAAAAAGCAGTGGAACCTGCAGGCCGGCTATCTATCATAACAATAAATCAAAATGCGGGTCAGTGCTATCAATGATTCATCACACTAGCCATGGATTAGTTAGGATCAAAGGCCTGTTTGAAGAGCCATGTTTTTAGACTCTGAACACCTGAAGAGAGGAGGCTAATCTAATTTCTTTAGGGAGGGTATTCCAGAGCCAGGGAGCCATCACTGAGAAGGCCCTCTCTCTTGTCCCCACCAACCATGTTTGAGAGAGTGGTGGGGCTGAAATATTTATTTATTTTCAGCATTTCTACCCCACTCTTCTCATCCCTGAGGGGAATCAGATCGGCTAACAATGGCAACAATTCAATGCCGCAATAATCACAATTATAAAAGCAAAATAAAATCATCCAATACAATACATTAAAACAACATTAGTTATCCAATCATAAAGGCATTTCCATTATAACAATCGTCTGCTCCAATTCACTGTTCAGGTGCCATTATATACATTAGCCAAAAGCCTGGTTCCACAACCACATCTTCAGTTTTCTTCTGAAAGAAAGGAGGGAGTACGCCGATCTAATTTTGCTGGGGAGCAAATTCCACAGGCGGGGTTCACCACCGAGAAGGCCCTGCCCCTCGTCCCCACCAGCCGTGTTTGAGAAGCTGGTGGGACTGAGAGCAGGGCCTCCCTGGCAGATCTTAGACTATGAGGCAGAACTTAGAGGGAGATATGTTCAGACAACTAAGCTGGGCCAGAGTTGTATAGGGCTTTATAGACCAAGACTAGCACTTTGTGCTCGGAAATGGACCAGCAGCCAGTGGAGTTGACGTAACAGGGGGTGGTATGCTCCCTGTACGATCTCCAGTGTGCAATCTGGCTGTCGCCTATTGGACTAGTTAAAATTTCCCAACAGTCTTCAAAGCCAACCCCACGTAGAGTGCATTGCAGTAATCTATTCTGGATGTAACCAGAGCATGGACCATTGTGGCCAGATAAGACTTCCCACCGTACGGGCGCTGCTGGCGCACAAGCTTTAACTGTGCAAAAGCTCTTCCAGCCACCTCTGAGACCTGGGGTTCCAGGCTCAGCAGTGAGTCCAGGATCACTCCCAAGCTGCAAACCTGCGTCTTCAGGGGGAGTGTAACCCCATCCAACACAGGCTGTAACCCTATGCCCTGTTCGGCCTTTCAACTGACCAGGAGAACCTCTGTCATGTCTGGATTCAATTCCAATTTGTTAGCCCTCATCCAGTCCAACACAGCAGCCAAGCACTAGTTCAAGGTCTGATCCGCCTCCTTAGTAACAGGTGGAAAGGAGTGACAGATTTGGATGTCATCTGCATACAGATAACACTTTACTCCGAAACTCTGGATGATCTCCCCCAGTGGCTTCATGTAGATGTTAAATAACATCGGGTACAGTACTGATCCCTGAGGGACTCCACAAGACAACGGTTGTGGAGTCGAACAGGTGTCACCCAGTAACACCTTCTGAGACTGACCATCCAGGAAGGACTGGAGCCACTGCAGAGCAGGACCTCCAAGTCCCATTTCTGCGAGGCATCCCAGAAGGATACAGTGGTCGACGGTATTGAAGGCCGCTGAGAGGTCCAGCAGAACCAACAGGGACACACTCCCCATGTCTAGCTCCTGGCGTAGATCATCTACTAAGGCGACCAAGGCTGTTTCAGTGCCGTGTCCTGGTCTAAAGCCAGACTATGCTGAATCTAGATAATCAGTGTCTACCAAGAACCCCTGGAGTTGCAAGGCCACCACACATTCCATTACTTTGCCCAAGTAGAGAAGATTGAAACTGACTAATTGAGTGGGGTCCAGTGATGGTTTTTTCAACAGCGGCTTTATAACAGCCTGTTTTAGGCTGGCTGGAATCTTGCCCTCCTGTAAGGAGGCATTAAGCACCACCTTAACCCACTCTGCCAAACCCCCTCTGGCTTCTTTTATCAGCCAAGATGTGCAGGGGTCTAGGATTCATGTGATAGGCCTCACCACTCCAAGGAGCTTGTCCACATCCTCGAGCTGAACCAATTGAAATGTATCCATTAAAGCTGGACAAGCAGATGTCTGTGTTACATCCTCAGATGCCTTAACGTGGCATTGAAGTCGGAACAGATGAGTGCAACTTTGTCCGCAAAGAACCGAGCAAACACTTCACAGAGATCTGCCGAGTTGTCAGGGATCTCGCTCTGAGGCAGATTTAATAGCCCTCTGAAACTCGGAACAGGTCAGTTAGACGGTTCTTAGCGGATGCAATATTGGCCGCAAGAGATGTTTTCTTTGCAGCCTTTATTGCCGCGTCATAGATCCTTAAAAAGGAAACTAGACATGCTTGGACTGACCCACTATTCTTCCGTCGCCACACGCTCTCTAGCCACCTCTTCTTTCGCTTCATCACTGCCAGCTCCTCAGTGAACGAAGGGGCTGGTTTAGCTCGGTTACTTGAGAGGGGGTGCTCCAGAGCGATCGTGTCTATTGCCCTGGTAATCTCCCCATTCCAGAAAGAGACCAGAGCATCAACAGGGTCACTTACTGAGGAGGCGGGAAAATCCCCAAGAGCCATCAGGAATCCTCTGGGATCCATAAGTCTCCTAGGGTGGACCAATTTTATGGGTCCACCACCCCTGCAGAGGTTCAGGGGTGCAATAAGTCAAAACCTCCCCAGCAGATCTTAATGCCCGTGCCAGTTCGTAGAAGGAGATGTGGTCTCAAAGAATCAGGGGGGAAGGTTTACTTCACTACAAGGAACTTTAAATGAGAGAGCTGCATATATTATTGTTAGCTAAATTAAGGATAAGATTAACCTCTGTAACATAGTTTACGTTCACTATAATATTTTCTGTCAGTGCATGGTGACCCCATACATTTCATAGGGTTAGGCAAGGAATGCTTAGCCAATTACTTCCATTGAAATATAGACTACAGTATCTGGTATTCATTGTGTGGATCACCCACCCATTACTTACAATAACAGTTGGTATAATGTAGCTTGTCACTGGCTTTCCACATCATCTTTGCACTAGGGTATTCTGTATTCTCTCATTTTTTTTAAAAAAATCCATGTTCTTAGTATTCAGTTTCTGAAGGAATGTTGAAAATGGTAAAACAGGAAATGTCAACAATCTGCAGCAGCCAAATTTAATAAGTAGAAATACTTATGGAAGGAACTATGTAATAGCTAAAGTACCTGCCATGTAGCTGTTAGTGATAAACAGGTTGTCACAAATAAAAAGTGGCAAGATAATACAAACATGATAAAATATATAAGGATTCAAGTCAGACATTTAAGCTCTCATCACTGAAAACTAACTGGAAGAATCTGTCAGTTTTGCTTTCACCCCCATTCCTATAGTTTTGATTTCAAGGCATCCTAAATCTTCAGATGGACAACAGCAAATAGGAAACCTGTTCAAACAGAAAACCAGTAATAAGTAGGGTTGTGCATTGAAGGTAAACTCTGACCCATTTCATGAGCTTTTGGTAGGGGCCCTGATTCATTTTTGGACCCTCCTAAATTTGGGAGGGCAGATATCTGCTTTTACTCCCTGATGCCAAAAGATCAGTTTTCTATCAGCCCATTATAGGGGAGGGGGCTCCCACCCAGGTTCACCTTCATGGCATGTGCTTAAAGGAGGCTTCTTACCTGTTGTTTCTACTATAGAGGAGGTGCTCGGCTGCAGGCCCTAGCAGGCACTGGTGCTCCTACATGCCACACACTCCCTCTCCTTGAAAAGCAAGTGCATGCATGGCATGCAAGCCCAGAGTTCCCACACCTGCCAGGGTCTGTAGCCAAACACCTCTTACTCTTGAGTAAGAGGTGCTCCGCTCCAGGCCCTGGAGGTGTGGGCACTACTGCACGTGAGAGTGTGTGTGTGGCATGCAGGAGCACCTGCTCCTGCCAAGGCCTGCAGCAGAGCACCTCTTGCTCTAGAGTAAGAGGTGTTTGGCTACAGACCCTGGCAGGTGTGTGAAATCTGGGCTTGCATGCTCAACTGCAGGCCCTGGCAGGTGCAGGCACTCTGGGCCTGCATACCAAATACACATTCTCTTTCTAAGGAGAGTGCATGTGTGGTGTGTTGGAGCATCCACACCTAACAGGGCCTGCAGCCAAGTGCCTCTTACTCTAGAGTAAGTGGTTCTCAGCTGCAGGCCCTGGCAGGCATGGGCACTCTGTGTCTGCATGCTACACATGCACTTTCTTTTCAAGGAGAGAACACATATGGCATGCATACTAAGCTGGAGTCTAGGTAACCACCACCAACAAGAAGAAAAGAAAGGTAATGGTAGTTGGGGATTCATTGCTCAGAATATAGAAAGACCTGTATGCCAGACTGACAAGATAAATCAGGAATTATGCTATCTTTCTCATGCACACACATGGTAGGTTTTTCCCCACAATTATGTCAGTAAAGGTTAGAGGATACATGGGGACAGGAAGATATTAAAAGTGAATGGGTGGCTATATAGATGGTGCAATAAGATAGGTTTGGCGTCAGAGGCCAGCGTAATCACTTCTTACAAAAAGGAGTCCTCTGCACCTCACAAAAACTAGTGAGTATGTGTTCAGTAGTAGCATGACAAGTGTATACAAAAGAAATTTAAACTAATTTTGGGAGAATTTGATATGATAGCTCAAATATTAGGCCAAAGGCAAGCTCTAAACACAAGAATGTGAATTCTAGAGGTAGAGAATGGGTGAATATGTGAGAACGAACAACACTTCAAATATCTATACGCCAATACACAGTGTTTGGAAAATGAACAAGATGTGCTTAAAGTCCTGATACAGGAAGGCAAATATATGGTAACATTGTGATATTATTCCCATTATTAGAATATTACAATTGAATCATATAACCTATTCAAAAAGAATAGATGTGTCAGAATAGAAAAGGAAATAGCTTTATATGTCAGAGATGAATCAAGTTGTACAAAAATCTACAGGAGTGGTCAGAATGGACCAGTTGAGAACATTTGATAAAAAATAAATATACAAATAAATACATGTAGCATTGTGGTAAGAGTTCGATATAGGGCAACATGCCAATAACAAGTGTGGGGTAGTGGAAGAAACAAGGGGGTTTGCAATCCTGAACTCAATCATAACCATAAAACAGAAATAGTTACTGGAACCAACACATTTGTTACCTTACAGGAATTATTATTATTATTATTATTATTATTATTATTATTACTACTACTACTACTATCCCTCCCTATCTCCCCTTGGGGACTTGGGGCAGATTCACAATAAATAGCAACAACCAATCAATGCTGTAAAGTGTAACCAAAAAACAACGACATAAATCAAACAAACATATTAAACAAGAATATAAAAAAAAATAGTGAGATAGTCATTCTGTAATACTAGAATTTGAAATTGTTGGACCAAAAAAAAAAAAAGAATATAGACTAACAAAAAATATTGGATTTCCGGAAAGCTGGTTTTAAGAAGTTCAAGAAATTACTGGGTGGAACCCAATGGCAAGAGATGCTAAAGGAAAAAAAAAAACCACCCAGCAAGGGTGGGGGGTTCTTGAAGAATGAGTTGGAAAAATACACACAATCACAAAAAATTCTATAGAGACAAGAAATGAAAAAAATCTTAAAAAGTCAATCTGACTGCCTAGCAAATTGAAGGAGGGAGTGAAATGGAAAGGCATATGCATATAGAATGGAAATAAGCATCAGGAAGAGTACAGATATGTAGCCCAAGCTTGCAGAAAGAATACAAGGAAAGCTAAAGCTCAAAATGATGTCAAATTGGCAAGGCAAGCAAAAACAAAAAGTGTTTTTTTTTTCCAGATACATTCAAGGCAAAATAATGATTTAAGAAGACTGTGGGGTAGCTGTAAAATGCTAACAGATCACAATGAAAAGGCAACATTTTCCGATACCTATTTCTGCAACATCTGAAATCTTGTGGGATACCTGAGATTACACAGTGAAACTTAAAGTGGTCTTTTATGGGTCTACCTCATGTGACCCTCATTATATTTCAAAAATCTGGCAACCGTAGTGGTTCCTGCTAAGAATTATTGAAAATTCCATCTCCTCCAAGAAGCTTTATAAGGATTTCCAGTACTTATCAACTAAGTTCATGACAAAAATGTTGAGAATAGAACCCTGGGGGGATTGACATGAGACATCCTTCCCCAGGCCCTTGAAATATGAGAGCATTGTTCTGTATTTGGTATTAGCTTAGTAGGCCAAAGAGAAGGAAGAATGGTGCAATGCTAGTCATGATCCCAGTAAAAAATCACTAGCCTATAAAGATCTGATTGCTGCATACAAATCAAATTATCAAGGGCTGGCCTGGTAGAAGCAAAGCTTATGCCCCTTCTCAAGCACAGATTTTGAGGTACAGCATGATTAAACAGGGTAAGACTTTAAGATTCTAAAAACAGAATGTCCCTTACAATGGGATGCCAGGAAATTTTAATAACAACTATCAACTAGATTTATAGTGGAGGCAGAGCAGCACTGACACAGAAAAAAGATATCAGATACTGAGTGCAGGGTGTCCTACTTTGACAAACCTATGCTGGTACTATAACAAGTTTTTATTTGTACAAGCATGTCTTTTTATCTTTTGTGATATCAGGGTTAAGTGATGATGGCAGACATTTAAAAAATCATAAAAGCTTATTTTTCTAATGTATGTAAATTGTATGATATTTATACAAATGGAGATCCAGATCATCTCTACGCTTATGCAAACACACACACACACACACACACACACACACACACAGAGCACTGTGGGTTTTAGCCAGAATTTACTCAAGAACAAGATTTTTTAACTCTTATACTGTAACAGGTTGTTACATATCATTAAAAAAATCAGCCCAAAGAGCTGGAAAAACTATTGTTCTGAAATAGCTTGTTCTGAAAGTTGATCTGTCCATTCCAAATTTCCTATGAAGGCAAGTGTACTGCATCTAAGCAATCAACCTGAACATTTAAAGTATACCATAAACTTAATTATTTGTTGTGGGGAGGAGGTTGAAAATTTAATTACCAACATGAAGGAGAAAAGAAGAGGAAAAATAGGGACTATATATAACATGGCTATAGTATAAGTTCACCAAGGCTACAATTCTGTTGAGGATTTACACAAGTACAAAATTGGGGTTATGGTGATATTTTTAAAGAAGTACTAATTCCAAAGTTATCACCAGAAAAACAAAAAGCTTGCGGAAATACTAGCAAAGACTTGTATATTCATCTATAAAAATAACACAGTACTGTGATTTTACAACCAGTTGTATTTAAGTTATAAATAACTCTATACTTATTTGTCAAATAAAGATATACATTTACAATGAATCACATGGAGAATTCACAATTGTTTATTCTTTTGCATTAATATGTACACATGGTGTATTTATATTTATTTACTAGGGCTGTGCGATCAATGAAATAATGTTTTAATACTCATTACAAAATTGGGGAGGGAGACAAATTGTTTTTAAGTGTGTTTCTGAAATTATGCACCTAACATTTTTTGTAACTATAACATAGTGATGAATTTTCTGTTACTATTTTCGTTACGTTATTGAGCAAGTTCATTTCTCCCTCATTTGTAGAGCTATTGTGATGAAATTTGCTATAATTGTACCACACATTTTCCACTGTTAGCCCACAAAGTTTCAAAATGTTACACTCATTGATTAATTTTTGCAATTTTATTCAATCTTTCACAAACAATATATATATATATATATATATATATATATATATATATAAATTACAAGAGCTATCTACTTAAATTGTATA
Organism: Anolis sagrei; assembly: GCF_037176765.1. Taxonomy (NCBI): domain Eukaryota; kingdom Metazoa; phylum Chordata; class Lepidosauria; order Squamata; family Anolidae; genus Anolis; species Anolis sagrei. The sequence continues at coordinate 118,927,611 of NC_090023.1, forward strand.
TACAAGGCACAAGAGAACCAGGGTATCAAACCCTCCCCACCATGTTTCAGAAAGATTCACATATCTACTAAGTTTTGGGAATTTTTAAAGGTTTAGACAAAAACATTTATTTCTCCAAAAAGACACAACAGCAATCCCCTTGAATGTCTGTCTAACAGTATGTCTATATGACACACAATTAACCATAGAACTTAGAACTAATTTATACCATTACTTACATCATCATCATCATTATTAGACTGACTCTAAATGGCTGGCTGCTTCTGCCCTCATTGAGGCTTTCTGATGCTGAGTACTGCATTCTGAAACATGTAGTTTAGGGCAGGGCCTCTTGAATTCTCTGTCACAGGGGACCTTGCCTTCCCAAACAACATTTCCTAGAATGGTGTGTTCTCAGTCTCCTGTCCAGCTCAGTTAGTCTCTCCCTAATTACTCTTCCTTATGGTGACTGGCAGCAGCCTGGGTGTTAATTTACACACTAGCAATGGCCTCTTTGGCTTTGCCAAAGTTGCTTAATGCTTATACTGAAAATTAAACTGACTTTGGGAAGCTTTCAAATGCTACAGAATCTTAACAATAATTATGGGTGTTTTGATTCTTAAATTTTTCTCCCCCCTTTCCTGCACATATCTTAATAGCCATTTGTTTGCACAAATCTAATGAATTACTAATGTCTTACGAGGATTAATGATAGTTTTGCAAAGCCCTATTATTTATACGGTAAGGTCCTCATATCCATAAGGGAAATGTTCCTGGTCAGTTCCTAGTTATGTGAACTCACAGATATGGCTAAATTATCTCATTTCTAGCATGCCATAGAGTGGAATCTAGAGATTCTAAGAAAGTTATTCTTTATAAGAATCTACTAGGATCTCCGATGCAGCTGGATGGTAAATACCTGGAGAATTATTCCATAGAATTACTTGAAGAGCCTAGAAAATTCCTGAGAAGACCATTTTCCATCCAGGTGCAGGTAAGTGAATTCACAGATATTGTTCCATGGATCTTATATAGGTATTTTATTGAAATATAAAAGTATTAATTAAGATTACTGATGTTTTGTGTAACTTGATGTTACACATAGAATCATAGAATCATAGAATCAAAGAGTTGGAAGAGACCTCATGGGCCACCCAGTCCAACCCCCTGCCAAGAAGCAGGAATATTGCATTCAAATCACCCCTGACAGATGGCCATCCAGCCTCTGTTTAAAAGTTTCCAAAGAATGCAAATTAACCTTTTTCTGAGTTTGTAGAGGAAGATATATAGTATTTTCCCCAACATGACCTCAACTTCATCCCAGCATGCAACAGAGTTCCATATCCTTTAGCTAAGCTAGTTTGAGATGTTCTTCAACATCAAGCAAATAAAAAGAGGGACTTTTCACTTACGCTTCTTATTTCCTTCATATTCAAGAGCAGTTGGAATAACCCTGAGTTCATTTCCACAGCCAGTGAGTAGCTGAAGAGGTTCCCCCTGTTATTGTGTTTGGAGAAGTAGCCAGGAAAACACAAAAACCTTGATCACCTCAATTACAAACCATAATTGATCTGGTAGAGATTGCATTCTATCAATGTCATATAGAATCTTGGCCCATATGTCCATAACCCCTGTGATTGAAGTTGATGTCTTCACTCATGCATAAAGGCCTTCTATCTATTGAACAATGGAGGACATTTGTGTCTTCCTTATAGTTTAAATAAGGAGATTATCACCCTATAATGCAAATTACAGCTTCCTCAACTACAAGTGCAAGCAAAAATTACCACATGAAATTATCCTATTTGTTGGCAAAACATAGATGGGCAGTAGTTTTTATAAAATAATTGGGACCTGCCTTTCAGCTTCTGAACATGTTTCCATCTAGCTTTAATACTTTTTGATGAGATAAAAGTACCCCTGACACTGGTGGAGATGAGGGGGTGAAGGATTTGGAAGCCATTGTGAGCTGACTTTCCCTTCCCAGCCAGTGAAAAATTAATAATAATAATAATAATAATAATAATAATAACAACAACAACAATAACTATTTCTCTGCCAGGTCTAAAATACAAAATTGGACCTTTTCTCTACAGTGTAGAATTAATTCAGTTCAGTGAGGCACCGGAACTCTGGCAGTGAAGGCTAAAGACCTTGTAAAACTATAACTCCTAGGATTCCAGACTATTGAGGGGTTTTTTCAAACTGAATTAATTCATGGAAGTACACCACTGTACTGAGAATGAAAGCAGATTTACTTGGCAGTAAATGCCACTGAAATCTGCATTAAGGTTTGATTTAATGGGATTTACTCTGAGTAAGTCATTTCTTGTGTGTGCGTGTGTGTGTGCGCGCATGCTGTGCTAACATATTGTGGCTCTACTAAGATTGGTTTGAAATCCTTCAGAAGCATATTAGGCTCTTCTAAAAGAACACCTCTAAGCATGCTTTTTGAGAAAAAAATAGTATTATATCAGTTCAACTGAAAATCCACTTGAATTCTATTAATATTAGACTAAGCTGCTTCAAAACTCTGGAAATAGTCTTTTTAAAAATTGACTAATTGAGTATATGTATATTCCAGGTCATCTATTCATATGATGTGGCTTAGGAACTTTAGGCAGCTAATTCAGTCATATTGTAGAGCTGATATTAGAAAAATGGAATTTCTATAAGGCTGATATTATAGAAATGGAATTTCAATCGAAAGCATGAAAGTTTTACATATCCAGTGTGATTTATTCTCTTGAATGCCAGAATTGGTCCTTGCATAACATATTAAATACCATCATGATCTAAAGAATTATCTTACTGAAATTAATAATTTCACAGTGAGAAATACACTTGTCCTTAAAATTCACAAAATGTCCTTTGCAGAGCTGAAAGAAAGATATTAGAATATTATTACCTATTCATGATTTAGTTGCCAAGATCTTTCATCTTGTGGGATAATTATGAAAATGGATCTCTGTTTTCATAGTTCAAAGACATAACCATGTTAATCTGGAACAGGCCTGCACAAACTGTAGCCCTCCAGGCTTTTTGGACTTCAGCTCCCAGAATTCCTGACCATTGTAACAGCTAGCTAGAGCTTCTGGGGGCCCTTCCACACAGCCATATAATCCAGAATATCAAGGAATAATAACCTGCAATATCTGCTTTGAATGGAATATCTGAGTCCACACTACCATATATCCCAGTTCAAAGCAGATAATGTGGGAATTTATTAAGCTAGGAGTTGGAGGTCCAAACACCTGGAGAGCCAAAGGTTGTTCAGGCCTGGTCTGGAATATCATTATGCAAAGGGATATTGTAGCACTTGGGACACTAAGAGAACAAAATTAGTAGCATACAATTTTGTAGATTAACAGCCCATAGAGCAGAGTTGATCCAGAGTAGCATGCTCTACATTAGTGATGGGGAAGTTCATACAGCCAGACACCAAACTGGCTTGGTAATTGGCAGATGTCCGAACAGTGAAACATGCAACCAGCTCAGTGGAAAAAAGGAATCTGCACAGCCCAGCAGCACCAAACTGGATTTGAACTGGGCCACCCCTTTTGTTTTGTGTTCTCAGTTTAGTGGCGACCACTTGAGATGACACTTGTTGTCCCTGTTGTGGCCTTGGCTTAGCAGTTACCACAGGGCACAAAAATGTTGATGATCATCACTCAGCACATGATGCTGGTCAGAATGCCAGAGGGCCATGGGAGAGGGGAAGGAGAAAAGAAGGATTAATCCTTTCTTTCCCCCTCTCCCTTCTCTGATCACTATGGAGAAAATCATGACATGGGTCCAGCAATTTTGCACCCTCTAAGCAAAGTGCATGACAGGAACTATAAGTGCTATCCCCTGCTCCTGAACCATCTGAGAGTGGGAAAAGCAGGATGGCTATGTAAAAGCTGTAGCCATTTCTGAATCCAAACAATCCCAACAGTTTACACTGCCCCAAAGTGTGGGTGAACTCTGAGTGTTGGGAAAACTCTGAAGCATCTCCCAATTTTTTAAAAATGTGGAACAAGGTTATGTTAAGCAAGCTTTGGTAGGTGTTAGGGTGAATTGGTCTCATGTGGACACCATGAAGTCCATTCGCCATTGATATAGCAGAACAAACCCTTCCCTCCTTTTTTTTTTTAGAGGTATACTGCATCAGTGAAATGACCCTTTTACAGCATAACACTAAGAGTTAAAAAAGCATAAAAGAGAAAACTTGTTCTTTATCCCAAAGCAAGCTATGTCTAAGCAAAACACACATCACACACACAAGAGCCCTAATGTAGATCTTAAGACATTGTCACAACCCACCCCAAAAGAATAGGACCGGTGGATACACAAGCAAAAAATTGACAGACTCCAGGAAATCCCAAGGAAACATATTGGAAGACCTCATACTGCTTCAGACTGATCCAGAAAAGTCCTTCATATACAATTATGAGCCAATAATTATATTTCAGAATTCAGAGAAATGTAATCCAAAGAACAACTCTGATGGGTATATTAGTCTGGGAAATACAAATTATGTAGTTTTCTTCAGTATGAAGACCAAATGAAATGCCTAATCTGACTTTATAATTACGTATTTTTGGAATTGCTGTTGCTGTTGGAAGCTTTAAAGTTGACTCTGACTTTTGGTAACCCTGTCACAATGTTTTGTTGACAAAATTATTTATTTATTTATTTATTTAAAGCATTTATATCTTGCCCTTCTCACCCCGAGGGGGACTCAGGCAGAGCACAACACTTTTACAGCAAACATTCAATGCCGAAACATAAAATAAACTATAAATATGCACAGACACTAAAAGCAGTTATCTCCGCTTTAAAGTCAATTGTTTAAAACCATCTCAGATCAGCCATACTGGATCCGGTCAGCAGGGTAGTGTTTCCTATTGTTGCCTTATTGCATTGTCCCAAAGTATTGGTCCTACAGCCATGTTTTTACCATCTTTCTGAAGAGGTTTGCCATTATCTTCCTTTGAGGCAGAGAGAGTGCAACTTGACCAAAAGCAATGAATAAACTTTCTAAACTCTGGTCTCCAAAGTCATTGTCCAATACTCAAACAACTACACCAGTTGGCTAATTATTATTCAAATAATCAAAACCACTACACCATGAGATTTAATTTATGTCATTAATTTCTCAATTCAGCTGCTGAATATGCTTTAATTATCAATATTACAATATAGAGTGAAGTGTTATCTCTTTCTCCAATATCAGATGTTGGCTTAGATACAATGCTGACACAACACTCATGCCTTTCCCAGTCACACATTTCATATGTGTCCTCAGAGAAGCAGTTCCTCTCATTGTGCAGAGACAGGGGATACATCTTGACATGCCGTGTAGCTCAGAAAAGAGCCTGATCATCTCTGTGGTCATAATAGAATACACAGTGCTGATCTGGCAGTAATTTGGGCCACTTATTACATCCTTGGCCTGCATTATCTGAAGTTGCTGAATAATCTAGAGCTTCCTCAAAGTTCCAGATTATCCAGTTACTTTGGGACCATCTAATCATTTGGGAAACAGCACGGTTTATTAAATGCCATCCTGCTTTCCCTTGGCTCAAGCAGTCTAGGAAAGGGGATGGCACCCGTCTTCCCCCCTTCAAAGTTATCTTAGTGATGCCTGGTGGGCTACTAAAGTGGATGCAGGCTCAACACCTGAAATGATGCTATCCAGCATGCCAGGGAGATCAGAAGGGGCTGGGGAGAGATTCATCTTCTCCCCCTTCCCACCTCCCCCATCTTACCAGTGCACCGGTTAACATAATTCTAGGTGTTGGTGAAGAGTCTGCATCCATTTTGTTTCCCATTAGGAACCCCTAAGGTAGGTTGAGTGGGGGAAAGGTCAGGTGGCAGACAAGTAGCAGTGAGCTAGTTTTGCCACTAATCACTAGTGCAGCTGCCCAGCTAATTCAGGGACTGCTGGTGTAGCCCCACTCCAGATTGGCATCAGACTAACTGCCCTGTCAAGATACACTCTGGGTGGCTCAGTGTTGATGTATCATTGCTATACCATACCACCCAGAGGACATTGGTGGTTTATATTCTTGCCACTGAGTAGGCTGGTTGACATCTCTCTTCCTCTTTGGGAGTAATCAAGTTTTTTTAAATAAATTTTATTGATTTTCAATCTAAAATGAACATTTACCCACATATATACAATCACATTAAACACTATACATTCAGCGATACATACACAAATACATACACAGACGATAAAGATAGCTGGAATACTAGCCTGCTTAGGTATACTCCTCCTCTGTATGAGTACTTTTTGTATAAGTACTTTTCTTCATAAATCTTAAGCTAGGGCTAGCAAGACAGAAGAAGGGAGAAGAAAAGAAAAGAAAAAAGAAAAACAAAACAAAACAAAAAAATTCCAAAGTGGCCTAGAACCAGGACCATAACAAATATGTGGACTTCCAGTTCCCCCCAAGCTGATGATGATTTTATCATTTTGTATTCTACTCCTTCTTCTCTTCCTTTTTCCTCACCTCTCCTCTTGGATTTTCATCTCATGTCTCCGTTTTTCTTCTTGAACATTACCTCTGAGAGTTTATTAGAGTTTACTAATATAGATCTCCTTGTTTTCTTTTTTAATATAGTCTAGGAATTTCGTCCAGTCCGTTTTTTGATAGGTTTCATCATTTTGTGCCATTCTTTCGGTGAGCCTATCCATACTTAGTATATCCATGACTTTCACATTCCATTGTTCCTTTGTAGGTACCTCTTTTGTTTTCCATACTCTGGCAAGGATAATCAAGTTTTTTAATCTTACAGCAGTGAAGTGGTCATGATTTGATAGTCATGCCACATGTCAAGTGCCATTAGCATATGAAGTGACAATAACAAGGAAGAACTTATGTAACTAAATAGTATCTCTCAGCCTGAGTTCTTCCATTTCTCACATATAGGGCAGATGCCACTGCAAGCAACGCAGGTCTGTTTCCTGTCAATTAGGAAGTGGCTAATTGATGTTTCGAGTCTGTCCCTTCAGTGATCTTCACTATGGAAATAAAAAGTAGGGTCTTTTCATAATTTACCCCCATACTAGAGATGTGAAAAGATCACCCCCTACAAACCCAGGAGATTGAGGACAGGAACAGTATGTGAAATCCTTATTATGACTCAAAAATAATTATGGCTTCATGGTATTGTTTTGCATAAATTAGAAGTGAATATTTTGATCTGTTTATGACAAAAATTTCTAGGCATTCAGTAAATGTTGTGCTCTAGAAGAGTTGGTAATTTAATGGAATGCAGAGGAGAGCTTACTCTTTAAGTGATACGAAGCTCTAGCCAAAGATTTAATTGTCATTAAGTTATTTGGAAACAGAAACTGCAGAGTTATCAATTTTACTTTTAGAGAAGAGGAAAATTGCCAGGAATGTTCAACGCAACTGTATTGAATTTCAGGAAGGTAAACTTCTTCCAAACTGGATTAAAAAAAATAGAATGACATAGCAAAAAAAAGTTATTAAACGTGTAGAACATGGATGGGAATTACATGGTCCACCAAGACCACAATAAAATTTTATTTTTCCCCCCAAAAGTGGAAGTGATAATTTTATATGGTCTACTACAGAGTGGTAAGGGTGAACACATTGATCTTTTCCAGCCCCTCAAGGTTTCCACAACAATGTTTTTCACATAAAACTGTATTATTCAAAAATGTTTAGTTTTCTAAGCAAAATAAATCTAAAATGTGAAAAATGAATCTTATCCAATGGAGAACAAACTTCTGAAATTCTTTATTTTTGTACATGAGAATGAAATAGATGTAATATTTTTAAATGCTATTTCAATAATATATTTGCTTTGTATTTGTACCTCTGCCCATAACATACCCAGACTAAATGTCTCATTAACCTTCCTAAATTGCAAATGCTGATTTGTTATCAGTAACTGCTTGATTGTTATACTTATTTTATATACCTGTGTATCTATATAACTGGGGCCACATAAAAATTTCTTGAAAATGTGTAAGAAGCCCTGTTATAGCTAACACACAGCTTTCTTGTTGAAAGATAACTGAATAAAAATATCAGCTGAATAAAACAAAGAGTTAGTGAACATGAAGGGCCATTTAACAAATGGGCAGTTATACATTTCGAAATAAAATATAAATATATGCATAAACTATCAGTCAGTATCACTGAAGAAAAAAACAAGGAAAAGATAGATGAAGGGAAAGATAGAAACTTTAGTAATGTGATTCTAATAATAAACCCCATAGATTTAGGAAGTCTTACTTTTAGAAAAGATTTACACAATTGGATTGTTGTAGGGTTTTTTTGGACTATATGGACATGTTCTAGAGGCATTCTCTTCCGACGTTTCGCCTGCATCTATGGCAAGCATCCTCAGAGGTAGTGATTCACACAATTATCCCTTTCTCTCTTGCAGTGGTTCTCAAACTGTGGTCCTCCAGATATTTTGGACTTCAGCTCCCACATTCCTAATAGCTGGTAAGCTGGCTGGGATTTCTGGGAGCTGAAGTCCAAAACACCTGTTTGAGAAACACTGCTCTATGTATTACATGGTGCCTAATGCCAGGTCACAATTCAAAATTTTGAGACATGTTTGTGTGTAAGGTAAAGGTAAAGGTAGTCCCCTGACATTAAGTCCAGTCATGTCTGACTCTGGGGTGTGGTGCTCATCTCCATTTCTAAGCCGAAGAGTCAGCGTTGTCCGTAGACACCTCCAAGGTCATGTGGCCGGCATGACAGCATGGAGCACCGTTACCTTCCCACCGGAGCGGTACCTATTGATCTACTCACATTTGCATGTTTTCGAACTGCTAGGTTGGCAGAAGCTAGGGCTGACAGCGGAAGCTCATGCCGCTCCCCGGAATCGAACCTGCGACCTTTCGATCAACAAGCTCAGCAGCTCAGTGCTTTAACCCACTGCGCCACCAGGGGCTCCTATGTGTGTATTCACCATTAAATGAATATTTTGAAGTTTGTAATGGAATGTCAAGCTGAGATCCATGGTAGAACTTACACAGGTTAAAATGCAGACAACTTGTACTCTGTGACCAGCAAGGTAATGCACTCCAAGTGAACTTTCCTTAGGAAGAAGCTTTCAATTTCAACTGTTTTATAACCGAACAGAATATCTTGAAATAATCCAAATGGAAGAGCAATCCAAACAGCAAGATTGCAGGGGGAAAAACAAGCATAAAAACTTGACCCCTTTAAAGAATTCCGCAAAAAAACCATAATTTGTCTGTTTGTGTGAATAGTCAAGATGCTGCCTAAATGATTCATTTCAGCAGCATTTTAATATCTGGAATCTCCTTCTGACTCCTTCTCATGATAACAGAGTAAATTAACACCCCAGTGACAATGGCCTAAGGTGGATTAGCCTGTTTATACCAAAATCCCAATATTTTAGCACCACAAAGGAGCCTCATTCATCATACTTCTCCCTGAGAAAAGCCTTTGTGAGCAAAGCCATTTATGTCAAAACAGAACCAAATGAACTTGCAAAACATACCAGAGCTGTGCGATCAATGAAAAAAAGTTTCAAAATTCATTACAGAAAGAGGGGGCACTGGCATTTCATTTCTAAAGTTCTTCTAAAGTGTTCTTAGTGAAATTCCATTACTATAACGAGAGTAACAAAATTTTGTTAGTTTTTCGTTCTAGTTATTGTGCAAGTGGGGAAAATTCAGGGGCTTCTTTCTCCCTCATCTTTACAGTTATTGGGGTGAAAATTGCTACAAAGGTAGAACACATTTACCACAGTTAGCCCATCAAGTTTCAGAATGTTTCACTTATCCATGGATTTTTGGGAAAATTTCAAAGTTTTTCTGAACAACATTAAAAAAAAACACTATAAGAGTTATCTTCTTGAATCTTCTATGTAATGACACAAAATAACAGGGGATTGTTCCTCCCAACTTTTGGAAATATTCATACATCTACTGATTTTAGGGAATTTTGTAAAGTTTTGACAAAAATGTTTTTAAAAAGTAAGCCACAACAGCTAGCTCATCGAATGTCTCTCATATGAACCAATAGATTTTACATTTAGGGATTTCTTCCCAGCCCTGCACAGAGATTTACTTAGTAGAAGTATCAGTCACTCCTCCTTTTTGGACATTCAACAATTTATTGAAACTCTGGCTGTCTGCTTCTACGGAGGAACAAATCTCTCCCCTATCCCGATTGGGACTTTCTGATGCTGAGCAGAATTCTGGGAAATGTAGGTTAGGGCAAGACCTTTTGAATTATCTGGCATAGAGATCCTCTATGCCAGATAATTCACCTTTCCAAACTACAATCCTCAAAATCCTGCTTGCTCCCTGCTGCTTCCCTCTCTCCATGGTAAGAGCCCATTAATTTAAAGAGGAAAGGCAGCCTTTTTGGCTTTGCTTTGCTTTCTTGCACTAAAATGAAAACAGGAAGTTTCTGAGAGCTACAAAATTCAAACAAAAAAGTATTGGGTAAGTTTCAATTCTCAAGTTTTTGGTACAGGCCACTCCCATGTGCCAGATATCGCACCATAAGCATGAATTTGGCGAATTTGATCTGACTTACAGACATGAAAGACATGAAAAAATTGCACACCCCTAATACACACACACACAAATACATATATAAATAAGTTGATAATATATGTTTCTCACTGCATGATCCACTATAAGCACAGAATGCCTGAAACATTTACATCACCATCTGTGTTAGGGAGGTGAGATATTGGACTAGTGCTACTCCATCATGTAAATGCATAGGAGATTGTATTTACTAGAAGTCATAGACTCTAGTCAGTGATATAACAAATGCAATACCAGAAATCAATAGGATTTTTAATGGAGCAATATTTTAAAATGAAGGATACATAACACAGATAGGAGTAGAATACTGAACCATCTATAGGTTCAATACCACTCCAAATATACTGATCACCTATCACAGAGATGAAGATTGTGTGCCTAATAGGCAACATACAGATTTCAATCCCCTTTTGTGTCACCCAAATCCCTTCTCAGCTTCCCAAAGTTTCCAATCTCCCACAAATCTGATATATTATTCTAGAATACTTTGTATGGTATGCCAGAGAATGCTTGGCACATTATAAAAGTTCTGTACTACACAGTGATCCTAAAAATTAAGACTGGCTCATAGTCTACCTAGTTTTGCTTTGAGATTTGTTTGCATCAGACACATTGTGTATAGCTTTCAGCAAGGTCCAGAAAAACCTTCAGACACAGGCCCAGAAAAACCTTCAGACACAGGCCCAGGAAAACCATCATCCTCGTTGACATCCAACACAATCAAAGACTGAACTACAATACCAGCTCTGTTCCTTTCTTTCTTTGGAGGACCAAAAGATAGTAGTGCATGCACTGGTAATCTCAAGGTTCAACTTCTGCAATTCACTCTACATTGGGCTACCCTTGTACCAAGTTCTGAAATTCCAGCTGCTTCAAAATATGGCAGCCAGATTGGTTACAGGAAAATCCAGAAGTGAGCATTACACCCATATTAAAGTCACTAGACTGGCTTCCAATTAGTTTCTGGGCAAAGTAGTTCTGACCTTTAAAGCACTTCATAGTTTGGGTCTAGGTTACCTACAAGATTGCTTTGTCATAAACCCCACCCCAAAAACTTAGGTCCTCTGGGGGTGGCTAATTCAGCCTGCCAGAACCTGACTTTCCATTGTCACCCAGAGGACCTTTTCATTGGCCACCCCAAGACTTTGGAACAACCTGCCAGAAGAGCCCCTATTTAGCTGTCAGATTTTAAAAATAATTAAAGACCTATCTCTTTCAGCAGGCCTACCCAGCCAGTTTAACATGATTTTTAAACTTGTGTCCTCTGTTTAATCTCTGTTAATTTATATTTTAATATGTATTGGACTAGCATAGCTGTGACTGCAACAGCTTTTAGGCAAGAGAGCCATCCTTGCACTATGGGATCTAATGAATATTTATAACATTTTTAGAAGATAGTGTTTTTAAAAAGCATGGAGTGGATCCAGGGGTTTAAAATAGGCTGTCTGAACTTCTGTGAATATTTTATAAATGAAAAAGAGGTTATTAGCTTTTCTACAGTCTATCCATTGAGAAGCAGAACATTTTCAGAGGCCTACAAATTTGGACTGATAGTGATGACTCCTATAATGGTAAATTGATGAATTTGGTCTAGGAGTGAGTCCAGACTTGATAGAATTTCTCTACAGAGGTGACCTTTGTCCTCAAAACAGGTTCGGCATATTGGATATTGCCTTCACAACTGAACTTACAATCCAAACCAGATTTTTTGCTCTACTAATTTAGCAGCAGAAAATACTCATTTTTTTTCTTACTGAAATCAATATCTCTGCAATGGTCCTCCAACCAGTTAACTCTTGGACAGAAAATATCACCATGTACTTTGAAACTTGTACTTAAATATGAAAAATCTGTGAGAGTATCTACACTATAGAATTAACATAGTTTGATATGCTTCAATGTTAGTGAATCAGGGTAGTTGTAGTTTTACAAGGTCTTTAGCCTTGTCTTGCCAAAGAGAGACAATATGCACCTCCCAGGTTTCCATAGAATACAGCTATTGCATTTAAGGTTATGTCAGACTGCATTAACTGTACAGTGCTCCCCATGTCTCATGCATATTTCCAATTTGCTCCCGATTTAGGTGGTTAATTCTCTTAATTCAGGAACAGATGTAGTCATGATAGGAAAAAAATAAAATCTGAATTTTTAATGACTCATTGACAATAAATTCTACAATGTCACTAAAGAGATAAGACAATGGGCAGTGTACACATGATCAAAGGAACACCTTACTTTTTTATCAGTTTTAACATTATATTCTATACCATGCAAACTTTGAAATACTTAGATGAGCCAGAGTCTTTTAGCCCAACAGGAAGTGAATAATTTTGGTGTTATTAACATTACAGTGTATACCATGAGTTCTCAAACCTTCTATTTTTGGAGCTTCTTTTGAAACTTAAAAATGACTGAGGCCCAACAGTCACAAAGTAATGAAGGCTGAGTTTGGCATCATTAGCTGGCAATTAGTGACATAATTTAATTTTGATATCTAATTCATCTTTGGAAATTGCTACATTATTTGCTGCTGTGATTTCCTTCTAGGAGTGAATTTCACAATGCGGTTATACCCAAGTTATTTTTATATTGATCTCTAAGTGTTCTTTGGAAAATTCAGGGTTTTTTTACCACAGTTATTTTCTTGTAGCAGGAAGATTCACAACTCTCTTTTGTCATGTTAAGTACAATCCTTGACTCTTAAAAGCATCTTATTATATTTATCTTTGTGTGGTTCACACCCTGCTAATGACAGGTATGTCTGAATTTGAGCAATGTTCTTATATTTTCTCAAGAACATAGTTTAAAAGAAAACCAGTAAATATATTACAATATTTAGTGTAAATAACAAGGATTTATAGATAACATATTGATGTAAAACCATGAAATAATGAGATCAGATACAGAGAACTGAGTTAAACAAGAGCTGCTTAATCTGACATGGTTAAGTTACCTTATTGAAAGGTGAATTGTGCCTGAAGATTAAATAGAGGGTGAAACAACCTTAATGTAGTCTATCAGAGGCAAGCTGTGATCACCTCCTCAGCCTTTCCTTGAGTGAAACACCCAACCCTGAGAGCAATTCAAAGCTATGGGTTCTTTATCTGGCTGGCCATTTACTGGAGAGCAACCTACAGTTTTGACCCCAAATCCCAGGACACTATAGGAGAAAGGAAACCCCCAGATTAACATCAAAAGCAAATTATTTTACCACCACCTAAGGTCCCAGGATCTAAATAGCCATTTCCAGAGCAGCATTCTTCATCAAGAGGGTGCCAAGTTTTACACTGAACTCTTAAATATCTGGTGTCTGCCGCACACCAGGGCTGGGAAGGCACCTTTAAACCAATCTCCCACTCCAGAACTCAGTTTATAAGAAAAACAGTTTATTAAGGAATAAATGTCACTTCAGCAAAAAATGGTTAGAAGATCAAAAGTCAATACAAAATATAATCCATGTAAAACAAGGCATTTGAAGAGACTTGAAAGCAATAATCCATAAGTCCAGGATGCAGGCAATATCTTTAAACTGGAGTCTTTAACAAAAAAGAAGATCAAAAGTATACCATAGCTATAACATAAATCCAAAGATAGAGGAGGCCAGGAAATCACTTGATACCTGGAGCAGGAGTCCATGAATAAACATATAGAAAAACCTAAGATTTGAGTCCATGAATCCCATACACATGAGAAAACGTGAGAGAGGAACCTGAAGCATATTACTTGAATCCAGACATTGACTCCTCTAAGGTATAACCCAAATCAAACCTCCTTTATTCCTAAGAAACTATGACACTTCCCGTGGGAACACTCTGCAGGGCCCTTGTCATTAACAGGTGCTGAGAATGGCGCCTCCCTTCAGCTGCTTGTCTTTGTTGACAAATTGCTCTTCTTTTATCTAACTCAGGAGAAACAGGGGAGTCAGGAGGAGACACATCTGCAATTACTACATTCCAATCAAAGCATGACCTTGGTTTCCTTGAGAAATCTAACTCCGGCCTGTAAGCCTCTGAATCTGTCTCCATCTTCAAATCCATTGCTGGCCTAACATTCCCAGAATCCCCAGCCCCATCAGGTACAGAACCAGATTCCTGTGAGTCCTCAGATGCTGACACAATCTTCTCTGAAACCTCAGACATTGCTACAATCACAGGCTGAACCACAACAGTGTCTATTCTCTCAGAGAGAGTGGGCTGCATGTCAAAAGGGTTCAGAAAGGAGGTGGACTGATTGTAATCATCCCCTTATCATGCCATGACTGGGCATTAAGGTAACTTAACTCTGCCATCTATTCATGGACGTCATCAAAGACCTCCTTCCTACAGAGTCATGAGGATATTGTAACTGCATACATTCCATAAATCTAAAGTGTAAGATTTATCTTAAAAGGAAAGAGCAATTTCAAATTTCTTCCAATTTTTGAGATAGAATAGATGTGGTTACTTCCCTAATGGGTAAGTCTTTCCTCCCCAGAGTTTCAAAATTTTAAAAATGGCTAGATTTTCAATGGTAACCACCCATATTCCTTCCATTTCTAACACCCTCTTGCTTCAACTCATCCACAGAAGGTTCCCCAGGGGAGCAATACAAACCGAGTGAAAATAATGAAGTTTATGAGGTCCATAAAATGAAAACTACATTTTCATTTTAAAAAGTGCATACACTTTACAATAGTAATAGAACTCAACATATACTAGACTTCTTAATCAACTGTATCCAGAAAGAGAATGGGCAAATTGAGAAATCAGATGGAAAATATAACTCCAAGGATAGCTGTGATGACATGCTGGGATGAAAGGAAAACTATATGAATGAAGAAAATATAGATAGAACCTATTGAACAGTCAGTTGTGACCTATCAAAATTTAAACTTCTACAACTAGGCAATTTCTGATCCTTTCTACCTAGAAATTGGCACAAACTGTTCTCAAATAAGCCTCTTCTTCACTGTCAAGTTTTAAAAACATCCATTGAACTGTTATTGTTGTTTCTAATATACACTATAGAACCAACTGTCTTGCTGCCAATTACTACATATAATGGTGGGATTCAATTCCTTCAACCCAGCATTGACATAGAAGCATTGTCCTATATCGGTAAATGTTATTACATTGACATGTCAGTTTGTTTGCCTTTGCAAACAGCTCCCAATGAGGTAAAACAGGAGTTTAGAAATGAAAGTCTCAACTGAGTAAGGCTACTTCATGCATTGTATGATGGATGATTTTATGAGGAAGACTGAAGACAAATATATGGGTCTGCTATTTTTACTCTCATCTTAGTTCCACCTATGTTTTGAAAACAATAATTCAAAGTGTTTCTTGAGGTAACAAACTGTTTGAGGTTACCACTAAACGCAGTCATGAATCTGAGAATTTATGGCAACTCACAAAATGATCATTTTTTTTAAAAAAAACCATAAAGCCATTCTGATGTGCAATTTGAGGGACTGGCTATTTATTTATATCTGGGATAATAGAAACAAATTGCAAGAACAGATGGGCTTGCAATGTTTTGGCACCAATAGAGGTAAAATAATTAAACTCTTTTAGAAATAAAAGTAAATTCTAATCTCTGTGCCACTCATGATTTTTTTTAAAGAAAAGCTAATGAAAATACTTTTATATTTATAGTGCTGTAAACTCTATATAATGTTCATTATGAAGCTACAGACTTGCTGAAGGGCTCTTCTACATTAAGAATCATTTAATTAGACTGGGCTTTTTGGCCTGTTAAGGAATGATATTTTCTGATGGATTGTTTTAGAAGGAAAGATTTAACCAAGAAGGCTTAAGATGTATTTGACTCAGTGATAGCCCCATCTCCAATTTGGTAGTCAAATGTGCTTTTAGCAACATGTACACTCAACAAACACATTTTCCCCAATTCATATTCCCTGGAGACAGTTTTTCATAATGTTGGCTTTACATGCACAGATCATCTCAGGAACAAATTTATTTATTTATTTATTTATTTATTAATTTAGTATTCTTGTATACCGCTGTATCTCAAGCCCGAAGGCGACTCACAGCGGTTTCCAAAAAAGCAAACAACAGAGACAGTAAAAACAGCAGTAATCAATACATCATAACAGTTAAACTACACAATTTCATTTCTAGCAATAAACAAACATCAATACACAGTTATTACAAAAAACCCACCCCAGATCGCCTCATCATCCAAACGTGATCCAAATTCGTTGTCCATTGTTCCTTTCCTATGTTCAATTTACCGGAGATTGCACTGAATTATTCAAAAGCCTGCACAAACATCCAGGTCTTCAACTTTTTACGGAATGTCATGAGAGATGGTGCCAGCCTAACATCTATAGGAAGGGCGTTCCATAGCCGAGGAGCCACCACCGAGAAGGCCCTGTCTCTCGTCCCCGCCAACCGTGCTTGAGAGGCCGGCGGGACCGAGAGCAGGGCCTCCCCGGAAGATCTCAAAGTTCGGGTGGGTTCATAGGCCGAGATGCGGTCAGATAGGTATCTTGGGCCGGAACCTTTTAGGGCTTTATAGGCTAGTACCAACACCTTGAATTGGGCCCGGTAGCAAATCGGCAGCCAATGGAGCTGGTGCAGCAGGGGGGTTGTGTGCTCCCTGCGCTCCGCTCCCGTTAGAATCATGGCTGCTGCGCGCTGGACTAGTTGTAGCTACCGGGCCATCTTCAGGGGCAGCCCCACGTAGAGAGCGTTGCAGTAGTCTAGGTGGGATGTGACAAGAGCGTGTACCACCGTGGCCAAGTCAGACTTCCCAAGATACAGGCGCAGCTGGCGCACGAGCCTGAGCTGTGCAAATGCTCCCCTGGTCACCGCCGAGACCTGGGGCTCCAGGCTCAGCGACGAATCCAGGGTCACACCCAAGCTGCGAACCTGTGTCTTCAGAGGGAGTGCAACCCCATCCAACACAGGCTGTAACTCTATACCCTGTTCGGCCTTGTGACTGACCATGAGTACCTCTGTTTTGTCTGGATTCAACTTCAATTTGTTCGCCCTCATCCAGACCATCACAGCAGCCAGGCACCGGTTCAGGACTTCGACAGCCTCCTTAGTAGAAGGTGGGAAGGAGTGACAGAGTTGGACATCATCTGCGTACAGGTGACACCGCACCCCGAAACTCCGGATGATCTCACCCAGCAGCTTCATGTAGATGTTAAACAGCATGGGAGACAGGATGGAACCCTGAGGAACCCCACAAGACAAAGGTTGTGGGGAAGAACAGGTGTCCCCCAATAACACCTTCTGGGAACGACCCTCCAGAAATGACCGGAGCCACTGTAAAACAGTGCCTCCGAGGCCCATCTCCGCAAGGCGCCCCAGAAGGATACCGTGGTCGACGGTATCGAAGGCCGCTGAGAGGTCCAGAAGCACCAACAGGGACACACTCCCCCTGTCGAGCTCCCGGCGCAGATCATCCACTAAGGCGACCAAGACTGTCTCAGTTCCATGCCCCGGTCTGAAACCAGACTGTGCCGGGTCCAGATAATCAGTGTCTCTCAAGAATACCTGGAGTTGTGAGGCCACCACACTTTCCAGGACTTTGCCCAAAAAGGGAAGATTGGAAACAGGCCGAAAGTTGTCAAATTTAGTGGGGTCCAATGATGGTTTCTTCAACAGCGGTTTTATAATAGCTTGTTTTAAGCTCGCTGGAATTCTGCCTTCCTGAAGGGAGGCGTTAACCACCACCGTTACCCACTCAGCCAATCCCCCTCTGGCCTCTTTTAGAAGCCAGGATGGGCAGGGGTCTAGGATGGACGTGGTCGGCCTCATTCCTCCAAGTATCTTGTCCACATCCTCGGGCTTCACCAATTGAAATGAATCCATCAAAATAGGACAAGCAGGTGCTCTTGTTACATCCACAGAGACTGCATTTAACATGGTGTCCAGACCAGAACGGATCAAAGCGACTTTGTCTGCAAAGAACCGAGCAAAAGCTTCACAGTGAGAGATCGAGTTGTCAGGGACCCCACCTTGGGTGGTGGGGCTCAAAAGACCTCTGACAATTTGAAACAACTCAGCCGGACGGTTCTTTGCAGACGCCATAGTGGCCGCAAAGAAAGCCTTCTTTGCGGCTTTTATTGCCGCAGCATATGCCCTCAGAAAGGACACAAACCGTGTTCGATTTGGCTCGCTTGGGTCCGAGCACCACACACTCTCTAGTTCCCTCTTCCTTCGCTTCATCACTGCCAGCTCCTCGGTGAACCAAGGAGCTGGTTTAGCTCGGCTACTTGAGAAGGGACGTTCCGGAGCGATCGTGTCAATTGCCCTGGTCATCTCCCCATTCCAGAGAGCAACCAGGGCATCAACAGGATCACCTACCGAGGCGGCGGGAAACTCCCCAAGGGCCGTCAGGAATCCATCCGGATCCATCAGTCTCCTGGGACGGACCATCTTAATGGGTCCTCCACCTCTGCAGAGGTTAGGGGGTGCAGTGAGTCTAAATCTGACCAGGTAGTGGTCGGTCCATGGCAACGGAGAGATGGTTAACTCCTCAACACCGCCACCTTCCTCCCATTCCTGACAGAAAACTAAGTCCAATGTGTGTGCTGCACAGTGAGTGGGGCCAGTTACTTGTTGGGACAGCCCCATGGTTGCCACTTCAATGTCTCGGCGTGGACATTGAAGTCCCCCAGGACAAGGAGCTGCCGGGACTCCAATGCCAGGCTCGAGACCACCCCCGCTAGCTCAGGTAGGGAGACTGTAGTGCAGCGAGGTGGACGGTACACTAACAGAATCCCTATTCTGTCCCGGTCACCCACTCTCAGGTGGACGCATTCAAAATTTGTAGTCTGTGGGATGGGTCCCCTGGTCAGAGGGATGGAATCTCTATAGACCACTGCAACCCTGCCTCCCCACCCTCCGGATCTTGGTTGGTGCTGCATGGAGAAACCTGGTGGGCAGAGCTGGGTGAGATTCACACCCCCAGCCTCGTCCAACCAGGTCTCCGTGATGCACGCCAGATCTGCCCGCTCATCCAAAATTAGGTCTTGGATGAAGGTGGTTTTTCCGTTGACAGACCTGGTGTTCAACAGCACCACCTTCAGACCGGAGGGACCGCCAACCTGGTTACACCAATTTACCATATAAGGAGACCGGTTTGGAATTGCTAATGTTGGTGCACGCTCCCTAGGCCGAATTGTTGGTCTCCTTGTTCCGCATCTCCCCTTCCCCACCACCACTTCTATGGGGGCCCCTCGGCCAATGGAACACCCTCCCCCCTCCATGCCACATTCCATCATTGTGCGCTCTGTTTGCACTTCATTATTAGTTGTTTGATTTGTTAAGGTCTTAAGTTGGTTCGCATTTCCACTCCCTTTGTTTCCCCCCCCCCCGCCGCCCCATTGCTTCCCACAACCTCCAGCCCGCTACGTCCCTTGTCCCCTCCACAGATAATTAACAGTACAGATAATATATACCAGGGGATGGTGGGACACATGGGTACAGTTGCACACTTACTAGCGCTTCACGGTCTTAATGTGCAGCGAATACTCTTTACAAGTTCTTAAAGTGCGATGTGCAAAGTGCTGTTGGTATCTGACCAAAACCTGTTAAAGTGCAGCATGGAGGTAAAGTGCTAAGACGGATCGATAGCAGCATACAAGTCTAGGGATTAGCAGCAATAGGGATGGGGCGGTTGGCAAAGTGCTATTCTAAACAAGCTTATAGACTGTTAAAGTGCGGCGAATAGTGCAGAAATAGTACAGTTGTTAATAAGGAACAATGGACATTGGATGTGCGTCAAAGGGTGGTTGGTGTTAATCTTCCGGGCTCTAAGTTAACGGCCGCGATGGTGGGCGGCTCGCGCCTGATGGCGGACAGCCCAACCCTCCCCCCTCACAGGATGACAATGCTCGGCCGAGAGTCTTAATAATCAACACAAGGATATAAGAGTCTCAATAGTCGGTCGGCACAAGCCTGCTGTAGGTAATCTTCCCAAGGCAAACTTGCCGGCACAGGAAGTTGGAGAATACAGTCAGTCGGCCAGATGGAAATAGTACAACTCGGTCGACACAAACTCGGTCAGCACAAACAGTCAGCCAGATAGTACAATCACAAACTCGGTCACAGCCACTCAGCCTGATGATGACAACACAGCTCAGTCAACACAGGGCCGACTCAAGCCGGAGCCGATGAGGGCCGAACTGAACCAGCAGGGGGCCGGTGCAATGGAGGGCGGGGGTCTTGGAGGCCAGAGGACAGGGGTCTCGAAGGGCGTCGGGACGCCAGAGGATACCGGGGCCGCGGCTGCGGGTGCCTCACTGCAGTCAGGCCGCGGGGCAGGCCGAGCCGCGCACTAGGCCCCGGCTGCGATGAGTGGGAGGATCGCGGCCTACCTCCCCTGGAAGGCCAGGCGCGGCCGCGCGGCAGCAGGAACGCCGAGGTCGCAGGCGGCTCAACGCAGCAGGATGCCAGTTGGCTGCGGAATGCCAGCCCCAGTGCCAAGCAGCAAGCGCCGCGGAAAGGCAGCGAGGCCTCACCTGAGCCTGGAAGAACCCCAGGGGACGTCGAACTGCAGGAGCTGCAGGCCGTGGAGTGTCCGCTGGCGCCTCCCAGGCCTCCGCCAAAGATGGACATGCAGAGGCGTCAGTAGGCCCCAAGGACGCGAAGGAGCCAGGCCGCTCCCAGAGCGAGGGAGCAAAGCAGCGCCCTCTGGAAGCATGGAGAGATCGCCGGGGAAAACGCCTTCGCCGCAGGTGAATAGAGGCCGATGAGAAGCCCCAGCACCTCACCGGCTACAGCAGCCCGGCGACTGCGAGGCAGCGGTCGCACCCACGCAGCTGGCGGCTTGCAGCTGCTTGAGCTGGGTTAGCCTCTTTGTCTTCTGGCCTGTCGGCTCTGCGGCCTATTTCAGGGTGGATTAGGCCCACACTTCGGGTCAGGGGAAGGAAGCCCGTCGCTCGCCGCCCACAGCACGGCCGTCCCAGTCTTTCTCAATGGCCACCGCTGGCAGCAACTGGGATAAGTCCCTGATAAGCTCAGCAGGCGGTATTAGGATATTAAGAGGGAGCGAGCTCAACCGAGCTCCGGCCGAGATGGTGATAGTAATGGCCTCAGCTCTACCTCCTTCTTCTCCCCTCTCTCCCTTCCTATTTCCCTGGATATCTCACCAGACGGCCCTTACGGGGTCCTGGGGTGTTGCTGGTCAGGGACTCGATGTAGGGAGAACAGGATGGGGAGTAGATGGTTGCGATATAGCCCGGATTGAGGGTTTCGTCTTACCCCGATGGAGAGGTTGCTGTTAGCGTGCCGCCATCTTAACCGGAAGTTAAGAAATAATTGTTATCTTCCCATCTGCAATAAAGCTTATCTCTCAGTTTTTCAACAGAGAAACTTCTGGGAGTCTTAAAATGCTTCCTTTTTAAAGAACTAAATTCCCTGTGGATTACAATATGTTTTGAAACAGACAAATTCTCCAGGGTTGTGCAAGAGCACACCAGGGTAACAAAAACACTATTGCAAGGGCTTTTTGATCCCTTTCTGATTAAGAGTTGTTTAAAAATCCTATTGACACACACACTTTTGATTGAGATCTAAACCTGTGGGCTGAAAGTCAGGATGCACTGTGACATCCAACATACTGTGAGGTAAAAGGCTATGTCACATGGGGCATCTGGATACATCAGGAGACTTTGCTAGAAAAGGAATGCAGTCATGTGGATTAGAGGTAGATACATGCAGAAGGGCCAAGGGAATGAGGAACTTGAAGCTCAACTAAAAATAGGTTTCACTCAAGAAGCCTGTAGAACATCGGTGGGGGCCCTTCCTGAGCCATGTTCATTAACTTGTTATAGACTTTGCTGAAAGTATGCTTTTAGAAAGGGCACAGGTATCAGAGAAGCACTTACCTGTTGAGGTTTTCATGTGGTTATGTGCCTCATTAAAAAAAAGTCCTCAATCCAGGTGCTGATTCTTTTATTCACAGCCAGTACAGTCTTTCTCTCAGCCATAGTTTGCTAATGTGCAAATATTTTCAGGAAGGAAAGTTCCTTGGCATGAATCTAAGAAGAGTTGGCAAGCAACTCTAAAGACATGTGAAATTATTCTCCACTTTTTCTGAAGAGAGTATGTGCATTTTGGGACAGTACTATAGTTTGTCTATGCTGCAATCCACATAATGCCTTAGATTGCCATTATGAATATAGTGATAGCTAGAAACTCAAGCATGGAAACAGCCTGGGAAACTCACAGCAACTCATGGAAATATATCTTTATAAACTAGGATTCATTAACCAACACAGCTATTTTGCCCATCTGAAAATAGTCAAAATATATGCATTTCATTTTTTTTAATAATTAACTGTCAAAACAATGGCTATGACTAAAATGTCTGTAGTTTTCTTTTCATTTTGCCTGGCAACAAACTCAATGAATATTCAACCTCTATCCATCTAGCTGTCCATCTTGTGTTTAAATTAATCTGACTGTTCAACTGGATTTGCTCTTAAGTAACTATAAATATGACTGTAGCCTAAACATTATGAGAATGTATTATCAGTGATGATAGAACCACAGAAAACAAAACCTGCTTTAATCTGATATTGAATTTAACTATATTTATTGCTAGCATTTTACTGCACCTGTCCTACATGATCAAATTGGCTTTCAAATAGAGAAAAATACAGTGGCAATAAAATCCAAATCACAATAAAGCTACAATTCATCATACTTCAACTAAAATAAAAATAAATCTTGGCACAGCTGACCTAGAAAGCCCACACCACAATTTCTTTTCAAATCCATTCCTAAGAAGGTTGGTTTTACAGTTGATGTTCCAAACACTTTTTAAAGTTGAAGAAATGTTTGTTCTTGAATCCATACATGCTCATCAATTTCTATGGCTTAATAACCATTTGACTCACCTGGGTTTGTGAAAATGGGGTGGAGGTTGCCAGATATCTAACATGTAGTAATAAAAACAAATCAGTTTTTAGAACTATCGTCAGCTTCATAACTGAGCTGATAAGTTATTGGGTGCCCTTGAAGGGGCTTCCTGAATCATGTAGTATTTAATGAGCTGGGGAGTATTTATAACAGAGGTCTTGAAAATAGGTTCCATGTGCCACATGCAGCCCAAACCCGTTTTTATTATCTATACTCCATTTGTTTTAAAACTGTGTGGGAAAATTGCAGAATATTTCAGAACAAACTCCCAACACACCCATTTCCCCAATATAGAAAAACTGACACTGAGGTGCCAAGAAAAGCCAGCACTCAAGATTTTCTTGTCGGTTTCTAGATATATTTTCATCTGATTTTTCATCCAAAACATGACAGTCTGTGTAATCCCTCCCAACACACACAGTACCTATCTTTGGTATATAAAGAAGAGTAGAATGTGAAATTTCCTAACAATATAATCTGGGATCTATCTCTGTGGGAAGTTAAGTTAGTAAAACCACCCATTTTCCAAATTGTGGTTTCAACATAGCATAAATTAGGCATCATCCACTTCTATTGCTATACTACTGATATATTTTTCTTGAGTAATACATATTTTCTCTCTGTAGCATATTTGTGAATGAAAGCAATAACAAGTTGCTTCTTCATGGAACTTTCAATCCATTTTTATCTGCAGAATTATGGAATTCAGCTATCAGTTGCTGTTCACTAATATTATTTTAACTGGGGTGTGTGTAAGTAGCTTCAAATCACCTTTTGACTTGGGAAAGAAATATTTTTCATTCTCTGAAATATAATCTACTTCACCCGGTATGTATTGGTGATCTCCCATTCAAGTGCTGAGTCTTCTTGGCCTCCAAGATCAGATGGGATTTGTTGCCTTTAAGGTATTTAGAGCAACACTAGTTTAATTACAGAATCTATTGCAAAAGGAAATGTTCCTAAAACTCTGACATGAAAATGTGCACAATAACTTCCATCATTCAATTATTTAGCAACAGAAAATTGACAATTCATGTGGAAAAGTTTTCCCAATATTAATTTCTTAGGTTCTAAAGTAGTGGCTGCAAAGGTTACATTTAGAAAGTGAAAAAATCTCTTTCTCTCACCCAAAGAGCATACAACAAAACTTATATCTGATTGGAGTTTTGAAGATTGCCAAATTTGATAGATGTTGTACAAAAGCTATTTTCAATTATAAAGCACTGTTTTGCTGGAATTCCACTCACCTCCAATGTTTATTTATTATTTATTTATTATTTGGACTTATATGCCGCCACTCCCCTGGGGCTCTGAGCGGCTTACAAGAATGGCTAAAATCTAACAAAATTTAAAAGCAATTTAAAACAATTTAAAAACGGCAATATCAAACATTAAAAGCCTGTCGAAACAGGTATGTCTTACATGCCCTGCAGAAAGCTGGTAAGTCCCACAAGGCACAGACTTCAGGTGGCAGAGTATTCCAGAGTGATGGTGCCACTGCCGTGAAGGCTCTCCGTCTGGTTGCTGTTAGACGCAAGGTCTTGACACTGGGAATTTCCAATAGATCTTGGTCCTCAGAATGGAGGGATCTCTGAGGTTGGTAGGGGGTGAGGCGGTCCCTCAGATACAGCGGTCCCTCAGATACATCAGCCCCAGACCATGCAAGGCCTTAAAGGTGAGTACCATCACTTTGAAAGTGATCCGGCACTCAATTGGTAACCAATGCAGCTGTAGTAAGATTGGGGTTATGTGGCATCTCATCGGAATTCCCACAAGAAGCCGAGCAGCTGCGTTTTGTACCAACTTGAGGAAAATTGTGCTATAATGCTTACACTTAGATTAGAGGAATAAAATTCAGATATTGTCATTTTAATACATAGGATGATTAGGATTTTGTACACTTCATTTCCATAGGTATAATGGAAGCCTTATGCCTTGAACTGTGCATGATGGTTGTATCCCAGAGCAGGAACACCTCTGTACTTAATCACCACACCAGTTCAGTAAAATCAGCAAGCAGTTTATTGAAGAATATTTCAAAGCAAAGCAGTAAAAATGGCAAAAACAGTATAGTTCAAAGATATGAAATAATCCATTAACTTCAAAATCAAAAGGTAAAAACACAAAATCAAAGATGCAAGATTCAGGTAAACAAGACACATGGAAATCCAATACACAGAACTCCAGAATAATCCCTTGAATTTAGGAACAGGAACTTGGCAGACTTGGAACATGAAATTAGAAATTTCCTTGTCAAAACTTGAGGCAAGATGTTCATGAAACTCCAGATTGCTCAGATTAATCTAAAATCCTTCCCTCGTCTCATATAAAGCTTTTCTTGTCTCATGAACCATGATTTTTTTACCTTTACAACCAGATAAGGTCCTTTTCTCTCTCTTTTCTAATAGGTGCAGTGACGTTCAGTGAGCTTGGGAACTTCCCCTAACTTTATAGAAGTTTTGTTTTCTATCTTCTAGCTCATTAACTTCTGCACCTGATAATTAATCCTCAGAAGAAAGGTCCCAAGAGAAAGGGTTCCCTGGGCCCCCATCAGGAATTTGACCTTCAAAGTCTAAAGAAGAAACACAACATTCATTATTTTCAAGACTGGAAACCTCAGGCCTTTCATCAAGGCCAGGACTTGAAATCTCAGAGCCAGGAAACCCATCATCTCCAGAGACATTAGACACAATCATTGGCTGAACTATGACAATGACAAATATAATCTGTGTAATCCTGTTCTTCTCTCCCCTGTGTTCAGATAACATATTCTCAGATTCATTAATGTTTACACTTGAGCTATGTCTTATTACTGAGGTTTACAAGAAGGTTTTCAATTTACTGTACTCAAAAGTACCATGTTAATGCTATTTGGAAGGACTGTGGATGAGTTATCACATATCTGGGATATGAATATGTATTATACTATACATGAATATTATAAATGTTGTGCTTCAAGTCAGAAATACCCTGTACAATTAGTATTGTGTGCCAGCCAACTCTTCTCTATTGTGTTTAGAGAAATGCTTATCTAAGTAATTTCTGATTAAGTTCTCATTTTCTCCCACTAAATCTACTTCATGCTTTTCATGCAGACATTTTAAAACAAAACTGTCTTTGAGTGTTCATTTTAAAAATCTGTTCACATCTGTCTGCATATAAATGTTTGAACTGCACATATTGTTTAAAAGCTCACTAACCCAAGTCAAGTTTCTTTGCATTATTGCATTCATATTTCTTTCCACAATTTTCAAATGAATATTAACCTATTTATTGAACCATAAAATGTGCCAGTTTTCCAGCAAAAATATACCTAGTCTGTATCCATTTATTCAATAGCAAAAAGTGGGCAAATTCTGCCCACAAAAACTTCATGTAACAGAATTATCACATATACCTACTTGTATCTCCATTGCTGGTTCCATCTCTCTTCAAGCATTGAGAATCTTCTAAACCTTTTAAAGGCAAATCCAATTTTTGCTCCGATCAATGAAAATTCTTCTTTTCTGTTAAGTATGGAATCTGTGAAATTTTGTTTTGCTAGAGTTGCTTTCTCTTGAATGCATTCAGAGTGGCAAGTCAAATTAAAAAAAAGGAAAATCAGTCAGCTAGCACATACTTGTAGTACCTACAGATTTTTTTTTTAAAAAAAAACCCACAAGGATGTGTAAGGTTATAAGTGTGAAAGATTCTAGACTATAAAGAAGAATCCAACTTTGGATTTATTTTACACAAATAGATAAACAAAAAAAATCTAATATAAGAATTGGAAGTTATTTGTGACATGCTCCATAAAAACACTACATGTTAGAGAAGAAATCAATACGATTCCAAGTCTAAATGTATTATGAAAATAATGGAGTCATATGAGCCATTAATTACAGTTCATTAGGAAGATTGCATTTGAGATGAATTATTCAAGGAAAAATTTACATATAAATGATCAAATGTGTAATGGAAATAAATACTAATCATATTAATCAGTTAACATTTTAATCCATGTTTTCAAAAATGTCAGAATTAGACCTCATTAGATCACTTAGACTTTTTTCCATTTCAAAACACTAAACTCTTGATACTTTGAAGTATGCCATATTATGTTCTGTAACTATGGTTTATCTTTATAGAAATGATGACCATGTTCTTTGCATTTTAAATTCCTGTCATTCAGGTATTCAGTTTTAGATATCAATACAGTTATATTCCGACAGAATTTTTTTGTCCCATTCACAATGTTAGACATATTGATCTAAAGTAAGCTGAAAACAGTCAGCAAATAATGATAATAAACAAATATTGCCGCCAGGGAAGGGAAACTGCGGGATTTTAAAACTGTTTAAAATCTCGCAGTTTCCCTTCCCTGGCGGCGAGTGGCAATGCATAGGGATGAGATGGGTGTGGCTAAGCACAGCTCTTCTTGATGGCCACTGGGGGCGTGGCCTTCAAGAAGAACTGTGCTTAGCCACACCCACCTCGTCCTCTTTGCATTGCCGTTTGCCGCCAGGGAAGGGAAACTGCGGGATTTTAAAACTGTTTGTAGGTTTTGCCAAAGTTACTTAATGGTTCTGAAAATCAAAATAACTGTGGGAGACATCCAAACATCACAGATCTCTCTCGCACCCACGTATACAAAGAAACAGTGCAAAGATCGAGAGAACATAAACATTCCTTTTTTCCCATGCAACTCAATGGCTGGGAAATAGCCTACTAAAATCGATTCGTTTTTTGGGGTTTTTTGCGTTTCGATATTTAAAAGAATTCCGAAATTTTTTTAAAAAAGTTCGATATTTACGAAATTTCGTAAATGGTAAAAAATTTACAAAACAATAACGAAACAATAACGAATCGATTCGTTAATGGCGGACGCGACCGCGCAATACGCTAAAAAACCTCCAAATGGGACAGGGGGAACTTCTGAAGCTTCCCTCTCCCTCTGTTGTTGACTGTTGGTGTGATATTATAATTTTTTTTCACTAATTAAACAAAAAACAACTATAAAACTTGCCCCAGACATGCGGAAATAATAACGAAATGACCTCAAACCAATAACTAAACGAATACATAACGAAATACGAAACATTTACGAAACGAATTGAAAAATTCGTTTCGTTTTTAAGTTGCTCCAGAATGGTTCATTATCGCTTCGTTAACAAAAAAATAACAAATTTTTAACGAATTACGAATTAACGAAACGAAACCGCCCAGCCCTAGGAGATAATGTTTCTAGAACACGGCTATACAGCCTGAAAAACTTACAACAACCCAATGTTACACATATGCTAGGGGATTTAGACCAGGGGTTTTGTTTTTTCACACTGACTTTTCACCTCTCACTAATTAGTTTTGAAACATTACATGTAAGACCTTGCAGAATTTGGGCCAGCAAGGTGTTAACTTCCTTGTCCATTCCTTCAAGAGGGGCATTTAAAGGCTTTTGCTATGGGCCTAAACCTGCAGTTTGTTCAACTGATCAGGCATCGGAGATCTTCTGTTTTCAAGAGGTGCAGTCTCACCCAAAAAGTTCCAGGATTTGGATTGGAGTGCCCTGGATTTTTATCTTCCAGTAAGGGGCCAGCCAGGGAGCAACCTAAATATTAGCTAGTCTAGGGAGATCAATTTAAGTTGGTCAAATAAAGTATATAGTATTTTGCACAACTTTATGTGACAGATCTTATTATTCTTTGGTTGGTCATCAATATTTAGAACTGGGTTTTAGAATAACCTGTAAAGAGCTTTCTTAACCTCTTCACAACAATAAAGCATGCTTTGATATTGCAGAATGTGTGCTCTATTGTGAAAGGGTGTGGGTATCCAAGGACTGATGTTTTCCTCAAGGTGACACTCATATCGATTACTGTCTCTTTGTTGTTCATACATTCACTTTCAATTTGAATTTCATGTCAGTTCAGCTTTTGTGCATTAGTTTAAACAGAAGATAAGAGAGTGCCAATAGAAAAATAAAATGTTCTGTGCCTCAGAACTAGAGGAAGCATTTTTGTTTGTTGAAATACTCATTGTAGAGAAAGGCCATGCTTTCAGAATAGAGATTTTTTAAAAAGTTTAATACTTCTGCTTAGAATGCTTATTCCCTTTGTAATGTTTATTTTCAGATATTGAAATCTAGGTGAGTGCAGAGTTTATCTAGCAGTCCTCTTTTTGTATTTTTATTTCTGTATGCCAATATGCTTCTGCCTATTAACCACAGAAACCTATGGAATGTTGTAGTTACATTGATAGAATTACATTGATACTTTTGCGATCCAAATCCTTCTTTTCTCGATGACTAAAGTTATTGGATCTCTTTAGGTTTATCTCTTTTCTCTGATTACTCTATAGTGCACAGGGTAGCCGTGAAAATAAAATTGAGAAGGCCATGTGCACCTACTTGAGCTTGTCGGAAGAAAAGCCATATATAAATGTAGCATTTTTTTAACAATGGGATTTGCCACACGTCAATGGGGCCCAGTGTGGGGCATGGGGAATCTGTTACATCATGCTTCGCATTGCCTAACTTACCCCTTACCCCATCCCATGGGAGAAGCATCCACGACCCGGTCCTCCCCCCCCCCAATTGTTGCAGCAGTGGTAGAATACAATGCTCCTTCTTAACTTTTACCATGGACCCCCACCAGAAGTAGTTTGAGATCATGGGATGAGAGGCAATGGGCTCCATGGTGCAAGTGAAGTAGGACAGTTGTATGCCACCAAAGCATGACCTACAACCTCATTAGCCTATCTGATGAGGTCGTAGGTCATGCTTTTCTTAGTCCAAATGTGCTTGTTTTGTTGCTTCTGAGCTTTGATATATTTCTGTGACACTCTACAGCTAAGGCAAATTAGTACATAGTATCTATCACCCATTGAAGTCAAGGTTTATAGAACAGCTTTGAAGTAATGAAATGAAAGCATAGTAGTTACAAATAATGAATTACTCTTTAGTAACAATAAGTTGTATTTCAAAATAATAAAGCAAGTGGGACTGAAGTTAACTTATTGGTGTAATAAGTAACTGCCTCTAATTATTTTCGAAGCTACGTTTTAAGAATCATTTTATGCATTTTCAAAGCAATTTGATTAGTGTTGCAGTAGAGTGTGCTGGTCAAGTTACAACTGGTAGTAGAAGGGGAAAGAGGGCTGCTCAGGTATTGGAGCAGGAGCAGCAAAGGAAGCGAATTAGGGAGATATTCAAGGCACCTACAGATACTGACTCATTTGAAGGCTTCTCAGATTCTGAAATGGAGGAGGAGGGAGATGGGGGCAGAGGTTTGAAGCAAGCTACTCAGGAGCAAGAGTCAGATGTGGAATGTGAAAGGAAACGTATCCATGAAATACTTAATGCTCCTACTGAGGAGGAAGATTTTATGGAGTTTGCGGGGAGTGATGGGACTGGGAGTGATAACGAAGAGGAGGATGGGCTGGATTGGACCCGTGTGCAGGAAATCAGGGACATATGTACACAGCCAACATCCAGTGATGAGTTCGAAGGGTGTCCTGGAGATTGGCAACCTGGTAATACATGGGGTGATCTAAGTCTTGATAGACGCTGGAAAAGTTGGAGGGATGGGTGGTGGCGAGCAGCTGTGGAAGCTAAAGCAGCTGAGAGTGATGAAGACAGGGTGGAGAGCAGCTCATCATCCAATAATGAGTTATAGATTAAAAGAAGGTACCAAACTTTGGGGACTTTGCAGTAAGGAAAGTGTTGTATTCGTGTTTGGGACTTTGTTCCTGCCATTACTCTCAAGCTTGGGTCCTGGGACTGCAGATTGTGTTTCCATGCTTCTATTGACTGGAATCTCGTAAGTGCTGACTTCTACTTCCCTTCTGACTTCAGATTGTTTTTTGGACAATGACATCGTGTTTTGGACCTTAACTTCTGCTTTTGGACGTGCTTCGACTTGGGACTGTTTTCTGACAACATTTTTGCTTGCTTCCACCTTGTTTCTCTACGTTTGTGATTTTGAAGCAGTTTGCTTGAACTTTTTGTTATCCTGGATTATATTCCAGTATAATCCGGATTATTTGCTAAATTAACTTTTTGCACAGCAGTTTGCTACAGACTTTGATTTATTGCTAGATACACTGAGTTAAGTGTTTCTAAGCTATTTTTGTTGTGTTAATAAACTTTGTTTGGACCTTGTACTTGGGTCTGGCTCCTTTAAGGCATCTGGTTCACGACAATTAGAATGTTTAAAGTTCATGCCATGGTTTTATCAATCCTAAGGCTGAGAAAAGAATAGCAAGACACAAAAATATATGAGTAAAAATAACAAATTACTTTTAAACATTGTAATGAACAGAAGCAACAGATAATTACTATAGTATTTATCTTCCTCGATGTTTAAACTTTAGATAGATTCATCAACACAGGCCTAGAAGCTGCCAGCTATGACTACAAACTGCTTTTCAAACACTGCAATGAGTATGAGGAACAAAGTGTTTTGGAAATAAACTTTTCTAAACTCTGCTTCCTAGCATCTGAAGTCAGCCAAGAAAATCATAGATGTGCTCCTATACATGGCAGTAAAAATGCAACAACAAATAGAAAATAGCCTCTTTCCTTTTCAGGTACCATAGGTCTGCTTCCCAAGATAGATGTGCCATTTTGTCTAGTGATAATGTGGATGCAGTGTAGTAACTTAGATGACACTGCCTGTTGGGTATTGATTTTCCATTCTTTTCCTCTCTGTTTCATGATTTAGATTTGGATATTTCCATTACTGAATTGCTGTGAGGGTCTCTTAGTATAAAGAATCCTAAAATGCAATCATTAAGACAAAAATAACATAATCTAAGAAAAATTAAGATGCGCAAACTTTTCAAATGAAATATTGTTTGGTAAATCCAGGCACTTAGTAGGACCAACGATTCTCGACTAACAGTGACTACATATTCCAGAGTATTCATGCATTAAGTGATGCCATAACTACATATTCCAGAGTGTTCATGCATTAAGTGATGTCAGACAGATTTTATGGGGTTTTTGACTTGCAATTATTGTGCTTTGACTGTAAAAATGAGCATTTAGACTGGAACTAAACACTGAAGCAGACAGAGAGCTGCTTCGTCTAGAAATTCCAACTTACGGGGCTTGACAATGAATGACATAATCATTATGTACATTTTAAAGAAACAGCTAGAACTGCCAAAACTGGAATGCAGAATGGATCAGATTGCAATATTAAACAAATAGTTTTTAAAAAACAGGAATCAAAAAAGAAATGACAATGGAGGGCTACAGGAATCACTTTCCCTCAAATCTGTGTTGAAAAACCTTTTGGGGGTTTTACTTTTTTCAAAAAGCATTTCCAAATAAGTAGCAATGCAGAAAAGCAATTTGTATGACACCTGCTAAGACTGGATGCCACACAGCCTTCAGCATTTTAATAAACCATTTGGAGTTAGTTGTGAGAGTATGGTGGCTCAGATCTCACAACATTTGAGGATGCCTGTCATATATGCAAGCGAAATATCAGGAGATAATGCTTCTAGAACATGGCCATATAGCCTGAAAAACCTACAACAACCCTATGGCGGCTTTATTTGTTAAAGAATGCACTAATGGTTAAACATGAGAAAAATATGGGATTGCAAATACCACAATAAAAGTTATCTATTCAACTGGGCCAATTCACAATCAAATGACAACTTAGTCTCTGACTGTAAAGTATTATACCCTGGAACAACTCCCCCTTCCTAATTTCACAGATATATAAGTGAGAATTGAGCTACCAAATAGCAAGGAATCAAGGGGTAGTAATAGTGTTGGTGGATGAAAGTGTGGATAGTGTTTGGCAACAGTGATAACAGATAAATTCCATATTGAAGATTATTAGGCAAGGGATAATGGCATACTTGCCAATATTGTAATGGCCAAACAAATCTGTGATGACAGACCACAGTTGGGATACTGGATATAGTTCTGGTCCCTGTACCTCTAAGAGATAATGTAGAACTAGTAGGCCTGGGTAACAACGGAAAAATTTGTTTCTAAAATCGATTTGTTTTTGGGGGTTTTTGCGTTTCGATATTTAATTTTTTTCTTTTAAAAAGTTCAATATTTACGAAATTTTGTAAATGTTAAAAAAATTACAAAACATTAACGAAACAAATACGAAACAAGAACGAATCGATTCGTTAATGGCGGATGCGACCGCGCAATACGCTAAAAAACCTCCAAATGTGACAGGGGGAACTTCTGAAGCTTCCCTCTCCCTCTGTTGTTGACTGTTGGTGTGATATTATATTTTTTTTTCACTAATTAAACAAAAAACAACTATAAAACTTGCCCCAAACATGCGGAAATAATAACGAAACAACCTCAAACCGATAACGAAATGAATACATAACGAATCCGAAGCATTTACGAAACGAATTTAAAAATTCGTTTCGTTTTTAAGTTGCTCCAGAATGGTTCGTTATCGCTTCGTTATAAAAAAAATAACAAATTTTTAACGAATTACAAATTAACGAAACGAAACCGCCCAGCCCTAAGAACTAGGAAAGATACAGAAAAGCCAGCTGAAATAATCAAGGTGTTGACCAACTCTTTGCTGAAGAAGGGATGCAACCTTGCTGGCTCAGAAAGAAAGCCTGTTAAATTGGGGTCACATTGGAGTGTATACATGTTGTGGAGAAAGCAGATTGGTTTTTTCCCCTCCCTGTTTCAGAACAAAAAATTATGCCAGTAAAGTTGGTCTGTGAAAAATTTAGAAGACATGAAAAGAAATGCTTCTTGTACTCAATGGAATTGACGGTGAAAAATGTAGTGATGATAAACAGTTCTGATGGCTTTACAAGAAGACTAAGCACATGCATAGAGGTGGACTACCCAAAGCTATTGTTAGGGGCTATTGTTAGTGGCTGGGTGAATCAAAGAAAGAATACCTTACATCAGGAAATAAAAGCAGAAGAGGAAATTATATTGGGACTCATATTATTGGCTTTCTCTAGGTATCTGTAGGGAACAAAATTCTGGTCTATATCAGGATTTGACTTGATTCATCAAAGTTTTTCTTATGTTTACATTAATCAAAACATCTGCAATGAGTACTGCTGATAACTATGACCCTTTTAGAAAGACAGAGCCGTGAATATCACAGACCTATCCTATAATTGCAATAAGATAGCAATGTTGACCAAAATTGATTTTCTTGCAATTGTTTCATTAGCTCAATGACAATAAACATGCCTTTTCCCATGTGTTTAAAAGAGACATTTCTTCATTAGGAACATCAGATTATTTTTTAAAATATATCTGCAAGAGAGAAGAGGTGACAATGTTAGATTTGTATAGTTGGAAAACCATTCTTCCATTCTATCTCAAAACTATTCGCTGAGACTACTGTAAAAGTAGTCTCAGCAGATTACATACCAGTGGCCATGAATACAACGGAAATAACAAAAGCCATGAAATACATTCTCAAACTGAAAATACTGCTCCACACCTCTTCCCAATTAAATCTATCTCTGTCCATTATATAGCTCACTGGGAACCCGTCATGGAAGTCTTATACCAATTTTAGGTGTGATGTAGCACATCATTGTATATCTTAAAGTATGATTCTACAGCTAGATCAGTCAGCTTCTGTACAGCAGATAAGAGATGTCACTTTTCCCTCTGATCCAGAAAGCAAAATGCTTTAGTTTGACCTTTTTGTATGTATATGCACATGTTCTTATGATTCCTTGAAAGACAGGCCCAAATTGAGCTGAGAAAGAATTCTTCTTTTACTAATTATCACAATGTCACAAGTAATAAATAGTGAAGAAGATTGGGTGTCAGTAAGCTTGCACTGTGAGGACACGACCTATTTAGTATAATAATCCCCATAGGACATTACAGGGAAGATGTAGGACATGGGACACAAAGCTGCTGTTCTTTACAATAGCCTCAAGTATGCTATAGCCTAAACTTGGAGATTTTTTTTTCCTTGGGTTTTGAAATGGAGGGGTTTAAATCACTGGAATTTCTAACTTTGTTGCATGCTCTTTTCCCTCCCTCCTGAAGACAAAGTTTCATTTAAAATCTTACCAAGACTCCTCATGCAAAGGAACAGACCGGGGGGGGGGGGGGGGGCGAACGACGACAATACTTTTAATTACATTTTTTCAACTAAAAAGTCTATAGTGAATGACCAATATTAAAGGTACTGATTTGAGTGACTGCAAGAGAACAATTTATTCCAAGCACAAAAGAAAAGCATTTTTTCAAAGCATTCAATGTTCCGGGGGAAAAGTATGCGCAGCACAAGATGAAAGGCTTTCTGAAACATTAGTCTAGAAAGGTGTCAGTTTGCTTTTCTGATCTGTGAAATGCATAGCTGGAGGAAGAAACAGCAGGCAATTAACAACTGATGGTATTTACAGTTAAGAGCCAATGGGAGCCAATTAAGTTTTCCTTAAAAAAGGAGGAGGGCACTTTAGTAGATGTGGTCTTGAAAATAATCCATCTAATGATTCAAGGTGTCATCACAACTGGGAATAATTTTGTAAGTAAGTGCAGAAGTGGAACATAAGTGGGATGCATGAGTCATTTTTTCACCTGTCAAATACAAAATTCGGAGGCTTGCACTTACAAGCCACATCTTGCATGGTGTTTGTGGTTCAGCTCCCACATCACTCTGCATAGTATAAATATCAGTGAGAAATGAGAGAACTGCTCTTTCCATTTTAGTAATAATTAGGTAGTATATAAATCAAATGCAATCCACATACTTGGGATCAAGGCTGAATTTACACTGTAGAATGAATGCAGTTTGACACCACTTTAACTGCCATGACTCACTACTATGAAACCATGGAAATAACCCATTTACATAACAAAGTACAGTGTTTATAGTGGACTCTGCAGAAAATGCTTCAGCAGGACTAAGGAAAAAGTGTGCAGAAGTATGATTGTGGGACCATGGATTGGGAAATTGATGAAATTCCACTAATGAAGAGAGGTGGGATATCAAGGGTGTATCTACTATCAAAGATAACATTACTTCAGTGGCATAGCAGATTCATATAATAAAGCCCCATGTGCTTATGAACGTTTTAATCAAGGGATTTGGATAATAATTGTCAAGGTTCATGAGATTAATTTATGATATATCTTTTGTGCCTTTGTGAATTGCTTATTTTTATTGTTAAGATGTTTTGCAATTTACTATCTCATTCTGCTTGGGTGGATATATGTGCGTGTTGCCATGTGTGTCCACCAGACCAAAAGAAAATTTGAAAAATATTTACTAAATGTACTGCATTTCTTGTGAACCTTTGATACTGAAGTTTCATATAACATCATGTATCTTAAAATAATAGCAACAACATGTTATATAGGTTCCACATTGTTAGAGCTTTTTACAATAAAAGCTTACTGCTTTTGGGAGTGAGGGAAAAAAATAAACCATCATAATGTCTTGCCCATAAACTATAAATCTCATGATCATGCAGAAGATGAATTGTAACCCAAAGGTTGTTGGCAAATCAAAAAGGATTCAGACCAGAACTATAAAGATGATAAAGGGCCTCAAAAAAAAAACAAAAAAAAACAAAACAACAAATCCAGATAGGAAAACTGAAAAGAACAGAACAAGTTTGGCTTGAGAGAAAAAAAAAGATTAAGGGGGAATATGTTGACAGTTTTCAAATATTTTAAGATAAGTTTGGAAGAAGTGGGAAAGTAATTGTTCAATCTATTTGTTGCAGCAATGCCTTTAAACTTACAGTGCAATAGATTTCAGTTAAACTCCAAAAAGAACTCTCTGGCTATAAAGAGGACAGATGGGTACCAAAGTAACATAGAAAATTTGGAAATAAAATCCTCCACATTTATCATAACCTTTTTATTAAAAGGTTCCATCCATTCTCCCAACAGGCCTTCAGGGCTCAAACATTTTTCCATGACACCTTATTCATGCGATCTCTCTATTTTCCTTCACATCATTGTTCAAGCCCCAACAACTGCATTCTCTCAATAACAACATTTCTGAACAGAATCCCACAGTTGATATTCACTGGCAGAGCAAAATAACCAGTGGAAATTAGGATGGGAGGCACAATCCTTTATGCCTACTTCTGGTCACCATGTATCTCTCCAAACTATTTATGGAGAGCTAAGAAACCCCTTTGAGACAGTTTTGGATGGCTTGGGTGACAGTTGAGGTGAAGAGAAGGTTTTTTTTTTTCTTAAGACAATGTTGAATGTAATTGTCTCTGGTCATTGTTAATGTGAAATAGACCTATATGTGCAAGTCTCTTTTCTATAAAGGATGTACATATTAAGATCAGCATGCATAATTAACTGACACAATTCTCTACATAGGAGAAGGAGATGGTCTCACATGTTACTCATACTCAGTTCTTATTTTTACCTTCTGTCAATTAGTTGAGTAATCATAGGTGCATAAATCATTCCTCACATGCAAGCAACCTCAATACTTGAATTTTAATTACCAGTGACTCTTACTATAAGTTAATCAACAAAAACAATTTCCCATGGATTTAATGCCCATTTCTTTTTTGCTTCCCATTGTTAGCAGCAAGGAAAGGGTGCATTAGAACTGCAGGAGTGAAGGGTGAAGTCATTCCTCTCTCACTGACCTTCATATAGGTCTCAATTTCTTCAGCATGGAAGAATATGAGGAAAAAGAATCACTGGAATATTTCCCCAGGTGAAATTAAGATAGTACAGCATCCACAAGAGGATAATGACACATGGAATTGGACCATACAATAAAGATTGCTATGTCCTTACACTCATCGCAAGACATTTTTATTGGAAAAAAGGAAGCAAGATATGAAAATAGTGCCCTCCTTCCATTTTTATTTGTTATTTTTGACCTCAATTATTTTATCAATGTCTTCAAGAACCTCTTTGTTATACCTATCTTTTCTTATTACAGCTCTAGTCTTCTGCAGCTACATCTTTTTCGCCTGCATGCAACCTTTGCATTCATGCACAGTATGTGAACATGTTAAAAATAAATATTAATTGCAGTTGTGTGGCTAATGTATAAATCAGTATCAGAAATGCCACTGTTAAGCTTTCTTTTCAGAACATGGCAGTGATCTGGGTAACTGATATTGCTATACTGGGAAAAGAACAGTAATGTTGAAAGAGGTGTGCATATACTCTCCACTCAACTCACAAGGGAGCTTTATAGTGAAGATGAGATTAGTGTTCCAAAGCATGTCTGTCCTAAGAAATACCTATGTAAAATAGAAAGCTGTTTTAAAGTAGATTCATGCACATAGTTAGAACCAAAAATACACAGCTAGTACTTTCTTGTTTTCTTTATACTTCAGAATTAACATGGGAATAAGTTGGATATGTTAAATTCTGTTCCACACTAATAGGAGCAATTATTTGGTTTCTCTTCAAATCCCATTAAGAGCATTGCCACACATGATAATATGAGCCTAATTCACACTGTGCAGTTATAGCACTATAATTCTACTTAGGTCATTATTATATCCTGTGAAATCTTGATGTTTATAGTTAGGGAGGCTCTAGAATTCTCTAGCTGATAATTCTAAATACCCCTCCCTGTAATGTAAGCTCTATTCAGTGGAATGAATGTGAATTTAAATTAAATTCTAGTTCTATAATTGTGAAATAGGCTCTAACCATTACTATGCACTCCCCTGGCTACATGTGTTGGACATCCACAGAGAGGCATCCTATGTAGATTGTTGCATCTATGAAATAGTATTGCCAATTTCACAGGATTTCTAAATAAATGGAAACCATCAAGGACAGGTTCTCAACCTGGAGATGTCATTTGAGTTGTGAAAATCTGTCATACACAATCTAGCTAACTTTGCATGGCTTCCTCCAAGCATTCCTATCGTACTGTAAGAAAAAAGATACCGGACACTAAACATGGATTAATAAGGGCAATTTTGCTAATTATTGCCTCTTTAAATGTTTATTGATGATATGCAAAGCTAAATGTGAAGGAGGAAAGGGGGTTCAAGAGCAGTAGGAGCAGTAAATCTTACCCAAACTCCACACCCTAGCCTCCCAGGGTGAAAGACCATAGGCCCTGAGAAGAATATCTGAAGCTCAGTGTTGCACTCAGACCAGCTACAAACTGGAAGATTGACCAGTGGGTGTACGTCCCCAAGTCACATGACCCCTGGTTGGGGCAAAGTCCTAGATATAGGTCTTAATGATAGCATTTTCTCCTTAACTCCAAGATCACATAATACACAAGATGTTGTAGTTCAGCGTGATGGTAACGTTCCTACTACCAGTAGGAGGGAGAAGAGGTCTGTGCAAGAGTCAGAGGGGGAACAACAGCGGAAACGCATTAGGGAAATAATATTGGCCTCAAGTGATTCCGAGACATTTGATGGCTTCTCTGATTGCAAAATGGGAGATGGGGAGGAGAGCAGGGGAGTAAAGAGGGGCTACTCGTCATCCGGTGTCCGGTGAAGAGCTTCAGAGGAAGCGCATCCGGGAAATACTTACTGCCCAAACAGAGGACGAGGATTTCATGGGGTTTGAAAGGAGTAATGGGTCTGGGAGTGATATGGGAGAGGAGGAAGAGGAGCTGGATTGGACCCATGTTCAACAGATAAGGGACATTTGTAACCAACCCACCTCCAGTGATGAATTTGAGGGGTTCACAAGGGATTGGCAACCGGGGAGTACTTGGCAAGATCTAAATCTTAGCAGACGCTGGCAGAGATGGAGGGATGCGCGATTGGGCTCAGCTGCGGGGGTGGATGCAGCTGAGAGCAATGAGGAAAGGGTGGGGAGCTCATCATCCTCTAATGAGGAGATCTAAGATAAAAGTGAGTTCTGTTTGAATGATACTTTGCATTTGAATGATACTTTGCAATGATACTATAGGACATAAATCTTTGTTGCTGCCAACTCTTTAGCTTGGGTCCTTGGGCTACAGTTTCCTGCTTTCCTGCATTCCTGCTTTCCTGAGACTCCTGCATTCCTGTGTTTACCTTTTACTACGGCTTGACTACAGACCGGTTTGACTTTCGCTTTTGACTTCTGGAACTTTACACTCTGCTAATTTTGTGCTTGAACATCTCATCGTTTTTGGGACTTTGTTTTTCATCTTCTGTGTCTGTGTTTTTGTGCTGTGCTAATTTTCAAGCAGATTGCTGAACTTTGAGT
Organism: Anolis sagrei; assembly: GCF_037176765.1. Lineage (NCBI taxonomy): Eukaryota > Metazoa > Chordata > Lepidosauria > Squamata > Anolidae > Anolis > Anolis sagrei. Next base: position 118,968,163 of record NC_090023.1, read on the forward strand.
TTAATCTGGATTAAACAGCATTATAATCCAGGTTATATTTTTGTTACTGATATTACTGCGTTTTTGATGCCAAATTGCTACATTGACTTTATGCACTGAAGCTAAGTGCTTTAAAAGACTATTTTTGTACAATAAAGCTGTGTTTGAACGCTTTATCTTGTGTTTGGCTTTACTTGAGGCTTTTGGGTCTTGACACAAGAACAGTTTCATATTTACATCCTTTACCAATAGTGTGCCAAAAGGCTCTCACCAACTCATATCTCTTCTCAATATCTTCCAGGAAATCCTATATATGCCACAACCCTATGCCCAATGTCAAGGTATCTATCACACTGTAGGGGTAGCTTAAAAAAAAGCCCTTAATGAGCTGGGGGGTGAAATCCAATGTGTCCCAAAGAGACCAGAATATTTACACTGTGAAAGGGGGTGGGAGAATATTTGATGAACTGCAAGGAGGGGGAGAAAGTGGGCAGAGCTACATTAAGTAGGCCATCCAGACTCAACCTCCTCCTGTTTGGAGACCAGCAAACCAATCTTCCCTTTGCACCATTGCACTAAGGTGGTGAAAATTACATTGTTGATCTAACCTGCACTTCACCCTTTCCATGTTCACATTTTCCATTGATTAAACTGTGCATTTTAAAAAATGAGGTTTCTTTTTTATTACATACATTGTAGACACCTGTATTTTACTTTCAAAAAACAGGACAGGTATCTGAAACACACTGCTACCAAGAGCACAATTTGTTTCATTGTGTTTCCAGTCACAGGAAGTGCAAAACGACTTATTCTATATAAAAAGGAACTCCCCCAGTGATTTTTTCCCCTTTGTACTCAACAATTGCCTAGGGAGATGTTCCCAAGTGAAGAAATGTGCAGCCATGCAACTAGGAGGCAAAAAGTAGATATGTGGGAGATTTACTGCTGTTTTTACAGCACCTATAGATCCAGGTGAGCAACTTTTGGGAGCTTGGGGATTATTTTTGACATTTTCTCCTTGGAGGGCCACACTCCTGACACTTCAGCCCCTGATGCCTTAATTTTATTTTGCTCCTGCATTGCCAATTACATTGTTTTGAAGCCTCAGGGAGTGGGTGATTTGCCAATTAAACACAACTCTGTCCTCAACTGTTTAAAGCCTTAGAGAAAGTTGTCGACGGTCCAATTTGTAGAGTGAAGAAAACAATTCTTAAAAGGCTTTACTGGACAAATCATTTCTACCCATATACTTTAAATAGTTCTGTCTTCCTTTTTCCCCCAAGTTCTAAAGCTTTTGTTTTATCTGTTTATGGGTAGTGACCCTGGGGCAAACTGATTTAATTTAGAAAGGATGAAATCAGAATAAGAAAAAAACTTTGGAGAAAACAGAATGTTGAGTCCAGGCTTGGAGTAAAATTAAACTTCAACTCAAACTTCAGTTTGAAGTAAAAATGTATATGCTATAAAATAATATTTACCCTGGCTTCCCTGTGCCTTCACCCAGCGAGCAATTGAATTTATTAGTGAGGCCACAAAATTATAAAATACAAAAGTTCTATGGATATTTTTCTCAATTAAATTGCAATTCATAAGGAGACCGAAGAGTTGAATGGGACAAGAGATTTCTTATTTGCAATGCTGTGCTGTCATGTGTCTCACTATGATATACATAAATTATATACAGTTATAAATAACATATATATGCACAGATTCCTTTTAACGTTCAATGTATTTTAAAGACTTCTCCAATTCTGATTATTTACCTTTATCCAAACACTTACAGACTCTTCCTAATGTGAAATAACTTCTGCAGAAATCCCACATTTACATATGACTTACTGGGGGTTTTTTTCCAGCTGGGAAGAACTAGACACGATCTATCTTGAAAAGCACTATGCTCTTACATCGCTACCATTGTGGATATTAAACTGCATTCAAGGGCACTTGCAAGCCCAATTAAAGGAGCAATTGTTGGTGTCAACTCAGAAGCATTTCCTCCTGTGGGCTGAATCCAGAAAATGAATCCAGTCCAAAAATGACTTATGTAGTTCTCTCTGTTACAAGTTCATACCTAGTTTATGTCCATTCAAAGCCATATTTTGGAAAGAACATTAACAACATGATAGGAAGAGTCTGTTGCTATTTTTATAAATGACTCCAAGCTGTATCTGAGTTACAGACCATTTTCCTTGAGAACTCTCTCGATAAATGCACTGCAACCAAGTGGAAAACATATTCCTTTTCCTGCTGTGATTGCACATTTGTCCCGTTCATTGCAGGCACATGTATTTGCAATTTCTTTCTGACAGCTTGATTAACCTTGAAAAGTTGCAAAATGAAAAACTTTTCCCCTAACTTTTGAATTTCTGCTTGAAATGAAGCATGGTAACTATGCCATTGACAAGAGGTAGAGACTTCTATGAGGTTCCATGGTAAAATGGTTTCATTGTCCTTCCAGTCCATTTGCACTCTAAAAAAGTGAAGAATGCCAATATTAATAAAGCACAGGCAGAGAGTCATTGTGCTTTCATGTTCTGGCACAGTACCTGAGTGATGATTAACATTGACAGGGCTTACAAAACCATCGGTCTATGTAATTGAGATGAAGGTGCAGAAACACGTTACAAAGGAACAATAGAAGAACATTTACAACAAGATAAGTAAAATTTAAACATTTTAAAGATTTTTACTTGGTGGAGACAATCATCTTGTATCAGGAAAAAGACTGACCCCCCACACATTCATTGTAATGCCTAATAGAGGATACATCTATGCTGTTTGGTACTACTTTAGCAGCTCAATGCTATGGAATCCAATAACTTGTCATTTTATGTAGACTTCCATTGTGCGGCAATGGCGGAGAGACAGACACGCAGAACTCTCTGAGAAGTGCCAGCTTTGCCGAGCAACTGGGTAGAGTAAATACTCCCTTCCACTCACGGATTGAGGTGAGAGGAAAAGCGGAACCAGGGGGCCAGCTGATGACCCAAAGGGGGGTCCTCTCCTCAAGAGGGGATCTCCAAAAGGGTCCGGTATTGACTCAGAGGTACGGCGGGTCGCGGCAAAAGTGGACAGGAGGAAACTCCTGCAGATCTCCAGCCATGCACATTATAATATGAAGAAGAGAAGAAACTACGAGAGTAAGTAATACAAGAAGGGTGATTGGATGGAGGTGGAGAAGATCTCCTTCGAGGTTTGAAAAAGGATGGGAAGGTGAGAAGATAAGGGGTGAAGAAAGAGAGGAGGCTAGAAAGGGGTAGAAAAGGATAAGAGGATAGAAGACAAGAGGACAAGAAAAAACACTTCAGGAAAAGGATTGACTCTAAAAATATTAAGAGCAAATAAAAAGTCTAAGAGAAAAGAAAGGGAAGTAAAAGGGCAAGACAAGAAAGGAAGTCTAGGAAAAAAATATATGGAATAAGAGAATGTAAGAGAACACAAGAGAGAGAGAGAAAGAAACCAGAAAGATAAAGAAGCAACTAATTATTTAACAAAGATAAATAAATAAGAGAAAGAAAGAAAGCGATCTGGAAGGAAAGACAAAGAATCAGAAACAGAGAATTAAGTTGGAAAATAAGGGGCAACAGTAGAAGAATAATATAAAAGAAGTACAAGCTGAAGCAATTTATATAAAAGACAATAAGAATGCTCCCCCCCTCCACCTCTCATGTAGAAGAATTTGAAGGTTTACCAGTGACCTTGAGGAACCTGTTTTGTTTGGGTTTGCTTGGAGGCGAGTCTGCAGAGCCGCTTTCGGCAGCGTTCCAGCCCATGTGGGGGAGAGGAGAAGAGCGAGATAAGGAGAAGGGAGGGAAGTAGGGGGCGAGAGAAGGAACGCGAGAAGGGGAGAGAGCTGGATGATGAGACGAGAGTTGAAGAGGAGGAGGAAGGAGCAGAAGGGCGGAAGGGAACAAAAAGCACTCAAGGGCAGAAGCAGATAAAACAGTGAGAATATCGACAGAAAGACTACAAGAAGAGGAAAGAAGAGGGAAGAAGCGGTAATCTCACGAGAAGCGGAAAGGAGAAAAGAAAAAAAAGTGGCACAGAAAGATATATAAAGAAAAAGGATAAAAGGCCAGGAAGGGATGAGGACTCTAAAGGGAAGACATGAAGGAATTCACGAGAGTAGGATCTAGACCAGAAAGGAGAGGGAGAAAAATATAATAATAATAATAATAATAATAATAATAATAATAATAAATAATAATAATAATAATAATAAATAAAATAATAAAAAATAAAAGAGGATAAAATAAAATAATAAACAAAAAACAAAATATAAAATTATTAATAAAAAATAAACAAATAATAATAATAATAATATAATATAATTATTTGAAGAAGAAAGTAGGAATTAAGTTAAGAAGAAAGAAAACAACCGGCAAGGAAAGAAAGGATAAGAAAGAAAATTCAAAAATGGCAGCATCCAAAATAAAAGGAGAAAAGAGATTAAAGGGATGGTAAGAAGAGCATCAGTGACAGAAGACACAAACTTGTAAGATATGATGAAGAACATGATGAAAGAATTAAAAACAATACAGGCAAAACAAGATAGGTTACAAGAAAAACAAGGCAGAATGCAAGAGAAACAAGATGCATACCAAAAAGTAGCGCAGGAACAGATGCTGGACCTAAGAAAAGAATTAAAGGAAGAAGTAGGTGCAATAAAGATGGAAATGACACTTATACAACAAGAGTTGAAAAATTGAAAAATGAAAAAAGGAGTATGAAAATGGAACAAGAAAATTTACAGAAAAAAATGGAAAAATTGAATATAAAAAGTGAAAAATTGGAATTGAAGCAAGAGGCAATTAAAGCAAGAAACTCGCTTGAGAATGAGGAATATACCTGAAGAAAGAGGAGAAGATATACAGGTAAAGATAATGGAGATTCTAATGGAATTACTTGAATGGATGGATCAAAACGTTTTAGCACAGATAGATAGAATATACAGAATAAACACAAACTATGCCAAGAAAAATAAAACGGCAAGAGATGTAATTGTACATTTCTTTAAAAAATGGTAAGAGTTGAAATACTGAGGATAAACAGTAAAAAATCAATTTATTACAAAGGAGAGAAAGTAATAATACTAAAAGAATTCCCAAGCACAGTCTTAAGTAGAAGAAGAAAGTATACATTCCTTACAGAAGAACTGAAAAAACAAAAACATTCATATTAGATGGGAAAAAGAAGAAGGACTAATTACTACATACAAGGATCAAAGGTATTAGATCACAAGTGAGGAGAGAGCCAGAGAATTTTTCAAGGAAATTAAATGAGACAAAGAAAGAGAAAAAGAAAGAAAGAACGGAAATAAGAATAAGAGACAATTTTCGGAGACTGCAGACAGAGAAGAAACAGACATTGATGATTATCGAAGGAAATTAAGAGGATGGACAGGGAATACATCCAAAAAAGAAGAGGAAAGACATTCGGAAGAGAATGAAGAGGAGGAGGAGGAGGAGGAGGAGGAGGAGGAGGAGGAGGAGGAGGAGAGGAAATAGAAGAAAACACATGTCTGGAGAATTAAGAATCTACTCAAAAAATTTAAATGGCTTAAACTCAAAAAATAAGAGACATAAAGTATTTAACAATTTTTTTAAAAAAAGTATCATGTGCTGGCATTACAAGAAACACATATAGCGTAAAGACACGTGGCACTCCTAGAAAACAAAAGTTTAGGGAAATCATACTACGCATCAGCACCAGAAAAAAAAGAAGGGGTAGTAACATATATAAATAATCATATACCATTGGAATTGGCATTTAAAGATGAAGAAGGAAGGTTCGTAGGGATGAAAATAGTAAAACAAGGGAAAAAAATCCTGATATGTAATATCTACGCACCAAATGAAGCCAAAAACAATTTTGCAGAAAAAATAAAAACACTCATTCAGATGCAAGATATTGAGCAATTGATAATACTGGAAGACTTTAATGAAGTGTTAGACGATAATTTAGATAGAAGCAAAAAAAAAAAACCAGACAGAGAAAAGGGAAGAAAATGAATAAAGGGAATCTACCAAAGAAAATAACAAATTGGATGGCAGATTTTAATTTACAAGATGTTTGGAGGGTTAAAAATGAAAAGACAAAAGACTATACTTTCTTCTCTGAAAGACATAGAAAATGGTCCAGGATAGATATGATCTGGATGTCAAAGTCCCTAATGTTACAGGTCAAAAAGATAACAATACTCCCAAGAACTGACTCAGACCATTGCCCCTTAGAATTAATATTAAACAATTCAAATAGAAATTGGAGATGGAAATTGGATGAAAAATTATTGAAAAGGGAGGAAGACATAGAGAATAGAGAAGTACTGAAAGAATTTTTAAATTAAATGATAACTCAGAAACCCACCTGTACACAGTCTGGGAGGCAAGTAAAGTAGTTATGAGGGGTTACTTCATACAACAAAAAGCGAAGGAAAAAAAAATAAAAATACAAAAAAATGAAATAAATATTGGAAGAAATCAGCAAAGAAGAAAATAGGTTAAAGGAAAATCTAAAAGGGAAAGGAATGAAAGAAAATCTTAAACTTTTACACAAACAAAGAGAATTCCTAGAAATGGAGGAAAGAGCCAAACAACTGAAATATATGAAACAGGACTACTTTGCTAATTCAAACAAACCAGGGAAATGGTTGGCGAAAAGGCTGAGAAAAAAAAAGAAGGAAGCAACATATGTAATAAAATTGAAAGAAGGAGATAAAGTATATACACAAGAGGAGGGAATAAGGAATCAATTCAGAGACTTCTATAAAGCTTTATATCAGAAAGAACAGATAAAGGAAGAAAATATTTCACAATATCTGGGTAAACAGAAAATTGGAAGGATTTCGGAAGTACAAAGAGAAGAATTGGATAAAGAAATTACAGAACAAGGAATAAAAGAAGTAATAAAAAAATCTGAAAATAAATAAAGCATCAGGACCAGATGGTCTCTCAGCAATATATTGTAAAACTTTTAGAAATGAACTAACCCCATATCTTTTTAAAAATTATGAATGAGGTGAGACTATCTCAACAAATCCCGGATTCCTGGAAACAGGCAACAATATGTGTAATCCCTAAAGAGAAAGCTTATCCAGAAAAAGTAAAAAATTATAGACCTATTTCCCTATTAAACTCAGATTACAAATTGTTTAGCTTTATAATAGCGGAAAGATTTAAGGAGTTACGAAGCAAGAAAATAAAAGAAGTTCAAGCAGAATTTTTGCCAAAAAGAAATCAAAATCAAAATGTAAGAACGATCATTGATCTAATTGAATATTATGAAAGGAAAAATAAAAAGTAATGTTATTGGCATTAGACGCAGAAAAAGCATTCGACAATATAAACTGGAATTTTTAAAAACTATTAATGAAAGAAATTGATATTGGCTATTACTTCCAGAATATAATAAATACTATATATGAGAACCAAGAAGCAAAAATACTGATAAATGGGAAAGAGACAGAAAAGATGGAAATCCAGAAAGGCACGAGACAAGGATGTCCATTGTCACCTCTAATATTCATTCTGACATTGGAAGTACTATTGGATAAAATAATGGAAGACAAAGAATTAAAAGGTACAAAAATTCAAGGACAAGAATATAAAATGAGGTGTTTGCGCATGATATAATTTGCATAATAGAGGATCCGATGGGAAATTTGGGAAACTGGCTGGAAACAATGAGAGATTTCGGAGCAGTGGCAGGATTTAAAATAAAAATGGAAAAGACAAAGGCATTGACACAAAATATTCCAAGTATAGAGCAAGGAAAAATTGAGGAAATCTGGAAAATACAAATTCTGAAAAAATTAAAATATCTAAGGATTACCTTAACAACCAAAAATCTACAACTGCTACAAAACAATTATATAGAAACATGAAAAAATAAAATAAAAAAAGATTTAGAAAGTTGGGGAAGGAAAACTTTGAGTCTATTGGGAAGAATTGCAATGGTAAAGATGAAAATATTACCAAAGATGATCTTTTTATTTCAGAATATACCAATAATAAGAAACCAAAAATTATTAGAAGATTGGCAAAGAGACATTATGGAATTTATATGGCAAAAGAAAAAACCAATAATAAATTTCAAAAATATTGAGGAAAAAAAGAGAGAAGGTCTAGTGGTTCCTGAACTTAAATTATAGCATTTTATAGGGGGGTCATATACCATCTATGTGCTATTTTAATCCAGTTTTCTTTTAGATCGGATGCATATGAATATTTCAGTTTCCTAGTCCAAATTTCTTCCCGTTCCTCCTTTTTTATAGTTCTTCCAATATTTTCTTTCCACCTTTTCATGTATTCTTTTTCCTCATTTGGTCCCTTATTCCATTCTAGTAATTTTATATCTTCATTATTGTCTTCTTATCCGTTTGTATTATCATGTCCCCCAAATTGTTTTGTTCTTCAAAACCTCTTTTTTTTTTGTCTTCTTTGAAGCATTCCCTTATTTGCCAGTATTGGAACTATGAGTTTTTTTCTCATTTATCTCCTTCATCTCTTGTTGCGTTTTCAATATTATAAGTCCATCTTTTTCTTTTAGATGTTAGATATAAACCTAAAACCCGAACTATTCCTGTTAGGAATGACGGAGCAAAAAATGGAAAAAAAATTCGGACAAATTACTATTTCTGTTAATTACTGCGGCTAGAATTCGTTATGCAAAACTATGGAAAAGACAAGAAATACCAGACATAGAGGACTGGTTAGAAAAAGTTCTAGATATTAGAAACATGGACGGACTTACCTAGTTGTTAACTAAGCACCAAGACACACCGATAAAAGAGACAAACTGGGCAAAAGTTACAGAATACTTAAAGGATAAAAACTATAAAACAATAATATAGAAATAAGGAATTAACCCCATCTGAAAGAAGGTGAGAAGGTCTGAATAAAGGAAAACAAGAGAGAAAGTTAGATGAAGAAGGAAAAGGAGGACATCTCACAGAAGATACCGTGGAAGTCAAAAAGCTAATTTTTTTAATTTCTTTTTTCCTCTTCCCTCTTTCTCCTTTTTTTCTTTTGGATTTTAATTATGTAACAGAAAATCTCAATAAAGATTATATTTATTTAAAAAAATGTCATTTTACCAGGTCTCTAGCCTTCTCTGCCCAAAGATGCTGGTGCCTCACCAAAGTACAACTTCCAGGATTCCATAATATTGAGCACTAAATCTACATTCTGTATCACATATGTCAAACTCAAGGCTCATGAGGTTTATACCAAGAGTAGATAAAGAATGGCCCTCCGGATGTTAGACTACAACTCCTGTATTCCTTATCATTAGACATCATGACTAGAATTTATGGGAATTGTGATCCAGTAACATCTGAAAGGTTGTAATTTGTTTTGTTTGGGCAGGACCGTGGGGTTTGAATTTAGATACAAGGCTTATGGATATGATGTCTGACTTTAAAATGTATTTTAACCTTTTGTCAACCTCAGAATCTCAAGTGCGGTTAGGTTCAACTTTACCACAAAAACATGGCTTGCATCTGACTATTTTCTATGCCCTCGGGCTTCCATGGACCCTTGGGCATAATTCACAAATCTCTTGTTCATAGAACTGCCCTTATCTCAGACTATAATATGAACATAATGAGAAATATGTCTGGTTTATGTGTTTGTAATTCTGCAGGTAAAATAAGAAATTTGATGCCAACAATACACATCTGATGATTAAAATAAGAAATGGGACACCAAGGGAATCCCCCTCACCCATCTCTTTTAATCTCCCAATCTCTCTCTTGCTTTGCATAAATGTTTTTGGATTTTAACTCAAAGTTGTATCTAGTCAATAATCAGGAATTCTGTGACCTGTAATCCAACTGTTTGTTACATCATAATCAAGAGGAATATATTGCTAATTTTTCTAATATTTTACTGATGCTACATAGGTCCAATCAAAGCATAAATAGTAAAAGCATTTTCGATCACAAAAATGAAAAATTTAGGATAGGTTATTCCAATGGAGACCTGAAACCTGTCTTTCACCTACACTTCCTTCCATTGAAATACCTTTAGATCAACATAGCATTTTAAACTTGGACATTTTGGAGGATGTTGGTACCCTCTGCTCTCCCTGTTGCAGATTACAGGCTTTGCCTGCCACTGCAATTTATGCTGCCAAATAGTGATGCACCAATATAAAATAAGTCAAAGGTTTTGGACATTAGTCTAAATTGTACCTGCCAGCTTTGCCTTTGAAGAAAGAAAGTTACTGAGTGACAGCTAAGCAAATCTGTTCAACTTTGAATCCTTTCAGAGAATCCCTGGGGTATGGTTAGAAAAACAGTAACTGGCATATGAGATTTTTGCTTAGTAAGGCTATAATATTCTAAATGTGACGATATAACTGTAACTGTAAAATAATTGCTACGATAGAAAAAAAATGTTTAATATATAGAGACAGAAAGATATGGAATTGAGATATTTGGCTTTTTTCCCTTTATAATTACCTATGAGTTCCTCAAAAAGGAATACATTTGTCAGAATGTTATTGTATTTGATGTTCTAGTGGTTTTTCTTATTTTTTAAAAATCAAAATTACGCTTGTTTTTCCAGATTGTTTTTTTATAATTTACATCACCAGCAACATTTTACTCTTATGCTCTAACCTTATAAAAGTGGATCACTTAGAAAACTTCCCCCTCAGTTTTGTTTTTAAAATTTTACCTTTTGAGAATACATAGTGCAAATTCAAGAAATTGCTCCAAAAAGCACCCACAAAGAATGAGATAAATGGATGTGGAGAAAACAACTACATGTAAAACTTGCCAAAACTAAATGAGGTATATTGAAAGAACCCACTTTTCATCTCCAGCATTGGGCTGTGCTCAACTCAGCAATGGGCAAGTACTGTTGTTGTTCCATACTGAGGAGTCTGTCGCCCATGGATGCCTCTCTTGGTTGGATTTCTGCCAGCATGTTTTTCAGGGCATCTTTTATCTCTCCACCAAAGTGGTACCTATTTATCTACTTACATTATTGTTTTTGAACTGCTAGCTGAGCAGAAGCAGGGCTGACACCAGGAGCTCAATCTGTCCCAGGCTTAAACTGCAAACCTTCCAGTTGGCAGGATCTTTTATAGCAGATGGTTTAAGTTGCTGCGTTAGCCTGGCCCTCTACTCTATTCCGGACTCTATAAAATAAATATTTCTCTGCAATCTTTCATTTATTGACAACAATCAGGATTTTTCTCTTGCAATGCAACATAAGTTTTTCCAGTGAGACCTTTGATCAAACATCAAATAAAGATATGAAGTAATCTTAGATAGATGTCTAGCATGGTAAAGACATTATAATGTAGGATGTAATGTCACTAACTATACTGCATTTGCTTGCTAATTTTGTTCTTTTAATGCAACAGATGTTTGTCTACAGAGAAAGAGTTTATGGCTAGTATCCTATAAGATCCACCTTTCTTTCTCTGTCTAATAGATATTTAACAGACATGGGTATTTGCCTACTAGAATATTTACAATCTAGAAACTTATCATTTAAAATATAGTACCAAGTGTGATGAAGCATTGATTTTTAAATATAAGTTAAGCATAGTTATATATATGTGTCTCTACAGTTAAATATGATTGTATGTGTGTGTGTGTGTGTATGCTTAGATGGTTGAATATTATTATATGGATGTGGTTCAGGAGGTAAAAGACAGTTATGTATGTACATAAAGGGTTAACCATTTAGAAATGGCAGAACTAGGGGGATGGGACCAAGCTCAGCACTCTGAGTTAGGTTGCCATGGAGAAAGGGGTGGAGCCAACTGCACTTACCAGAAGCAGACATTTTGAGGCTTCAGTCCTTTGGTCATCGAGCCAAAGGGAAGGTGGTTCAAATGTGTAGTGAACCAAACTAAGGGAAAGCTTTTAGCCTGAGTGATTAAGTCAAGGGGACTTATTTAGGTTTGTGGTTTAGCTGTGTGCTAATAGGAGAAGAAATCCCACTGGGAATCTTTACTTCAGCAGGAAGCTGAAAGGAGACAAGGGCATTAGCTGACCTTAGTTAATCTGTCAAATAAGGAAACATATTTAGAAGTGTAACAACTAAAGAACTAGTTGGTGAAGTAAAAGACATCCTAAAGTTATAAGATTTGTTGAAACTGTAACTCGTAAACCTTTATACCTCAGGAGAAGAGAACTCTGAAACCATTAAGATCCTTCCACACTCCAAATAAACTTGTTCTTGTTTTAGTAACTAAAGTCTCAGTGTACTATTTCAAAGAACAAAAAAGGAAACCTCGCTACACACCAAAAGAAACACTACAGAGTGGTAGCAGTGAATCTATTTGAAAATAGGGGATTTGTTCTGGCACAGTAGTGCCAGGTGATTTTAACCTCTTTTTCTTGCACTGCTAGTTTGCATGAATCTATTTAAGCCATGCATTTTGCAATAAGGTAGCTTCCCTCAGGTTGCAATCATAGGGCCAACAACGTGGGAATCATCATTTGAATCTTTAGACCCACCCCTTTCCCCAGGGTTTTGGAAAGAAAGGAGGGCTTTGTTCAGTTTCACTGGAGCCTAACAGTAGGATGTGTGGGTCTCTCTCTCCCACCTGCACAAAGGCTTCACTTCTCACAGCTTTTGCTGGGGGTTAAAGAAATAGATCCACAGCTCTGCTGGGGAGTAAAGAAATAGTTCCTACAGCATTTGTGGAGAAACTAAAGGACACATTTTAGTTTGGCAGATCTACAGGAACCTTACCTGGTAAGGGACAACTCGGGCTATCCATAAAGCAGCTTGGAGCCGGGAGTAGGGGCCTCACGCCAGCAAGGTAAAGAGAGATTGCCCAGGGAGGGGTCAAAGGATTTCCCTAAGGAAGAAAGGAACAGTTTACCACCAGTTGCCTGCCCCTTGATAGCAGATTGAGGAAGCTACCGGTTTTCCAAGGTTATAAAGTGTTTAATTCATTTATTTGAAAATTTAAGCTCAAATAAAGAACTTTGTTGAACTTATCTTGAGCCTCAATAGAACTTTGTGTTGGGAAGTCTAAAGGGTCCTTCAGCTGAGGCACCCCGGCGTCCCGTTGAGCATACAGAGGGCACGTCCTGTAAACAGACATTATTTCAGGCCCAGCGTGTGACAGCACAGGAATCCATTAATAAACTAAATAGGAAACCCTTATTAATTAGTAGCAGCATAGCCTAGTACATCACAGATGGTGTCAGCATACTAGATTGAATAGAATATGAGGCAACGAAGAGGAAGCATTTACACCAATTATAGTGAAAATTGCTCCCAATTGTTTCAGTTTTCACAGTAAGTCCAGAAAAAAAGAAAACTGGTCAAGGTTTCTTTTTTACTCATGTCCCATTTAAATATCTTCCTCCAAATTGTGTAATTTTGAAGTGGTGTGTGTGGTTTCTTAAATATTCAGTTATGTGTTATATACATGCATCCTTTTTATGTTGAATATGACTATGTTCACTGTTGAATCTGTAATTCTACATTTAACTACTACATCAGGAAAAGGAGGGAAAATTATTATTTTGTTATTGAGCCATGTTACCCATCCCTCAAATATTTCTAGTTCACAGGAAGGGTGAGCAAATCCCCCTCTCCAGGGCCTATTCCCAAGGTAAAACAATTACCAAACTCCATTGTTCATGTGTATGCAGAGATAGGTTATTTCCTGCCCATCCCAAATAAACTCAAACCTGTTCATTTAGTTATATGGTTCATTTGAAGTTGAGAGATTGCTATTACCTACAAAAATAGGGACTTATTGTGTGGCAAGTGTTAAACCTCTTTGTTGACAGCCAAGCCTTTGAGTACCCAAGATCAACATCTCTGTCTTGTGCCTTTGTTTGCTAAAAACTCCATCTTTGCTTGACATAAAACTAGGCATTAGAGCTCATCAGAGGCCAATCTCCATATCTCTACCATTTATTTTCACAGACTGTGCTCTCCCGGGGGGTGGGGGTTAGGGCATATTGACCAATCCCTGGCTGCCATCCTCCCACCTGCCATCCAATCCTGGCATGGATCCTAGCCAGCCTCTTTTCTGGCCAATCAGGTTAGGGGGAAGGAATTCTGAATAGCTATCAGAACTGAATAAAATATCTTGTGTTTCTGTGTATGTTTCTGTGTGTTTATTTTGAAGCAAATTTTCTGTGCTTGCATGCTTTTTGGCCAAATTGTAATAAACTTCCGTGGCTTGTCTTCAACTTGGTGACATGGTTTCTCTGTCCTGGCCTGTCGGGTTTTTAGCATAGCTCACCAAACACAGATCCTCTTTAACTGTGGTTCTAGTTAACCACAACAATTTCATGCTCACACACCTTAGATTAAGCCCAGTACTTCAATTATAGTTACTTTGATAGACATGTAAAGTATTGCACATTTCATCAGAGTTAAATAATTTTGAAATTATTCTGACAAATTAGTGCACCTGGTATGGAACATTTTTCTTATGTATGTTCGCCTAAGAGTATAACCAGCTGTAATAGTGGAGTTTATGAGGCTCTTCTAGAAATGTAGTTTGAAGATCACATCATAGCTTTCTTTGATGTTTGATCAAAGGTCTCACTGGGGAAACAGTTATGTTGTATTGCAGGAGCAAATCCTGATTGTTGTCAATAAATGAAAGATTACAGAGAAAGATTTGTTCTATAGAATACAATACAGATGTCCAGTTCTCTTCTGATCCCTGAAACATCTTGTGGAATTGTCAAGTTACACAATAGCCTTGTGTCTTCTTTAGCATCTTTCTCCTGGACCCCAAAAAGATGCCTACTTTCCTACTCCTTGGCCTAGTTTCATCTACTTTCGAAAGTGATTTTCAGTGGTATCGTGCTGAGTTGAATTGGGCCTCTGGTTTGTGATTATTATAATAAAGGTATGTGATCAGTATTTAAGCTTCTCTGGGATTTATGAGATAAGAACATATTTTCCCCCGATTTATAAATGACATTTAATTGTTGGGAACAAAGACCTTTAAAATCTGTGCTCTGTCCCAGTGAGACATGTGTTTAATTTTATATTGTGAGAAGCTCAAAATTCATTTTAGTCTCTTAGGTATTTATTTAATGGAAATGCTTAGAAGCAAAATATAGCTGATTCCCCAATCAAAGTGCACTTTACATTTCTCCTAACCAAAGTTTGACTCCATCCATCTCGTCTAGTACAAACAACCCACAGAGTTCTCTGCATGAGAAGAAGGTTCACATAAGGCATTATGTGCTCTTCCTACAATTGTTCTTTTTCATCTACACTTTAAGCAGCTTTTACACATATTCCAAAGGTAAGCAGATTTCAGGCTTATTATATCTACAAAAAACAATGCCCGGGTTTACTGGTTTGGGCAGGAAGGCTCTTTCAGGGCTTACTCTATGCAGAATCCTACAGACAAATGATTTTAAATACAATTAACCAGAGTCGTTCCCAAAAAGGAAACAAATCAATTTGAGGAGAAGATTGTTTTAAAGTAAAAACACGTTTTTTTATTACGAAGACAGGAAGAAGTAGAAACCAACAGACAAGTGCTAAAAACCTTTCTGACAATTTAAGGAGACTATGGATGATACAGCTACAATTAAAGGGTCTTCAGACTAATGAAACACACAGATTTCCTCATCCTCTGATGTGAAGAAAACATGCAGACTCTGGATGGAGAGGGCTGTGTAAACTCTTTCTCTGGGGACCATTTGGTTCTTCTTTTTTCTATTATTCTGTGGAGATCTGCTTGTGCTTCTGTATTATGGGGATTATCTAAAATCTCCCTGTGTGTTGGAGAATCTGCATAATCTGTGGAAGATCTCTATGTACAGATTCCCTGCCTAACATGTGGAAATCTGGGATGTTGCTTTGTCCTTTTACCTATATTTCACTTGTTTCTAACTTGGGATCTATCACCTGGAGCAAAGATAACACCTCTGAGTGGTGCAAAGTCTTAACCTAACCTTTAGATGAAAAGATAATTAAGCACTGGTTGGTCTCTTGAATACAATGAAGAGATAATTTCATTGTCAGCAAGGATTAGAGGTTTTTGAAGAAAAATCCTAATATGTAATTTTAAAATAAGGCTGTTCTTCCAAGCTGGCCAGTGATCCAGGAGATAATTTCCTAACCGTTCTCTTGTTCAGATAGTGGCAAGAGGCATCATCATGCTGAAAAGCTTGGTTGAAAGCCTGAGGAGAAGGTAGAAGTGATAGTATATTTGTTTTCTACTAAAACAGGTCTACCATTTGGATCCAGGTTTAGTGCAGTGGTTTAGAAAAAGAGATAGAGAATTTCACAATGACTTCAGAGTTTGTTCTCTTTCTAAGATTTTCTCTTTCACAACCAGGAGGCACAGACCAATACTTTCATCAACAAATACACTTCTACCTTCTCCCCAGGCTTTATTGACTTTAGCAGCCCAAATCAGGAGAGGAAAGAAGCTTTTTGTTGCCTCTGTTGGGAGCCAGAAAACCTTGTTGATCTGCTACATAGCCTTGTCAACAGAAACAATTGATTACGTGTGAAGGAAACAGAAAGAGTTACAACTGATTGAACTTTTTATCATGATTTTTTATATGGCTTAACATCAGTGCAAAGTTGGAAACTGAATATTTCTCTCTCACCAAGCTTTGGAATTTTATTGAACATTTCTGTATCATTGGATGAGGGTGAAAGTAAGTGTCCAGTTATTTATTCTAGTGAAATGCACTGAGACAGACATTGAAGACACCTTTCTGAATCTCTATAGGTGATGTCCTTGCAGTGCATCAATCTACAAGAAAATACTTGAACACTTAATCCATCATTTTCTGGCAACATAAGCATGGCCTCTTTTGTGTGTGTGTGTGTGTGTGTGTGTAGAACTACACTACATGTGTTATTTTTTTTTTTTTGGATGGCATGATTTTGGGTGGCATAAATGCATAGTTGGAAACAAATTCCTACACAATAGCTATTAAAATGAGAAATGAGCCTGTCTAGCTAATAGGAAAGGAGACATTTTGTTCCTTTTTATGAGTGTTTGCATGCCTTCCAGATTCCGCTTTACAAACACATTCACATTTGTTGGTTTCTCATTGTTTCTGACACTTTTTACTTTCATAGAATCATAGAATCAAAGAGTTGGAAGAGACCTCATGGGGCATCCAGTCCAACCCCCTGCCAAGAAGCAGGAATATTGCATTCAAATCACCCCTGACAGATGGCCATCCAGCCTCTGTTTTAAAGCTTCCAAAGAAGGAGCCTTCACCACACTCTGGGGCAGAGAATTCCACTGATGAACGGCTCTCACAGTCAGGAAGTCCTTCCTAATGTTCAGATGGAATCTCCTTTCTTGTAGTTTGAAGCCATTGTTCCGCGTCCTAGTCTCCAGGGAAGCAGAAAACAAGCTTGCTCCTTCCTCCCTGTGGCTTCCTCTCACATATTTATTAGGGCTGTGCGGTTTCGTTCGTTAACTTCATAATTCGTTAATAATTCGTATTTAGAGTGGCTTACGATCCGATATTGAACCATTCAGGAACAACTAAAAATCGAAACGAATTTTTAAAATTTATTTCGTAATTGTTTCGAAATTGTTTCGTTATTATTTTATTATTTCCGTATGTCTGGTGCAAGTTTTATAGTTGTTGTTTGTTTTATCAGTGATAAAAAAATAAATTATCACACCAGCAGTCAACAACAGAGGGAGAGGGAAGCTTCAGAAGTTCCCCCTGTCCCATTTGGAGGGTTTTTTAGCGTATTGCGCAATCGCGTCCGCCATTAACGAATCAATTCGTTATTGTTTCGAAATTGTTTCGTAATTTCCAAAATTTCGTAAATATCGAACTTTTTTAAAGAAAAAATTCGGAATTCTTTTAAAAAACGAAACGCAAAAACCCCCTAAAAATGAATTGAGTTTAGAAACAAATTTTTCCGTGGTTGCCCAGCCCTAATATTTATACATGGCTATCATGTCTCCTCTCAGCCTTCTCTTCTTCAGGCTAAACATTCCCAGCTCCTTAAGCCGCTCCTCATAGGGCTTGTTCTCCAGACCCTTGATCATTTTAGTCACCCTCCTCTGGACACATTCCAGCTTG
This sequence comes from Anolis sagrei, assembly GCF_037176765.1. Taxonomy (NCBI): domain Eukaryota; kingdom Metazoa; phylum Chordata; class Lepidosauria; order Squamata; family Anolidae; genus Anolis; species Anolis sagrei. The sequence continues at coordinate 118,986,170 of NC_090023.1, forward strand.
TCAATATCTCTCTTGAATTGTGGTGCCCAGAATTGGACACAATATTCCAGGTGTGGTGTAGCCAAAGCGGAATAGAGGGGTAGCATTACTTCCCTAGATCTAGACACTATGCACCTATTGATGCAGGCCAAAATCCCATTGGCTTTTTTTGCCGCCACATCACATTGTTGGCTCATGTTTAACTTGTTGTCCACAAGGACTCCAAGATCTTTTTCACACGTACTGCTCTCGAGCCAGGCGTCCCTTTCCTTTGTTGTTTTGGTCTTTGGTTCTTTTTGTCCATGGTGCTATTCAATCTTACTGAGGTGGTGAACCACATGCTTTTAATGATAACATCACAATCTTTATCTGAATCTATTACATTCATGAATATATTTTTAAAAGATTGTATTCTGCCCTTCTCTATGCACCAGAAAATTTAGAGATGTGTTTTTCTGAGACACCATTCAATTGCCAGTTTGAGGTATTGTAAAATTGGTATCTTATTACCAATTCTCATTCCATGCATTTTTCCATTCCAAAGTTCTCTGAACTTAGGAAATCATGATATGATTGTAGAGTTGTTTGGCATAATATTAAGAAAACTTCATTATGGATAATTACTTTCTAAAAACAAACCACTGTCCCTTCAAACACTTAAGACTAATTTTGAAGTTTCCTAAATTCAGCTGGTTAGATGCTAATTAACTTCAGATGATATTAATGGACTTTCATTATAAGTTCATGGGCCATGTTGGCTTGTTCCTGGTGGATATGAATATACCTACATCTATATATTAAACCAGCTATCTGCATTTTTAGACTTTCTCTGCTGGCATTGCTTAACCCTTATCTTTATACTATTGCACACAGTAAATATTAATAAGTGGTAAATTAAAAAAAAGTTGTACTTAAAATTCTGGACTTATTCCAAAACACATGCTGAGATGATTTTCCCCCTTCTTTCAACAGCCTCCACTTTTCTTACAATTTTCTTTGTGATAACAAAATTTACAGGTTTTTTTAACACACCATCTGATAGAGATGTGCAAGATTTATTATTATTTATCATTTATTTACTGTTTTTGTATCCCGCTCTTTTCAACCCTGAAGGGGACTCAGAGTGGCCTACAGATTATGGCAATATTCAATGCCGCATCATACAACAAATAATAAATATAACATATCAAATTATAAAAAAAATAAAACATATAAATGCATTAAATGCTACAACAAATAATAAATATAACATATCAAATTATAAAACATTTAAAACATATAAATGCAATTAAACATATTAAAAATAGTTTTAACAGAGCAGATGTTCCATCAGGGGAAGAATGAGATGCCACACCGAGGTGGCAGTGTTCATTCAAGAGAGGGCACAGGTGAATCAAGGGCCATGGCTGGAAAAAACAAATGTTGGTATCTCTGTGCTGACCCAAGGATGCTGAAATGGAGGCCAATCAAGATAGAGTCCAGCAGCACCAAGCAGTCTCCTAAAGTTGAGTGAGTCCCTAGAAGCTGAGCCAAAGGCACCAACCGAGATCCGGAGAGCGGGGAGGCGGGGTTGCGGTGGTCTATAAAAATACCATCCCTCTGACCAGGTGCCCCATCCTGCAGTCAACCAACTTTGAGTGTCTCCATTTGAGAGTGGGTGATCGGGACAGAATAGGGATTCTGTTAGTGTACCGTCCACCTCGCTGCACTACGGTCTCCCTACCTGAGCTAGCAGGGGTGGTCTCGAGCTTGGCATTGGAGTCCCAATAGCTTCTTGTGCTGGGGGACTTCAATGTACATGTTGAGGCTACCCTTTTAGGAGCAGCTCAGGACTTCATGTTTTCCATGGTAACCATGAGGCTGTCCTAACAGGTATCTGGCCCCACTCACACTGCGGGACACACGTTGGATTTGGTTTTCTGCCAGGGATGGGAGGATGGTGGCAGTGTTGAGGTGTTGACCATCTCTCTGTTGCCATGGACCGACCACTACCTGGTCAGTTTCAGACTCACTGCAACCCCTAACCTCTGCAGGGGTGGAGGACCCATTAAGTTGGTCCGCCCCAGGAGGCTTATGGATCCGGATGGATTCTTGATGGCTCTTGGGGAGTTTCCCACCTCCTCGGTAGGTGATCCTGTTGATGCCTTGGTCACTCTCTGGAAAGGGGAGATGACTAGGGCAATAGACATGATCACTCCAGAATGTCCCTTCTCAAGTAGCCGAGCTAAACCAGCTCCTTGGTCCAATGAGGAGTTGGCAGCGATGATGCGAAGGAAGAGGGAATTAGAGAGCATGTGGCGTTCGGACCCGAGTGAGCCAAATCGAACACGGTTTGTGACCTTTCTAAAGGCATACGCCGCAGGAATAAAGGCTGCAAAGAAGCTTTTCTTTGCAGCCACTATTGCAAAGAACCGTCCGGCACAACTATTTTGAGTTGTCAGAGGCCTTTTAAATTCCACTTCTCAGGATGGGAGCCCTGACAACTCGGCAGCTTGCTGTGAAGGTTTTGCTCAGTTCTTTGCAGACAAAGTTGCTTTGATCCGTTCTGGTCTGGACACCATGTTAACGGCAGTCTCTGTGGATGTAACTGGAGCATCTGCTTGTCCGATTTTGATGGATTCATTTCAATTGGTGAAACCCGAGGATGTGGACAAGATACTTGGAGGAATGAGGCCTACCATATGCATCCTAGACCCCTGTCCATCCTGGCTTTTAAAGGAAGCCAGAGGGGGATTGGCCGAGTGGGTAAAGGTGGTGGTTAATGCTTCCCTTCAGGAAGGCAACATTCCAGCGAGCTTAAAACAAGCTATAATAAAACCGCTGTTGAAAAAACCATCACTGGACCCCCACTCAATTCGACAACTATCGGCCAGTTTCCAATCTCCCCTTTTTGGGCAATGTCCTGGAACGTGTGGTTGCCTCACAACTCCAGGTATTCTTGGAAGACACGGATTATCTGGATCCGGCACAGTCTGGCTTTAGGCCGGGACACGGAACTGAAACAGTCTTGGTCGCCTTAGTTGATGATCTGCGCCGGGAACTAGACAGGGGGAGTGTGTCCCTGTTAGTTCTGCTGGACCTCTCAGCGGCCTTCAATACCATCGACCACAGTATCCTTCTGGGACGAATCACGGGAATGGGCCTCTGGGGTACTGCTTTGCAGTGGTGCCAGTCCTTCCTCGGGGGTCAGTTTCAGAAGGTGTTATAGGGAGACACCTGTTCAACCCCACAACCATTGTCTTGTGGAGATCCTCAGGGCACAATATTGTCTCCCATGTTGTTTAACATCTACATGAAGCCGCTGGGAGAGATCATCCGGAGTTTCGGGGTACAATGTCATCTGTACGTGGATAATGTCCAACTCTGTCACTCCTTTCCACCTGCTACTAAGGAGGCTGTTCAGGTCCTGAACCGGAGTTTGGCTGCTGAAACAGTCTGGATGAGGGCAAACAAATTGAAATTGAATTCAGACAAGATAGAGGTACTCCTGGTCAGTCGCAAGGCTGAACAGGGCATAGGGTTACAGCCTGTGTTAGACGGGGTCACACTCCCCCTGAAGACGCAGGTTCGCAGCTTGGGTGTGATCTTGGACTCATTGCTGAGCCTGGAACCCCAGGTTTCAGCGGTGACCAGGGGAGCATTTGTACAATTAAAAATCGTGCACCAGCTGCGCCCATACCTTGGGAAGTCTGACTTGGCCACGGTAGTCCATGTTCTAGTCACATCCCATATAGACTACTGCAACGCTTTCTACGTGGGGTTGCCTCTGAAGACTGCTCAGAAGCTTCAAATGGTCTAACGATCAGCAGCCAGGATGCTAACAGGAGCGGCACTCAGGGAGCATACAACTCTGTTACGCCAGCTCCACTGGCTGCCAATTTGCTACCGGGCACAATTCAAAGTGCTGGCTTTAGCCTTTAAAGCCCTAAATGGTTCTGGCCCGATCTACCTGTCCAAACGCATCTCCTCCTATGAACCAGTTAGGACATTAAGATCGTCTGAGGAGGCCCTGCTTTCGGTCTTGCTGGCTTCACAAGCACGCCTGACGGGGACGAGAGACAGGGCCTTCTCAGTGGTGGCCCCTCAACTGTGGAACACCCTTCCTGCAGATATCAGATCAGCCCCCTCCTTACTGGCATTCCGGAGAAAGGTGAAGACCTGGCTGTTTGAACAGGCCTTTGACTAAGCAGTGCAATTGATTGATTAGCGGAACATGGAATAATGGATAACGAGACTGGATTCTGATTATATTGATGAGATCTGATGGATTTGTTATATTGATGTATTGTTGTATTGATATTTACTGTTTAATTAATCTGTTATGTTATTGCTTTTAAATGCCCAATGATCTTGTATTGTGTATTTTGAAACTGTTGCTGTGAACTGCTCTGAGTTGCCTAAGGGCTGAGAAGAGCGGTATACAAATGAGGTAAATAAATAAATAAAATAAATAAGAGAAACAAACACTGCCCCTTCCCTCAAAGCCCTGGTGTTGGTACCTTCCCTTCTAGCTTAGGCCTGAGTCCCTGCAGGCATGGTTCTTTTTATGCCCCAGCCTCTGGGGCAAGCAGGTGTTGTTGCTGGCCTTGAGCTGCAGAGTCAGGGCCTCGGTTCTGCCAGGAGTGAGTTCACAGGAGCTGAGCCAGAGGCAACAGGAGAAACAAATGCTGCCCCTTCTCTCAAAGCCCCTGGTGATGGTACCTTCACTTCTAGTTTAGGCAAAAAACATGGTTTTTAAAAATGGCGCGGGTTTTTAAGATGACAAAAAACCCGTGTCATTTTCAGTAGCAGATTTTTTTTAATATTGCTGCACACAAGGTCATCATTCAGAGATGAGAACATAAGTGAGCAATCTAGCCCTTCATGAGTGGCAGCTGAATGAGCAAATTGCTTGTCTTGAAAAACACTGATTTTAAAGTGCACTTTGTGGTTTTTTATTCATGATGCATGCAAGTCATAAATAATGGTGTTACACATACCTCTTACCAACATGAATGTGTGCTTGAAAATGGCCAGGCTTCAGTGTGACTCAAGCAAAGACATTGCTGACAATTGAGAACTTTCCTCTCCCAGAAACAGCAAAGGCTTAACCAAATAGATTCCATTCTTCTTATACTTTGTTGTGACAATAATTTCCTATTCGTTTGTTTTCTTTTCTCTGGTGGAATTGCACAATCAGGTGCTGAGGCATTTCCTAGCTCTAGCATAAACTGTAATGGAGACAAATGACAACTCCCTTTCTGTTGTTACTGGGTAGAGGTAATTACTGTACCTGGCACTGATAGATTCCTGTAGAAATGTTGTATACTAAAGAAAGCTGGGGGTTGCATTGAGATGTTTTTTTCTTGCTCTGTAGTACAGTTTTCTACAATTATGATAATGCTTTGTTTTCTAAGCCCCTTCCCATAATTTTACAATATTATTAACAGTAATTCTTTCCTTAACTGGGTAACCCATGTTTGTACACTGATGATAGGATAATCAACAAAAGAAAACATCATTTGTGTACTTTGTCACAATATATTGTTCACAGCGCACTTTTGATCACCTTAATGTTTGCTAAATCTTCTTAAAATTCCAAGTAAGTATTGCTGTTTCAGCTTTTTTTTTTTACATATTTGCCTTATTTATCTTTATCTTATCTTTTTTGTTATACTTTCAAGAGATGATGAAAATGCAGAGCACCAACATACAGAAGCCTTATTCCAAAACTTGGTGCATGGAAAGGATGCCAGAGCAATGAAAGAGTTCATTCCACCTTGACATCCATAGAAGAATCCAGACAAAAATATTTCTGCAGTCCTCTGTAAGCAGTATTGTTGTCTTCTGGAAATATGCAACATAGAGACATGGGAATAAAATTATGTAGCAGCTTCATAGGCATCAAGACTTATGAAAATGCTCAAAGTTGTTTCATTTGAATGAATGAATGATGTGACTCCAAACAGCTGGTTTTTACATCTGGGTACTGCTTCAAATTTCAGCTACTCTCATTTATTTCAAGATTGGGGATGGTCATTCATTGCCACAGATAAAGGTCTAAACCAAATATGTACTTCAAGTAGAGAAAACCCATTGATTGGATGGATCTATTATAGCTGGGACTGGAAACTTGATTTAGAAGTAAAACAGGAGGAATATTATGGAACTACAAAGGTTGGCCTTGTACCCTGATGCTGATATGGACAACCATCCGGTCTAACAGAAATACTTTCCTATTTGGAATGGGAAAGGTCTTTTCATTGTTGAATGTATTGTGTACATCAGATAGTAACAAGCGAACATATTGCTATTTCAGTTTAAGGCTGAACCAAAAAAAGTATGCAAAATCAATTTTGAGTATATATGTATGTTATAAAAGAGAGGATAACACTGAAAATACCTTTAAAAACTTCCAGAAGAATTATGGGGTTTATAGTTTAGGGAGGAGCCTTTAACAGGCTCACTAAACTACAAACACCAAAATTCTGCAGGAGGTAGAAACCAGATTTAAAGTGTATTCATTCTCTAGTGTGGCCTCAAAATCAAAAGCAGCTTCATCGTACAGTTATTCTTCATTGTAGTTATTCCTCTGCACCCACAGATTCAACAATTTGTGGCTTGAAAATGTTCTTAGCCTCTGAAAAAAAATTCTAAAATCAAACTTTGATTTTGCTATTTTATATATGTGGCATCATTTTACTGTACCATTGTATATAATGGGACTTGAGCATCCACTGGTTTTGTTATCCACAGGAGATACTGGAACCAAAACTCAAATAGATCACATGGGCTCATTGCATCACAAAAAATACCATATAACATATATGTTTTATCCAATTAACACTTCCAGCTACAATAGAACCATTCACTCATGAACCAGAAAGGGATTCCACAGAAGAATTCAAGCCAAAATCATGGATCTAGTGATCTTCGGAGCTGTGCATATAATAGTGGGACACAAAGAAGTGTATATTCCCCTAGATTGTAAACAGGACAGAAGATTATAAAATGGCACTTATCTACATCCTTTCACCTGATTAAAAGGGTGGACTATAGTTGTTTGCTTCATTACTTTTCTTTGTTAGCCAATATTGTTTAGAAAGTTCCTTTGTATTGTTTATACATTTTGATTCTGCATAGCTTCATTTCCTGAAGATTATGTCTTATCACTCAAGACCACAGGGAAAATAAACTTTAAGACTAACAGGCAAATGAATGAATGAGTAGCATTTTAAAAATGTTTCTCCAGAGGTTCATGCTTACAGGTTGATTATCTGTAAAATAATATCCAGGTTTTGTGATTTAATTTTATCCCTAATTCTATTGGGGGTCAAAATTTTGCAATCAGCATGAAATCTAGCAAGTTTTCTAAATTGCAGCGTACATATTTATATAGCTTAATGCTTTTTTTTTCTGGTTCGTGAAAAATTCAATTTCTTTTTTCTTTTGTAATGACAAGCTGCAGGGAGTTAAAGCATTTTCTAATCATTTAGGATATAAGCATTCTGAAAGAATTTTTAGATCAGAACTCGCTGGTATTCGCTGTGCCTTTAAATATGCTATGTAAACTACTTTGCTATAGCTGAGGATTATACAGCAGGATAAGATGTCTCCAGACATCCAGTACAATGTGAGGACATTTTGTGATTCAATACAAGCAGCTTTTTAAAGTATGCCCTTTCTTTGTATATCATTTTAGAAGAATAAAGTGTGCCTTTAAATATTCCTCATTGCACTGAATATAATAAGGAGATTAAGTTTTCCAGAGTTGTCTGTACTTTACACAGCAACAAGAGGAGAGGTCCACTGGGCCAGATTTTTTCAGTACCTCCTTTCCCCCTCTTTTTACTCTTTATAGCTAGATCATTGAGCATTAAAATACTGCCTGCAAAAATTTGGGGGAGCCATGAATCAGCTATTGATCTACCTGGAAATATGTCCACCTCTTTTTGTGACATAAAAGCACTTTATCCTTGGACAGTCAGCACTCAAATTGAAACAATAGGTCTTTATCTACCTACTAATTGTTAGCAAAAAGGTAATGTTTTAACCTCCCTAGAAGAGGAATTGCCAACTACTTCTGTATATATAATGGAAGAGTTGGCCTGCCTTGGCCTAGAGAGCTTTTATTGGGGGATAGGGCCTCAGTGCCAAGTGATAATCAATGCCTCACCTGCTTCTACACCATCATACGAACATGTTTTTTATTTTTTAAAAGAGAAGAAATACTAGTAACAAACTTCTGTTTACAATGTACTAATTAAAAAATTGATCCAGGTGCACATGGAATATGCACATACCTATAAAAACCATTGTTCTTGGGATTCTGCCACAGTGGGCCATCAAAATTTGCACTAAAATTATATATAATTGGCTTTTTGTTACTTTTGGTACAAATCTGTGGGTGATGTATACTTAGATTTTAAGAATCAAAAAGAAAAGTGGTGGAATAAAAAGAAAGCATAATTAAATGGTAGAAAAAATGCTGGAAGACAAAAAAGCAGCTGCAAAGATTTGAAGAATAAGATAACTGTTTTGCAGTCAAAAAATACTAGCCATTACATTTCAAATAATATTTTAAGGTCTAATATCATGTTTCTCTAAGTAATGACAAAATGACTTAATAAATTGTCAGAGAGCTGAATACCTCATCAAGGAATATGACTCTTCAAGAGTTTCTGCACTTACTAATCATGCTGAAGAGCCATTAGTCTAAGTTGATATAAGACACATGGTCTGACCTTTGCAAAAGGTTTTCCATGAATAAATATTTTTTTCCTGAAACAAAATGAAGATGTCTTGCCTTACTAAAATCAAAATTTATTGAGGGGTGACCATGCCAGTCTATTAACATCACAAACTTATGCAGAATCCTTTAGCATTCTTAAAAAAATACATTTGTGAGAGCATTTGCTGTTGTTGGCTTCATGAGATGCAATGGCCTATAGCCCATATATGCAAGTCATTATCACTGTCAGCACCATGAATTTTGTCCAGCTTTCTCAGCCTGAATGAGAAAGGATGGAGGGAGTAGGAGAAAAGGTCAACTGAGATATATCGAAAGCTAAAAAGAGATGGAAGGAATGGGGGGAGGCAAAAGAGGATAGGAAGAGAGATGTTTAGTACTTATTTGCCAAACATAATGTGTTTCCTATAAAAAGTGCAAAACATGCTGTATTTAAAAAGAAGGTGTGACAAAGTATTCCAATTTTTAATTTAAAAAACTGGACAGAATTCTTTGAATCTATTAGTCTATGAGTGGTGTTTGGAAACACACTGGTCCCTCCCAAAGAAGGTCTATTCATTCTCATTTTTACAAACACTTTATTTGACCTGTAACCTATTCAATTTGCATTGAATCTAGAAAGAGTGGGGGAGCAACCTGATTTGGGTTCAGCTGTCACCACAAATTTGACACGAGAATAGCTGAAAGTATCAGGATCCTATATATGACTCATCTCCTGTATATGACCCAAAAAGTCATGCAAACCCTGTAGAATGAAGGCCTTGCCTTTCAGCAAATTCAAGTAATTCATCCAAGATGAATGACTAAAACATGAGGAGGTGGTCCAGTGCATCTTCAAACAAAAGAGGCAACAAACCATTCCAATAAAGGCCACTCTTAGCACACTGTGTGCTGTCGTTGCCTGGGAATCTATAGTTCTTAGTAAAAAAAGAGGACGTGGCAACTATTTCCCAGGGGATTGCTTCTTGCCTTCCTTTAGGGAAACTGGAACTCCCGAGGATCAACAAAACACCATAGGTAATTCGAAATAGGCTTTATTGTTCAAGGAGTTATCTTTCTGAGGTAAAATGGAGGTAAATAAAAATACATAACAGTCTTTGGTTGTCTTTGTGCCCAAGGAGTTTTTTAGCTGAGAAGCCTTCCAATCTCCCCCTCTCTCAATGGCTATGAGGTCGAAACACTCACAACCCCAAGTCCCCATGACCTATATTTGAAGGACAAGGCCTTCCTCTGGTGCCAAAGGAAATGGTATGATGGTGCCTGAGACTCCCTAATGTCGTTCAGGTTGGTCTGAACATAAAGCATAAGTCTCAGGGGTAAAAAACCTAAGAATTGGTGGTAAGAAATGACTTGACCAGGGGCTTTGGACCAAGCTTTACACACGTCCATCTAATGAGCCTTTTTGTGAGGTAAAAAAGGCGAGAGAGAGAGATACCTTTTTTCCCCTTGGAAGGGGCTGAGCCTAAACAAATGAGCTGGGGAAGCAAGCCAATTGGTGTACAACAACATAGACTGACAGATGTAAATAACCAATGAAATTCAACTATACATATACAAGGTAGACAGGCATAATACAACAGTTTAAATTTTGCAACTAACTATTCTACATATAGGTAGTGCCACACGCGCTGTCACACACTGTGGCGGAGTAGTTCAAAACCAAGTTCAGTCTCAAAATGGCATTCTTGAGGCTAGCACCCAACCAAGTAAATTATACTATAGCCACAGAACAGGACCCCTTACTTCTCCAAACACTAGAACTTAATAACAAAAACAACATTAGGATAGACTTCCGGTTGGTGGCCGATGCAGGGAGGACGTGTTCTGTGAGCTCCGCTCTGGGACAGCTTGGTTTTTGAGTCAGGGGACCCTACCCCTCCTTTGACAGTCGGACAGAGGTACTCAAAGGCAAGACCCTCCAAAGTGTGAACGGCCGATGGTGTTTGAGAGGTGTCTCCCTCAAGGGGACATCCAAAACACCCGGCAACGGCACGGGAAGGAGGACTCGATCCAAGGCAGAAGCCATTAGGTTTCTCGATTAACTCCTACGGCCGCCAGCACAAGGAGCAGGAAGAATAGTGGATTTGTGCGAAAGAACAGCCAAAATCCAAAGCAATATCTACTTCTGAGCGCCATAGCCGGCTGAAGGGACATAGCTACAATAATCAGAATCTGCAGGACAACAGACTATGGAGAAAAGGTAACAAGGGAGGTGAAAGGGGATAAAGAAGGAAAGAGAAACTGGAGCCAAATATATCAGACTTAAGATCAAAGATCTGAGACATAAAGTTATAACAAAACTTGCACAAAGGAAGCGTGGTATCTGCCACAGTCGGGTAGAGCTGCAGAAAGCTCCCTCCCAAGAAGGGACAGCAAAGCCATGCCACAGGGATCTTAAGCGGACGACCCTTAAAGGCTTAAGGCAAAGCGGACTGTGGCAGGAAAGAAACCATAGCCAATACCAGCGCCTGAAGCAAGCGAGAAAGAGAAACTAAGAGCAACGCAGAACAGCGAATAGATTCCATCTATCTTTAATTAATCTACATGGGATACCAAAAAAGAGAATTAAAGTGAACCATTTTTCACCCCATACCCCCCCAAGAAGGAGTCCTGCAAAAAAAATAGAGAGGACACTGACCTTGAAAAAGCCAAGCATTCTGACTTGGATTGCAGCCAAAGAAAGGGAGAGGAGAGATACTGCGGGGACAGAGGAGGAGACGACCTTGGAACCTAGGGACACCAACGGTTGGAAGGAGGACCCCACGTGGAGGTGGAAACAAAAAAAAAGGAAGAAGGAGTGGCTGGGAGGACGCCAAAACGCGCGACGAGGCAATCAGCGCGAGAAGAGACCACACTCAAAGAATCTCGCGCAAACCTCAAAGGGGAGGAAGTATCGCGAGAAGTGCCACAGGAATACCCAGGAAACCCCCGAGAGAGTGAAAGAAAGAGAGGACCGGAAGCAGGAACCTAACTGGGCAGAAGAAAGGTGGAAAGGACCGGAGATACAAGTAAGACTATTTCAATAATTAAGCTAGAAGACTAAAGAAGCAAAGAACTGCAAAGGATAATAGGATTAAAGAAAAGAAGGGTGTGCTGAAAGAAATATAACCCAGGAAAATTGAATCAAATAACAATAAATAAATAAATAAAAATAAAAATAATAGTAATAAAAATAAATCAATTATATATACAAAAAATATATAGATAAAAATAAATAAATAAACAAATAATAAATAAAATTAAATAAATAAATAAATAAAAAATAATAATTTAAATTTATAAAAAAAAAAGAAGAGAGAGAAAGAGAAATCAGACAAAGAGGAACTTTAATAAAGAATACCTGGGACACCCAACAATAAAGACAGCTAAAAACCAAACAACACACAAAGGCAAAATGCAAACCACTAAAGGGAAAACAACACAACAAGCAAGACTACAAACCAAAAGAGATTCATTGACAGATGAGACAATTCCAAAAGAAGCCAAAGAAACCAAAGAAACAAAAGAGACGGGACTTAAAGACATCCTAGCAGAGATTGTTAAACTATCAGACAAAGAAGACAAACAACATAAAGAATTACAGGAAGTAATGCAAAAAATGAATAAAGATCTAAAAGAAGACATTGGGAAACTAAGGGAAGATGTAGATAAGATGAAAAAAGAAAACCAAAAAATCACCCAAAATCAAGGCAAAATAGAATATCGAGTCAATAAAGTGGAAAGCTCTACCCAGAAAATCCAGCACCAGATGGACCAGATAGAGAATAGAGAATTAGAATACCACCTACGGGTGAGGAACCTGGTAGAATCAAAGGAATGAAAACGTCAAACAAATCCTAATTGACTTACTAGCAGGGCTGTTAGATGTAGGAACAGAAGTTATTGGCCAAGATGTGGACAGTCTACAGAGTACCAACAAGCTATGCAAAAAAGAATAAAACGGCAAAAGACGTGGTAGTGACCTTCTGCAGAAAAAGTACCAGAGATACGATTTTAAAAGAAAATGCCAAAAAATCTGTATATTACAAAGACCAAAAAATAACAATTATGAAAGAGGTCTCACAACAAACTCTAGCTAAAAGAAGGAAGTACTACTTCTTGACAGAAGAATTAATCAGGAAAATTTAGATGGGAGAAGATAGAAGGAATAATGATCTCTTTTAACGGAATAAGATACTGGTTAAACTCGGAAGAAAAGGCCAGAACTTTCTTCTCAGATCATATCAAAGTTAAAGGACAAGAATTACCACAGAATAAATCAAATGACAATACGAAAGGAAAACATCACAAAGAGCAGAAAAAGGGCCGAGAAGGAGAAAATATAACAGAAGATGCAGAAGAAGGAGGCAGTGACTATAGCAAATCAAAGAAAGGACAAGAAGCGAGAGAAAATAAGAGACTGAGAGAATTCTCGCCCGAGAACTACAAACTGCTGCTACCACAGGACGTAGCGCAGTGGGATATGGCAGAAAATCTACATGAATAAGGACATTAAGATCTACTCTAATAACATCAACGGGTTAAATTCCCCCAACAAAAGAAAGAAAGTCTTCAATTATTTAAAACATAAGAATCTAGATCTAATCGCGTTACAAGAAACGCATATCGCTAGTAAACACGCAAAATACCTGATGCAAGAAAAATTGGGGAAGGAGTTTTATGCCTCCAGTGAAGTGAAAAAAAGAGGTGTGGTGTTGTACGCTAAAAACTGGCTGAACCCGAAACAGGTGATTAAAGATAAAGTCGGAAGATATATCGGAATTGTAATTGAAATAAAGAACCAAAAAATAATGGTGTGTAATATTTATTGTCCCAATGGGCCAAAATTGAAATTCATGAAAGACCTAAAAAGAGAGTTAGAGGAGCAAGATTATGATGAGCTAATAATACTGGGTGACTTTAACGGAGTAGTAGATTTAAGTTTAGACAAATCATATAGCAACGCGAGCACGCCCAAACATAAAAACAAGACATGCTTACTCCCAAAAAAAGTCATCACACAACTAGAAGAGCTATACCTATTAGATATATGGAGACACCACAAAGGTGAGACAAGAGAATACACATATTATTCTGGCAGACATAAGAGTTGGTCACGCATTGACATGGCCTGGGCAACTAGTTTAATAACAGCCAAAATTTCCAAGATAAAAATAACACCCAGATTGTTCTCGGACCATTGTGCCGTAGAATTTATCATTAAAGGGGAGAAAGTAACATACAAGTGGAGATTAAAAGAGAACCTGCTGAGAAAAGAAATAGATATAGAAAACAATAGGAAACTACTGGTAGAATATTTGGACTTAAACAAAGGAGAGGAAACCACTAAAATTATACAATGGGAAGCATTGAAAGCAGTGATGAGGGGTCATTTTATTCCACAAGATGCGATAAAAAGGGCAAATAGAAACAAAGAAATGAAACAGATCATCGACAATACTGAAAAACTGGAGGTATCACTCAAAAAAACCCCCAAAGATCAGAACATA